>NC_134236.1:620396-1223293 GCF_965152275.1 Natator depressus | reverse complement strand
GAGCGGGGGGTGGGGGGAGACGGTGCCTGCAGGCGAGAGCCACGCGGAGCCGCTTGCGTGCCTCTGCCTAGGAGCCGGACCTGCTGCTGGCTGCTTCTGGGGCGCAGCGCGGTCCACAGTGCCAGAACAGGCAGGAAGCCTCCCTTAGCACCCCCGCTGCACTGCTGACCGAGAGCCACCCGAGGTACCCCACGCCCCAACCCTGCACCCCAATCCCCTGCCCTGAGCCCCCCCAACTCAGAGCCCCTTCCTGCACCCCAAACCCCTCATCCCCAGCCCCACCCCAGAGCCTGCACCCCCAGCCCAGAAGGAGGGCGAGGAGTCAAAGACAGGCCAGGGCTCTGCCACCTCTGGGGAAACGGAAGGTGTTCTGCAGACACAGCCCCGCTCTGGGCACTTCCTGGGGGCTGGGAGTCCCCGGGGGCTGTGGCAACACACAGTAACCCTGTGCCTACCTCCAACATCTCTGCCCTGGATCGCACAGCGCCTGACAGGCCCCCACCCTGGGGCCCGGGATCTTGTCACCTCGCCCATGAGTGGCCACACTGGGTACAGTCTCTGTGTCTCTAATGCGGCCACCAGGGGCTTTTCTTGCGGCCACAGCCTCCTGGGTGATGATGGGGGCAGGGCCAGATTGACCTTTTGTGGGCCCGGTGCCAAAGATATTTGTGGGCCCCCATGGAGGCAACAGAGCATGGCATGATGGGGCGGCTCGGCTCCGCCCAGTGCAAGGGCACTATTTACAAACTGGCAGGTGCCAGACGCACAGTGGCCTGCCAGCAAGCCCCTTCCCCTCAGGGGCAGGCCCTTGCCACACCACACAGCCCCCCTCCGCCCCCCGCCCAACACCCCCTGACTCCCTATGGCCAGAGGCCCCTTGGACCCACTATGCCCAGCACCCCCCCAGACCCACCCACAAATGCACAGCACCTTGCACAACACCACCCCTGCCCACAGCCCCACCACAATTGCCCAGCACCCCCCACAGAACCCCCACTCCCTAATGCCCCAACACACACAGATCCTCCCCATCCCTTCACAGCCCAGCAACCCCCCATACTCCCCATTCACCCACTCCCCCAAGCCCTGCCTCACAGCCACACTCACCAGGCCTGCTGGGAGGCGACTGTCTGCTGGGCTGAGCCGGCAGCGCAGCCAGGGCCGGTCCCAGGGCTGGGAATCGCACACCCTTGGGAGTGGTGCAATCAGCCAGGCCAGGACCTGCCCCAGCCGGGGACCTCAAGACGTACTTGCCTGGAGGATCCCAGCCAAGCCCTCCACACTGTTCCCTCTCCACCCAGCTGAGACTGGCCAGGCTTCTGCACCAGTCCCAAGTGGCTCAGCTCTGGGGAGACGGGTGGGGCCCCACCGGCAGTGGGAAGCAGAGACTGCCCAGAGCCAGAGGTGCACTGGGGTCCGGCCAGGGGGCTGAGAGGAGCAGCAGGGTGGGACAGGGAGTGGAGAGGAGCTCTGGGCCAGCCAGCAGGCAGGCCAAGAGAGCAAGTGGTGGGCAGGGGAGGCAGTTCGGTTTCGGGGCGCAGTGCAAATGGAGCAGGCTGGGGCCCCTTCTGAGCATGGGCCTGGCTCCATGGAGCCACTACAAACCCAGCACTGGATGGGGGTGGGGGGAAGCAGTGGCCTCTCCCCCAGGGCCTGGTCCCTACCCCTTCTGGAGTCCCAAACAGTGGAGGAGCAGGCAACCAGGATGAGTTCTCCACCTTCCTATGGGTGGTGGAGCTCAGGCTTCAGCCCTAGGGTGGTGGGCAGAAGGCTCTAGCTGTGCGGCAGTGGGCTCCATCCCACAGCCACCGGGCTCTGGCCCTGGGCTTGCCCTCCCATGTTGCCCCTGATCCCACTGCCTCCTCCAGTCCCCAGCTGTGCAGCGGGACCCCAGGCTCCAATCCCAGACTCACCTCCCCACCACTGATTGCCCTGACCCACGCTGCCTCCTCCAGGCCTCCACCCAGCCCCCACAACTCCCTATCTATCTCCCCAGACAGGGCTTAATTTGCCCTCCAGCTTGCTGGGGCTGAGTACGTCTGCTGTGAAAAGTGACATTAACCAATACACAACTACCAGTTTTCACAGTAGCGAGCTCGCTAGCTAGCCAGCCAGTCTGGGGAAAATCAACTGAAAAAGCAGAGCACGTGTGTCTATTCTGCTTCGGTCCAGTGAGGAACATAGAGAACTGTGTGTTCTTTTTATTGTTGAGCCTGCAGTCAAAACCTACACAAACAAATGACAACGATTTGCACACGTCTGTGGGCACACTGGTTTGTTTTCCCTAGAGTCAACTAAGTGTTTTAGGAAAAAACTGTCAGAGCGGCACCAGCACGAGTTCGCGGTCGCACTCGGAGACCACCGCTCCCCGCCCCAACTGCCCCTGCAGCCCCCCGGCGGGCACCGAACCCGGGGTACCGCCGCCCCGCCCGGGCCACGCAGCGGGTCCCCGCCCGGTCCGGCTGCCACCGGCTGAGCTAGCACCGCTGCCCCCCGTGTCCCCCCGCGGGGTCCCCGCCGCTCCCCGTGCCCCCCCGCGGGGTCCCCGCTGCCCCCCGCCTCTCCCTGGGGCCCCCACGCGGGCTCCTGGCCCCCCGTGCCCCCCACACGGGATCCCCGCCGCTCCCCGTGCCCCCCCGCGGGGTCCCCACCGCTCCCTGGGGCGCCCCCGCGGGGTCCTGGCCCCCCGTGCCCCCCCCGCGGGGTCCCCGCTGCCCCCCGCCTCTCCCTGGGGCCCCCACGCGGGCTCCTGGCCCCCCGTGCCCCCCCCGCGGGGTCCCCGCTGCCCCCCGCCTCTCCCTGGGGCCCCCACGCGGGCTCCTGGCCCCCCCCGCGGGATCTCCGCCGCTCCCCGTGCCCCCCACGCGGGATCCCCGCCGCTCCCCGCCTCTCCCTGGGGCCCCCCCGCGGGCTCCTGGCCCCCCGTGCCCCCCCGCGGGGTCCCCGCCGCTCCCCGTGCCCCCCCGCGGGGTCCCCGCTGCCCCCCGCCTCTCCCCGGGGCCCCCACGCGGGCTCCTGGCCCCCCGCAGCGCGCCCCCCCAGGTCACTCACCGAGGAGGCTCCGCGCTGCCCGGCTCTGCCCCCTGCGTTCCCCACACACGTGCTCGGGCCGCACAACCCAACGGGCGGAAGCCTCCCCCTCCCCCGGCGCAGAGTGATGACGTAACGCACGGGTACTGACGCCCTTTCCCGCCTCCCGAGCCGCCATCTCTACTCCTGGCAGCGTCACCTGCCCCGCCCCCGCTAGGCGCCTGCCTGCCCCCAGCCCCTCCCCCCAGGACCAGGGCCCTCCCAGCATCCGAAACCGGGGGCCCAAAGCATGGCCTGGGGTCAGAGCCTGGCTTGGGAGCTGCAGGGCATGGGGCATGGTTGCAATGGGGCAGCACAGCCAGGGGGGAGGCCTGGGAGCTGGGGGGCAGCAGAGCAGTGGGGCAGGAACCAGGGGGGTGTGGGAGCCAGGGGGCAGCAGAGCCGGGGGGCAGTAGCCGGGGGTGTGTGGGGACCCTGGGGCAGCAGAGCTGTGGGGCATGGGAGCCATGGGGCAGCAGAGCTGGGGGGCGGGAGCCATGGGGGCCCTGGGGCAGCAGAACCGTGGGGCGTGGGAGCCGGGGGGCAGCAGAGCCGGGGGTCAGGAGCCGGAGGGGGTGGCACTGGGGCAGCAGAACCATGGGTCGTGGGAGCCAGGGGGTGGGAGCCAGGGGGACATGGGGGCGCTGGAGCAGCAGAACCGGGGGGCGTGGGAGCCGGGGGGCAGGAGCCGGTGGGGGCAGCAGAGCCCAGGGGCAGCAGAGCCATGGGGCGGGAACCATGGGGCAGCAGAGCTGGGGGGCGGGAGCCATGGGGGCCCTGGGGCAGCAGAGCCGGGGGGCAGCAGAGCCGGGGGGCAGGAGCCGGAGGGGGTGGCACTGGGGCAGCAGAACCATGGGTTGTGGGAGCCAGGGGGTGGGAGCCGGGGGGACATGGGGGCGCTGGAGCAGCAGAACCGGGGGGCGTGGGAGCCGGGGGGCAGGAGCCGGGGGGGGCAGCAGAGCCCAGGGGCAGCAGAGCCATGGGGCGGGAACCATGGGGGCCCTGGGGCAGCAGAGCCGGGGGGCGTGGGAGCCGGGGGGCAGCAGAGCGGGGGGGCGGGAGCCGGGGGGGCTGGGGACCCTGGGGCAGCAGAGCTGTGGGGCATGGGAGCCATGGGGCAGCAGAGCCACCAGGCCTGAGATTTTCCTGCCCTTTGCACTGAGCCGAGATTCTTCCCTAGTCCCGGGGGCGGGGGGCCCTGCTACGAGCCCTGCTGGAGCTTTAAGAAAAACACCAAATATCACAAGGGCCGGCAGCACTGCCCAGCTGGCCGTCTCTGTCACCCTGGCATCTGAGCTCCTCCATGAACCCCTCCAACGCCGGGCACAGGCTCCCGCTGAGCTCTGGTTCCCATCCTGGCTCCCCAGCCGACCCCGCCGAGATGTCAGACAGACAGATACACACCGAACGTGAGAACGGCCACGCTGGCTCACACCCATGGCCCGGCTAGCCCACGATCCTGTCTGCCCACCGCGGCCGGCGCCAGGTGCTTCAGAGAAAGCGCCCAGAACGGGGCAATGCTCGAGCGATCCAGCCCTGTCACTGGTCCCAGGCTCGGGCGGTCAGCAGCTTAGGGACACTGGTATTCCAAGATGGAGTCCAGTACCAGGTGACCTGGTCACATGCCCCTGTAGGGCCACCGCAGCCATGACTCGGAGGCTGTTTGTAGCATCCTCAGAAAGGCTCCCAGGTGGGAGATTAGCATCTTCTAAGACCTATTGTTCTCCCTAATGGCCCTTCCCAGCCCCTGGTCTAGACTGATTGCATGCTGCCTAGTGGGTGCTCCCCAGGTGTAAACACATTTGTAATAGGATCCAAAAGCTGTACCCGGCAAACCGCTCCAAAGCCATAAGGGAGATCCTGGACGGGCCCTCGCCCTGCTGCACGATCCCATCTGAGCATCTCTACAGCTACGTCAAGGATGTGTTCGACCGCACAGCCCAGTGCCTCCACCCCCTGCCCCGTGTCGACGAAGCAGGTGTCCTGAAAACTGACTATACGCCCAAGGAAGTGATGGCCAGACTCTCAAAAACAAAAAACACAGCTCCAGGGAAAGACGGCCTCCTGAAAAAGCGAGATCCCGGCTGCCTGGTCCTCGCCACGCACTTCAACCAGTGCAAGCGATTCTGCCGGACTCCCAGCTCCTGGAAGAAGGCCATGACAGTACTGGTGTACAAGAAGGGTGAGCGGGATGACCCCAGCAACTGGAGGCCCATCTCCCTCTGCTCCACGATGTACATGCTCTATGCCAGCTGCCTGACGTTGAGGATCACGGAGTGATCAGTGAGCGGGGTAGCCATCAGCACCACCCAGAAAGGCTTCATGTCCTGCGAAGGCTGCTATGAACACAACTTTGTCCTCCAAACCACCATCGAAACGGCCAAAAGGGCGCGGAGGCAGTGCACGGTAGCATGGCTCGACCTGGCTAACGCCTTTGGGTCCATGCCCCACCACCACATCTTTGCCACGCTCCAGGAGTTTGGGATGCCAGAGAACTTCCCCCGTGTGATCGGAGAGGTGTACAAGGATGCAGCACCACCATTCGCTCGGTCGAAGGGGAGACCGCCGAGATCCCGATCTGGAGCGGAGTTAAGCAGGGCTGTCCCCTCAGCCCCGTCATCTTTAACCTCACCATGGAGCCGATGGCTTCAACCTCCACGGTGAGAGGGTGCGCATCCTGGCTTATGCGGATGACCTGGTCCTGACCGCGGACGACCCAGAGAACCTCCAACTTATGCTAGATGCCATCAGTCAAGCTGCCGATTGGATGGGGCTCCGCTTCAATGCAAAGAAGTGCGCCTCTCTCCACATCGACGGCAGCAAAAGGGACTCGGTGCAGACGACAGGGTTCCAGATCCAGGGAGAGCCCATCATCCCCCTGGCAGAGGGGCAGGCGTACCAGCACCTCGGCATGCTGACAGGTTTCTGTGTCCAGCAGACACCCGAGGACACCATCCAGGAGAGCTTGCAGGATGCCGCCAAGATCGACGCCTCCCTGCTAGCACCGTGGCAGAAGATAAACGCCCTGAACACCTTCCTGATCCCCCGCATCTCGTTCGTCCTAAGGGGATCCGCCGTGGCGAAGGTACCCCTCAACAAGGCAGACAAGATCATCTGGCAGCTGGTGAAGAAGTGGCTGTTCCTTCCCCAGAGAGCCAGCAACGAGCTGGTCTACGTCGCCCACAGGCATGGCGGTGCCAATGTCCCCCGCATGGGTGACCTGTGTGACATCGCAGTGATCACCCACACCTTCCGCCTGCTGACGTGTCCCGACGCCATGGTAAGGAACATCGCAGCAAACGCCCTCCATGACGCGACAAAGAAGCGGATTGGCAGAGCCCCCTCCAACCAAGACACCGCCAGCTTCCTGAGCGGCTCCCTGGATGGCAAATTCGGATGGGACAGGCGTGACATCGTTTCACCGTGGTCCCGCGCTCACAGTGCCACGCGTTGCCTGGGGAAGCGCATCGGCTGCCGCTGGGAGTGGTGCAAGGAGCGCCAGGAGCTGGGAGTCCTGGTGCCACAGATCAGGTCCGACGACAACACCATCGTCACCCCGAGCGCCAGGGGCATGCTGGAGAGGACCCTGAAGGCAGCCATCCACTCGCTGTACATGGAAACCCTGAAGCGTAAACCGGACCAGGGTAAAGCCTTTGAACTGACCAGCAAGTGGGACGCCAGCAACCACTTCCTCGCCGGGGGCGGCTTCACCCGTTTCGCCGACTGGCGGTTCATCCACTGCGCCCGGCTCAACTGCGTCCCGCTCAACGGAGCCGTCCGCCACGGGAACCGAGACGAGCGTTGCAGGAAGTGCGGCTACTCCAGCGAGACCCTGCCCCACGTCCTGTGCAGCTGCAAGCCCCACTCCAGAGCCGGGCAGCTGCGCCACACGCCATCCAGAACCGCCTGGTGAAAGGCATCGCACCGCGCCTGGGGGAGGTCGCCGTGAACTGCGCCTTCCCCGGCACTGACAGCCAGCTGTGACCTGACGTGGTAGCCACCGACAAGGCCCAGAAAGAGATCATCCTCGTCGACATCACGGTCTCCTTCGAGAACAGGACCCCGGCCTTCCGTGAAGCCCGAGCCCCCCCTGGCCGCCACCCTGAGAGCAAAGGGCTACGAGGTCGGACCCTGATCGTCGGAGCCCTGGGCGCTTGGGACCCCTGCAACGAGCGTGTGCTGTGGACCTGTGGGATCAGTCGACGCTACGCACGGCTCATGCGGTGCCTCGTGGTCTCGGACACCATCCGATGGTCCAGGGACATCTACACCGAACACATCACCGGCCACCAACAGTACCAGGAGGTGTGAGCCGGTACGGCATCGTGCATCCACGATGGGAAAGGGACTGAGAGGCTTTTTCCACTGGACCGTATGAATTGGAACCATAAACTCACTGAACATTAAATCCCACCAAATGAGGGTAAATCCATCCTCATCATCGTATCCGCTCATTATACTCCACACCTGAACGTAGCCATTATATGGACAACATACCCCCATAGCTCAATGTCTGTACTTTGACCCGCTAAACTTTTACCCCCAATCAGGGAGATTGCAGATTATGTATTCCTTACGCCACCCGCTCCTAAACCAAATTTCGCACCCCTTAATAATCTGACCTATTCCCTGATAACCAGAAACTTCTATGCCTAAACTCTGTACCGTTTTCTTTCTACTTCAACATTATCTTAATAAAATTATTAAATCAGAAAAGGAGGACTTGTGGCACCTTATAGACTAACCAATTTATTGGAGCATAAGCTTTCGTGAGCTACAGCCCACTTCATTGGATGCTCACAAAAGCTTATGTTCCAATAAATTGGTTAGTCTCTAAGGTGCCACAAGTCCTCCTGTTCTTTTTGCGGATACAGACTAACACGGCTGCTCCTCTGAAACCTGTCATTTGTAATAGATGCATAGACAACATTCCTAATTCAGATATCAAAAGGGTACACACCTACAAATAGGATAATCGTATTCAGTGACTCAGAACCTTTCCAGTGACGTCTCCCATGCCCTGGCTTGCCCAGTCGTGCCGTAACGTATCACCCTAAGATTACTCGGAGGAGTACGGGCTGCGATGCCACACCCTTGGCCTGCCTAAGCAGTAGGGCACCGGCTCCAGGTTACAGAGGGGAGCTGTGACCCAGAGACCACTGAGCGACTCACCTGGGGGCGGCAGGGGAGCTGCTCCTTAACTGCCATAGTGATCAATGGCTCCATGTCTAGTTGGCAGCCGGTGTCAAGTGGAGTGCCCCAGGGGTCAGTCCTGGGGCCGGTTTTGTTCAATATCTTCATAAATGATCTGGAGGATGGTGTGGATTGCACTCTCAGCAAATTTGCGGATGATACTAAACTGGGAGGAGTGGTAGATACGCTGGAGGGGAGGGATAGGATACAGAAGGACCTAGACAAATTGGAGGATTGGGCCAAAAGAAATCTGATGAGGTTCAATAAGGATAAGTGCAGGGTCCTACACTTAGGATGGAAGAATCCAATGCACCGCTACAGACTAGGGACCGAATGGCTAGGCAGCAGTTCTGCAGAAAAGGACCTAGGGGTGACAGTGGACGAGAAGCTGGATATGAGTCAACAGTGTGCCCTTGTTGCCAAGAAGGCCAATGGCATTTTGGGATGTATAAGTAGGGGCATAGCGAGCAGATCGAGGGACGTGATCGTTCCCCTCTGTTCGACACTGGTGAGGCCTCATCTGGAGTACTGTGTCCAGTTTTGGGCCCCACACTACAAGAAGGATGTGGATAAATTGGAGAGAGTCCAGCGAAGGGCAACAAAAATGATTAGGGGTCTAGAGCACATGACTTATGAGGAGAGGCTGAGGGAGCTGGGATTGTTTAGTCTGCAGAAGAGAAGAATGAGGGGGGATTTGATAGCTGCTTTCAACTACCTGAAAGGGGGTTCCAAAGAGGATGGCTCTAGACTGTTCTCAATGGTAGCAGATGACAGAACGAGGAGTAATGGTCTCAAGTTGCAATGGGGGAGGTTTAGATTGGATATTAGGAAAAACTTTTTCACTAAGAGGGTGGTGAAACACTGGAATGCGTTACCTAGGGAGGTGGTAGAATCTCCTTCCTTAGAGGTTTTTAAGGTCAGGCTTGACAAAGCCCTGGCTGGGATGATTTAACTGGGAATTGGTCCTGCTTCGAGCAGGGGGTTGGACTAGATGACCTTCTGGGGTCCCTTCCAAACCCTGATATTCTATGATTCTATGATTCTATGCCAGGCTGATCTTCCTCCCTGTGTTTTGCCCCCCAGGGCCACACGTCAGCCCAGCACCTCCTTCTGCCCGCTCTGCTAATGGTGTGTTGGGCCCTGGGGCCTGGATAGCATCCGGGACCCCTGAGTGTGCTGCCAAGGGAATGCAGGGCAGCAATCTCCCTGCCCTGGACGATGTCCCTCCCCTTCTGCCCCCTCCCGCTGACCCGGGGCTGGGGTCACACACAGCAAGGGCAGCACTGGAGGCCAGTCTGGCTGGGAGCTGCAGGGCCCCAGCCATTCCAGGGTGTGTCCCCCACCCCCACCCCCCGGCAGGGCTGTTAGTTCAGAGTCCTTAGCACAGCAATTCGCCCCCCACAGCCAAGGACGGGCAGGCTGGGATGGCGTGAGATCTCCCGTTGCATCAGAGAGCAAAGTCCGTTTCCCTCCTGCTCTTTCTAAGCAGGACTTGTGGCACCTTAGAGACTAACCAATTTATTGGAGCATAAGCTTTCGTGAGCTACAGCTCACTTCATTGGATGCTCACAAAAGCTTATGCTCCAATAAATTGGTTAGTCTCTAAGGTGCCACAAGTCCTCCTGTTCTTTTTGTGGATACAGACTAACACGGCTGTTACTCTGAAACCTTTCTAAGCAGTGAGTTCCTGGGAGGGACAAGGGGCTGGGCAGGCCTGGCTCGGGCTCAGAGAGGAGTTTAACACCCAATGTCATCATTACATTTTAACCAGAATGGCAGCTCTCTGCAGCCCAGGCAAACAGGGCCGCAGCCTGCAGGCAGGTCCAAAGGGCAGGGAGGGAATGCTGCATTCGTTAACCTGCCATCCGAGCTGCAGGAGGGAAAACAAGGGGCAGTGACCCAGGGTCAGGAAATAACAGAGGCAAAGAGCATATGACCAGTGAATGTGTGCACAAGCATCTAGGAACAAGTGAGCGTGCATGGGAGCGAGCGCGTGCACGAGTGTGTGTGCAAGCGTGTGGGTGTGAGCACGCTTGGTGGGATCCTGGGGGGTGGAAGGGGTGCAGCGCCAGGCAGCCACACGGGAGCAGGAGTCGGAACAGAGGTGACTTAGTGGGAGGGCAGCTCTCCTGTGCCAGGGGTCACACAGACGGAGGGCAGTGCTCCTGCTCTGGGTTGGGGGGGGTCATATGTGAGGAGGAAAGTTCATCTGTTCTGAGGTGGGCAGGGGTCACACATGGGGTAGGCAGTGCTCCTGCTCTGCGGTGGGGGGTCACACATGGGGAGGGCAGTGCACCTGTTCTGAGGTGGAGTGTGTATGATGAAGTTGGAATATTTTTGTAATATTTGTATGAAGCCTATGTGTGCCTCAGTTTCCCCTCTAAGCACCATTGTTACCTAGTGGGGGGGAAGATCTGTTTGCTCTCTGGGCAGGCTAATACACACGTGATGGCAGAGGTGGGATGCTGAATGCACAAGAAGTACTTTGCAGGAAGTGGTGTGGGGCTGTAAAACAAGGCTAGTTAAAGGAAACAGCAAGAAAACCATCTCCCTGAGAGGGAGGTCGCAAGCCTGTGCAGGGAGAGACCTTACGTGAGGGGCAGCTCAGCAAGGGGCAGCTGGTCGCACAGCTGGAGGACGGTCCGTGCGAGAATCAAGCAGGGCTCCAAGAGGCTCGGAGAGTGACGGAAGCAGCAGCAGGGCAGGGGCAGAGAGAGCAGCCAGGGCCTCAAGACCCAGTTCCCCATGCAGCTCCAATCCCCAC
This sequence comes from Natator depressus, assembly GCF_965152275.1. NCBI lineage: Eukaryota > Metazoa > Chordata > Testudines > Cheloniidae > Natator > Natator depressus. Next base: position 1,212,267 of record NC_134236.1, on the reverse strand, counting down.
TTCTTCAGCTCTGTTGACGGGGGCCAGGTCCCTGGTGGAAATGACCCTGCTCCGTTCAGTCTCAAAGTGGGGAGAGATGTGACCCAGGGGGAATTTTTCGTCATGTTTGTATGAAGCGTGTGTGTGCCTAAGCCCCACACCCACGGAGCACCGGGAGGCCATGGACAAGGCCGGTCACCGGGACTTTGATACCTAGCAACCAAGATGGCCCAGAGGGACAGCGACTTCCCCACCTCTCCTTAGGAAACCCAGAGATACCAAAGTCCCGGTGATTGGATCTGCCATTGTCTTCTCAGATCCTCCACTGAGATGGGACCTAAGGCCCCAGACAGCTGGACACCATTCACACCAGTGTCTCTGAGCCTCTGCTGAAAGCAGACTCCTCCCGCCAAGTGACAATGGAGCACACTGGGGAAACTGAGGCACGCGTAGTCTTCATAGAAATGTTATAAACTTTGTCACATCTTTTCCTGCTTCCAGACTGAACTGAGCAGGGTCCTTGTACCAGTGACTGGGATTTGAAGCACTGGGAATTGGAGCTCCAGCCACAGAGACTAGCAGACTAGAGAGGGAATGAGTTGGCCAGAAGCAGTGCAAGCATGACCTGGAGCTGGAGAAGCCGAGGGGCAAGTGCCCCCCCAAGGAGTAAATGGGGAAAGACCCCAGGATGCCAATTCCACAGGGAACCAAATTGTTGCCCCAGTTTAAGCCATTGTGTTTGCCCAGCTTGCGAACAAAATACTGGGGAGGTGAGGGTGAGGGGGGTGGCTAAGAGTTGGCTGCTGAGGGCTTATTGGGGGCCCACAAACTGGGACAAAGAGGGGTTAGAGGGACAGGGCTCTGTGCTAACCAGGATGAACTCTGCTGTAACTTTCTTTTCTCTGGGCTACCCCAGGACTGCCTGTGCTGTGTGCCAGGCCACGGATACACCCTCCTGTCTGCCCGCGCTGGCTGGGTGTCCCCGCAGACGCTGGTGGGGGGGGCGGGGGTGCTGCTTCCCCAGATTGTACAAGTCTTGCCCAGGGTCTGTCCCAGACTCGCTGCCCAGAGCTCCTGGGGGGCTGCAGGCCCAGGGGCCCAGTGTCAGGAGGCAGTGAGGCCGCGTGAGGTTATTGACATAATCTGTACCTGTATCGATCACTGTTGCGAGCACTGTTCTATATTTGCAGCACATGTTGTACAGAGGTTGTCGTGTAAGGGGTCTATGGAGAGGTGATGGTTGGCTGGTTAGAATCGTGCTGTCTGGATGGGGGTATCATTTCGTGGTGGAAGTTACGAATATTGGCTCTGTCCTGTCTGTAGTTCAAACTTGTGCTCTGCTTCCGGGGGACACCCCAGACAAGTTGGGGTCAGCTCTGCCTAGCCTGCTGGATGGCCCATTAAGGACCATCAGCGACACAACTGACCCTCTGAGAGAAGGCAGACACGCCTGGGGACCCAGCAAAGTGTGCCGGGACTTGCCCGTGTGACTCCAAACTCCACTTTGCTGTAATTTTCCACAGTAAGAACAAAGAGGGGTTCTTACACCTGGAGGAGACTATAAAAGGCTGATGCCTCGTCTCCACCTGGTCTTTAATCCTGCTTCACACTCTGGAGGGACTTTGCTACACTGAAGCTTTGAACCAAGGACCGAAGGACCCCTCCCAGCTGGGGATGTTCTCCAGAGACTTGATCTGAGCCTGCCGTTTATTCCATCACTGCTGCAAGCCTGAGCCAAGCACTTTGCCATGGAGACTGTGTGTCATTGATTCCAGACTGGAGAGTCTGCTGCGGTTCTTCTCCGTGCTGGTAGCACTCAGTGCTGTGTACCTGGGAGCAAGACCGGGTGGTGCTCTGGGGTGGGGGGGTCACATGGGGAGGGAGGGGCTCGGGGGGGTCACACTCAGGAAAGCAGGGCTCTGGGCAGGGGGTCACACTGAGAGGAGGGACTCTGGGTGGTCATGCTCGGGGGAGCGGAGTTCTGCGGTGGGGGGGGTCACATGGGGAGGGAGGGGCTCGGGGTCACTCTTGGGAGAGCAGGGTTCTGGGCATGGGGGCGTGACGTTTCCCAGGGGACAGTCTGCACTGTGAACAGCTGTGTCCCCTCGGTTCTCCAGCCTGGGGTGCCTTTTACACCGCTTTGGGGGGGAACAGCCACCCCTGGCCAGCTACCACCCAGCCTCCAGCACGTGTCTTGCTCCCAGGTACACAGCACTGAGTGCTACCAGCACGGAGAAGAACCGCAGCAGACTCTCCAGTCCCAGACTTTCCCCCGGAAACGTGCGTCTTGTACTGCCCAGCACCTTGCCGGACAAGGCCGGCTCAAGTCCGTCATGTCATCAATGGAAACGACAGGCCCCAGCTCCGTTGTCCCCGACGGAGTCTCCCATGCCTGTCACCCAAACGCACTGGTTGGACACGAGTTCAGCGGCCTCAGGAGGAACAGACAGATTTGAAGTAACTGCAGCTAATGAGGCATGGAAGTCCGGATTGGTTACAAAGGAAATAAAAAGCTAAAACGCGAGTTAATGCCGAGCTGAACAACTCTGTGAACTCACAAGCGAAAGGTTTTTCTCCCCAGAAGCTGAGAGCAGCCTGTACGGGCTGAAAAGCCTCCAGCCAGGACTCCCCCGCCCGCCATCTGGGAGAGTCCTCGACGTCATCAGCAGAGACGAAGGAGGAGCGTGAGGTCAAGCGTTTTCTGCCCCTCTTTATAATTCAACGTCTCGTGTTGGAAACATCCTTGCTGAGTCCTGGGGACAAACAGTCTCTTGTGAGGTTTGAACCCTCCTTGTGATGAAATGTAACTGTCTTGCTCACACCTTCCCCCTGCCAGAGAATGGCCCTTTAAGCAGCTGATGGTCCATTAACATCTGGCTGAGGTGCCAGTGTGTCTTTCGTAAAAAGAAAAAAGAAAAGGAGGACTTGTGGCACCTTAGAGACTAACCAGTTTATTTGAGCATGAGCTTTCGTGAGCTACAGCTCACTTCATCGGATGCATAGCATATTGTGGAAACTGCAGAAGACATTATATACACACAGAGACCATGAAACAAAACTTCCTCCCACCCCACTGTCCTGCTCGTAACAGCTTATCTAAAGTGATCATCAAGGAGGGCCATTTCCAGCACAAATCCAGGTTTTCTCACCCTTCCCCCCCCCCCACAGACACACATACAAACTCACTCTCCTGCTGGTAATAGCCCATCCCTCTTTGAAACCTCTCTTTATAATGCGCATGATAATCAAGGTGGGTCATTTCCAGCACTAATCCAGGTTTTCTCACCACCACCCCCCCCCCCCCACACACACACCCCTCCAAAAACCACACACACAAACTCACTCTCCTGCTGGCAATAGCTCATCTTACAATGTGCACAGCAATAATCCAAGTTTAACCAGAACGTCTTGGGGGGGGTTTGTAGGAAAAAAACAAGGGGAGATAGGCTACCTTGCATAATGACTTAGCCACTCCCAGTCTCTATTCAAGCCCAAATTAATAGTATCCAATTTGCAAATGAATTCCAATTCAGCAGTTTCTCGCTGGAGTCTGGATTTGAAGTTTTTTTGCTTTAAGATAGCGACCCTCATGTCTGTGATTGCGTGACCAGAGAGATTGAAGTGTTCTCCGACTGGTTTATGAATGTTATAATTCTTAACATCTGATTTGTGTCCATTTATTCTTTTACGTAGAGACTGTCCAGTTTGACCAATGTACATGGCAGAGGGGCATTGCTGGCACATGATGGCATCTATCACATTGGTGGATGTGCAGGTGAACGAGCCTCTGATAGTGTGGCTGATGTTGTTAGGCCCTGTGATGGTGTCCCCTGAATAGATATGTGGGCACAGTTGGCAACGGGCTTTGTTGCAAGGATAGATTCCTGGGTTAGTGGTTCTGTTGTGTGGTGTGTGGTTGCTGGTGAGTATTTGCTTCAGGTTGGGGGGCTGTCTGTAAGCAAGGACTGGCCTGTCTCCCAAGATCTGTGAGAGTGATGGGTTGTCCTTCAGGATAGGTTGTAGATCCTTGATGATGCGTTGGAGGGGTTTTAGTTGGGGCTGAAGGTGACGGCTAGTGGTGTTCTGTTATTTTCTTTGTTAGGCTTGTCCTGTAGTAGGTGACTTCTGGGTATTCTCCTGGCTCTGTCAATCAGTTTCTTCACTTCCGCAGGTGGGTATTGTAGTTGTAAGAATGCTTGATAGAGATCTTGTAGGTGTTTGTCTCTGTCTGAGGGGTTGGAGCAAATGCGGTTGTATCACAGAGCTTGGCTGTAGACGATGGATCGTGTGGTGTGGTCAGGGTGAAAGCTGGAGGCATGTAGGTAGGAATAGCGGTCAGTAGGTTTCCGGTATAGGGTGGTGTTGATGTGACCATCGTTTATTAGCACTGTAGTGTCCAGGAAGTGGATCTCTTGTGTGGACTGGACCAGGCTGAGGTTGATGGTGGGATGGAAATTGTTGAAATCATGGTGGAATTCCTCAAGGGCTTCTTGACTAGTTTGGGCCTCCCTTTCTAACTCTGGAGTACGTTACAGCAGTGTTATACAGGAGAATCTTGTACCCCTTACATACAATGTGGATACACACATTTTACCGGGACAATATTGTTCAGCAGATTATGAGTTTCCAAATGAGACCTCGCCAGGCAATTTTGTACTAAATTTATCATAGTCTTGTAAAAGTGGTGAAGATCATGGTATAGACTGTCACGGGGATCACACGGGGAAGGAGGGGCTCGGGGGGGTCACTCTTAAGGGGAACGGGGCTCTGGGCAGGGGGGTCACATGGGGAGGGCAAGGCTGGGGGGTTCACGGGGTTACAGGGAGGGGCTCTGAGTGGGGGTCATTGGGGAGGGAGGGGCTCGGGGGGTCACACTTAGGGGAATGGGGCTCTGGGGAGGGGGATCAAAAGGGGAGGGCAGGGCTGGGGGTTACAGGGAGGGGCTCTGAGTGGGGGTCACAGGGGGCAGGGGGTCACAAGGGGGTCACAAGAGGAGGGCAGGGCTGGGGGTACAGGGAGAGGCTCTGAGTGGGGGTCATGAGGGGGCAGAGGGGTCACAAGGGGTACAGGGAGGGGTCTGAGTGGGGAGGGGGGTCACAAGGGGAGGGCAGGGGTGGGGGGTACAGGGAGGGGCTCTGAGTGGGGGTCGCTGGGGGGCACGGCTGGGGGTACAGGGAGGGTTCTGAGTGGGGGTCGCTGGGGGGCAGGGCTGGGGTACAGGGAGGGGTCTGAGTGGGAGTCACGGGGGGGCAGGGCTGGGGGTACAGGGAGGGCTCTGAGTGGGGGTCGCTGGGGGTACAGGGAGGGGTCTGAGTGGGGGTCACTGGGGGGGCAGGACTGGGGGTACAGGGAGGGGCTCTGAGTGGGGGTCACTGGAGGGCAGGGCTGGGGGGTACAGGGAGGGGCTCTGAGTGTGGGTCGCTGGGGGGCAGGGCTGCAGGTACAGGGAGGGGTCTGAGTGGGGGTCACAGGGGGGCAGGCCTGGGGGTACAGGGAGGGGTCTGAGTGGGGGTCACTGGGGGGCAGGGCTGGGGGTACAGAGAGGGGTCTGAGTGGGGGTCGCTGGGGGGCAGGGCTGGGGGTACAGGGAGGGGTCTGAGTGGGGGTCACTGGAGGGCAGGGCTGGGGGGTACAGGGAGGGGCTCTGAGTGGGGGTCACTGGAGGGCAGGGCTGGGGGGTACAGGGAGGGGCTCTGAGTGTGGGTCGCTGGGGGGCAGGGCTGCAGGTACAGGGAGGGGTCTGAGTGGGGGTCACAGGGGGGCAGGCCTGGGGGTACAGGGAGGGGTCTGAGTGGGGGTCACTGGGGGGCAGGGCTGGGGGTACAGAGAGGGGTCTGAGTGGGGGTCGCTGGGGGGCAGGGCTGGGGGTACAGGGAGGGGTCTGAGTGGGGGTCACTGGAGGGCAGGGCTGGGGGGTACAGGGAGGGGCTCTGAGTGGGGGTCACTAGGGGGGCAGGCCTGGGGGTACAGGGAGGGGTCTGAGTGGGGGTCACTGGGGGGGCAGGCCTGGGGGTACAGGGAGGGGTCTGAGTGGGGGTCACAGGGGGGCAGGCCTGGGGGTACAGGGAGGGGTCTGAGTGGGGGTCACTGGGGGGCAGGCCTGGGGGTACAGGGAGGGGTCTGAGTGGGGAGGGGGATCACAAGGGGAGGGCAGGGGTGGGGGGTACAGGGAGGGGCTCTGAATGGGGGGTCACTGGGGGCAGGGCTGGGGGGTACAGGGAGGGGTCTGAGTGGGGGTCATGGGGGGGCAGGGCTGGGGGTACAGGGAGGGCTCTGAGTGGGGGTCGATGGGGGTACAGGGAGGGGCTCTGAGTGGGGGTCACTGGAGGGCAGGCCTGGGGGTACAGGGAGGGGTCTGAGTGGGGGTCGCTGGGGGGCAGGGCTGCGGGTACAGGGAGGGGTCTGAGTGGGGGTCGCTGGGGGTACAGGGAGGGGTCTGAGTGGGGGTCACTGGGGGGCAGGGCTGGGGGTACAGGGAGGGGTCTGAGTGGGGGTCACTGGGGGGCAGGGCTGGGGGTACAGGGAGGGGTCTGAGTGGGGGTCGCTGGGGGGCAGGGCTGGGGGTACAGGGAGGGGTCTGAGTGGGGGTCACTGGGGGGCAGGGCTGGGGGTACAGGGAGGGGCTCTGTGTGGGGAGGGGGGTCACAATGGGGGCAGAGCTAGGCTCACTGGGCTCGGGTCACACTTGGGGGGGCTCGGGGGGGCCCATCTTCTGGCTCTCGGGGCTGCGGCAGGGTCACGTGGCGAGACCCCGCCCCTAGGCGGAGCCTGCCGCGGGGAGGCGAGGGCGGGGCCATGCGGGGCGGAGCCTGGGGGCGGGGCTCAGGATCTGGGGGCGGGGCCGGCGTCTTCGGAGCCTGGCGGGTGGTGCCACGTGACGCTCCGGCTGCGATCATGTGACGCCAGAGGGGCAGCCCGCGTCACATGACCCGCGGTCGCGTCACGTGTCGCTGCCGAACGGGAGATGGGGCGGCCGGGGGCGAGCGGGCCTGAGCCCCGCGCCTGGGTCCTGCGGCTGCTGCTCGGGCTGGCGGCCTGGCGGGGCGGCGCGGGCGGGCGGAGCCCGGTGAGGGCGGGGGCCCGGCCCGGGTGTCTGGCCGGACCCTGCCGGCGGGGGGGGCTTGGCCCGGCCCGGCCCGGCCCGGCCCGGCCCGGCCCGGTCCGGTCCGGTCCGGTCCGGTCCGGGGACCCGGGTGTCTGGCCGGACCCTGCCGGCGGGGGGGGGGCTTGGCCCGGTCCGGGGACCCGGGTTCTGGCCGGACCCTGCCGGCGGGGGGGGGGGCTTGGCCCGGTCCGGGGACCCGGGTGTCTGGCCGGACCCTGCCGGCGGGGGGGGGGGCTTGGCCCGGTCCGGGGACCCGGGTGTCTGGCCGGACCCTGCCGGCGGGGGGGGGCTTGGCCCGGTCCGGGGACCCGGGTTCTGGCCGGACCCTGCTGGCGGGGGGGGCTTGGTCCGGTCCGGGGACCCGGTGTCTGGCCGGACCCTGCCCGGTCGGCCCGGTCCGGTCATGTCGGGGGCACCGCGCTCTGGCCGGACGCTGCGCGGGGCCGGGCTGAGCTCAGGCAGATGCGGGCTGGGATCGGCCCCGCAGCGGGGCCAGGCAGCGCAGGGGTGGCTGGAGAGTTTGGGGGGCTGCTCAGCCCCTGACTCCCCCTGCCCTCCCCCCCCAGGTGTGCGGCTGCTGCCCGGGCCCGGCGCGGAACAGCTCCAGCGTGGCCAGTTACTGCGGGGCGCACCCGGCCTTGGAGCTGCGGGGACGCTGCTGCCTTGGCCCGGAGCCGGGTGCCATCGTGGGGTGAGTGAGCGAGCGGGGCGCCCCTGTGCCTGGCAGGGCAGCGGGCCCTGGGCACGCGCGGCCCCCAAGCGAGCGAGACCAGGGTGAGCAGCCAGCAATGGGGCAGCCAGGACGTCTGCCCCAGAGGTCACGCTCTGGGCGTTGGCAGCGCCTGGGCCCCAGTGGGTCTCTGCTGCCAGGCTGAAGGGGCGGCTGGTTGTGAGATATGTAGGAGAGGCGCAGACTTGGGCAGGGGGGTGCCTCACTCCTACATCTGCTGAGTTCCTGGGGGGCAGGGAGCAGCTCCCATAGGCGACACCACCTGGGTCTCTGCATCCCAGAAGAACCAAGTGCAGGTCGGGAGAGCCCAGAATCTGCTGTTGCCAGTAGGAGCCCCCTACCCCCGAGTGTGAAAGGCAGCAAAGCCCTTCATGGAGCCAGCCCTGCCCAGCTCAGACCCTCCGGCCTTGTGACTGCCTTGGACAGGGGAAATGTGGGGGTGGGGAGAGGGAGGCCTTGGGGTGCATGGAGAAGGAAGGGGTGGGGCGGGGTGTATGGAGTCATATGCAGGGCAGGTGGGAGAAGGAAAGGATGGGGGAGGGGATAGCATTTGTGGGGGTGCACTGCGGCTCCCAGTACCTCTGACAGTTCTGCTCTCCCCAGGCTGGATCTGGGCAACTGCTCCCTGACGCTCCTCTGTGCTGGGTTCCCGGATGCCAGCGCTGCTGTTGTCATGTGAGTCCAACGGGGCTGTAGGGAGGCCTGGGAATTCAAGCTCTAGAGCGAGGGGTGGGGAGGGAGCTCCTTGCCGGGGAGAGGCTGGGTGCAAACCCCAGACCTTCTGTGCTCCTCTGGCTCGGGACCTGCTCCATCACCATCCCCCACAGACTGCTGGAGAAGGGCGAGGGGGGACTAGACCGTCCCCTCTCAGCACGAGCCTGAGCTTGTTCTGCACTCGCTGGGGGGACGGCCCCTGCCCCATTTCCCTGCTGGAGAGCAGTGAAGCACCCAGCCCCTCCTCGGTGCTCCCCCAGCCAGGCCCCCCTCTGCTGGGGGAATAGCTTTGTGCCTGACTCCTGCCCCGGCCTCCCATCCCTCCTGCCCAGCTGGCTGCTCTGAATGCTGGTCTCTGTGCTCCTGGGTGTGGGAGCTGTGCCCTCTGGGGGTGTGTTATGCTCCCTTCCCCCTCTGTTAACTATGGAGGTCCCTGCAGTGCAACACCCCCTCCCCCCCCCAGGAGTGAAGGCACAGGAATGCTGGGGGATCCTCCCCAGGAGTTGGGGGGTGGCCTGGTGCGCCTGCTCGCCCAGCCCTTGTTACGGCCTCACCCCGGACCTAGAGAGTCCCATTGTGCCGGGCACTAGTCTTGCTGGGATGGATGGTCCCAGTCTGACTGGGCCGGGTGGGGTGGGAGGGGAGACGAGACGAGACAAGACAGACCCAGGCAGGGCAGAGACTCGCCTGAGGCCTCACAACAGGGTGGGGGCAGAGCGGGACCCCAGCCCCAGGGAAAGTGCTCAGCCGAGGCTGGGGGAAGGCCTGAGTGCGCATGTTCTCCCAGGGTGCTGGGCAGGCCCTGGGCGCAGCGGGGGGAGCGGAGGGTTAATGCTGAGGGATCCATCTGTTTGCAGTGACCTGACAGAGAACCCCCTGGAGAACATCCCCAACGCCTCCTTCCAGGGCTTCACCAGGCTGCAGAGCATGTGAGTGCTGTGCTGCAGGGCCTGCAGCCCTGTGGCCTGGGGGCAAGGAGGGCACCAGTGATGTCCTGCTGGGAGGAAAAGGGGGGCAGGGATAGGGGCTCAGCAGGGAGACTTGGGGAAAGGGGCTCAGAGCAGCCCTGCTCCTGTGAGCACGTGGTTGGGTGCTCTGCCCCCACCTCTGACTGTCTCTTGTCCAGATCCTTGCCGCTTGCCCTGGAGTGCCCTGGAGGGAGCATGGCCTGGGACCGCATCACCACCCGCGGGGACAGCCGAACCTGCCAGGGGCAGAGGAACCCCTGCAACAGCTCGGGGGAGCTTGGTACAGTGCAGGGGAGAGAGGGGCTCAGTACTGGGGGGCCCAGGAAGGAGTGGGGAGGGCCACAGGATGGGTTGGGGGGGCTTGGAAAGGTGCTGGGGTGAGGGCCCCCATGACTGCTGCCCTGAGGCCCCAGGCTGGAAGAGCCCATGGCAGCTGAACTGGGAGGCACCAGGGCCAGGACCCCGGGCAGGTGTCCAGGGCAGGGCTCCCTCGCCACCACCTGCCATGGAACATGTAACAGAAATACAGACCCTGCCCCGGGCTCCTCCCGCCCGGCCTGGGCCCAGCCCCGCCCACCCTGCCCGCGCCTCCCTGCCCCGGGCTCCTCCCGCCCGGCCTGGGCCCAGCCCCGCCCACCCTGCCCGCGCCTCCCTGCCCCGGGCTCCTCCCGCCCGGCCTGGGCCCAGCACCGCCCCTGCCCTCAGCAGCCTGGCTCTGCCCTCCCCCACCAGGCTGGGCCTGTTCTCCCACCCCCAGTGCCCTGAACCTCGCTGAGGCAGGGACTACCGCAAGGGCACCCCTGGCTGCCCAGCCCCAGGAGCTGGGCTTTCCCCACACTGTCAGCGCGTTGCTCCCCGCTGCGGCATGGGGGTCTCGGCCCAGCCCCGGTTCCAACCTTGTGTCTTGTCTGGTTCTGCTCAGCCTGGCTGTGCCCAGAGAACTCCCTGTGTAGCCCCGACGGCCCTGGGCTCGTCCAGTGCCTGTGCGCCGGGAGCTACCACGGCTACAAGTGTCTGCGCGAGGTGAGGGGCCGGGGGGCTTGGGCCATGTGTCGGGCAGGTGCCCATCTCCGCTTGTGGGGAGATGTGTGGAGGGTGCAGCACTGGGATCCCCGGGGCTGGGGCCATCCAGACTCTCCCCATAGCGTCTGGCGCTCTCCGGCAGTGGGGGGCTCAGGGCATAGCGTTCGCTGAAAGAGTGCCATGGTGGGGGTGGCTGGGAGGCCGCAGGACTCCAGCTGGCTGCATGCCAGGATCCTGAGCGAATGCAAGAGCTGCTGCAGCTCGAGCCAGGGCTGGAATCTCCTCTGGGCTGGCCCCAGGGCCGGAGACGCGTGCTGGGCGGGGGGAGCAGACACTCAGACTTCTCTCCCCCGCACCCCAGCCATTCTCACCCGCCGGCTTTGCTTTGCAGGGCACCTTTCCCATGCTGCTCTTCTATGGGATCCTGGGAGCTGTGACGACCACCCTGTCCCTGCTGGCCTGGGGCACCCAGCGCCGAAAAGCCAAGGCCTCCTGAGCCCCTCCTGGAGGACGGCGGAAGGGCGGAGACTGGGCTGGGGGGCCTGCGCTGGGGCTTCTCCCCAGCCACTGAGCTCGCTGTGCTGGCTCCCTCGCTTCACCTGCCGATGGACTCTGGGGGGCAGCGCCCTGGAACGGTCTGTGCTGGTTGCCTGCACCCCCTCGTTCTGTGCCAGTGGAGGAGACCCGGCCCCAGCCTGCACTGGGCACCCCGCCTCGCCCCTCCCCAGACCACCCCTAGGGTCCCCCAATCTCACTGCCCTGCCCCCTCAAGGTGAGTCTCCTGCAGGGTGCTCTGCGCAGGTCACACCCACTTGGAGCCTGCGGCTGGGGAGCAGCCTGCTCCCCGAGCACAGATCTTCTCTGAGCAGGACGTGGGCGCTGGCCTGCAAGGTCCCCTGTGGAGTGGAGGCTTCTGGGTCTGAAACCCTCCGCCCCAAGTTTCGGACCCACAGGGCTGTGCTATGCCCCAGCCTGGGAACGGTCTCTGGGAGGAGCCCTTCAGTGGGCCAGAGCCCCCGGGGTCTCACTCTTCTCCCAGGGTGAGCCACGCGGCCTCACCTCCTCCTAAGACTGGGTCCCTGGGACTGCAGCCCCCCTACCCCACCCCAGGAGCTCCGGGCAGTGAGTCTGGGACAGACTCTGGGGAGACGTGTACCATCTGGGGGAGCAGCACCCCCCCAGCGTCTGCAGGGACACCCAGCCAGTGTGGGCAGACAGGCGGGTGTATCTGTGGCCTGGCACCTGGCACAGGCAGCCCTGGGGTCACCAGGGAAATGAGGATTAAAGGCTGACCAAGCTGCAGTGAACCCCATTTCCAGGCTCTGTCTCTGCCTCCCTTCCTTGAGCAGCTCCCCTGGGAGAGAGCTCCCATGCCTGCCAGAGCCCAGCCCGCCCCAGGCCTTTGTTCTCACCTGGGGTTTCCCCTCCGCTGCTCTGCTGAGAGCAGGGAAACCCCCCAGTCAGTGGAGCTGCTCTGGCCTCTCGGGCCCTTTCCTGCTGGGGGACAGTTTCTGCCAGTCCCTTAGCGCCCTGTTCTCCGGCCAGGTTGGCGCGAGGCAATGCGCTCGGTAGACCCAGGGATGTGAAGTCCCCCCGCCCCGGCACTGCTGTTACGATGCCCTAATGTGCGGTGTGGCTGGCACTCGCTGGAGGGGAGAATTCTGCCAAGGCCGGAGCTCCTGCCTGGGGCGGGGGCTGCCCACGGCCGCAGCTGAGGCAGCATCTGCATTGAAGCTCTGCAGTGGGCCAGCTTTCTACAGGTGAGCGCCGGCCTGGTCCATTTCCTGCCCTGGGGCTGCAGTGCGGGCGGGGGCGTGGATGCGCGTTCATGTCTCCCTGCCTGGGCCGGGAAGCTGAGGATCCAGCCAGCGGCCTGCATGCGGGGGTGAAGCCTGGGCCCGTGCCACCAGCCCCATGCCGCACATGCACGAAGAGGAAATGCCGTGCGCAGGGAAATGTGGACGCGGGATTCCTAGCAGATGTTTCCACTTCCACAGCTGGGTGGCCTGGAGCCTGCCTCCTGGAGAGGTGCCTTGGCCCAGCCCTGCCGCTCCTGGGGAGCAGGGTGACCGCGGGAGCTGCTGGCCCCCATTCTCCTGGAGGGGCCAAGAGCTGGGCCTTGCCCTGCCCCCCAGTGTGAAATTGCCACAAGCTCCTGGCCGTCGGGCCATGCTGCCAGGCCAGCTCTCTTGGTGGACTGGCGGGCACAGCCTGCTGCTGGGCACTGCCCATTGGACTCTCTTCCCAGGGGTCGGGCAGGGGCTGAGCCGGGTTTCCCAGAGAGCTAGCACGATACAGGGCCTTGCTTTCTGTGTAGCGGGTCCATGGCACATCAGCTGAGTGGGCCCGTGGGGCAGAGCCAGGCCCTTTGCAACAGCCAGCAGTGGAGCGGGGGGCTGACGGGTGTCCCAGGGCAGGGGGCCCAGCTGCCATCGTGTCTGGGGAGAAGTTCTCAGCCTGGGGTTTCGTGCTACTTAGAAGCATCAAGAAATGCCAAGTGCAGCCAGTCCTGGCACCTGCTCTGGGAGCTTGCAGCACTGAGCGCCCTGGGCAGAGCCCCCGTGCCTGCCCCCCACATTGTGGGGTGGCACAAGGGAGGGCCCCAGAGACCATGACTGGGGCCAGGAGCCCAGGGGCTTCACCCTCCCTGTGTGACACAGGGTGGGGTCCCCCCAGGCTGGGCTCAGGGGCTCCCTGATCCACAGCCTGGTTCTGCAGAGAAAGCGGGACCGGGGCTGCCCGGCACCTGGATCAGGCAGATGCCGGAGTCAGAGACACTGGCTGGGCAGGGAGCAGCACAGGCCGTCTCTGCCCAGTGCACAGGTGCCCCACATGCCAGCGGTGCCAGGGGTTACGAGGGCAGCGGCGATGGGGGAGGGCTCCTTCCCTGCCCCAGCCAAGGGGCTTCCTGGCCAGCAGGTGGGCTGAGAGTGAGGGGATCCCAGCACTGGCCCAGCCTCCCTGTCGGTGCTGTGGGGGGGCGAGCAGCGCAGCCCTGGGAGTGGGGTCCAACGACTGAAGCCCAGGGGGCTGAGTGGGGGGCCGGCTGCAGCTACGGGAGAGTCAAAGCGTGGCCAAGCCTAGCCCCACTGCAACTGCTACAGGCCCAGCGTGGGGAGAACAGGCCCTGTCCGTGCTGCCCTCTGCCCCACCGTCTGCCCTCTGCAGGGCCCAGCACCAGCCTCAGAGCCCCCGGCTGCCTTTGGCAACCTACGGGCAGGAGGAGAGGGCAACGGGTGCGTTTCTGGGACCGGGACCCCACTTATAAAGGGGGCTGAGGCCCCAACTCCTGGCACGGCTGCCCGAGGGCCAGGTGCCTCCCAGCCCGGTGCACCGAGGGCCAGGAATGGGCAGGGGATGTGGCAAACCCACAGGGCTCCAGGAGGAGCCTGGTCGAGGGAAGGACCTGCCCTGACCTGTGGGGCTGCAGGACCTTTTCCCACTGAAAGCCTTGACAGCTGTGCTCTAAGCAGCCACTTCCCAGCAACACCCAGAACACACGTGCCCAGCCAAGCTCATAGCTCACCACTCCCACCCCACGGACGTTTCACCCGGGGGCCGGGCAGGAGCCACTCGTTGCTCGCTGCTCAGCCGATCACTGAGCAGATCCCCTTTGTGGGCCCCCCGGGGACAAAGAACCACAGCATGGGGAGTTTGGTCCCCAGAGCAAGAGGCCAGCCGGGGCAATGGGGCATGGCATGGTGGGGCTGTCCCCGCTCCACCCAGCCCAGCCCAAGGGCACTGTCTACGAACCGGCAGTTGCCAGACGCACACTGGCCCACCCGGCCCTGTGCTGCCAGCCTGCCCCTTCCCCTCGGGGGTGGGCCCAGGCCGTGCCACACAGCTCCCGACTCCCAATGCCCAGCGTCCCCCGGAACTGCTATGCCCAGCAGCTCCCCACACAGACCCTCCACCACTGCCCCCCAAGAGACCCCCCCACTGGCCAGCAGCCCCCCCCCATGCCTCCGGAGACCCACTCCCTCACACCCTGCCCCCTGGCCACACTCACCGGCCCTGCTGGAAGGTGGTGGTGTCTGCCAGGCTGAGCTGGCAGCGCGGCCGGGGCCGGTCCAGGGCCAGGGCGGGGAATCGCTCCGGCCTCTCAGGAGTGGCGGGACTAGCCGGGTAGGGAGCACACACCGTACGTGTGCAGTGGTTCGACAGGAAACAGCAAGGAACTGGACTGGGATTGAGTGGAGCTGTACGTGTCGTGTGTGTGCCACAGGACTGTACATTGGAGAGAGTTATGGGGGAAGTGGAGGTTTTAAGTGGGCTTTTAGAGGAAATGGAATGGAAAGGCAGCAAAACGTGGGATCCCAGCTTTTTAAACAATCCTCTGACAACACACCAAAAAAGCTCATGTCTAGTTACTCATTCAAAATGAGAAGAAAGGCGCAGCAAGATTTCGTCATAAATGAAGTAAACTCCTAAAGATTTCAGAACACAACGGCTCTGAGGAGACACAAGGGACGCAACACAGAGTCCACCTTGTCACAGAGAAACACAGTTAGACTAGTTTCAGAGTAACAGCCGTGTTAGTCTGTATTCGCAAAAAGAACAGGAGGACTTGTGGCACCTTAGAGACTAACCAATTTATTGGAGCAGAAGCTTTCGTGAGCTACAGCTCACTTCATCGGATGCAGTTAGACTAGTCCTCTTTTGACCCAGCATAGTCTCCCCAAACAGAAGGGCACTGTTCCTGGAGAGGGTTTTTCTTGTTGGCGTAGGCCATCCACCTCCCCGAAAGGCTGGAGCGAGGTGGACAGAAGAATTCTTCCGCCCACAGCCCGGACTTATGTTCCCCGTGCAGACTAGACCTGAGGGTTGGTGCGTGATGAACAGTTAAGTCAAAATAGCTCCGTCCATCAGGGGTGTGTAAAAGGGAAACCCGCTCCTGGGCGACACAGCTACACCGACCTAACCCCCAGCATAGCTAAGGGCATTCGGGGAGGCGGTGGGCCTAAAGCGACGGAAAGACCTCCTCCACCATGGGGGTGTGCCGGCCTAGTCTCCGTAGCACAGACAGGGTTGCCAACCCAAGAGGAAGAACAGAGAGCAAAAGCCAAGGCGGCCCTAGGGCAGGGGGTGAGCCTGCACGTTGGACAAGGGGACCAGGTGAGCCCAGCATTTCCGACAGGCCGCCCTCCCGTCAGAGGAGGAAGAGCCCAAGAAGGAGGGAAGGGCGAAAAGCTGCAAGCAGGGAAAGAGACAGAGCAGCCAGGCAGCTCCCCATAAGGCAAAAGAAGGCACTGGTCCAAGGCCCCCAAAGGCAGACTCGAGAGCAGGCCAGATCCAAAGTCCCAGGGAAGGAGAGGACAGGATTAAAGAAGCCAGCAGCGAAAGCACAGAGTGTTATAAGCCGAGGTCTCCGAGCTCTGCTCTCCTTGTTGCACCGAAGGAAAACCCAGGCGGGTACTCGGCAGAGCAGAGCTGCCAGCGACAAACCCGACACTGACACACAACGACAACGCCCCCCCCCCCGCTGTTCTGTCTTTCACCGCAGGCCAGGGGAGAGCGCGAACGCAGTCCCCCACTACCACAAATTATGCAGTCGAGTTTCCCGCATTTGGGGAAATCGCAGGGGTCAGCACACCCGCAGTGCAATGGATGAGCCTCGCCCTGGGAAAACCACCTTCGTGATCATGGTGTCTCCCCTGCCAGGTAAGTATGAGTTGCTCGTTCCCAGCCGCCGCCCGCCCTCGCTCGCCCCGCACTCTCAACCCACGGTGGGGCCCGCCGCGCCACGCCCGCCGGCCCCGCCCACGCCGGCCCCCACTGCCGCGACCTGCCCCCACGTGTCCCCGGGGCCCCCGCCGAGCCCCGCCGAGCCCCGGCTGCCAAATTCGGGCCCCGCTCGGCAGCCGGCTCGCGCTCCCATAAGGCTCTGCTCGCACACAGATCTGCATACGTGCTCACGCGGCTCCGCCCCCTCCCGGGCCCCTCCCCCTGCCTGCCCGGGCCGGGCGCTCTGCCCTGGCCCGCCCCGGCTCCCCCGCGCGCCGAGCCCCGCGGCCGGCCCCTCCCCCCCAGGCGCCCTGGCCCAAGGGCCGCCCGGTCCGGCCGGGCCCGCTCCCCGCGGCGGGGGGGCCGAGCCGCCCCCGGCCTCAGTAAGGCGCCAGAGCCCGGCGGCCCTAGAGCCGTAGCCGGCCCGCCCCGGGTCCAGGCTCCCGGAGAGACCCGGGCACAGCCGGGATCGGGGCCCCGCCTCTGCCGGGCGGGGGGGGAGACGCCGCGTCTCGCTTCCCCCCCCCCCGCAGAGGTGGGTGCGAGACACCAGTGACCCCCCCAGTGACCCCCCCGAGGATGGTGCGAGACCCCAGGGACCCCCCAGTGACCTCCCCCCGAGGATGGTGCGAGACCCCAGGGACCCCCCAGTGACCTCCCCCCGAGGGGGGTGCGAGGCACCAGTGACCCCCTGCCTAGTCCCTGCCCGGCCCGTGTCACTGCAGGGGGCCAGGGGCTCGTTTTGCTCCCAGTGTCCCCGGTTCCGATGAGCAAACTCAGGATCTGAAGCGGGTCAGTGACATTTCCTCTGCGAGCGGGAGGAGTCGCGGGCCGGCCGCCTCCTCACCGTGACTTTGGTAAAACGCGCTGGGGCCCTGGCAGCGCCTCCCCGGCGCGTTTCACGGGCTCTGGTTTTCCTGCAGCCCGTGTCGATCTTTCGCTCCGCAGCGAAGGGTTCCGCGGAGAGGAGCAGTTGCGAGTTTCTACCCCAGGTTCCGAGACGTCGCTTCGGTGGGGCTGCTCTCCCTGGGCGTGAGAGGAGCAGGCTCTGCTCTTCACGGCGTGCCGCGTCTGTTGTCGAAAGGAAACCGGAGTTCTGAAGCCTGCACTTGACAGTCGTTTCGGGCTTGTGCTCGTAAGGCCTTCTCCGGCGAGGGGGTATTTTGTATTCATCGAGCTAAGGGGTTCCCAGCCTGAGCTTTGTGAAATGTGACGGGGGTTCTTGGGGAAAATTCCCTCATGGCGGACAGAGCTGTCCGTAGGGACCCCGGGCAGCCCGGGGCCAGCAGCCCGGGGCCCTGGGACTTCCAAGAGCTGAGCAGGTCAAAGCAAGCATCTCTATCGCACTGAGGAGATCTAAACTTCAAGACTCCTTAGAAGAAATGGAAAGGGAGGTGGATATTTTTGCTGTTTTTAAAATTGAATAGGCAGCTAGTGTTGTTTTTAAAATTATTCTGAAGAACAAGTTTAAGCTTCGTTGTCACGTGCGCTGATTCCCTGGACTGCTCAAGACCTGAGTGCTTGTGTAGGGGGAACTCTTTGAGTTGGCTTCTTAAACCCCTTCCTGCTGCTTCACATCTGATACTCCTGGAGGAAACGTAGGAGCCTTGTCCTGTAACAGGCTTATTCCAAGTGATACAAGCTACGAAAGTGAGCTCTTGGAAGAGTGTTGCCGTTTTCATAACATAATAAAAATACTGTAATGATGAATAACAATTAATAATAAATGGTATGCAATAAGCATGTCATAAAAACAAATTTTATATTTCCAAGATCACTGCTTTTCTAATTTATACTCAGGTAAAGGAGAAAATCCCTGGAAATATTCGTTTTTAGGAGGGGGTTCGCAAGACTTGACATTTTAGTGAAAGGGGTTCACAGGTTGTTGACGTTTGGGAACCACTGATCTATTGGTTTGGTTTCATACTTTTTTGGCATTAATGATTTGCCAAGGCAAGGCTTGTATAATGTAGAAAATAAATTTCAGATATATTTTCATGTTTCATTTTTTTCATGCATAAATTTATTCCCAAATGAAGGAATTAGAATAACGAATCCCCATGTTTTCTGTGTTAATATTTAATGGTACAAAAAGGGTATTCATACTGGTTATTCTAGATGACCTTAGGCAGCACAGCTCATTAGCAATTAATTCTTTCACCCCCATGATTTCCTGTAAGAAGGCCAGAGTGGGTCAGACCAATGGTCCGTCTAGCCCAGTGGAGTGTACAGAACAGGACAATTTGAAGTGATCCACCCTCATCTTCCACTCCTGGTCTCTGTGTAGTCCCAGATTTAGGGCTTGCCTCAAGCATGGGATTGCATCACTGACCCACTTCACTAATAACTCTTGATGGACCTAGTCTCTATTAACTTATCTCATGCTCTGTGGAACCCAGTGATACTTTTCGCCCTCAGGGAGTTCTGCATGTTAATTTCGTCAGGTGGGTCCCCCCCACCTTTACTGTATTGTGGGACAGGGTAAATAACACTTCGCTCTTCATTTTAGCCACCTCATTCATGCTTTTATAGTTCTCAACCCTTTTTTTACCAGGGGCCTCTAAAATTAAATACACAGCCCTGTGGATCCCCATCCAGACGTGAAGCAGGGGTAGCACACGGGGTCCCCTGCTCCCCCTCCCCCCGCTAATGTAACAGGGCAGAGCAGTGTCTTGTCTCCTTGGCTAGCTGCTGCCTGCTCGTGGGGTCAGTGGCTGTGAGGCAATCCTCACCGATGGCAGGGAGATCTCTCTTCTGCAGCGATACTGCGATTTTTTGTTGTGACCCTCCCCCCGCAAACCAGGCAAACGGGCTCAGTGGCCCGCTGAGGTGAGTTGGAGGTGGGTTAAGGCAAGGTTTCTTTTGGCAGATGACCGGTTGAGAACCAGTGCTGTATCGTATCCCTAGTTGTCACGAAGTGTGGGGGAGTCAGGGCCCTGCACCCCCACTTCCTGCGATTCGCCATGACTCTCAGCCAGCCAGTAACACAGAAGGCTTATTAGACGACAGGAACACAGTCCAAAACAGAGCTTGTAGTTATAGAAACCAGGACCCCTCAGTCAGGTCCATCTTGGGGGACAGGGAGGCCAGACCCCAGTTCTGGGCCTTCCTCTCTTTCCCCAGCCATCTCCAAACTGAAACCCCCTCCAGCTGTCTCACCCAGCCACACACCCCGGCTCCTCCTCCAGCCTTTGTCCAGTTTCCCAGGTGCTGTAGCTCACGAAACCTTATGCTCAAATAAATGTGTTAGTCTCTAAGGGTATGTCTACACTACGGAAATAGGTCGAATTTATAGAAGTCGGTTTTTTAGAAATCGGTTTTATATATTCGAGTGTGTGTGTCCCCACAGAAGTGCATTAACTCGACGGAGTGCTTCCACAGTACCGAGGCTAGCGTTGACTTCCGGAGCGTTGCACTGTGGGTAGCTATCCCACAGTTCCCGCAGTCTCCGCTGCCCATTGGAATTCTGGGTTGAGATCCCAATGCCTGATGGGGCTAAAACATTGTCGCGGGTAGTTCTGGGTACATATCGTCAGGCCCCCGTTCCCTCCCTCCCTCTGTGAAGGCAAGGGCAGACAATCGTTTCGCGCCTCTTTTCCTGAGTTACCTGTGCAGACGCCATACCACGGCAAGCATGGAGCCCGCTCAGGTAACCATCACCGTATGTCTCCTGGGTGCTGGCAGACGCGGTACGGCATTGCTACACAGTAGCAGCAACCCCTTGCCTTCTGGCAGCAGACGGTACAATACGACTGGTAGCCGTCCTCGTCGTGTCCGAGGTGCTCCTGGCCACGTCGGCCGGGAGCGCCTGGGCAGACATGGGCGCAGGGACTAAATTTGGAGTGACTTGACCAGGTCATTCTCTTTAGTCCTGCAGTCAGTCCTACTGAACCGTCTTATGGTGAGCAGGTAGGCAATATGGATTGCTAGCAGTCGTATTGTACCATCTTCTGCCAGGCAGGCAAGAGATGAGGATGGCTAACAGTCCTACTGCACCATCTTCTGCCGGGCAGCCATGAGATGTGGATGGCATGCAGTCCTTCTGCACTGTCTGCTGCCAGCCAAAGATGTAAAAGATAGATGGAGTGTATCAAAACAAGAAATAGACCAGATTTGTTTTGTACTCGTTTGCTTCCCCCCCCCCCCCCGTCTAGGGGACTCATTTCTCTAGGTCACACTGCAGTCACTCACAGAGAAGGTGCAGCAAGGTAAATCTAGCCATGTATCAATCAGAGGCCAGACTAACCTCCTTGTTCCAATAAGAACAATAACTTAGGTGCACCATTACTTATTGGAACCCTCCGTGAAGTCCTGCCTGAAATACTCCTTGATGTAAAGCCACCTCCTTTGTTGATTTTAGCTCCCTGAAGCCAACCCTGTAAGCCGTGTCCTCAGTCGCCCCTCCCTGCGTCAGAGCAACGGCAAACAATCGTGCATCTGAGTTGAGAGTTGTCAAGGTTCCTCCCCCACTCTGAACTCTAGGGTACAGATGTGGGGACCTGCATGAAAAACCTCCTAAGCTTATCTTTACCAGTTTAGGTCAAAACTTCCCCAAGGTACAAAATATTCCACCCTTTTGTCCTTGGATTGGCCGCTACCACCACCAAACAAATACTGGTTACTGGGGAAGAGCTGTTTGGACACGTCTTTCCCCCCAAAATACTTCCCAAAACCTTGCACCCCACTTCCTGGACAAGGTTTGGTAAAAAGCCTCACCAATTTGCCTAGGTGACTACAGACCCAGACCCTTGGATCTTAAGAACAATGAACAATCCTCCCAACACTTGCACCCCCCCTTTCCAGGGAAATGTTGGATAAAAAGCCTCACCAATTTGCATAGGTGACCACAGACCCAAACCCTTGGATCTGAGAACAATGAAAAAGCATTCAGTTTTCTTACAAAAAGACTTTTAATAGAAATAGAAGTAAATAGAAATAAAAAAAAAATCCCCCCTGTAAAGTCAGGATGGTAGATACCTTACAGGGTAATTAGATTCAAAACATAGAGAACCCCTCTAGGCAAAAACCTTAAGTTACAAAAAAGATACACAGACAGAAATAGTTATTCTATTCAGCACAATTCTTTTCTCAGCCATTTAAAGAAATCATAATCTAACACGTACCTAGCTAGATTACTTACTAAAAGTTCTAAGGCTTCATTCCTGGTCTATCCCTGGCAAAGACAGAATATAGACAGACACACATACCCTTTGTTTCTCTCCCTCCTCCCAGCTTTTGAAAGTATCTTGTCTCCTCATTGGTCATTTTGGTCAGGTGCCAGCGAGGTTACCTTTAGCTTCTTAACCCTTTACAGGTGAGAGGAGATTTCCTCTGGCCAGGAGGGATTTTAAAGGGGTTTACCCTTCCCTTTATATTTATGACAAGAGTGCTGTCCAGAGCGGTTAAAATGGAGCACTCTGGGATAGCTCCCAGAGGCCAATACTGTTGAATTGTGTCCACAGTACCCCAAATTCGAGCCGGCAAGGCCGATTTAAGTGCTAATCCACTTGTCAGGGGTGGAGTAAGGAAATCGATTGTAAGAGCCCTTTAAGTCGAAATAAAGGGCTTCATCGTGTGGACGGGTGCAGGTTTACATCGATTTAACGCTGCTAAATTCGACCTAAAGTCCTAGTGTAGACCAGGGCTAAGGTGCCACAAGTCCTACTGTTCTTTCTCCAGGCAGAAGGTGTCACCTGGCCCCACCCCCCTCCTGGGCTCAGGTGACAGGCTCAGGTATCATCCCTCCAGTGAAGCCACCCCCTGCTATCCCATCCCCAATGCAGACAGTCCCAGTAAACCTCCCCTGCGACATCCCCAGGTCAATCCGCCCCACTTCCTGTTCTGTCACACCCTCCTTAGTCATCTCTTGTCTAAACTGACCAGCCCTAAGGTCTGTCCTCTCGTCTCATACTTTGGAAGCCTGTGATTTACCCCTTTCCATTGTGAAAACTATCTATTCCTATCCGTTGTGTCCTATCTGCTAACCAGCTAGTGCTCCATCAGAGGGCTCCAGCCGTCTGCAGTAGCTCGTGGCTGGGAGTGCCAACCTCAGGGCAGACCATGAAGAAGCAGGGCTCAATCCCCACACTGGTGTGTGTTCTGTCCTTAGATTTCACCAGGTATCAGACTATGGATGATGGGCCTTTTAGGACCTTTTAAACCAAACTTGCTATTTTTGGATAATTTAAGCATTAGACACAGAGGACTAGAAATGTTTTTATTAACCTGTATTTTAGATCATTTTAACATTAGCTTGAATATAAATTTTAAATCTGTCCTTATCACTTTAGTAGTGGCTACGTCCTCTATCCGAGGACTATCTATTCAGCTGATTTTTGGAATTGGGAGATGGAATAGCAGCTTGCTCCATCCACAGCACACATCGCCCTGTTGCTGCAGTACTGACCCCAGGGACGGTGGACCTCCCGGTGGGGGGAATCTCGTGGTCGAAGAGCAGCGAAGCAAGGTGCGGTGGGCTGTGTTAACATTTGGTTTGTACTAAGCGGATGGTTTTGAGTCATTTGTAACTCTTTGGTTAGCGATTAGTAACCTCTTATTCTTAGGCCTCTGAGTTGCAAGGCTGCTCCTGCAGCTTTTCCTTTCTCATTGTTGGCAGGTCAGTTAAACAGCTGCTTTCTTCGTCTAGTCCCTGTTTGCTCGTCAGCCGCTCTCCTGCGGGCACCTCCCAGAACTGACTGCATGGCTTGGATCCTTCTTCCCTCGCCTCCCCAGTGAAGAGACATTTACCTCCGGGGGGTCACTCCTGTATCGCACCCAGCGCCGGGGGGGTCAGTGGACGGGGGGGTCCCTGGGGTCTCCCACCATCCTCTGGGGGGGGAAGCGAGACGCGGCGTCTCCCCCCCCCCCCGCCCGGCAGAGGCGGGGCCCCGATCCCGGCTGTGCCCGGGTCTCTCCGGGAGCCTGGACCCGGGGCGGGCCGGCTACGGCTCTAGGGCCGCCGGGCTCTGGCGCCTTACTGAGGCCGGGGGCGGCTCGGCCCCCCCGCCGCGGGGAGCGGGCCCGGCCGGACCGGGCGGCCCTTGGGCCAGGGCGCCTGGGGGGGAGGGGCCGGCCGCGGGGCTCGGCGCGCGGGGGAGCCGGGGCGGGCCAGGGCAGAGCGCCCGGCCCGGGCAGGCAGGGGGAGGGGCCCGGGAGGGGGCGGAGCCGCGTGAGCACGTATGCAGATCTGTGTGCGAGCAGAGCCTTATGGGAGCGCGAGCCGGCTGCCGAGCGGGGCCCGAATTTGGCAGCCGGGGCTCGGCGGGGCTCGGCGGGGGCCCCGGGGACACGTGGGGGCAGGTCGCGGCAGTGGGGGCCGGCGTGGGCGGGGCCGGCGGGCGTGGCGCGGCGGGCCCCACCGTGGGTTGAGAGTGCGGGGCGAGCGAGGGCGGGCGGCGGCTGGGAACGAGCAACTCATACTTACCTGGCAGGGGAGACACCATGATCACGAAGGTGGTTTTCCCAGGGCGAGGCTCATCCATTGCACTGCGGGTGTGCTGACCCCTGCGATTTCCCCAAATGCGGGAAACTCGACTGCATAATTTGTGGTAGTGGGGGACTGCGTTCGCGCTCTCCCCTGGCCTGCGGTGAAAGACAGAACAGCGGGGGGGGGGGCGTTGTCGTTGTGTGTCAGTGTCGGGTTTGTCGCTGGCAGCTCTGCTCTGCCGAGTACCCGCCTGGGTTTTCCTTCGGTGCAACAAGGAGAGCAGAGCTCGGAGACCTCGGCTTATAACACTCTGTGCTTTCGCTGCTGGCTTCTTTAATCCTGTCCTCTCCTTCCCTGGGACTTTGGATCTGGCCTGCTCTCGAGTCTGCCTTTGGGGGCCTTGGACCAGTGCCTTCTTTTGCCTTATGGGGAGCTGCCTGGCTGCTCTGTCTCTTTCCCTGCTTGCAGCTTTTCGCCCTTCCCTCCTTCTTGGGCTCTTCCTCCTCTGACGGGAGGGCGGCCTGTCGGAAATGCTGGGCTCACCTGGTCCCCTTGTCCAACGTGCAGGCTCACCCCCTGCCCTAGGGCCGCCTTGGCTTTTGCTCTCTGTTCTTCCTCTTGGGTTGGCAACCCTGTCTGTGCTACGGAGACTAGGCCGGCACACCCCCATGGTGGAGGAGGTCTTTCCGTCGCTTTAGGCCCACCGCCTCCCCGAATGCCCTTAGCTATGCTGGGGGTTAGGTCGGTGTAGCTGTGTCGCCCAGGAGCGGGTTTCCCTTTTACACACCCCTGATGGACGGAGCTATTTTGACTTAACTGTTCATCACGCACCAACCCTCAGGTCTAGTCTGCACGGGGAACATAAGTCCGGGCTGTGGGCGGAAGAATTCTTCTGTCCACCTCGCTCCAGCCTTTCGGGGAGGTGGATGGCCTACGCCAACAAGAAAAACCCTCTCCAGGAACAGTGCCCTTCTGTTTGGGGAGACTATGCTGGGTCAAAAGAGGACTAGTCTAACTGCATCCGATGAAGTGAGCTGTAGCTCACGAAAGCTTCTGCTCCAATAAATTGGTTAGTCTCTAAGGTGCCACAAGTCCTCCTGTTCTTTTTGCGAATACAGACTAACACGGCTGTTACTCTGAAACTAGTCTAACTGTGTTTCTCTGTGACAAGGTGGACTCTGTGTTGCGTCCCTTGTGTCTCCTCAGAGCCGTTGTGTTCTGAAATCTTTAGGAGTTTACTTCATTTATGACGAAATCTTGCTGCGCCTTTCTTCTCATTTTGAATGAGTAACTAGACATGAGCTTTTTTGGTGTGTTGTCGGAGGATTGTTTAAAAAGCTGGGATCCCACGTTTTGCTGCCTTTCCATTCCATTTCCTCTAAAAGCCCACTTAAAACCTCCACTTCCCACATAACTCTCTCCAACGTACAGTCCTGTGGCACACACACGACACGTACAGCTCCACTCAATCCCAGTCCAGTTCCTTGCTGTTTCCTGTCTAACCACTGCACACGTACGGTGTGTGCTCCCTACCCGGCTAGTCCCGCCACTCCTGAGAGGCCGGAGCGATTCCCCGCCCTGGCCCTGGCCCGGCCCCGGCCGCGCTGCCAGCTCAGCCTGGCAGACACTGCCACCTTCCAGCAGGGCCGGTGAGTGTGGCCAGGGGGCAGGGTGTGAGGGAGTGGGTCTCCAGAGGCGTGGGGGGGGGGCTGCTGGCCAGTGGGGGGGGTCTCTTGGGGGGCAGTGGTGGAGGGTCTGTGTGGGGAGCTGCTGGGCATAGCAGTTCCGGGGGACCCTGGGCATCGGGAGTCGGGGGCTGTATGGCACGGCCTGGGCCCACCCCCAAGGGGAAGGGGCAGGCTGGCAGCACAGGGCCGGGTGGGCCAGGGTGCGTCTGGCAACTGCCGGTTCGTAGACAGTGCCCTTGCGCTGGGCTGGGTGGAGCGGGGACAGCCCCACCATGCCATGCCATGCCCCATTGCCCCGGCTGGCCTCTTGCTCTGGGGACCAAACTCCCCATGCTGTGGTTCTTTGCCCCCGGGGGGCCCACAAAGGGGATATGCTCAGTGATCGGCTGAACAGCGAGCAACGAGTGGCTCCTGCCCGGCCCCCGGGTGAAACGTCCGTGGGGTGGGAGTGGTGAGCTATGAGCTTGGCTGGGCACGTGTGTTCTGGGTGTTGCTGGGAAGTGGCTGCTTAGAGCACAGCTGTCAAGGCTTTCAGTGGGAAAAGTCCTGCAGCCCCACAGGTCAGGGCAGGTCCTTCCCTCCACCAGGCTCCTCCTGGAGCTCTGTGGGTTTGCCACATCCCCTGCCCATTCCTGGCCCTCGGTGCACCGGGCTGGGAGGCACCTGGCCCTCGGGCAGCCGTGCTAGGAGTTGGGGCCTCAGCCCCCTTTATAAGTGGGGTCCCGGTCCCAGAAACGCACCCGTCGCCCTCTCCTCCTGCCCGTAGGTTGCCAAAGGCAGCCGGGGGCTCTGAGGCTGGTGTTGGGCCCTGCAGAGGGCAGACGGTGGGGCAGAGGGCAGCACGGACGGGGCCTGTTCTCCCCACGCCGGGCCTGTAGCAGTTGCAGTGGGGCTAGGCTTGGCCACGCTTTGACTCTCCCGTAACTGCAGCCGGCCCCCCACTCAGCCCCCTGGGCTTCAGTCGTTGGACCCCACTCCCAGGGCTGCGCTGCTCGCCCCCCCACAGCACCGACAGGGAGGCTGGGCCAGTGCTGGGATCCCCTCACTCTCAGCCCACCTGCTGGCCAGGAAGCCCCTTGGCTGGGGCAGGGAAGGAGCCCTCCCCCATCACCGCTGCCCTCGTAACCCCTGGCATGTGGGGCATCTGTGCACTGGGCAGAGGAGGCCTGTGCTGCTCCCTGCCCAGCCAGTGTCTCTCTGACTCCGGCACCTGCCTGATCCAGGTGCCGGGCAGCCCCGGTCCCGCTTTCTCTGCAGAACCAGGCCGTGGATCAGGGAGCCCCTGAGCCCAGCCTGGGGGGACCCCACCCTGTGTCACACAGGGAGGGTGAAGCCCCTGGGCTCCTGGCCCCAGTCATGGTCTCTGGGGCCCTCCCTTGTGCCACCCCACAATGTGGGGGGCAGGCACGGGGGCTCTGCCCAGGGCGCTCAGTGCTGCAAGCTCCTGGAGCAGGTGCCAGGACTGGCTGCACTTGGCATTTCTTGATGCTTCTAAGTAGCACGAAACCCCAGGCTGAGAACTTCTCCCCAGACACGATGGCAGCTGGGCCCCCTGCCCTGGGACACCCGTCAGCCCCCCGCTCCACTGCTGGCTGTTGCAAAGGGCCTGGCTCTGCCCCACGGGCCCACTCAGCTGATGTGCCATGGACCCGCTACACAGAAAGCAAGGCCCTGTATCGTGCTAGCTCTCTGGGAAACCCGGCTCAGCCCCTGCCCGACCCCTGGTGTGGCGGTTCAATGACAAGACAGAACACAGCTTTTAGCAAGCAAGCAGGCTGGTCTCTGCTAACGGGCTTCTCCCTGTCAGCTTCCCCTTTATTCTCTCTCTCTCCCCCCGCGCATTACATTCTCCAACAGATAAAAGGAATACACTGGCTTTGTTTAACATTCTTATTTACCAATTTCTGTCTACCGCATTCCTTGCTCTCGGGCCTTGAGCCCAGTCCTGGGAGGCTTCCCACGGTTCATGTCATCTTGGCGAGATTCCAAGGTTGATGCCCTTGAAAGGAGCTGTGTGTGCACTGCTCCTACACAACACTCCGGGTGTGCCCTGAATGTTGCCAAGCGCATAAACCTTTATGAATCCTACACCTGGGAAGAGAGTCCAATGGGCAGTGCCCAGCAGCAGGCTGTGCCCGCCAGTCCACCAAGAGAGCTGGCCTGGCAGCATGGCCCGACGGCCAGGAGCCTGTGGCAATTTCACACTGGGGGGCTGGGCAAGGCCCAGCTCTTGGCCCCTCCAGGAGAATGGGGGCCAGCAGCTCCCGCGGTCACCCTGCTCCCCAGGAGCGGCAGGGCTGGGCCAAGGCACCTCTCCAGGAGGCAGGCTCCAGGCCACCCAGCTGTGGAAGTGGAAACATCTGCTAGGAATCCCGCATCCACATTTCCCTGCGCACGGCATTTCCTCTTCGTGCATGTGCGGCATGGGGCTGGCGGCACGGGCCCAGGCTTCACCCCCGCATGCAGGCCGCTGGCTGGATCCTCAGCTTCCCGGCCCAGGCAGGGAGACATGAACGCGCATCCACGCCCCCGCCCGCACTGCAGCCCCAGGGCAGGAAAGGGACCAGGCTGGCGCTCACCTGTAGAAAGCTGGCCCACTGCAGAGCTTCAATGCAGATGCTGCCTCAGCTGCGGGGCCGCTCCCCGGCCGTGGGCAGCCCCCGCCCCAGGCAGGAGCTCCGGCCTTGGCAGAATTCTCCCCTCCAGCGAGCGCCGGCCCAGCTCCCCCCACCCCATGCTGCTGCCCCCAGCCCAGCGCACGTCTCCGGCCCTGGCAGGCATGGGACCTCTCTCATAAGAACGGCCTGATGGGGTCAGACCAAAGATTCATCGAGCCCAGTATCCTGTCTGCCGACTCTGGCTCATGCCAGGTGCCCCAGCGGGAGTGAACAGAACAGGGAATGGTCTAGTGATCTCTCTCCTGCCATCCATCTCCACCCTCGGACAAACAGAGGCTAGGGACACCATTCCTTACCCATCCTGGCTAATAGCCATTAATGGACTTAACCTCCCTGAATTTATCCAGTTCTCTTTTAAACCCTGTTATAGTCCTAGCCTTCACAACTTCCTCAGGCAAGGAGTTCCACAGGTTGACTGTGCTCTGAGTGAAGAAGAACTTCCTTTAATTTGTTTTAAACCTGCTACCCATTAATTTCATTTGGTGGCCCCTAGTTCTTTTATTATGGGAACAAGTAAATAACTTTTCCTTATTCACTTTCTCCACCCCACTCATGATTTTATAGACCTCTATCCTATCCCCCCTTAGTCTCCTCTTTTCCAAGCTGCAAAGTCCTAGCCTCTTTAATCTCTCCTGATATGGGACCCGTTCCAAACCCCTAATCATTTTAGTTGCCCTTTTCTGAACCTTTTCTAATGCCAGTCTATCTTTTTTGAGATGAGGGGATCACATCTGTGGGCGTACCATGGATTTATATAGAGGCAATATGATATTCTCCGTCTTATTCTCTATCCCTTTTTTAATGATTCCTAACATCCTGTTTGCTTTTTTGACTGCTGCTGCACACTGCGTGGACGTCTTCAGAGAACTATCCACGATGACGACAAGATCTTTTTCCTGATTAGTTGTAGCTAAATTAGCCCCCATCATATTGTATGTATAGTTGGGGTTATTTTTTCCAATGTGCATTACTTTACATTTATCCACATTAAATTTCATTTGCCATTTTGTTGCCCAATCACTTAGTTTTGTGAGATCTTTTTGAAGTTCTTCACAGTCTGCTTTGGTCTTAACTATCTTGAGCAGTTTAGTATCGTCTGCAAACTTCACCACCTCACCGTTTACCCCTTTCTCCAGATCATTTATGAATAAGTTGAATAGGATTGGTCCTAGGACTGACACTTGGGGAACATCACTAGTTACCCCCTCCATTCCGAAAATTTACCATTTATTCCTACCCTTTGTTCCCTGTCTTTTAACCAGTTCTCAATCCATGAAAGGATCTTCCCTCTTATCCGATGACAACTTAATTTATGTAAGAGCCTTTGGTGAGGGACCTTGTCAAAGGCTTTTTGGAAATCTAAGTACACTATGTCCACTGGATCCCCCTTGGCCACATGTTGGTTGACCCCTTCAAAGAGCCTGAATAGATCAGTAAGACATGATCTCCCTTTACAGAAACCATGTTGACTTTTGCGCAGCAATTTATGTTCTTCTGTGTCTCTGACAATTTTATTCTTTACTATTGTCTCAACTAATTTGCCCAGTACTGACGTTAGACTCACCGGTCTGTAATTGCTGGGATCACCTGTCGAGCCCTTCTTAAATATTGGCATTACATTCGCTATCTCCCAGTCACTGGGTGCAGAAGCTGATGTAAAGGACAGGTTACAAACCATCGTTAATAGTTCCGCAGTTTCACATTCGAGTTCTTTCAGAGCTCTTGGGTGATGCCATCTGGGCCCGGTGACTTGTTACTGTTCAGTTTCTCAATTAATTCCAAAACCTCCTCTAGTGACGCGCCAATCTGTGACAATTCCTCAGATTTGTCACCTACAAAAGACGGCTCAGGTTTGGGAATCTCCCTCACATCCTCAGCCGTGAAGACTGAAGCAAAGAATTCATTTAGTTTCTCTGCGATGACTTTATCGTCTTTAAGTGCTCCTTTTGTATCTTGATCGTCCAGGGGTCCCCCTGGTTGTTTAGCAGGCTTCCTGCTTCTGAAGTACTTGAAAAACGTTTTGTTATTACCTTTTGAGTTTTTGGCTAGCTATTCTTCAAACTCCTTTTTGGCTTTTCTTATTACGTTTTTACACTTAATTTGTCAGTGTTGATGCTCCCTTCTATTTACCTCACTAGGATTTGACTTCCACTTTTTAAAAGATGCCTTTTATCTCTCACTGCTTCTTTTACATGGTTGTTAAGCCACGGTGGCTTTTTTAGTTCTTTTACTGTGTTTTTTAATTTGGAGTATACATTTAAGTTGAGGCCTCTATTATGGTGTCCTTGAAAAGTGTCCATGCAGCTTGCAGGGATTTCACTCTAGTCACTGTACCTTTTAATTTCTGTGTAAC
Source organism: Natator depressus (assembly GCF_965152275.1). Taxonomy (NCBI): domain Eukaryota; kingdom Metazoa; phylum Chordata; order Testudines; family Cheloniidae; genus Natator; species Natator depressus. Next base: position 1,181,879 of record NC_134236.1, on the reverse strand, counting down.
TAACCTCCTCGTTTTTGCATAGTTCCCCTTTCTGAAATTAAAGGCCACAGTGCTGGGCTGTTGCGGTGTTCTTCCCACCACAGGAATGTTAAATGTTATTATATTATGGTCACTATTTCCAAGTGGTCCTGTTATAGTTACCTCTTGGACCAGATCCTGCGCTCCACTCAGGACTAGATCGAGAGTTGCCTCTCCCCTTGTGGGTTCCTGTACCAGCCGCTCCAAGAAGCAGTCATTGAAAGTATTAAGAAATTTTGTCTCTGTATTTCGTCCTGAGGTGACATGTCCATATGGGGATAATTGAAATCCCCCCACTATTATTGTCCATTGTCTTCTCTCCAGGTAAACAGGGTTGCCTGGGTCTCCTCTCCCCTCTTCTGTCCTCTGGCCCCTCTGGCTGAAACCGGCTGGTCAGGTCACCGGGGTCCCCTCTTCGCAGCCCATTGTCCTCCCGCTGGCCAGAACCGGCTGGGACTCCTGAGCTGGGCCTCCTGGTCGCCAGGTCACCAGTCACTGGGGTCTCCATTCTCCAGGCCATTGGCTGGGGTCCCAAGTTCCCTCGCCGGTCCTGTGTCCCATCAAACTCCCTCTCCCATCACCTCGTTAAACACGTAACACCCAGGGAAACTGAGTCTCACCCCCTCTGCATGCAAACCATTGGAAAACAAGGAAAAAACAAGAAAATCCCCCACTTTGTCACACCCAGTAAAAGAGAAAAGATTCTCTCGATCCCAAAGGACCAAGCCCCAGACCCAGGTCAATATACAAATCTTACCCACAAATCACACTGTTGCCAATCCTTTAGAATCTAAAATCTAAAGGTTTATTCATAAAATGAAAAAGATAGAGACGAGAGCTAGAATTGGTTAAATGGAATCAATGACACACAGCAATGGCAAAGTTCTTGGCTCAGGCTTGCAGCAGTGATGGAATAAACGGCAGGTTCAAATCAAGTCTCTGGAGAACATCCCCAGCTGGGAGGGGTCATTCAGTCCTTGGTTCAAAGCTTCAGGGTAGCCAAGTCCCTCCAGAGGTAAGAAGCAGTATCGAAGACAAAATGGAGGGGATTCCAGGGTCTTTTATATTCTCTGCCATGTGGAAGGACCCCTTTGTTCTTACTGTGGAAAATCACAGCAGCAAGATGGAGCTTGGAGTCACATGGGCAAGTCACATGTCCATGCATGACTCAGTTTGCAGGCCAACGCTATTGTTTACATGTTAGTTTGAAGGTTCCCAGGAAACCTCAGATGTGGATTGGCATCTCCCAGAGTCCATTGTCAGTTAAGTGTTTCTTGATTGGGCACTTACTGAGAACAGTCCTTTCTCAAGAAGCTGACCAAATGCTTCACTGAGGCTCCTTGGAATCAAATACATTTGAGATACAAGTACATTGCCAATATTCATAACTTCACATACAAAAAAGATACACACAAACAGATGGCATAATCCTAACCAGCAAACCATCACCTTGTCATAGACACCTCACATGACAACTTTTGTACAATATTTGCTGCAAATATATAACAGTGGCTGCAACAATGCTCTATACGGTTACAGTTTATGTCAATAACATCAGTTGTATATTAGGAAACACTATTTCACTAGGAGGGTGGTGATGCACTGGAATGTGTTCCCTAGGGAGGTGGTGGAATCTCCTTCCTTAGAGGTTTTTAAGGTCAGGCTTGACAAAGCCCTGGCTGGGATGATTTAGTTGGGGATTGGTCCTGCTTTGAGCAGGGGGTTGGACTAGATGACCTCCTGAGGTCCCTTCCAACCCTGATCTTCTATGATTCTATTTAGTTGCCTTAAAAGTCTTTGCTGAGGGTCCTTGTTTCCATTTTTGCTGACACTCACAAAAATTTTTACTAGGTTGCTGGGGCACAATTCCCCTTTACAAAGCTGTGTTGACTCTTCCCCAGCAAATCGTGTTAATCTGTGTGCCTGATAATTCTGTTCTGTAATATAATTTCTCCCAATCTGCCTTAAACTGAAGTTAGATTTACCCGCCTGTAATTGTCAAGATCATCTCTGGAGTTCTTTTTTCAAACTGGCGTTACATTAGCTACCTTCCCAGTCATCTGGGACAGATGTGAGTTTCAGTGTTTGGTTACACACCACAGCTGGTAGCCCTACAATTTCAGATTTGAGTTCCTGTCAAATTCTGAGGTGAATCCCATCTGGTCCTTGCAACTAAATTAGTGTCTAATTTAGTAATCTATAATCTCTTCTACTGACACGTGTGGGGCTGTACTTCAGATGTGTCACCCAGAAAGAACAGCTCTGATGTGGGGAATCTCCCCCACATCCTCTGCAGTGAAGACTGCTGCAAAGAATTAATTTCACTTCCCTGTAATGGCCTTGTCGTCCTTGAGTGCTCCTCTAACACCTTCGTCGTCTAGTGGCCCCACTGCCTATACTTAAAAAAAATCTTACTGTTAGTTTTTTGTCTTTAGCAAGTTCCTTCGTGGCCTGCCGTACTGTACTTTCCAACTTACCTGCCAGAGTTTTCTTTCCTTCTTATTAGCCTCACTAGGATTTGACTTCCAGGCTTGAAAGGATGCTCTTTTTTTGGCCTCTACTACCCATCTGTTAAGCCATGGTCGCGTTCTTTTGGTCCTCTCATTGTCTTTGCTGATTTGGGGTCCACACTTAGTCTGAGCCGGTGCTACGGCGTTTGTAAACAGTCCCCAAGCTGCTTGCCGGCAAGTAACCCTTGTGAACAGTGCCTTTTTACCTCTAACAGCCTTCCTAAGTAACAGGGGGCAGCCGCGTTAGTCTGTATCCACAAAAACCACAGGGAGTCCGGTGGCACCTTAAAGACTAACAGATTTATTTGGGCACAAGCTTTCGTAAAAAACCTTTTTTACCCACGAAAGCTTGTGCCCAAATAAATCTGTTAGCCTTTAAGGTGCCGCCGGACTCCCTGTACCCTTCCTAAGTTTTGTATTGTTCCCCTTTTCCAAGTGAAGTGTTACCATGCTGGAGTTTTTATATTATTTACAATACAAGGAGGTTAAATTTAATTACATTGTGGTTGCTTTTACCTCGTAGTTCAGTTATAGTCACTTCTTGGTCCAGATCCTGTGCTCTACTTAGGACTAAATCAAGAATTGCCTCATCCCTTAGGGGTTGCAGGACAGGCTGCTCCAAGAAACAGGCCTTTATGGGATCTAGAAATGTTCTCTCTGCGACACGCCCTGAGATAACATTTACTCAGTCATTATGAGGATAGTTGAAATCACCCATTATTATTGCACTTTCTGCTTTTGCAGCCTCTTGGACCACTCCCTTTGGCTCTCGCCATGCAAGTTGGAAGATGGCCTGTCCAAAAATGCTGTCTCACCTCGTGGCTGGTAGGCGTTGCTGGCCCCTTCTTTTGGTATAAGAGAGTAGAACTGGACTGCATCATTTGTGGTGGGGGGGCTGTGTTTGCATTTCCCCCCAGCATTTGGTCAAGGGAAGAAAGAGAAAGCTGGCTTCTTGCAGCAGTCCCTCTGCATGCTCTCCCATCTTCAATGTAATTGTATTGGTTTTCTTTCTCCTGGTAGATGGGTGGTGTTTCGATGTGCACAATAAAATCTTTACCATAAATGACCTGGGGAAAAAAATAGCATGTACAGCCAAAAAATGGGGCAGGACTGCTTAGGAAGGGGCACTGCAGCAGAGAATCGAAGGCTTAGAGTGGCTCGCAAACGAAGTATGAGTCTACAATGCAATACTGTTGCGAAAGAAGCAAACACTGTTCTGGGATTGTTAGCAGGAGTGTTGTAAGCGAAACGTGGGAAGTAATTCTTCCTCGCCTCTCCATGCTGATAAGGCTGGAGTATTGTGTCCAGTTGTGGGCACACTACAGAAAAGATCTGGAGAAGTTGGAGAAAGTCCAGAGAAGAGCAACAAAACCCATTAAAGGTCTCAAACCCATGACCTCTGGGGGAAGATTGAAAACATTGGGTTTGTTTCATCTGGAGATGACGGAGGGTGGCATGGTAACAGATTTAAAGTGTGTAAGAAGTTTTTGTAATGCCAACAGATGCCAGTGGGTGGGATTGAACCTAGGACTTCTGCAGCTAAATGCATGAGCCTCTACAGCAGGGGTGGGCAAACTTTTTGGCCCGAGGGCCACATCGGGGTGCGAAACTATATGGAGGGCCGGGCAGAGAATGCTGTGCCTCCCCAAACAGTCTGGCCCCTGCCCCTATCTACCCCCTCCCACTTCCCACACCCTGACTGCCCCCCTCAGAACCCCTGACCCATCCACCCCCCCCCCTCCTGGGACCCCCCACCCCTAACCACCCCCCCGGGACCCCACCCCCTATCCACCCCTCCCGTTCCCCATCCCCGACCACCCCCTCCCCAGAACCTCTGCCCCACCCAACTGCCCCCCAGGACCCCCTGCCCCTATCCAACACCCGCCCCCTTACCATGCAGCTGAGAGCAGCAGGAGCTCGCGGTCCTGCCGCCCGGAGCCAGCCGCACTGCCCATGCAGTGGTGTAGCTGCAGGGGAGGGGCCAAGGGTAGCCTCCCCGGCCAGGAGCTCAAGGGCTGGGCAAGATGGTCCTGAGGGCTGGATGTGGCCTGTGGGCCGTCGTTTGCCCACCTCTGCTCTACTGCATGAGCTAAAAGCTGTGGCAGACTCATTACTCTCCAGTGCTCTGGGTGCCCCAGCACCACGCCAGGAGGTGTGTGGTTACACTGTGAAGAGGAGGATAAGCTGTTCTCCTTAACCACTGAGGACAGGATCAAAGGCCATGGGCTCACTTGCAGCCAGGGCGGTTTCGGTTGGACCCCAGGAAAAGCGTCCTGCCCGGGGGGTCACGCAGTGGGACGGATTGCCCAGGGAGGCCGTGGAGCCCCCGTCCCCACTGGAGGTTCCCCAGAGCCGGCTGGACACCCCCCCATCAGGGCTGGTCAGACAGTCCGTGGTCCTGCCTCGCTGTGGGGGACAGGAGCAGATGCCTCTGGAGGGCCCGTCCAGCCCTAGGCTGCTGAGAGCCTCTGGGAGACGCTGTAACGCACCGGCCCCGACGGGCCTGCCAGGGGATGCCCACTGCCCAGCCTGGAGCCCCCTTCCGCACTCCGAACCCCTCAGCCCCAGCCTGGAGCCCCCTCCCACACCCCAAATGCCTCATCCACAGCCCCACACCAGAGCCCTCACCCCCCTCCGCACCCCAACCCTCAGGCCCGGCCTGGAGCCCCCTCCCGCACCCCAAATCCCTCATCCACAGCCCCACACCAGACCCCTCACCCCCCTCCGCACCCCAACCCTCAGCCCCAGCCTGGAGCCCCCTTCCGCACTCCGAACCCCTCAGCCCCAGCCTGGAGCCCCCTTCCACACTCCGAACCCCTCAGCCCCAGCCTGGAGCCCCCTCCGCACCCCAAATCCCTCATCCACAGCCCCACACCAGAGCCCGCAGCGCCAGCCAGAGCCCCCACCTCCCTCCGCACCCTAACCCTCAGCCCCAGCCTGGAGCCCCCTCCCGCACCCCAAATCCCTCATCCACAGCCCCACAGCAGAGCCCTCACCCCCCTCTGCACCCCAACCCTCAGCCCCAGCCTGGAGCCCCCTCCCGCATCCTGAACCCCTCACTTCTGGCCCCACCCCACAGCCTGCACCCCCAGCTGAGCCAGCGGGGTGAAAATAAGCCAGTGAGGGGGGGAGGGCGAGCGATGGGGGGATGGCGGGTGGCTCTCGGAGGAGGGGCGGGCAGGGGTGTCTGGTCTGAATAGAGAGTTGGCGGAGGGCAGAGCCAGCAAGGCAGGGACCCGCCGGCTCCCCCGGCACCACTGGGCACCGGCAAAGCAGCGCGGCCTCGCCCGCGGGCCCTGGGAACTCCCGCCGTGCCCGTCGAGGCGAGCTCGGAGCCGGGGCGGGGCTCGCTCGGGGCGGGCTCGGGGGCTCGGAGGCGGGGTCGGGGCTCGCTGGGGGGCGGGCTCGGGGTCTCGGAGCCGGGGGCGGGGCTCGCTCGGGTGGGGGGGGCTCCGGGGCTCGGAGGCGGGGTCGGGGCTCGCTGGGGGGCGGGCTCGGGGTCTCGGAGCCGGGGGCGGGGCTCGCTCGGGTGGGGCGGGCTCGGGAGCTCGGAGCCGGGGCGGGGCTCGCTGGGAGGGGGTCTCGGAGCCGGGGCGGGGCTCGCTCGGGGCGGGCTCGGGAGCTCGGAGCCGGGGCGGGGCTCGCTCGGGGCGGGCTCGGCGGCTCGGAGCCGGGGGCGGGGCTCGCTCGGGGCGGGCTCGGGGTCTCGGAGCCGGGGCGGGGCTCGCTCGGGGCGGGCTCGGGAGCTCGGAGCCGGGGCAGGGCTCGCTCGGGGCGGGCTCGGCGGCTCGGAGCCGGGGCGGGGCTCGCTCGGGGCGGGCTCGGGGTCTCGGAGCCGGGGCGGGGCTCGCTCGGGGCGGGCTCGGGAGCTCGGAGCCGGGGCGGGGCTCGCTCGGGGCGGGCTCGCCCAGTCCGCATCCGGCCCCTCCCGCGCAGGCCGGCGTAGTCCCCGCACGCGGCGCCGTGTCCCCGCAGCCGCCGCGGCCTCCCCGCCCCGCGCCCACGTGCCCGGCCCCGCCATGGGCTGCCTGGTGCTGCAGGACGGGGCCGTGCTGCGGGGCCGCCCCTTCGGGGCTGCGCGCTCCGCCGCCGGGGAAGTGGGTGAGTGGGGCGGGGGCGGCCTGGCGGAGCCCGGGGGGATGCGGGAATGGGGGGCAGAGCCGGTGGGGGGCAGGCCCCGGCAGAGCCGGTCGGGGGAAGGGCAGGGCCGGTGGGGGGAAGGGAATGGGGGGCAGGCCCCGGCAGATCCGGTCGGGGGAAGGGGATAGGGGGCAGGGCCGGTGGGGGGAAGGGAATGGGGGGCAGGCCCCGGCGGAGCCGGTGGGGGGAAGGGAATGGGGGGCAGGCCCGGTGGCGGGTAGGGAATGGGGGGCAGGCCCCGGCGGAGCCTGGGGGGGCGGGGGGTGGGAAAGGCTCCATCCGATCCTGTGCCCAGGCCCGCACTGCTCCCCCCAGCACTGCAGTGTGCCCCAGCGTCGCAGGGTCTCTCCTCTCCCCAGGCCGGGTGCGGGGGTGCCCCGTGCCTGGGGCAGGGTGCCCAGCGGAGGGGGCTGCTCTAGAGCCCAGGGGAGGGGGTTCCTGGTGCCAGGCTGCAGCCTTTGGCAGCATCTTCCAGTCGCTGGGGACGCTTTGTTTGCTGTTCCCACCCTGGCAGAGCCGTGCTGTGCCAATAGGGCCGGAGGGGGTGCGGTGCCATGCTCTGGGGCCCTGCCCCCCGGCAGAGCCGTGCTGTGCCAATAGGGCCGGAGGGGGTGCGGTGCCATGCTCTGGGGCCCTGCCCCCCTGGCAGAGCCGTGCTGTGCCAATAGGGCCGGAGGGGGTGCGGTGCCATGCTCTGGGGCCCTGCCCCCCCGGCAGAGCCGTGCTGTGCCAATAGGGCCGGAGGGGGTGCGGTGCCATGCTCTGGGGCCCTGCCCCCCGGCAGAGCCGTGCTGTGCCAATAGGGCCGGAGGGGGTGCGGTGCCATGCTCTGGGGCCCTGCCCCCCGGCAGAGCCGTGCTGTGCCAATAGGGCCGGAGGGGGTGCGGTGCCATGCTCTGGGGCCCTGCCCCCCCGGCAGAGCCGTGCTGTGCCAATAGGGCCGGAGGGGGTGCGGTGCCATGCTCTGGGGCCCTGCCCCCCGGCAGAGCCGTGCTGTGCCAATAGGACCGGAGGGGGGTGCGGTGCCATGCTCCGGGGCCCTGCCCCCCTGGCAGAGCCGTGCTGTGCCAATAGGGCCGGAGGGGGGTGCGGTGCCATGCTCCGGGGCCCTGCCACCTGGCAGAGCCGTGCTGTGCCAATAGGGCCGGAGGGGGGTGCGGTGCCATGCTCCGGGGCCCTGCCCCCCTGGCAGAGCCGTGCTGTGCCAATAGGGCCGGAGGGGGGTGCGGTGCCATGCTCCGGGGCCCTGCCCCCTGGCAGAGCCGTGCTGTGCCAATAGGGCCGGAGGGGGGTGCGGTGCCATGCTCCGGGGCCCTGCCCCCCTGGCAGAGCCGTGCTGTGCCAATAGGGCCGGAGGGGGGTGCGGTGCCATGCTCCGGGGCCCTGCCCCCTGGCAGAGCCATGCTGTGCCAATAGGGCTGGAGGGGGGTGCGGTGCCAGGCTCCGGGGCCTTGCCCACCCTGGCAGAGCCGTGCTGTGCCAATAGGACCGGAGGGGGGTGCGGTGCCGTGCTCCGGGGCCCTGCCCCCCTGGCAGAGCCGTGCTGGGCCAATAGGACCGGAGGGGGGTGCGGTGCCGTGCTCCGGGGCCCTGCCCCCCTGGCAGAGCTGTGTTGTGCCAATAGGGCCGGGGGGGGGTGCGGTGCGGTGCTGTGCTCCAGGGCCCTGCCCCCCTGGCGGAGCCGTGCTGTGCCAATACGGCCGGGGGGGCGCAGTGCCATGCTCCGGGGCCCTGCCCCCTTGGCAGAGCCGTGCTGTGCTGAGTGCAGTTTCTCCTTCCTCCCCTGGGCTGCAGTCTTCCAGACCGGCATGGTGGGTTACCTCGAGGCCTTGACAGACCCCTCCTACAAATCCCAGATCCTGGTGCTGACCTACCCTCTGATTGGGAACTACGGCGTCCCACAGGATGAGCCCGACCAGTACGGCCTCAGCCGGGTGAGCGCCGGGCCAGGGGTGGGGCGCGGGGACGGTTGCGGGGGCGGTTGGCACCTGGGGGCTGCTGCAGGTGCCCGGATGAAGCTGCGGGGCGGGTGGAAGTTGCTGAGGACCGGGCAGCCACGCCCACAGCCATAGGGCAGAGCAGTCCTGATTCCCACAGGGGCCCCGTGGCGGCCGGCACAGCCGACTTCCCCTGCGCTGAGTGGTGGGGCTGGGGGCTGGCGAGGCCCCGGACTCTCCCGGGACAGGCGGGTGGCTAGCGTCTTGCCGGGGGGGAGCGGTGCTGTGGCAACTGAGCCCGGCGGGTGGGGCTTGTGGGCGCCCTGTGCCCGTGCTGTGCTGGGGCCCAGAGCAGCCTGCTGCTCAGGAGAGGCTGGGGCCCCGGGGGAAGGCCCTGCCGCATCCTGTGAGGTGCCTGCCTGGAATGGGCTGCCCCAGGCAGCCCAAGTCCCCGCCCATGGCTGTCTGCCTTGCAGCTCTGCGGCAGCAGGGCCCTGCCCGTCTCCCATGGGGCCAGCAAGACAGAACACAGGCCTGGGGCAGCCCCGCATCCAGAGCGCCCTCTGGCAGGGGGCTAGGGCCAGCCTGCATCTCTGTCGTGTGCCAGGCGTGGGGAGGGGTTCCCCGAGGCTGCCGTGGCCAGCGTGCAGGGGCAGGTGGGTGGGAGCCCCCCGGTGACGCGGTGTTCTCCCTCCCCGGGGCGCTCACTCCAGCTGGCGGCCCCCTGCGAGGCGGGAGTGGGGCCTGTGGGTGACAGGGAGTACTCGGTCACGGCAGCCCTTGCCTGGGATGGGGCAGCCCCCTGCATGCTTGGGCATTTGCTGGGGTCCTGCAGAGCTCGCCTTGGCACCCACCTAGCTCAGCCCTCTCTGTGCCCACAGTGGTTCGAGTCCAGCAAGATCCACGTGTCGGCGCTGATCGTGGGCGAGTGCTCGCAGATCCCCAGCCACTGGAGCGCCGCGTGCTCGCTGGACCAGTGGCTGAAGGAGCAGAACATTCCCGGGCTGGAAGGTGGGGAGCAGGAGGGGGCGAGGGCTGGGGCTGAGCCGGGGGGGAGGCTGGGGGCTGGGAAGGGGGTGAGATGGGAGCTTTGGGGTGGATGGTGAGGGGGCAGGGGCTCTAGGTTAGAGGAGGAGGGGGGCTGGGGACAGGAGGCAGGGGCTCCCGGCTGGAGGAGGGGCCAGGCTGGGGCAGGGGGCGGTGGGAGGAGGGGCTCCCGGCTGGGGAGCTGGGGCAGGGGGTGGTGGGAGGAGGGGCTCCCGGCTGGGGAGGGCTCTGGCGCTCACGCTGGGATCCCTGGCAGGGGTGGACACCAGGGCTCTGACGAAGAGGATCCGGGAGAAGGGGACGCTGCTGGGCAGGCTGGTGCTGGATGGGTGCCAAGAGAGGAGCCTGCCCTTCGAGGACCCCAACAAGCGGCACCTGGTGCAGGAGGTGTCATTGAAGGTACAGCTGGGCCCGCCCCGTCGCCCCTCCCTGCATGGGGCTGGGTCTTGGGGCACTGGGCTGGCCGGGGGAAGGCGATGGATGGGGCAGGGCTGAGCCTAGCCTGGGGGCACTTCCTGGGGGGCGTGGGGTGTCCAGTGTAGGAGCCAAGGACTTCCCCCGCCGGGGGTGACGATGTGGCGGTTTTCTGTAACGTTTGCCGGCCTCGCTCAGGGCTGGCCTGCGCTGGGACCGGCCGTGGCCGAGGTATGGCGCTTGTTGTGGGGGGAGGGTGTTACCGGGTGTTGGACGAAGCCCCCCACCCCTCGGTGGCTGCGCTGGTACAGATGTGTCCGCCGTTCCCCTGCGGGGTGCGTCATGTTGGCTCCTGGGGCCACGCGGGACGCGAGGGGGGCGTCGCCTGGCTGGCTGGGCCGTGGTGAATGGGGTCCGCTGGCACGTGCTGCAAGTGACCCCGTGGCTGCGGGGAACCCGCCGTAGGAGACGCTGGAAAGCCCCGGTGACCTGGACACGCATGGCCCTGGAGGAAGGTCCCCCCCACCCCCCAGCGGGCGCCTGAGTAAAGGCCCCCCGGGAGAGAAGGAAGGGCTGAGGGAGTGTCTGTGCTCCACACGGGGTGGTGCTTTTCCCTCGGTCTGGCCAAGCCACTGCCCGACAGGCAGGAGCAGGGCCGGATTGACCTCGTGTGGGTCTCGGTCCCCTCCCTCTGCCCCGCCGTGCTGCGCCCCGAGGCCCTGCCTGCTGCTTGTGGGGGTGGGGGGTTGGTGGTGGAGAGCAGTGGGGTGGATGGGGCCACGAAAGGGGCTGAGCGGGGGCAGGGTTTCAGTGTGGGCCAGGGCCCCGGTCTGGGGGCCAGGGCCCTTCTGAGTCTGGCCCGGGCACCACTGGGCACCATTGCAAACCCAGTGCTGGCTGGCAGGGAGGGAGGCTGACAGGAGAAGCCTTTCGCTGTCTGCGCGGGCGGCTGGGTCGGCAGAGCTGCGTCTCTGGGTTTTCCACGCCCCGAGAGACGCCGCTCCGCCCAGGGACGTTCCTAGTGCAGACCAGGCCAGGCAGGGACTGAAGAGGGGGATGCCGGAGGAAGCGGGCACTGAAGCAGGTGTCCGAGGGAGAGACGGAGCCCCAAGCGGAATCACTCCCGTTTGGCTGGCGGGTGGCTCTGGCTGGACCAGAATGGACCAGTTCTAACCTTGGTTTCTCCAGGCTAAGCTGAGACCTGCCGATGCTGCTTCCGGGCGGCGAATAAACCCTGCTTGGTTTGCAAAGCGCCCGGTGGTGTCGCTGCAAGTCCTGGCTGGGTGTCCCTGAGGGGTGGGCAGGTCTCTCCCAGGCGTCTGGGTCACGCAGGCTCAGCTCCGGTGCCAAGCCGGGGGCTGGAGCCAGTGAGGCCGCGTGGCCGACCCTCAGGAAGAGTGGGACCCTGGGGGCTCTGGCCCATTGAGGGGGTCCCATAAGAGACTGTTCCCAAGCTGGGGCGTAGTATCTGTCCCGTGGATCTGTGACACTGGGCTCCTCCCCTCACCCCATCCCCTTCTCCCCTCAGCTCCGGGGTGGGGCAGGGAGCTGCGCGGGCAGTGGTTGCTGCGGGGCTCTTGGCTGGCCTGCCACTGGCCTCCTTTGTCCCATCTCCCCGCAGGAGCCCAGAGTGTTCAACCCTGGCGGCTCGGTCAGGATCACAGCTGTGGATTGTGGCCTGAAGTACAACCAGATCCGGTGCCTGTGCCAGCGGGGGGCGGCTGTGACCGTGGTGCCCTGGGACCACCCCCTGGACAGCGCAGGTGAGGGGCTCTGGTGGGGGGGCATCAGTGGGAGCAGCTGAGAGTGTTGTGCCCAGTGCGGGGTACCAGGGCGGCGTGCCCGGCATGCGTGGGGTGCTGAGGATGGCTGAGGGGGGGGCCCCTGGTGCTGAAGGGGCAGGGAGCTGCTCAGGCAGGGGCTGGGGTGCTGCAGGGGAAGGTGGGGGCGGGGGCTGCGGTGCCACGGGGGAAGGCGGGAGCTGGGATATCGGGGAGGCTGCGGGGGCCATGGGTGCTGCCCTGCTGCTGACCCGTCCTGTCCCTGCAGAGTTTGACGGGCTGTTCATCAGCAATGGGCCCGGGGACCCACTCTCGTGCCAGAAGACCATCGCCAGCCTGCGCCGGCTGCTGGGCGAGCCCCAGCCCAAGCCCGTCTTCGGGATCTGCCTGGGGCACCAGCTGCTCGCGCTGGCCATCGGCGCCAAGACCTACAAGATGAAGTGAGTGTGTGGGGGTTGGGCCCCGCAGGCAGCCCTGCCCGCGCCCCACAGCGCGCCCGGCGTGGAGCTCCCCTGCTCGTGCCAGCTGGGGCTGCTGGAGCAAGGTGGGCTCGGCAGAGCTGCCGTACACGGAGGCAGAGCTGGGCAGCGAGTCCCTGTGAACGGAAGGGTGTCGGATGGCGGGGGGGGAGGGGGGCTGTCTCCCGTGGGCTTCCGCAGGGGTCTGTTGTGGGGCCGGTTTTGTGTAACAGCGCTGTCCGTGTCCCGGATGTAGGAATAGGGCATCCCGGGGGAGAGCTGGCGCAGCACCAGACTCTGGCACGGAGCGCCGTCTCCGGTCTGCCCCGGGCACTGTACCCAGCCCGTGGGGTCACTCGGCGGGGGGAGGCTCCATCGCGCCCCTTGCTCCCTGGGCGGAGCCTCGGGCGAGCTGCCCATTCCTGAGGGCAGGGGGCTGTCGCCAGCTAGTTGTGAGCTCCCTAGGGCAGGGGCCGCATCTCCGCAGCTCCTGGTGGGGCCTGGGCCCTCGCTGACCCCTCCCCTCCCGCCCCCAGGTATGGGAACCGAGGCCACAACCAGCCCTGCATCCACGAGGACTCCCGGCGCTGCTTCATCACCTCACAGAACCACGGCTTCGCAGTGGAGCCGGGCAGCCTGCCCCCGGGCTGGGCCGCGCTCTTCACCAACGCCAACGACCACTCCAACGAGGGCCTGGTGCATGACACCCAGCCCTTCTTCAGGTGGGAGTGCCGGGGGGGACCCAGGGTGCCCCAGGGGAAGGTGTCAGGCCCAGCTGTGCCAGACCCCCAGCGATGTCAGAGAACAGAGGGGGCTGGTTGTGGCATGGCTTGGGGTGCCCTGGGTCTGGTGCCGCGTGGCAGGGTTTTAGCAAGGGCGGGGTGGTGCGTGTCTGGCCCAGGGGGGCGGGGGGATGGGGCGGTGCATGTCTGACCCGGGCTGGAACTCTTATTCCCTTGCAGCGTTCAGTTTCACCCAGAGCACCGGGCTGGCCCCACAGACCTCGTGGGCCTCTTTGATGTCTTCCTGGAGACTGTGCGGGACCTGAGCACGGGCAGCCAGAACTCCAGAACAGGTGGGAGCTTGGCCTGGCTCTGGGGGGCGGCTGTGGCTGGTCAGTGCCCTCGGTGCTCTGAGCTGGGTGCTGGCCCACGGGCTGTGCCCTGGGAGGAGACTCCCCCGGGCTTTGCGGCCCAGCCGGTCTCGGGTGGTTCGTGTCGGAGCAGTGCGGGGAGGGTGCTGCCCCCATGGGTGTTGCTATGCCATGCCACCCTCTGAGGCAAGGGCAGGCTCCAGATGAGGGGCCTCTGGAAGTGACTGGAGCCACATGGGCACCTCTAGGGAATGTCTTTCTGAGCCCCTCGTGATGCCATGGGCAAAGGCACCAGATGCTCCCCTGGGCTGCTTGCCCCGGGGAGCCAGACCCAGCTCCATGGAGGTTCCTGGCCTCTCCGCCTCATCAGAAGCACTAGTCTCAGGCTGAGGCATGTCTGCCCCCTCTTCCCCGCTGGGTGGCACCATCAGGGGGTGTGGTGATGCTAGCAGGGGGGAGAGCCCAGCGCGAGGGGCCTGGAGGGAGGCTGGGTGCTGCCCAAGCTGGGTGTCCACAGTGGGAGCGTGGCCCGAGCCTTGGCCATGCTGAGGATGCGCCCGATCCACTAGCCAGGCTAACGGCAGCCGGGCCTGGCTTTTCTCCCCAGTGCGTGAGAGACTGCGGGAGTGGCTGGCCTACAAGGAGCCCCCGGCGGATGGGGACACAGCCCGGCCCCGCAAGGTGCTTATCCTGGGCTCGGGGGGCCTCTCCATTGGGCAGGCCGGGGAGTTCGACTACTCGGGCTCGCAGGTGAGTCCCCTGGCTGCTCCCAGCCCCTGGGTCACGGCCTTGCTTGGGCCCCAGGCACGGAGAGGTGGTGCAGGGACACAGTGGGGCTGCAGAGTGAGAGGGTGGCAGAGGGATATGAGAGCAAAGGGGGTGGGGGGGCTGTGACACCCCCCAGAGTACAAGCTAGACTGGAACTGCTGTGTCCCCTTAACCCTCTAGCCCAGGCCGGTTCTAGCACTGCTCAGCTAGTGACCAGCAGCCCCTCCAGGCTTTGCTCTCGAGCCATCTGCATGGAGAGGCTCCCTAGTGAAGTGCCACTCATGACCAGTATACGGGGAGACACCCATAAACCCGTCTAGCCTTGCACCCCAGAAATGTGCATCTCCACTGCTCAATGCGGGCGCATGAATTAGTCCGTCACAGAGCAATGGATATTCCTCTGCTCACGCTGTTTTTGATCAAACGTTGAACCAAGTGTATTAACTGGGGCCCGATAGCGGGGAAGCGATTATGAGCAGTATGGGCCTAAAAGGTCGGAAGTGGTTACAACAGGAATAAAAGCCAGAGCTGCGATCTAGTTCTCACGCTTTGCCAAGGCGAGTCATTGGAAGAGCAGAACAAACAAGCTGCTTCACCGTACGCTGAGATGTCTCCTTTCGGCCCGGGACCCCTCCCCCCAGTTCAGCATTAGCTCTTTGCCTTTCCGGGGTCAGGTGGCCTGGGCAGAGATTCCCTGTGGCACCTTAGAGACTAACAGATTTGAGCATGAGCTTTCGTGAGCTACAGCTCACTTCATCGGATGCATCTAATGCTTATGCTCAAATAAATGTGTTAGTCTCTAAGGTGGCACAAGTCCTCCTGTTCTTTTTGCGGATACAGACTAACACGGCTGCTCCTCTGAAACCTGATTAAGCAGTTGAGTTTCTCAACACCTGCGTTCAGTCCCTTTGTTTGTCAGGGGCTAGTCAGCGTCCCTTCCCCAGACTCACAACACGGGTCAGTAACTGAGCGGATTTCACAACTTCATAGATGATGCTGATACCCACGTATTAGCAGGAGAGTGACGCTCAACAGATCAGGTCTTCTCAAAGGATACCTCACGAGGCATGATTTGTGCCACACACACAATCGTATACAAGTGGTGAACCGTGGGGGTTGGAGGGGGTTATTTTGAGGTACAGTGTGTCACGGGGTTAGTGCAAAGGGGGGAGAGGGGATAGGTGCGAAGGGGCAGAAGGTGGCGGAAGGATATTGGGACAGAAGGATTGGGGTGAAGGGGCAGAGGGTGGCGGAGGGATATGGGCGGAAGGTTGGGGCGGGTGGTGGAGAGATACGGGGCGGAGGGTTGGGGGGGAAGGGGCAGAGGGATACAGGGCGGAAAGTTGGTGGAAGGGGCAGAGGGTGATGGAGGGATATGGGGCGGAGGGATACGGGGCAGAAAGTTGGGGGAAGGGGCAGAGGGTGGTGGAGGGATGTGGGTTGGGGCTGGAGGGCAGAGAGACCTGGTGTTGGGGCAGAGAGTGGCGGAGCGATATGGGGCGGGAGGGTTGGGGCAGAGGGTGTCGGAGGGTTATGGGACAGGAAGGGTGGTGCGAAGGGGCAGAGGGTGTCGGAGGGTTATGGGACAGGAAGGGTGGTGCGAAGGGGCAGAGGGTGGCGGAGGGATGTGGCGGCAGGAGCGTTGGTGTGAAGGGGCACAGGGTGGCGGAGGGATAAGGGGGCAGGAGGGTTGGCGTGAAGGGGCAGAGGGATACGGGGGAGGGATACTATGGGCTGTCATGGTGCTCTCCTCCCCCCTGGCCAGGCCATCAAAGCGCTGAAGGAGGAGAACATCCAGACGGTGCTGATCAACCCCAACATCGCCACGGTGCAGACCTCCAAGGGGCTGGCCGACAAGGTGTACTTCCTGCCCATCACGCCGGAGTACGTCACGCAGGTGAGCCCCAGCCTCGTGGGGAGACTTGTGCACTAGCCTGGGGCTGATGGGAGCCGCCCTGTGGGGCGCAGGGTGTGGCCAGGAGTCCGCAGCTCCCTGAAAACCATTTGGCACACCGCCCATGAGGAGCTGCCCCTGAGTCAGGGGGCTGGGGGGGATGCTGGCTCTGGGCCGGGCCCCCAATCACAGCCCCTCCCTTGCACCCAGGTGATAAAGAACGAGCGGCCGGATGGCATCCTGCTGACCTTCGGGGGCCAGACAGCGCTGAACTGTGGGGTGGCACTGACCCAGGGCGGGGTACTGGCCCGGTACCGGGTGCAGGTGCTGGGCACGCCCATGGCCTCCATCGAGATGACGGAGGATCGCAAGGTCTTTGTGGAGAAGATGGAGGAGATCAACGAGCACGTGGCACCCAGTGAGGCGGCCTCCTCCTTGGAGCAGGTACGGGGGGTCCCTCCCTGGAGGGGCGGTTGCTGGGGATCCCCAGGATCCCTGCTGTGCTCCAGCTTTCAGACAGTCCCTCGGAGGAACCCTCCAGTGAGCCAGCCCCCAGGGGGTCCCCCTGTCCCTTCGGGGCCAGCTCCCCAATGTCTGCGAGCCCCTGGGCTCCTGCCTCACCCTGTGAGCTCTGCCTAGCGAGTCCAGCTGAGCAGACTCACGGCCCCCCGCCCCCCCCGCCATTGGCTCCCCCATCCCCCCCACCGTCCCAAGACCCCCCCACTGCCACTGGCTTCTCTGTCCCCCCCATAGCAGAACCCTGACACCCTCTGCTCCCCCATCCTCCCAGAGCACCTCTCCCCCCCTGCAGCACAGCCCCCACCCTCACTGTTCCCCCATCCCCAGTGCCCCTTGCTCCCCCACAGTGCAGCCCTCGCCCTGCTGCTGCCCTGTGTGGCCCGGCCCCGAGCCCTAGTCGGCCCCCCTGACTCCTTGGTTCTGGTCCTGGCAGGCTCAGGCTGCGGCCTCGAGGCTGGGCTACCCGGTGCTGGTGCGCTCGGCCTACGCCCTCGGGGGCCTGGGCTCCGGCTTCGCCAACAGCAAGGAGGAGCTGACGGCGCTGGTGAGCCAGGCCTTCGCGCACACCTCCCAGGTGCTGGTGGACAAGTCCCTGAAGGGCTGGAAGGAGATCGAGTACGAGGTGGTGCGCGACGCCTACAACAACTGCATCACCGTAAGGAGGGGGGCGCTGCGGTGGGGAGGGAGTTGGCGCGTCCCTAATGCGCCCAGCGGGGAGCTCAGGGTTACAGACGCCCCTGGGCTGGGGAGCCGCCCTGCCCCTTGCAGCGCCCCCCATGCCCAGCGTGCTGGGGCTGTGGGCGTCAGAGGAAGGCAAAGGCCCCAGAGCGCACTGGGCTGCTCGCGCCCTGCGGCCAGCGGCCCTTGGAGACCAGCCTGGGGCTGGGGCCCCGCGTCTCTGGCCCAGTCTACACCAGGCTGGGGCGGGCGGGCAGCCTCCCCGCAGCAAGGGGCAGTGGGGTGAAACGCTCCCTCCGGCAGGTCTGTAACATGGAGAACCTGGACCCGCTGGGCATTCACACGGGCGAGTCCATCGTGGTGGCTCCCAGCCAGACGCTGAACGACCGAGAGTACAACGTGCTGCGCCACACGGCCATCAAGGTGGTCCAGCACCTGGGCATCGTGGGCGAGTGCAACATCCAGTACGCGCTGAACCCCGAGTCGGAGCAGGTGAGAGCTGGCCAGCGGGCCCCAGCATGCATCGCCTGGAGCACGGCATTCTGGGACAGCCCCACCTTCCCTGCCCCAGCCGGCTGCCCGTGCACCGCCCCGCTCTGGCAGAGCGCCCCAGCATCCTTGGCCCGGCTCTGTGCCAGGAGCAGCCGAAACTTCCTAAAAGTGGGGGCCATTGGTGCCTGAACTGAGGCCCTGCCCCCGGGCCACCCCTTCCCCTGAGGCCCTCCCCCATCACTGCTCCTTGCCGGTAAAAAGAGGGAGGGCATAGCCCCCTGACCCTCCCCCCATTCCAGTGCCCCTGCTCTGTGCCCTTGCCCGGCACCGCAGATGGAGGGCAGCGGGAGGAGCCGGGGTCTGGCCAGCTGTAGCAGCATCTCATGCCCTTCTCTTCGCCCGCAGTATTACATCATTGAGGTAAACGCCCGGCTCTCGCGGAGCTCCGCCTTGGCCAGCAAGGCGACCGGCTACCCACTGGCCTATGTGGCAGCCAAACTGGCTCTGGGCATCCCCCTGCCCGTCCTCAGGTAATGGCTTTGGGGTGGGGCCTGTGGGCCAGCTGCTGAGCGTGACGTCCCCTGGCAGGGCGTGGTGCAGACTCCAGAAGGCTCCCGGCCTGCGGGGTGGGCGCTGCTCACCTGGCCTGTGAGCAGGGCAGCAGCCGGGCCGTGAGCCACTGTAGCCAGGCCATGGGTCCAGGCCTCCTCAGGGGGTGCTGGGAGGGTCAACCAGGCAGCGGGGGACACGCCTCAGGCAGTCACTGCCCCTTCCAGACCGTGTCCCCCCCTAAAGCCCCGGGCTTGGTAAGTTCCCTCTCCTGGGGCTTTGACCAGTCCAGCTTCAGATGGTACCAGCCGTTGGGCTACCCCTGCTGGACCCGTCTCCCGGAGAGTCATCCTGGGTCCCCGGGCTTAGTTGCCCTGCCCCTCCCCCAGTGAGGCCTCCATCTCCCTTTTCCCCCCGGGGGTTTGCCCCATCCTGGGTGTCTGGCCCCTTGGGTGCCCGCTGGTGGGGGCTGGCTGCTGAACCTGCTCTGTCCCCAACCCCACAGGAACTCTGTCACCAATTCCACCACGGCCAACTTTGAGCCCAGCCTGGATTACTGCGTGGTGAAGATCCCGCGCTGGGACCTCAGCAAGTTCCTGCGCGTCAGCACCAAGATCGGCAGCTCCATGAAGAGCGTGGGTGCGTGGTACAGCAGGCCCCGCGGACCCAGAGACGCCAGGGCCTCCTGGGACCCCACCCCCTGACCCAGGGCGCCTTCCCCGCGGCCTTTCCGGCTCGGGCGGTGCCTTGGGGGCTTCCCTCCCTTCCTGCTGGGGGGCAGCTTGCTGAGGACTGCCCCCTTGCAGAGGCCGGGCCCTGGCCGCTCACTCTGTCCCCTCTCCTCCCGCAGGGGAGGTCATGGCCATCGGGCGGAACTTCGAGGAGGCCTTCCAGAAGGCGCTGCGCATGGTGGATGAGAACTGCGTAGGCTTTGACCACACCGTGAAGCCAGCCTCCGATGTGGTGAGTGGGGGCGCTGGGGGGGCTCTCTGGGGCGCGGGGCGCTCCCGTGAGCTCTGGGGGCAGGAGGCATGTCTCCAGCTGATGCTGCCTGAGCGGCTCCCCGTGCTGTCCCGAGTGCCCTGGGGTCCCGGGCTGGGCCCCCCATCAGGGCTGGGGTCTCTCCTGGATCCTGACGGAGCTGCTCCCTCCCGGCAGGAGCTAGAGACGCCCACTGACAAACGGATCTTCGTGCTGGCGGCCGCCCTGCGAGCCGGCTACCCCATTGAGCGGCTCTACGAGCTGACCAAGATCGACCGCTGGTTCCTGCACAAGATGAAGAACATCACGGACCACGCGGTGCGGCTGGAGTCGTACCGCGAGGGGCAGAGCCCCATGCCCCCCGACGTGCTCAAGAAAGCCAAGCAGCTGGGCTTCTCCGACAAGCAGGTGGCCTTGGCCGTGCTCAGGTAATGCCCGGGGCAGGGCAGCGGGAGTCAGCCTGGCACTGAGGGAGGGGGCAGGGCATGGTGGCGACCTCCAGCAGCTGCTTCTCTGAGTGGGCACAAGCTGATGGCAGCCGACAGCTCCCAGGCTGCGCTGCGGCCTGCTTGGCAGGATCCGCTGGGTGCCGGGTGTCCGGTCGAAAGGGGACCTGTCCGGTATCTGCTCCAGTGTACTGACCGGACACCAAACCGGTCGTGGGGGTGGTGGTGCTGGGTCATCAACCGGCGCCAGCCCCTGCTCGGCCAGCAGCAGAGGGAGCCCACTGAGGGGGGGGCAGGGGATGGAGAGTGGAAGGGGGGAAGGGAGAGAGCAGTGGGGGGGGCCGGGGCCTGGAGGAGCATGGGCGTGGAGGGCCCTAGAGCGGAGTGAGTGGGAGGGCGAGGGCTGGAGGGGCCCTGGGGGGGCATAGGGGGCGGGGCTCCTGCTGCAACGTCTGGTGTTCAGAAATGAGAGAGTTGCTGCCCCGGCCGTGCGTGCCGGGCTCCGTCGTCTCTCTGGGCTGCCCTGTGCGGTGGGGCGGTGGGGGGCTGTCTCTGCCTGCTCTCAGCCCTGCCCTCCCTGCAGCACGGAGCTGGCCGTGAGGAAGACGCGGCACGACCTGAAGATCCTGCCCGTGGTGAAGCAGATCGACACGGTGGCGGCAGAGTGGCCGGCGCAGACCAACTACCTCTACCTGACGTACAACGGGACGGAGCACGACCTGGCCTTCCGCGAGCCCCACGTCATGGTGATCGGCTCCGGCGTCTACCGCATCGGCAGCAGCGTGGAGTTCGACTGGTGCGCCGTGGGCTGCATCCAGGAGCTGCGCAAGGTCAGGGGGCAGGGCGGGCTGGCCCTGGGCTCCTCGCACCCTGCCCCCAGGCTGGCCTCGCCGGCTCAGGGCTCCCCTCTCTTGCAGATGGGCTTCAAGACCATCATGGTGAACTACAACCCGGAGACCGTGAGCACCGACTACGACATGTGCGACCGCCTCTACTTCGACGAGATCTCCTTCGAGGTGAGCCGCCCGCGGGGTGGGCACAGCCGGGGCCAGGCCGGGTGCGTGCCGGGGGCCCAGGTGGCTGGGGGGAGCGCCCCATGAAGCCCTGATGCCTCTGCTGGCCGGACTGCCGTGCAGTGGGGGGCCCCGTGCTGCTGGGAGGGGCCTGCCTGGCCGGGTGCCTGTGCCATCTGAGGCTGGTGCCTTTGGGGGCAGGGGGCAGCCGGGAGGGGCCTATGCCGTTGGTGGGCCCGTGCAGCCGGGGGGGTTGGCGAGCCGGGAGGGGGCTGTGCAGCCAGGAGGCCTGCCCCGGCTCCCCGCCCGCTGGCTGCACGGCCCCCTGGCCCCGGCAGGTGGTGATGGATATCTACGAGCTGGAGAGCCCCGAGGGCGTGATCCTGTCCATGGGGGGGCAGCTGCCCAACAACATTGCCATGGCCCTGCACCGGCAGCAGTGCCGCATCCTGGGGACCTCCCCCGAGGCCATCGACTCGGCCGAGAACCGGTTCAAGTTCTCCCGCCTGCTGGACACCATCGGCATCAGCCAGCCCCTCTGGAAGGAGCTCTCCGACATGGAGGTGAGTGGGGCCGTTACCCCCCCGGGGTGTGTGGTGGGAGGGGCTGCCAGGCCTCCTCCCCGCGGGGGCTCTGTGTGTGTGTGTGTGTGTGTGTGTGTGTTGAGGGGCGAACGGGGAAGGGGCTGCCCAGTGCCCCCTGCACATGCCATGGGGCAGGGTGGGGTTACTTGCCCCAAGCATGCCGTGGGGCGGCGGAGGGGTTGCCCGGCCCGGGCCCCGGCCCCGGGGCGGCGGAGGGGTGGCCCCGGCCCCGGCCCCGCGGGGCGGCGGAGGGGTGGCCCGGGCCCGTGCCCCGCGCGCGCCGTGGGGCGGCGGAGGGGTTGCCCAGCCCGTCTCTCTGCCCGCAGTCGGCCCAGCAGTTCTGCTGCAAGGTGGGCTACCCGTGCGTGGTGCGCCCCTCCTACGTGCTGAGCGGGGCCGCCATGAACGTGGCCTACTCCGACGGCGACCTGGAGAAGTTCCTGTGCAGCGCTGTGGCCGTGTCCAAGGAGCAGCCCGTCGTCATTTCCAAGTTCATCCAGGAGGCTAAGGTCGGTGTGGGCCCCGGCTCCGTGGGGGGGTTGGCCGCAAGGGGCCGCCTCCTGGGCAGCCGCTGGCAGAGCTTCGCCCTGGGGTGTGGGGCTGGCACACCCCCCTCGGCTCCCCCGGGGCCCGGTCCCAGGTCACGCTGAGGGGGACGCCCGACTGTCCCCTCTGGAGCTGCTGGGCTCCGGCTCCAGCCCGGGCAGGGTGCCTGTCTGGCTCTTTGTGCTGCGGGGACTGGGTAGAGCCTGGAGGGGTGGGGGTCAGGCGCTGCCTGGCAGGTGGGGATCACTCAGGTTTGCAGTGGGGGGCTGGGTGGGTGAGGTGGCGCTGGGGGGCACTGGGGTGTGGGGGTGGCACCGGCAGGGAGGGGCACTGGGGTGTGGGGGTGGCACCGGCAGGGAGGGGCGCTGGGGGGGGCACTCGGTGTGGTCTGTGCAGTGGGGGGTACTGGGGGGTGGGGATCGTAATGGTACGGAGGGCAGGGCTGGGCTGGGTGTGTGTGTGTGGGGGATGGTACCGGCAGGGAGGGGGCTGGGGAACGCAGGCAGGGGCTGGGTTGGGGCACACTCTCTGGTGTGACCTGTGCAGTAGGGGGTGGTGGGGGTGGTATTGGCTGGGGGGCGCACGCTGGTGCGGTCTGTGCATGGGGGGGTTGGAGTGAGGAGGGCAGTACCGGCGGGGAGAGCAGGCTGGGGCGGGTGCACTCTGGTGCAGTGGGGGCTGGGGGCACTCAGGGGTCCGGTCATCCCCCCCCCAGGAGATCGACGTGGACGCTGTGGCCTGCGATGGCACGGTGGTGGCCATCGCCATCTCGGAGCACGTGGAGAACGCGGGCGTGCACTCGGGGGACGCCACGCTGGTGACGCCGCCCCAGGACATCACGCCCAAGACCCTGGAGCGGATCCAGGCCATTGTGCACGCCATTGGGCAGGAGCTGCAGGTCACGGGGCCCTTCAACCTGCAGCTCATCGCCAAGGTACTGCCGGGGGGTGGGGGCAAGCCGGCGGGCAGCAGGGACCCGGGGAGCAGTCAGCCTCAATGCCCTGGGTCATGGGGTCATTGTGGGGGGCCGCACCCCTTCCCCGGCTGATAGCGTTGGGCTCTGCAGCGTCTCCTGCAGCCAGGCCCGTGTCACATCCAGGCCAGAGTTGCCTGGGGCAGGCCCATGGGGCCTGGGCCCTGGATGCGGTGGGAGAGCGGGAGCAGCGTGCTGGGGTCTATGGGGGCCTGGCCCTGCCCTGCCTCTCTGGGTGCTCAGTGCCCTGGGAAGGGTGAAGCAAGCCGGGGCAGAGCCCTGGTGCTCCATATATCTCGCTTGCTGATTCCCTGCTCGGTTCGTTCCCTTTGGGGTACCTGCACTGGCCACTGGGAAGACAGGGGAGTGGGCTAGAGGGACCTTTGCTCTGACCCGCCTGGCCGTTCTGATCCTGGAGGATAGGTCCGGCAGGGGCTGTTAGCCAGGATGGGCAGGGCTGGTTTGGTTCACCAGGCATTGGGAATGGGCTCCGGGATGGGTCACCCCACACTCCCGTCTTTCTGCAGGACGACCAGCTGAAGGTGATCGAGTGCAACGTGCGCGTCTCCCGCTCCTTCCCCTTTGTCTCCAAGACGCTGGGGGTGGACATGGTGGCCCTGGCCACCCAGGTGATCATGGGCGAGGAGGTGGAGTCGGTGGGGCTGATGACAGGCACTGGGGTCGTCGGTGTCAAGGTGAGTGGGTGGGGAGCGGTGGATGGGGTGGCCTTGGCTGTCTGGCTTGCTGAGCCTCACCCTGCCCCCTCTGCACCCCCAGGTTCCCCAGTTCTCCTTCTCGCGGCTGGCGGGGGCAGACGTGGTGCTGGGCGTGGAGATGACCAGCACGGGTGAGGTGGCCTGCTTTGGGGAGAACCGCTGCGAGGCCTACCTGAAAGCCATGCTGAGCACTGGCTTCAAGATCCCCAAGAAGAACATTCTGCTGACCATCGGCAGCTACAAGGTGAGGACGGGGCAGGGCCGTGGCATGTGCTCGGAGACGCTGGATGCGAAAGTTAAATTCTCTCGCTGCATGGCTGCAACGCAGCGTGACTTGCTCTGAGAATCCAGAACACTAACATGCAGCAGCCAAAAGCAGTGGGAGACGAAGCAGGCTGCTCCTGGGCAGGGAGGCCCAAGCCCTGCACCTTGCTCTAGGCTGGCTTCTCACAGACTGACTTGGTCCAGGTCCCTTGTCACACTGGTGACAGGCAGGAACCTCTGTCATGGACCCTCGGGGCTGGGCTATGCCCCAGCCTGGGAACAGTCTCTGGGAGGAGTCCTTCAGTGACCCAGACCCCCCGGGGTCTCACTCTTCCCCCAGGGTGAGCCACGCGGCCTCGCCGCCTCCTGAGACTGGGCCCCTGGGGCTGCAGCCCCCTGCCCCACCCCGGGAGCTCCGGGCAGCGAGTCTCGGACAGACCCTGGGGGAGACGTGTCCCATCTGGGGGAGCAGCCCCCCCCCCCAGTTTCTGCGGGGATACCCAGCCAGCGCGGGCAGACAGGCGGGTGTATCGTGGCCTGGCACACGGCACAGGCAGCCCTGGGGTCGCCCAGAGAAGTGGTTCCAGCAGAGTCTGTTCTGGGCAGCCGGCGCCCAGTCCAGCTGCAGAGACCCCCAGGGTTCAAGCTCTGTCCCTGCATCTGTCCGATCTTCTTTGTCAGACTCCAGGGTGCCCCTGAGTGCTCCCCACAGCCCACACTTAACCCCACCCCAGGCCTTTGTTCCCAAGTGGGGGGATGCAGCTCAGCCCCCTGCAGAGGGGTGGGACCATCCATGGTGGTTGGTTGCCAGGTGTCCACATCCCGGCCATGGATCTGCCCTTCTCTTCTCAAGAGCTGCATGGAGATGGGACCTAAGGGTCCAGGCCGCCAGGCGCCATCCACACCTGCGTCTTTGCCTGCCCCCAGAGCCCCCAGACCTTCCCACCTGTTGGGAAACAGTGCTGCACACGGGAAACTGAGGCACGCACTGGACCCCAAAAAGCTTTAATAATTCCCACTGTGTCCCAGCCCTCTAGGCTGCGAGCAGGCCCAGGAATCCCCACTCTGAGTGACGGCTCAGTACAGCAGGGTCCTGCAGATGGAGGGGTCCTGGGGAAGGGGGTGCTGGGCTGCCCAGGCCTGGCCTGCTCTGACCCCTCTTGTGGCTGTTGCAGAACAAGAGCGAGCTGCTGCCCACAGTGCGGACGCTGGAGAGCCTGGGCTACAACCTGTACGCCAGCCTGGGCACCGCCGACTTCTACACCGAGCACGGCATCAAGGTAGCGGTCCGGGGCAGTCTGTGCTGCCGTGCCCGGCACAGGGCGGGTGGGGGATCTGCAATGAGGGGGGCCCCAGCCACTCCTGAAGCCGCGCGGCTGGGGGGCAGGTTTCAGGTTGGGGTGAGGCTCCCTGGCCTGTGTCCCAGGCTGCTGGACCTGCATCAGAGGCGTGGGCTAGTGGGGCCAGTGCCCAGGCTGCTGGCATGGGGTGACATCCCTTCCGTGCTGGGTCCTGGGAGCAGGGCCACCATTCCCTTGCCCCCCGGTTCGTCCCCAGGTTCCTGGAGCTAGGAAACCGCCCGCCCTTCTCCCAGTCTGGGCTGGACCCCGGGAGCAGGGCCACCCCTCCTCTGCCCCCCCACATCCATCCCCGGGTCCCTGGAGTGAGGAACCGCTTTCCCCGCCCCCAGTCTGGGCTGGACCCCGGGAGCAGGGCCACCCCTGCCCCGGTTCATGCCCAGGTCACAGGAGTGGGGCTCTTGTGCCCTCTGGGCAGGTGATGGCCGTGGACTGGCACTTCGAGGAGGCGGACAGCAGCGAGGTCGGGGCCAAGGAGACACAGCGCAGCATCATGGACTACTTGGCCGAGAACCACTTTGAGCTGGTCATTAACCTCTCCATGCGCAACGCCGGGGGGCGCCGGCTCTCGTCCTTCGTCACCAAGGGCTACCGCACCCGGCGCCTGGCCGTCGACTACTCCGTGCCCCTCATCATCGACATCAAGTGCACCAAGCTCTTCGTGGAGGTGGCGTGGGGGCTGGCCAGCTGGGGAGGGTGTGTGGTGGAGGGGATTGGCTGGTGGGGGGGCTGCCTGGCTGTTTGGGGGCAGGGACTGGCCAGGAGGGGGCTGCCTTGCCGCTGGTGCGGGGGCTGCCTGGCTGTTTGGGGGCAGGGACTGGCCAGGAAGGGGCTGCCTGGCTGCTGGTGAGGAGTGGCCTGGCCATGTGCGGGCACGACACTGGTGGGGGGAGGCTGCCTGGCCTAGGGGCTCCTGGAGAGGCACCGGTTGCCCAGGGGAGCGTGTCCTGGCTCCAGGGAGCTGTGGGGCTCTGGGCCCTGGGGAAAGGGCAGCACGGGCGCCTGGGTGCTGCTCCAGGGAAGCCCAGCCCCAGAGCTAGCTGTCCTGTCCCAGCCCCCCGCCCCGCTTGGCTGGGTCTCCGCTCTCCCCAGCTGAGCTGCCTCCCCCGCAGGCCCTGGGCCAGATCGGGACGGCCCCCCCGCTGAAGATGCACGTGGACTGCATGACCTCCCAGACGCTCATCCGCCTGCCAGGTACCGGGGCTCCCGGCAAGAGGAGGGGGGGCTGGGGGCTCTGCCCCTGGCAGGGAAGCAGAGGGGAGGGGCAGGAAGGTGTGTGTCTCCCCTTCTAGCAGGGAGATGTGGTGGCTCTGGGCAGGGCCCTTCAGATCCTGGGTAAATCCAGGCAGGGTGGGGAGGTGTCTGCGCCCCCCCAGTCAGTGAGGGTCCCTGGCCTGAAGCATCTGCGCAGCCAGGGCCCTGTGGGCCGGGGACTGGGCCCCACCTGTCGGCTCCGGCAGATTCAGGCCTGTCCTGCCCTGGGGTGC
This sequence comes from Natator depressus, assembly GCF_965152275.1. NCBI lineage: Eukaryota > Metazoa > Chordata > Testudines > Cheloniidae > Natator > Natator depressus. The sequence goes on along the minus strand of NC_134236.1, from coordinate 1,155,213 downwards.
TGCTGGCTGGTGTTGCCGCAGAGCCCTGTGCGCTCGGTCGCTGGGCTGCTTGGCCCCCTGGGATCCCCACCGCGTCCCTGCGCCGTGGAGTGGGGGGTCAAAGCCAGCCTGGCCGGGCTCGGGCTCCCGCAGGCACAGTTACCTGGGGTGGTACTAACGCACCCCGGGTACCGGGCATTCTGGTGCTTGCAGGGTGGCGTGAAACACGCCGAGACCCCCCCCCTCCGCCGGCATGACCTCCCGCGTACGGTGTGTGCGAGGGGGCGACCATACAGCCAGCGGACAAAGCCGAGAGAAGCAGGACTGTCTGGCTTCACGCTGCCCCTTGGCCTGCCCCCGTTGACTCCTGAGGCTGCGGCCGGGGGCTCTGTGGCCCCTGCTCTGATCCCTCTCCCCCCCAGGGCTGATCGACGTGCACGTACACCTGCGGGAGCCGGGCGGCACCCACAAGGAGGACTTCGCCTCGGGCACAGCGGCCGCCCTGGCGGGGGGCGTCACCATGGTGTGCGCCATGCCCAACACCCGCCCTGCCGTTGTTGACGCCAGCTCCTTTGCCCTGGTGCAGAAGGTGAATGCCCCTGCCCCCCCCGAGCTGCTGTGCAGAGCCCCCCCCCCCGCCTTGGCAGCCCCCTCATACTCCCCAGGGCTGCCGCAAAGAGACCCCCCCCCAGCTCCCCCAAAAGCTGCCACGCAGAGGCCCCTCCCTCGGCCGCGCCGAGTCCCCCCTGATGCCCCAGCCCACACACCCTCCCCGCCCTGGCCGGCTCCACTCAGAGACGCTCCCGGGCACGGAGCTGGCAGCACCCGCTTTGCGCCAGGCCAGCCTCAGCCCCTTGGGGACTGCATAGGCAGCACGGGCCCTGCGGCTGCTGGAGGATCTGGGGGTGGCGCCTGAGCTGGGGCTGCAGGCCTGGCCGGGGGCGTGGGGGGGGGATCCACGTGCTGGCCCGGCTTGGCACCCCTGTCGCGGGCCTGTCTGAGCCTGTCTCCCTGCAGCTGGCGGAGGGGCGCGCGCGCTGTGACTTCGCCCTGTACCTGGGGGCCGCGTCGGACAACGCCGGCTCCTTGGGCCCCGTGGCTGGCGCAGCCGCTGGGCTCAAGATGTACCTGAATGACACCTTCTCCGAGCTCAAGATGGACAATGTCTCGCTGTGGATGGAGGTGGGTCTGCAGGACGGGCTGGGGAAGGGCTGCCCCCCTCCCCGCCCCCCCAGTGTCGCTGTCTGTCCAGCGATGTTGCTGGCGCCAGCCTGGGCAGGGTGCACAGCGCCCACCGGGGGCTGAGGGCCCAGCCTGCCCTCTGCATCTGCAGTGGGGACGCCCTCCTCCCCCAGCCTGCATTGCAGCCCGTCTGTCCTGCCCCCCTTCCCATGTGCTGTGCTGTGCCCCCCGACCCTCCCCTGGCACTGCTGTCCGTCTGTCCTGCCCCCTCCCTGCCCCCGACGTGCTGTGCTCTGCCCCCCAACCCTCCCCCGGCATCGCTGTCTGTCTGTCCTGCCCCCCCGGGCCTCCATGTGCTGTGCTGTGCTCTGCCCCCCAACCCTCCCCCGGCACCGCTGTCCGTCTGTCCTGTCCCCTCCCTGCCCCCAACGTGCTGTGCTCTGCCCCCCAACCCTCCCCTGCTGTCCGTCTGTCCTGTGGTTCTCCCCTCACCCCACCTGCTGTGCTCTGCCCCGTCCCCCCAGCATCACTGTCCGTCTGTCCTGTCCCCCCCACCCCATGCCAGGCTCTGCCCCTCCCCCGGTACAGCTGTTGGTGCCCCCAGCACTGCTCTCCCCCCACAGCACTTCGAGCAGTGGCCGAGGCACCTGCCCATCGTGGCGCACGCGGAGAAGCAGACGGTGGCGGCGATTCTCATGGTGGCCCAGCTGTACCAGCGCCCCGTGCACATCTGCCACGTGGCTCGCAAGGAGGAGGTGGGGCGACCTGGCTCTGGGCTGCAGGCAGGGTGGGAGGCAGCGTCATCCCCTGTGCTGGGGGGCCGGGGGAGGTTCTAGGCAAAGGCAGGTCTTAGCAGCACAACGAACCTCAGTGTGAATTTTGTGAGCTCCCAGAAACATCCCTCTGCCCTGTGCCATGGCTCCTCGTCTGCCCCGCGAAGCCCCGGCTGTGCGGCTGCAGCGCTCCCGTGCCGGTGCCCCCCCGGGCTCAGCAGTCTGCCCCCAGCAACTCAATGGCGAGATGGAGGGGGTGTTTCTCTGCCCCACTTGGGGGGGGTATTACACCCCTCGTGACAGAGTTAAACCGACCCAATGTCCTTGTGTAGCCCGGGCCTGGGGAAAGCCCCAAAGAGCTCTCGGCGCTGGCTGGGCGGGTTTTCTAGCGACTCCCCACTCGCTGCAGAGACGCTGGGACCCCCCCGTGTTTGCTCGTGTGGAAATGGCAAACGCCGGCGGAGGTGCCAGGGACAAAAGTTGAGCGAAAGGCAGTGCGCCTGGCGTAGCGTGGGCTGCAGCGCAGATGGGGCACGGGGGGACGGTGTTTCCCCTTGGCCTGGGCCCTGTGGGGGCTGCGCAGGGGGCATGGGGGGGTGTCATGGACTCACAGGACTCGTGCTTTCTCTCGGCTCTGTGTGGCCCCTGGGAGTAACCCCATCAGCGTGACAGCCTTCCGGGTAGGTCGCACGCTCTTGCCGAGGCTAGGCCCTCTGGCCCTGCGCCTCCAGCACGCCTGGCTCTGCCATGGGCCCCTCAGGGAGCCCCCTTGCTCCGGGCCCCCGGGGCCTCCACCCCAAGGGAGGAATCCCTCCCCTGCCCCCCCAGATCTGTAGCCTGCAGTGACTCTCAGCCAGCGTCACACTGGAGGTTTATTGAGCTTCTGAGCCCAGCCCAGGCCAGTCTCAGGGGCCTTGGGCCTGGCCAGTCTCAGCACAGAACATCTAGCTCTTTCCTGCCTCCTGGGCGGCTCAGGCTGCTCTCTCCCCCCCAGTCCCCCCCTCCCCTCCTTCCAGCTGAGCCCCCTATATCCCCTCCCCCAACAGCTCCTCCCCTGTCCTTTGTCTTCGGTCCCAGGTAAACAGGCCGCCTGAGCCTCCTCTCCTCCTCCTTTGCCCCCTCACTGGCTGGGACCGGTCCCGGCCCCTCTCTCCTCAGCCCATGGTCCTCCTGCTGGCCAGACCGGCTGGCTCCCAAGCTGGGCTGGGTCCCCAAGTTCCAGACTGTGTCCGGGGTCCTGGCTGCTAGGCGAGGTTACACCTGGTCCTCCGCAACCCCCCCCTTCCACTCCCTCGTTACACACGCAGCGCCCAGAGAAACTGAGGCACACAGTGTTCATGCAAAACACTAAGAAAATCCCCAGCTTTGTCACAGGGAGTCTGTGCAGGGAGGAGCGCGGTCTGGGATGGGGGGACGGTGTCTCACCCTCAGCTTGGGCCTGCAGATCCTGATCATCAAGGCCGCCAAGCAGAAGGGCATCCAGGTGACTTGTGAGGTGGCGCCGCACCACCTCTTCCTGTGCCAGGATGACATAGGACGCATCGGGGAGGGGCGTGCGCAGGTGCGGCCCATGCTGGGCACCCGTGAGGACCTGGAGGCGCTGTGGGAGAACATGGACACCATCGACTGCTTCGCCACAGACCATGGTGAGGGGGGGCCCTGGCACGAGCTGGAGCGTCCTGGTACCCGTGGGACCTGGGATCCAGGGCCTGTCCCTGCTAGGGGGCACCGGCTCCCATCTGGCTCCAGGGCAGGGACTGGCTCGGGGGGGTGGGGAATGGGACACGGGGCCTGTCCCCGCTCTAGGGGTGGGAAATGGGATCTGGCGCCTTGGGCCGGTACCAAGTGAGTCCGTTGGTCCCTCCCAGCTGATGCTGATGGAGCAGGTGGATATCTGGGCAGAGGCCTGGCTGGCCCCTCTCGCCTCTGGGTGCCTCCGGGCACTGGGGGAGCTGGCCCTGCAGGGGGTTCCCAGCTCCCTCAGCCTTGCCCCGTGGAGCCCTCCCTGGGGGGCAGCAGAGTGGGAAGGAGGGACCGGGCCCCCTGAGCACCGCCTTTGTGCCCGTAGCCCCCCACACGGTGGAGGAGAAGCAAGGGAAGGAGCCCCCCCCGGGCTACCCCGGCCTGGAGACCATGCTGCCCCTGCTGCTGACGGCCGTCTCCGAGGGGCGCCTCGCCATCGAGGACGTGGTCAAGCGCCTCTACGAGAACCCCCGCAAGATCTTCTCCCTGCCTGTGCAGGACGACACCTACATCGAGGTGAGGGCGGGGGGAGGCGTGCCCAATGGGGGGTTGTGCCCCATGGGAACGGTGCTGGGCTGGCATAGCCGGGCCCTGGGGGAGCTGAGGAGCAAATGGCTGGGCCCTGTCGAACAGCAGCCAGACATGAGTGCCCAGCCGGAGCCTGGGCCTGGCCTAGTGCAGCTGCCCCCCTGCCCCGCCACCTGCCCCGCCCCACCCCACCCGCCCTCCTGGGCCTGGCCCCAATGTTCTGCCCGCCTTCCCTGGGCCCAGCCCCACCCTGAACAGCTGCCAGACATGAGCGCCTGCGAGCTCCCAGCCAGAGCCCGGACCCGACCCTGACGTGCCACCCACTGTCTCTGGGCCTGCTCCCCACCCCAGCCTGACCTGCTCTGCCCCCCGGCCAGGTGGACCTGGAGCACGAGTGGATCGTCCCCAGCCACACGGCCTTCAGCAAGTGCCAGTGGACGCCGTTTGAGGGCACAAAGGTGAAGGGGACGGTGCGGAAGGTGATCCTGCGTGGGGAGGTTGCCTACATCGATGGGCAGGTAAGGGCGGGAGGCCTCTGGGGTGACCTGAGACACTGGGCTGGGCTGCCGAGTGGGGGGGCGAGCTAGCTGGTGCAGAGCCCGACCCCCCGCTCCCCCCATCTCAGCCCAGCTCTCGGCTCCCTCCCCACTGAGTGTCTGCATCCTGCAGGTGCTGGTGCCCCCTGGCTACGGCCAGGACGTGAGGAAATGGCCCACGGGGGCAGTGACCGTGCCACCTCCTGCCCCAGCCAAGGAGACTCTGAAGGTACAGGGGGGCGGGGGCTGCCTGGCTGTCATTCACCATCTCCCTGTGCAAGGGAGGAGCCTGCCGGTGCCCTGATCCTGTCAGCATGGTGATGGGCACGGGCCTGGCGGCACCGTGTGCCAAGGCGTGGGGGGCGGAATGGCCAGGGCCCCGGGAGGGCGCCGCACATGGGGTTGGGTGGTCTGGCAGTGCGGGAAAGGAGGGGGGCTGGGGTGGGAGAGGTGGGGCGGTGCCGGGGGGGCGTTCCCAGTGCTAGCAGAGCTGACCCCTCCCCACCGTCCCATGGCGTTGCAGACTCCGGAGCGCCCCCGGCACACGGTGCAGAGTGAGACCCTGCGTAGCCGAGCGTCCAGCCCCCGGCGAGCGGGGCCCATGGGAGACGGGCGCTTCCACCTGCCGCCCCGCATCCACCGGGCCTCGGACCCCGGCCTTCCAGGTGAGGCACATGCGGGGCCAGGCGTTTCCCCGGCCCCAGGGCCCTTGCTCGGCAGAGGGCTGAGGGCCCCTGTGTGAATCCAGCCAGCCGGTGGCTCATCCCAGCCCCTCCCCTGCAGCCACATGGAATGTGCTGGGGTGGGGCCTGCCCGGAGTGACTTGAGCAGCAACCAATGAGTGTGCGTGTCCCATCTGCCCCCCCAGCCCCAGGGTGTCCATGGGAGGGGGGTGGTCACCCCCCAGAGCCACCTCTTCATGCTGCAGCCGTTCCTGCTCCCACGGGATCCAGGGGGAGGTGGCAGAGACGGGGCAGTTCGTTGTGCCCACGTCCCTGATCGAGCTCTGCCCCCGGTACCTCGCAGACTCCCCTCCCTGGACCGCGAGGAGGGGCCCTCAGCACTGTGCCAGCCCCTGTGTGGGTGTCCCCCCGGCAGGGAGGCTGGGCGGCTCCTCCTGTTGACACACACACAGTGTCCTGCATGGAGCCAGCTGGGCCAGAGCACGCAGGCTTCGGCGTCGCCAGGACGCCCGCCCCCCTCCCGCTGGCTAGAGAAGGGTGGGGCCCCTGGGAGCCTCCCTGCCCCTTGTCGGCCTGTCTGTGTGCGGAGCAGCCTCCCCAGGGGCCGGGTGGTGCGGCACTCGTGGCCGGCGTGTCTAACCGTGTTGTGTGTTCCCGCACGCCTGTCGCCAGCTGAGGACGTGAGAGAAAAGGCCACCAAGAAGGCCACTGAGCCAGGTTTGTCCCGTCCCGCGTGGGGTCTGGGGACCGAGGTCCAGCGGGGTGGTGCCAGGCTGGGGCCTCTAGGGCCAGGGAGAGATGGTCTGAAACATCTCTGCCCAGGGACCTGCGTGGGTCGCCAGATGCTGCTCTCGGGGGGTCAGGGCAGCTGTTGCTGTCCCTGGGAATGTGCTTCGGGCGTCACAAGGCCCCCTCCCCCACACCAGGCTGCAATTGGTGACTGCCCCATGCAGCTCCCCACTGGCCGGGGCCACCCCCTGGCTTGGCGGAGCGGAGGAGGCCCCAGGAGCTGGGCAGGTGGGAGCTGCGGGCCATGCTCTGGGATGGGGGTGTGGGTGGGAGCCCCAGGCTGTGCCATGGGGCAGAGGTAGGGGATGTCTGCCTCCCGCCCCATGGCCCTGGCGCTTGCTGATGCCTGCGCTTGGTGCTGCAGATCTGGCGGTGACCCAGGACAGCTGCTGCTACCCGCCGGGGCTGCTGCCCAGACAGACGTCGCCCCCAAGCGCACCCCACCCGCAGACCTCCCCGCTGCTGCACCCGCTCGTTGGGCAGCACGTCCTTTCCGTCAAGCAGTTCACCAAGGAGCAGGTACCGTGCAGCGAGGGGCGGCGGGGGTCTCTCCCCTGGGAGCAGAGGGGCTGGGGCAGGGCCTGGGGGGGCAGAGTGCGTGCGGCCCCCGGCTGAAGGCTGTCTCGTTCCAGATGTCCCACCTCTTTAACGTGGCACACAGCCTGCGCATGCTGGTGCAGAAGGAGCGGAGCCTGGACATCCTCAAGGTGAGCTGGGGCCGGCTGGGCACTGCAGGGGGAGGGATCTGGGCAGGGCTGGAAAAGGCAGGGAAGGGGATCCTGGCCTCACTGCGGGGCAGGATCGGGGTGGGTGCTGGGGGGGATTGGGGTCCCACTGTGGGGGGAAAGCTGGGATCAGGACCCTGCCGTGATGGGGGCTGGGGTGGAGGATAGGGAGCTGGGGGGATCGGAGCACTGGCATGGGGGGGATTGGGGCCTCGCCATGCTCATGGTCTCTCCTCCCCTGCAGGGGAAGGTCATGGCCTCCATGTTCTACGAGGTGAGCACCAGGACCAGCAGCTCCTTCGCGGCGGCCATGTACCGCCTGGGGGGCTCCGTCCTGGCCTTGTCTGAGTCCACGTCCTCGGCCCAGAAGGGCGAGTCCCTGGCCGACTCGGTGCAGACCATGTGCTGTTACGCTGATGTGCTGGTGCTCCGCCACCCCCGGCCGGGGGCTGTGGAGGTGAGGGGCCCCAGGGGTCAGCCCCGTGGGGCGGGGGCAGGGGGCTGGGTTGTGGCTGCGCTCGGCCCCGTGGGGCGGGGGCGGGGGCCTGGGTTGTGGCTGCGCTCGGCCCCCTGGGGCGGGGGCCTGGGTTGTGGCTGTGCTCGGCCCCGTGGGGCGGGGGGCTGGGTTGTGGCTGCGCTCGGCCCCGTGAGGCAGGGGCTGGGTTGTGGCTGCGCTCGGCCCCGTGAGGCAGGGGCAGGGGGCTGGGTTGTGGCTGTGCTCGGCCCCGTGGGGCGGGGGCGGGGGGCTGGGTGTGAGCCGGCCCCCCTGTGCCCAGCCCGTGTGTCGTTCGCAGCTGGCTGCCAAGCACTGCCGGAAGCCGGTGATCAATGCCGGGGACGGCGTCGGGGAGCACCCCACGCAGGCCCTGCTGGACATCTTCACCATCCGCGAGGAGCTGGGCACCGTCAACGGCATGACGGTAAGGGGGCCGGGCCGGGCGCCCCCACGCTGCGCCGCGTCTCGGCCCTGGCTCCAGGGCCCCAGGCTGGGGGCTCAGGCCTGTGCAGCCGGGGGAGCGGGGGCCGTCGCTGCGCTGGGTCTCGGCTCTGACGCTGGCCCCGGACCCCGCCGGGAGTCGCCGGCAGCCCTGTGAGCGGGTGGCTGCGCGGGCCGCCCCCTGCTGGCCGGGCTCCAGCGTGCCGCTGTCTCTCCCCAGATCACCATGGTGGGGGACCTGAAGCACGGGCGCACCGTGCACTCGCTGGCCTGCCTCCTGACGCAGTACCGCGTCAACCTGCGCTACGTCACGCCCCGCGACCTCGGCATGCCCGCCGACATCATCCACTTCGTGGCCTCCAAGGGCATCAAGCAGGTGAGCCACTGCGTGCCGGGGACCCCGCCCCTGCGCCCAGCAGTGCCCCCGCCCCGCGCTAACGCCCTGCCCTCCCCAGGAGGAGTTCGACAGCATCGAGGAGGCTCTCCCTGACACGGACGTGCTGTATGTCACCCGCATCCAGAAGGAGCGATTCGACTCCGTGCAGGAGTATGAGGCAGTAAGTGCGGCCGCTGCCCGGGCAGCCTGCGAGCTGCTCTGGCCCTGGCAAGGCCTCGAGGTTTAGGGGCTTGGCTGCAGGAGCCTTGCTGTGTCTCTAGGCCCCCTTCACTGCTGTCCAGGGGATTGCAAAGTGTGGAGCAGTGTAACAGTGCCCTGGGGGTGACCGGGCCCCAGGGGTGGCAGGGCAGGGTGTGGGGTGAACAGGTTGCGGGGTGGGGTGCAAGGCCCTCGGGGGCAGTAGGGTGACCAGGTGGGGAGTCCCAGGGGCAGTAGGGTGACCAGGTTTTGGAGGGGTGGGGGGTGGCCAGGCACGTGGACCCCAGGAGGGCAACCAGGTGGGGGGAGTGAGGTGGCAAGGCCCTGGGGGTGGTAGGGTGGCTATGCCAGGCAGGAGCAGTGATGCCCATGGTCCTGCCCATCCTTGGGGTGCTAACAGCCTCTCCCCCCGGCCAGTGCTTCGGGCAGTTTATCCTCACCCCGCACATTATGACCAGAGCCAAGAAGAGGATGGTGGTCATGCACCCGCTGCCTCGCGTCAATGAGATCAGGTGAGGGGCTCCGGGCTGGGGGTTGTGGCTCCAGGGTCCCTTCACCCCAGCGGGGGCTTCCAAGCGCCTAGCAGTGACTCTTCCCTTGCTCCCTAGTGTGGAGGTGGACTCGGACCCCCGAGCAGCGTATTTCCGCCAGGCTGAGAACGGCATGTACATCCGGATGGCACTGCTGGCCACGGTGCTGGGCAGATACTAGAGCCCCCAGCCTGGGCAGTGCAGCTGCGGCAGGAACCCCAGTGCTCCAGACCTGGTTAGCGATGGACGGACTGACTCACGGACGGACCCAGCTCCTCCCCCCCCCCCCCTCCACTCCCCCCCTGGCAGCAGGGCCTGCACTGAGCAAGGCCTCCTGCTGACCCACTCCATGCCAGGGCAGCTGGGGCTGGGCAGGGGCAGCAGCGTGCCAGCTGGCTGGCTGAGGCTCAGAACAGGTCATACTTTTATCATTCCAGGGGGCAGATTAGCCTGCATGTGCTGTGGGGAGGGAGTGGTGTGGGGTGTACTGCCCTGGGGCATTAAAACCTCAGGGGCGCCCCATCCCCTTCCCAGACTCTGGGGCTCGCAAGCTCCTTGGTATCTGGGTTGGGGTGGCGCCTGCTGGCTTGCCTGGTACCTGTCGCGGGGGCTGGGGCTGGCTCCCCACAGGGGTCTCTGGCGATGGCTGCTCCCCAGCCCTCCTCGGCCACGGTTCATTGTGACGGTTCCTAGCCCGGCCTGGGACCATCTCCCTTCCCAGCATGGGCGTGCCCTCTGCCCCCAGCTACCCCGAGCCCCTTTCGGCCTCCTCTGCCCCTCCTGCTTCAGCCCCCAAGGCTGTGGCTCGCCAGTGACAGGGGTCATGGAGAAGGGGGTGGGGAGCTCTTTTCTCCAGGTCTCTCTCCCTCCCCCTTTCCTCCACTTGCCGAGCAGCCCCAGCCTGTTGTAGCAGGAGTTTAGTCCCCCCCAGTGCTGTGTCCCTGGGTGTGACTCTGGCCTCGAGCACAGTGCAGGGGCAGAGCGTGTTCCACCCTGGGCACTGCTGGCCCCATAGCAAGGGGGCAAGGGGCACCTGTAGAGCGACTTCTCTACACACGCCACTGTGAACTGACCGGCTTTCCTTGGTTTGAATAAACTGAGCTGGATGCACCCTCGGCCCGTGTCCTCTGTCCAGAGCAGCCGCTGCGGGGTGGCGCTCGCACGCTGCCCCCTCAGGCGTGTTCCTGCGGCTGGAGCCTGCCGTGCCCGGGCTGAGTACGATGCCACGAGTGCTGTGGGTAACCTCGTGGCTGCTCACGTGGCCGCTGGCTCTGGCCAAGAAAAGGCCCTGGGGTGAATGCGCCCCCCTGTGGAGTACAAGGGGCAGGGGCTAGGGAAATAGTTATTCACAGAGGGATGGATGGAGAAAAGCACCAGGGTGAAGGGGCAGGTTGCGGTGATATGGGGTTACATCCACCACAGGACCCCCAGCCCAGCAGTACCACAGGGGGCCAGGGCAGCCCCCGAGCAACGTCTCTGAACCCAGAGTGCAGGAGTCCCAGGCCCCGTGCCAGTCGAGCAGTGAGGCTTGGGTGCCGGTAGCTCCTGCCAGTGATCCTCGCCTACGTCTGCTCCTGCCCTGTAACTTTCCACAACCCCCACCTGCTCCTGCCCTGCAAACTCCCCCTACCCCCCCGCCTGCTCCTGCCCTGCAAACCCCCCCCACCCCTGCCTGCTCCTGCCCTGCAACCCCCCCCACCCCCCCGCCTGCTCCTGCCCTGCAAACCCCCCCCACCACTGCCTGCTCTTGCCCTGCAAACTCCCCCCACCCCCCCCGCCTGCTCCTGCCCTGCAAACCCCCCCCACCACTGCCTGCTCCTGCCCTGCAACCCCCCCCACCCCCCCGCCTGCTCCTGCCCTGCAAACCCCCCCCACCACTGCCTGCTCCTGCCCTGCAACCCCCCCCCACCCCCCCGCCTGCTCCTGCCCTGCAAACCCCCCCCACCACTGCCTGCTCTTGCCCTGCAAACTCCCCCCACCCCCCCGCCTGCTCCTGCCCTGCAAACCCCCCCCACCACTGCCTGCTCCTGCCCTGCAACCCCCCCCACCCCCCCGCCTGCTCCTGCCCTGCAAACCCCCCCCACCACTGCCTGCTCCTGCCCTGCAACCCCCCCCCCACCCCCCCGCCTGCTCCTGCCCTGCAAATTCCCCCACGTCCCCCGTAACCGCCCCCCGGAGCTCGCTACGCCCCCCGCCTTCTCCCAGGGCGGCTCCCGGCCCCGCAGGGCTCGGGGCGGCGGGGGGCCGGGGCCCGGCTCGGGGCGGGGCCGGCGGGGGGTCCCCAGGGCAGGCGGCGGAGCGGCTCGGCCCCCCCGGGGGGGTGACGCTGCCGGGGGGGGACCAGCCCTGGCTCCCCCCACCCGGGGTCCCGCCCCGCGGCCAGATCCGGAGCCCGGCGGGGGGGGAGCGTCAGAGGGTCACGGGCCCCCCCAGCAGGTGGGGGCGGAGCTCCGGTCCCTGAGTGTCACGTGATGTATAAGGCCCGCCCACTTGTGCATGTGACCGGAAGTCATCGGGCTCTTGGGCCTGAGTAACCGGAAGTGTGCGTGGACGTTACTTCCCGCTGCGCCAATAGGCTGCGGAGGGGCGGGCTGGAGGCGGTGGCACAGGTACGGGGGGGATGGGCGGTGTTAATGACGTCACCGGGCGTTGTTCTCACCAGGGGACCCCGGGGGTGTCAGCGGGGCGGGGTCACGTGGGGCGCAGGCACAGCTGGGGGGGGTCAGGTCACGTGGGGAGGTCAGGTCACAGGGGCAGTAGGGGTGGGGTCAGGTCACGTGGGGGGGTCAGGTCACGGGGGGCTGTCACAGCTGGGGGGTGGGGTCACAGGGGGCAGTGGGGGGGGTCAGGTCACCGGGGGCTGTCACAGCTGGGGGGTGGGGTGGGGTCAGGTCACGTGGGGGGGTCAGGTCACATGGGGGGCTGTCACAGCTGGGGGGTGGGGTCACAGGAGGCAGTGGGGGGGTCAGGTCACAGGGGGCTGTCACAGTGGGGTCAGGTCATGGGGGGGTCAGGTCACGGGCGGGAGTCAGGTCATGGGGGGCTGTCAGCTGGGGGGTCAGGTCACATGGGGGGCTGTCACAGCTGGGGGTGGGGTCAAGTCACAGGGGGCAGTAGGGGGTGGTGTCAGGTCACAGGGGAGCTGTCACAGCTGGGGGGGTGGGGTCAGGTCACATGGGGGGGGTCAGGTCACATGGGGGGCTGTCACAGCTGGGGGGTGGGGTGGGGTCAGGTCACGTGGGGGGGGTCAGGTCACATGGGGGGCTGTCACAGCTGGGGGGTGGGGTCACAGGAGGCAGTGGGGGGGTCAGGTCACAGGGCAGTAGGGAGTGGGGTCAGGTCACAGGGGGCTGTCACAGCTGGGGGGTGGGGTCAGGTCATGGGGGGGTCAGGTCACGGGGGGGAGTCAGGTCATGAGGGGCTGTCAGCTGGGGGGTCAGGTCACATGGGGGGCTGTCACAGCTGGGGTGTGGGGTCAAGTCACAGGGGGCAGTAGGGGGTGGTGTCAGGTCACAGGGGAGCTGTCACAGCTGGGGGGGTGGGGTCAGGTCACATGGGGGGGCTGTCACAGCTTGGGGGGCGGCACTCCGGGGGGGGGGGCTGGTCTCCGAGCTTCCCGTGAGCTGGGGGGTCCAGCTGGGAATGAGGTCCTGGGAGCTGAGCGCAGCACCCCAGCGCCGGGGAGCAGGACTGGCCCCAACGCCCCGAGTCTGCACCCCTCCCTGGGGTCCCGTAGCTGCCCAGAGACCGGGACAGCTCAGAAAGTGCCTCCTCCCAGTGGCCCCGCTTCCCTCGTGTGTCCTCGGCCAGTGACAGCGGGCCGGGGCGCTGGGTGTGTCTGTGCAGGAGATGGGGCAGCACCTGCCCCAGAGCGCCAGGGGGCCCAGCACTGGGCTCAGCATGCGCCAGGCACGAGGGGCCTGACCTCTTCCTGGTAGGCGCTGGCGCTCTCAGAGAGGAGAGACCAGGTGAAGTCTGGCAACCCCACACCGCCTAGGGCCAGCCCTTCATCCGGGGGTGAGAGGCGTCTGTGCTGGGCCCATGTAACGAGCTTCAGGAAGGGGGTGCAGTTTAAGGCCAGTCACCGGACACTTTCCCATTAAGAGCTTGAAAAGAAAATCCTCTTCCTTGGCTTCTCCTCCTGCCCCCGCCCAGCCCCCAGCACTGGGGCACGCAGGCAGGGAGGGGAGTGAGGAGAGACCAGCGAAGGGCATTTCGGCTCTCATTAAATCTCTGCTAGAGGCTTCCCAGCAGCCAGGGCAGCCGGCCTGGGCAAGTGCCTCGCTGGGTGGATTTGTTGCCTGCAGCCACAGCTTTTGGACTCAGAGACTTTAGGGCCAGACGGGCCAGTTGTGATCATCTAGCCTGACCTCCTGCATATGGCAGGCCACAGAACCTCACCCCCCCCACCCTGTGGTAGATCCAGAGCCTCTGGCTGAGTCACTGACGTCCTCAAATCATGGTTTAAAGACTTCACGTGACAGAGACTCCACCATTCACACAACTTCAAACCAGCGAGTGACCTGGGCCCCAGGCTGCAGAGGGACGCGAACCTCCCCCCTGCCCCCCCCACCCCAGGTCTCTGCCAATCTGACCCGGGGAAAATTCCTTCTAAGCCCCAAATCTGGGGATCAGTTAGACCCTGGGCATGTGGGTGAGACCCACTAGCCAGACACCTGGGAAAGAATTCTCTGCAGCAATTCGGAGCCCTTCCCTCCCGGTGCCCCATCACTGGCTGTTGGGGAGATTTCCTGCTAGCGGTCGCAGATCAGCTCCATACCATCGTAGGCAGCCCCATCACACCACCCCCTCCATAAAATGATCACACTCAGGCTGGAAGCCAGTTCGGGGTTTTCCCCCACTGCTCCCCTTGGGCGGCTGCTCCAGAACTTCACTCCTCTGGTGGTGAGAAACCTCCATCTAATTGCAAGTCTGAACCTGCTGATGGCTAGTCTCTAGCCATGTGTTCCTGTGCCCACATGGGCGCTTTGCTTCAATAACCCCTCTCCCAGTCCGGTGTTTATCCCTGGGATGGATTTGGAGAGAGCAATCCCATCTCCCCTCGGCCTGCGTCTGGTCAGGCTAAACAAGCCGAGGTCGTTGAGTCTCCTCCCGTAAGGCAGGTTCTCCATTCCTCCGATCAGCCTCGTCGCCCTTCTCTGCACCTCTTCCAGTCTGAATTCATCGTCCTTCCCCGTGGCAGAGCAGCCCTGCCCACAGTGCTCCAGCTGAGGGCTCACCAGTGCCTGGTATAACGGTACTAACACTGCCCCGTCTCTCCGGGAAATCCCTCGCCTGATGCACCCTAGGACTGTGTTAGCCTTTTTCACGGCCGCATCACGCTGGCGGCTCCTAGTCCCCCTGTGCTCAACCCCTACACCCTGGTCTCTCCTCCTCCATTGCTTCCAAGGGAGACGTCCCCAGCTTAGAGCAGGGATTCTGGTTGTTAGTCCCCAAGTGTGTGACCTGGCACCTTGGCATGGATATCTCAGCTCTCCACCCTTGGTTTGGGTCTGCTTGGCACTGGGCTGCGGGAGCAGGTGGTGCTGGAGATGAGTGTGTCGTGGGGCAGTTACCCACCCGTGCCCAGTGTGGTGCTGTGAGCACTGGCCTACAGGAGGACACAGGACTGAAGCCTGACCTGGTGTACATGTGGGCCCTGCCCTAGGCGCTCTCACACTGGCCGGGGGCTGATTCTCCTCCACTTCCTGCCCTGGGAGTCTGTGCCACCATTAAACAGACGCAGTCTCTCACTTGCCATGCCGGCCACTGGGAAGGCTGCAGAGGGGACTGCTGGGCGAGGAGGGGGAACAGGGCAGTGTGACTTACCTCTGTCTTCTCTTATCCAGCTGGCTACAGGCGGGATGGCAGCGCTGTGGAGGTCGTACCAGCGGCTCATGGCCCAGCACCCCTGGAAGGTGCAGATCCTCACAGCTGGTAAGAGCCTCTGGCTGTTCCTTCGAGTGGCTCTGCCTGGGGCTTTCTCGGAGGAGAGTTGCTATGAGGCTGAGCACGGGGCAGGCCTCAGGCCCGGGAACTGCAGGGTGGAGTGAGGCAAAGGTGCGTGGAGTGAGCTGGGTCTCATGCTCCGGAGCTGGGATCCTTCTAGCTGCTGTCTGCGCTCGGGTCTGGGGACAGAGAATGCTGCGCCCCAGGGGCTTGAGAGGTGGGCAGGGGGACAGGCTGAGTGCTGCTGCTGGGCAGCTGGCCGTAGCCAGGGGCACGGGCAGGCAAGAGGCCTACCTAGGCTGGGCTGGCCCAGCTCCTTACCCTTGATGCCCTGGTATTACCAGGACCTGGCTGAACGTGCAGAGTTGCTGCTTCGGGGCCGAGAGCAAAGCTGGTGGATGGCTAGGAGCAGCCATTTGGGATGTCCCCTCGCCAGCAAGTGAGCCAGGGCCTCCCCCCGTGCCTCCCCTCTGCTTGGGGTTGCTGGGGAAGGTGCTAGTTCCAAGTCTGACATGTGAGCCAGCCTCGGGAGGGGCTGCAGGTATGCATGGCTCACACACATGTCTGTCCTGTGCGCGTCTGTCACTCACCCAGCCCAGCCCTGACTGCAGCTTCAGCGGTGACTGCTGGGCTGTATTGGGGAGGGTGGGGGGCCCAGGGACCCTTTCAGTAGGCTCACAAGCCTCCTGCAGGTGCTGGGCCCCCCACCCTCCCTAAGGATCCCCACACCTGAGCCAGTCTGTTTACATGACAAATCTGAGGAACTGTCCCAGACTGTGGTGTTAGCAGAGGAGGTCTGGGAACAAATTGAGAAATTACACAGCAGTACGTCCCCAGGACCAGAAGGTATCACCCAAGGGTTCTGAAGGAACTCAAATATGAAATTGCAGAACTGCCAGCTGAGGTGTGTAACCTATCGCTTAAATCAGCCTCTGGACCAGATGACTGGGAGCTAATGTGATGCCAATTTTTAAAAAGGTTTCAGAGGAGCAGCTGTGTTAGTCTGTATCCGCAAAAAGAACAGGAGGACTTGTGGCACCTTAGAGACTAACAAATTTATTAGAGCATAAGCTTTCGTGAGCTACAGCTCACTTCATCGGATGCGTAGAATGGAACATAGAGTAAGAAGATATATATATACATACAGAGAAGGTGGAAGTTGCCAAACAAACTGTAAGAGGCTAATTAATTAAGATGCGCTACTATCAGAGGCGATCCTGGCAATTACAGGCTTACTTGGAGTCCTTATGGTTAATTCTCTGAAAATATCCACTCAGTGTGCAGCGGCAGTCAAAAAAGAGAACAATGTTAGGAACTGTTGGAAAGGGATAGATAATAAGACAATGAATAACATAATGTCACTCTAGGAATCCACCTTGAATACTGCAGGCAGTTCTGGTCGCCCCATCTCAAAAACGATACATTAGAATTGGAAAAATAAAGAGAGAGGCAACAAAAATGATTGGGGGAATGGAACAGCTTCCATATGAGGAGAGATTAAAAAGACCAGGAGTGTTCAGTTTAAGGGCTCCAGAGGCAGTTACAGGCCGGTAAGCCTGACTTCACTGCTGGGCAAACTGGTTGAAACTATAGTAAAGAACAGAATTGTCAGACATATAGATGAACATGATATGTTGGGGAAGAGTCAACATGGTTTTTGTGAAGGGAAATCATGCCTCACCAATCTGCTAGAATTCTTTGAGGGAGCATGTGGACAAGGGGGATCCAGTGGATATAGTGTTCTTAGATTTCCAGAAAGCCTTTGACAAGGTCCCTCACCAAAGGCCCTTAAGCAAAGTAAGGAGTCATGGGATAAGAGGGAAGGTCCTCTCATGGATTGGTAGCTGGTTAAAAGACAAGAAACAAAGGGTAGGAATAAACAGTCAGTTTTCAGACTGGAGAAAGGTAAATAGTGGTGTCCCCCAGGGGTCTATTCTGGGCCCAGTCCTATTCAACCTATTCATAGATGATCTGGAAAAAGGGGTAAACAGTGAGGTGGCAAAATTTGCAGATGATACAAAACTACTCAAGATAGTTAAGTCCCAGGCAGACTATGAAGAGCTACAAAGGGATCTCACAAAACTGGGTAACTGGGCTACAAAATGGCAGGTGAAATTCAATGTTGGTAAATGCAGAGTAATGCACAGTGGAAAAACATAATCTCAGCTATACATATACAATGATGGGGTCTAAATTAGCTGTTACCACTCAAGAAAGAGATCTCGGAGTCACTGTAGATAGTTCTCTGAAAACATCCACTCGATGTGCAGCGGCAGTCAAAAAAGCAAACAGAACGTTGGGAATTGTTAAGAAAGGGATAGATAAGAAAACAGAAAATATCATATTGCCTCTATATAAATCCATGGGATGTCCACATCTTGAATACTGTGTGCAGATGTGGTTGCCCCATCTCAAAAAAGATATTTTGGACTTGGAAAAGGTTCAGAAAAGGGCAACAAAAATTATTAGGGGTTTGGAGCAGCTTCCGTATGAGGAGAGATTAATAAGACTGGGACTTTTCAGTTTGGAAAAGAGATGACTAAGGGGGGATATGATAGAGGTCTATAAAATCATGACTGGGCAGGGATGGTGTCCCTAGCCTCTGTTTGCTGGAAGCTGGGAATGGACGACAGGGGATGGATCACTTGATGATTCCCTGTTCTGTTCATTCCCTCTGGGGCCCCTGGCAGTGGCCGCTGGCGGCAGACAGGACAGCGGGGGAGGCTGGCATCACCCTTACCCGTTGGAGCCCATCCAGTTCCCTTACATGTAGGTAGGGGGCAAAGGCTCCCGCTGCCCCAGAGCAGAATGCGCTGGTCAGGGGCTATGGGGAGGGTGAGCCCTGAGAAGGAGCCTGGCTTCAGGGCAGGGGTGTCCCCTTCCCATGCAGCTGCTCTGTGGGGAAGTGGGTGGAGCTTGTGGCCGTGTGTGTGTTGCTGTGGGTGGGGATGTTTGCGTGTGCATCTGTCTGTGTGTGTGCGTGTCTTGCTGTGGGTGGGGTGGTGTGCATGTGTCTCTGTGCGTACGTGTGTCCGTGTTTGCGTGTGTGTGTGTGTGACTTTGGGTGGGGACGTGTGTCTGCGCGCGCGTGTGTGTGACTTTGGGGGGGGACGTGTGTCTGCGCGTGTCTCTGTGCATGTGTGTGCGTGTGTGTGTGTTGTACTTAAAGTACTGCACAGGATCTTTTCGGGGGAATAAGGCAAAGCGCCGCATTTATTGGTGACCCATGTATCAATCAGCGCTGTGCCGTAGGCGTATGGTCCATATCACACTCCTGCGCTCACACAGAAGCACACTCTGCTTGTTACTGTTACCAACTAGTTGCTCCCCTTAACTTCACTGGCCAGGTGAGTTAGACGCGGGAGGGGTGGAGCCGGGCTTCTGCCGATCTGGGTCGATGCTCCGATGTTGAGAAGACGAGACCCGGGGTCCCCTGCAGGACAGCTCACATTTATAGCTGCTTCCCTCTCATGCAAATCTACCCCAGATTCCAAATCTGTGTCTGTGTCAGCTGGTCACCTGTGGCGCCTCCTTCTGGGTGTTGTCTTCATGCTGCCATGTTTATTTTCAAAGAGGGTGTTTTCAGAAGAGGGTGCTCGCTTCTCACCCCCAAGGCCGTCAGTACGTCTGATCTTTAGCGAGCCCACTTGACAAGTTTCATTGTTTTGGGGTCTGGCTTCCATCCCCTCTCCACCCGTTGCAGTGGTCTGGAGGTGCTGCCTTCCACGCCTTACTCATTCACACCTCCTTCATTCAACAGGGCAATTGATTAAAAGGGGGGAGATCTTATTCTACTCCTAGCGAAAAGACGTTTCTTCTAATTTAACTATCCTTAGGGGCTATCACATTATACCAAGGCTCAATACAAAGTTTCTATATAAGGGTTTGATGCCAAGTTCCTATACCAAAGGACTAGATACAAAGTTGTATGAAAATAGAGGTTATATATGAAAAGATAATACAAGGTTATATGAAGAGGCATAATACAAAGTCATATGAAAGTTCTGCGAAGACGCTTAATGCAGAGATTTATCTGCACGTGCGTTTGTGTGTTGCTGGTGTGGGGATGCATGCGGGTGTCTCTGTGTGTGGGGTGTTGCTGTGGGTGCAGACGTGGGGCTGGGGCGCTGGAAGTGCTCTGCCGGAGGCTGCGCTGGGCTGGGGGTTGGAGGCCAGCCCGCGTTGGAGCGCTGGGTGTGCCGTGCCCAGTGGGGCCTGGCCATGCTCTGGGGTGGGGAGGTTGCAGGGCAGGAGCCCCCAGCTGCATGCGCCGGGGCTGCCGGCCTGTCAGTGAGCAGGGCAGGGAGTCACCTTCTGGTGGGTGTTTGGCCTTGGCGGATTCGCATTCCCCCCACCCCTGCTTGAGTGGCAGGGGCGGGGCGCTGAGGTGGGCAGCAGCTTTGGCCAGTCACAGGTGTCCCCTCCCTGCCAGCCCCAGCACCCCACTGTTCCTCCCTTAGGCACCCCAGGCCAGGCCTGAGCTGTCGGGCTGCAGCCAGGAGAGGGCAGCACACGCTCAGGTTGAGGCGCCCTCCAGGGCTGAGCTCACGTCTAAAGGGGTCTCTGGCGTCTAAGGGGGTCTCTGGCTCCGTCTGGGAGAGGCCAGGCACTGCCTGCTCTCCCCTGCCCTTCCTCAGAGCTCAGCTGCTGTGCTGGGGCTGCAGCTATCTACAGGGGTCACTCCTGTCCTGCAGCTCCCCAGGGATGTGCGCCGGGCGGGCTCGGGCTCGGCCCTGAGGCAGGCTGGGTGGCCCAGACTATGTGCACAAGACTGTTCTGAGCTAGGCCCAAGACAGCCTGGCTAGGCTGGGCACTGTCCCACCCGGAGATCTGCCAGGCTGGTCCCTGGAGCTCTCTGTTCCCCTTTACGCAGTGCTGTGCCTTCAGCTTGGCTCTGGATCTGTGCCCACCTGGGAGAGCAGCCCTGGCCCCTTTCACCAGCCCTCCTGCTGCTCCTGGGTCTGCCCCGAGTGGGGTCGAGACGGGCAGCCCCTGCAGAGAAACAGGCTCCTGCCCAGAGCTGCAGCCCTGGGTCCCCAGTCCCTGCCAAGTCTGGGGGCAGGGACCTTGCGTGAGTATGAGGAACTGGAGGACGATAAGGGCCAGGCTCCAGGAGCCCCGAGTGGGCTAGCGGAGGGGCAGCCTGGCGCTGGGGGGGCAGGCACCCACCCTGGCAGCTGGCTCGGAGCACCAGGGGGCTCCAGCAGGGAGCAGAGTGAGGCTGTGTGCCTGGGACAAGCTTGGGTGTTACTGGCACCGGGCGCAGGGTTCCCTGGCCACCCTGGATTAACCCCTTTGTGCCGTGGAGCAGGAGCAGGGCTTGGGGCAAGACGCTGACACCAGGCCATTGGCCAAAGCCACCTGGGGCATCAGGGGGGCATCTCTTTGCGGCTCTGCAACAGCCGATGGGGCCAGAAAGTGGACTTGGAACCAGACTGCCCCTTCTTACCCAGTCAGCACAGCCGCTCAGATTCCTGCCCCCGGGCCCTCCCCTGCTGCCAAGGTCAGCTCAGTGGGCTGACCTCGCACAGACCAGGCAGGGCCTGTAACCTCTCAGACGACCCCTCCTCCCCACCCGGCGCACAAGAGGCCATGGGGGGCTTGGTTGTTCATGCGTAAGAAGACTCAGTCCCTGCTTTAGTGCAGATCTTGGCAGCTCCCTGAGCAGTGACGGACCCGCCGGTGTGGTGAGCAGGATGCTCCGTGCCCTGTTGCCTGTTTGGTGGAGCAGGTGGTGTGTGGCAGGGGGTTGGGTCTGCTGGATGCCCAGGCTGGAGAGGGTTTTCCGCCTCGTGGCAGGAGTGGGGGGGCATCTCTGGACTCGAGGCTAAGGTGTGATGTGCCCCTCTGCCCACAGCGGCCTGGTCTGTGTGGAGGCAGCGGGCATGAACTGGACAAGCACAGGCTGGGTAGCTTACCCACGAGATGGCTAGGGGGTGATTTTGTACCTACGTGGGGAGAGGGCGCTGCAGCCTAGCAGCCAGAGGCAGAACAAGGGCCAGCGGCTCGCAATCTTTCCAGACGACTGTGCCCCTCTCCCCAGGCTGGTTTGTCTCGTGTACCCCAAGGTTCACCTCACTTACAAACCACTTGCTAATAAAATCAGACATAAAAATCCAGGAGTGTCCCAGCCACACTGTTACTGACAAATTACCGATCTCTCACTGTCACCACGGAACAATAACCAACTGGAACAGAACTCCCGTACTTACGGTCAGTGTCTAGTGTCCGTAGAGCAGTAGAAACAAGTCACTGGCTAGAGGAAATGTTAGTTTGAGCTGACTTGGCTAGTGCTTTTTATGTAGCCTGTTGTAAGACCATGGCGATATCTAAAGGAGTTCAAGTACCCGCTGGCGAGCGCTGGGTACCCCCAGGGTGCACGTCCCCCCCGGGTCGAGAAGCACGGAGCTAGAGAACTCCAGACGGAAAGAAGGCGCAGAGGTCTCACCGTGGGGGTAATTCCAGCACTTGGGGTCTTTACATCCGGCCTCAGCTCTGGCTCGCCAGCAGGGCTGGGCTGGACCCAGGGCTGCTGCAGGAGGCTCCCTGGCCTGGGCCATGCAGGAGAGCAGGCAGGCCGGTCACAGTTGCCCCTTATGGCCTTCAGATGTACGACTGCCCCCTGCTGAGGCTGCATTGGCAGCGATCCTGGGGGGCGAAAGGCTCCCTCCTGTCTCCTAGGCCACGGAGCCAGTGGGAGCCCGGGGCTCAGAGCGCCAAGGGGCAGGGGCCGACCACAAGACCTGGGAGAGCAGCAGCTGCCCCCTGGGGCGGGCTCCTCATTAGTGTTACCGGAGCGCCCAGGACCCGCTGTGGGCACTGCACAAGTGAGGCCCAAGAGACAGACAGACGGACAGCTGGGCAGTGTCTTTGCACACCGCCAGCCCGGCTGCTGGGTCTCTGGAGGCCTCGTGGCAAAGTGAATGGGGGGGCAGGGAGGGGCTAGGAGCCCCCCCCACGCATGGGGGCAGCCGGGGGGAGCACCGAAAGCCTGTTAGAAATGTCACGGGTGGGCAGTGGAGCTGGCCTCAGGGAGCAGCCCTTCGATGGTAGGCGAGGGACTAGGCTGAGTGGGGACAGGCTGCACTGGGCCGTGGCCGTGATGTCTGAGGCGTTAGCGAGGAGGGATCCTGATGTGCTCGGAGTGCTGGGCTAGGACCGCGACCTTCCAGCAGCACTGTGTCTGCTGCTCAGCCGTCCCGGCCGGGGCTCGCGGGGGGTTTCCTGATGCAACGTCGGGGTCCTGCGTTTTCCCAAATATTTTCCTTTCCCAGGAGGAGAGTTGGGGCCGGGGTGTTGGCTGTGATACCTGGTGCCATGCTCCCCCAGCACCTGGGGTTGGCAGTTTGTTGTGCCCGGCCGGGGGGTCTTTGTGCATTTCCTGCTCTCGTGCCTGGGCTTGTGGCCTCCCGGCTCCAGGAGGGTTCGGGCCAGAGCCTGGCCGGACAGCAGCACCCCCTCCCCCAACACCAGTTATTGGCAGGGCACATTCGCTGGGGGGAGCTGGGTGACGGGAGCCATGTTAGCACAGAGACAGGGTCTGCTCCCGCTCCAGCTGTTTCAGCCTTGGGGTCTCCGGCGCCCGTCCCCTGGCTTTCACCTGCGTTGAGGGCAAGGCTGGCCAGGTGCCAGGCTTTGGGGCAGCACAGGGTCCTGCCTCTTGCTGCTGTGCAGGCAAGGTGAGTCTGGCGGGGAGCGGGACCAGGGGCGTGCCTGGGGGTGGGCGCTGCAAGGCAGCACAGGGCCAGCGGTGAAGGTGATGCTGCAGCCCAGCTGCTCTCTGGCTAGAGGGACCAGCCCTTGGACCCGGCAGACATTTCCAGTGGGCTGGGTTTGAAGCCCCCGTGACTGAGCCTGTTTGACTCGCTGCCTTCTGGCTCACTGTGTAACTCCCGGGGCATGAACCCCAAAGGATGTGGGTGACTCGGCTGCCCATCCGGGTGCAGAGTTAGGAGGCATTCCTAGACCGTCAGGTCCACTCCCGCTCATCTGCAGCGCTGGGACGAGAGCCCTGTTCTAATGGGCTGAAGAGGAGCTGGCTCCTAGCAGCGTCCTCCAAACAAGCCCTCATGGCGTCTCTAAGCTAGAGCCTGCTGCCCAGGGCCGCCTGCTGGCTGGGCATGGCTGGATCCCCAGCCTGTAGCACGGTGACAAAATGCAGCTGTGAGTCAGGCCTGTGCTTGCTGTTCTCTGAGCATCCCTGGGGCTTTCCGCCTGCTTTTTTCTCCTCTCCTAGCTCTGGCAGTGCGAAGCGCCAGCCAGCCAGCCTGTGTCCTGAGTGGGGCCCCGTGAGCCCCTCCTGCTCTGGCTGTCAGGGTGAGTCAGCAAAGCGGCTCCACCCTGCTCCTGGCACTAGCCCATCACGTGGCAGAGGCAGTGAGGTGCAGGGGTAGGGAGCCCTGTGTTCTACCCCAGCTCTCCTACTGACCTGCTCTGCGACCTGCTTCCCCTCCCTGCCCCCTTTGGCTGACATGGCTGTGAGGGGCAGGGCTGGCTCTCACCCACATGTAGTGCCCGGCAGGGGCAACACGTTGGAGGGACACAAAGTGGAGCACCAGCTAAGGGGGGGCACATGTCCCCCCATGTGGCCTGCACGTGAAGGACAGCTACATTATTCAGGTGCTTCTGTCCCATTGGTTCCTGGAGATAATTTTTAAGTCTTCTGAAGCTGGCGAATGAGTTCTGGATGATACAGCCACAATGAGAAGGATTCTTATACCTCTGCAGTGCTCTGGAAAGATAGTGCTTCCAAAGTACTGAAAATGAGTCCAGGAGCTCTTTCTTGGTGGATAACAGCTAATTTAGGCACCATCATTTTGTATGTATAGAATCATGGAAGGTCAGGGTTGGAAGGGACCTCAGGAGGTCATCTAGTCCAACCCCCTGCTCAAAGCAGGACCGATCCCCAACTAAATCATCCCAGCCAGGGCTTTGTCAAGCCTGACCTTAAAAACTTCCAAGGAAGGAGATTCCACCCCCTCCCTAGGTAACGCATTCCAGTGCTTCATCACCCTCCTAGTGAAAAAGTTTGTCCTAATACAGGCAGTCCTCGACTTTACGACGTTCGCGTTACGACGAGTGGCACCGATGCCGTTTATACATGGACACCCTGCTTTGACTTTCTGACACCAATTTTGACTTTACGATGCGTGAGCTGGCGCAACACCACGCCAGCGCACGAGTTCATGCACGCACTGGCATTCTGCGCCGCCCATCTCCCTGGCTCAAGAACTCCGTAGCCGTCCCGACGCCATCTTTACACGTTGATCCTTTGTGCTGCCACACTTCCTTAAAAGTTAGTGTTTCTTTGCCCATAATAATGGCAGAAAAGCGAAAATCTGGTGCAAGTGATGTTTCTTCTTCTACGAAACGTAGAACAAGTACTATGGAAACAAAAATGGAAATAATTAACAGGTCCAAGAAAGGTGAGATGCCAACTGAAATTGGTAAAGCTTTGGATATCCCCCGAACAACTATCATGACCCTCCTGAAAGACAAGGTATGAATTCAGGAACATGTTAAGGGCTCGGCTCCTATGCAATCAACTGTGATAACTAAGCCACACGTTGGACTTATCGTCCAGGTTGAGAAACTGTTAACTGTTTGGCTGGAAGATCAAAATGAATGCTGGGCTCTGGTGAGTTCAGGCCGAATTCAGGAGAAGGCCGGGAGTCTTTACGATGATCTAAAGATACAACAGGGGGAGAGTTCCAATGCTGAGCCTTTTAATGCCAGTAGGGGCTGGTTTATGCGGTTTAAAGCCAGGGCCAATTTGCACAACATCAAGGGCTCAGGTGAAGCAGCTGATGGGGAGGCAGCTTGTGTTTTTCCTGAAACAATGGCTGAGAGCATTGAAGGGGGCTGGGGAGGATTGTGCTCAGCAAGTTTTGAATGTTGATGAAACTAGGCTCTTTTGGGGAAAAAAATGCCACCGAGAGCCGACATGGCCAAAGAGGAGAAATCCGTGCCAGGGGACAAAGCTGCTAAAGAGAGGCTCACTCTTTTCCTCGGTGCAAATGCTGCAGTTGACTTCAAACTTAACCCTTTGCTTGGATACCATTCGGAAAACCCCAGGGCTTTCAAGGGATAGTCCAAGGCGTTTCTCCCAGCGATATGGAAATCCGATCCTAAGGCATGGGTCAATCGGAACATTTTTGAAGATTGGTTTAATCATCATTTTATGCCAAGCGTCGGGGATTATTGCAGCAAAAACCATCTTGCATTTAACGCATTGTTAATCCTTGACAATGCTCCTGGTCATCCAACCATCCTTGATGACCTGCATCCTGACATCAAAGTGGTGTTTCTGCCCCCCAACACCACCTCACTGTTGCAACCAATGGACCAGAGGGTAATTGCATCCTTCAAGGCCCACTATCCCAGTGTGACGAAGTGGGAATGTTCTTAATGTTTCTCTGAATACTGTGTGAGTGCCTCAGTTTCCCCTATGAAGTTCTTAAGTATCTAGGTGGTGGGATAAGCTGGGTGATTGTTGCAGAGCCCAGTGTGAAGGTGTCTGCACAGAGAATGGCCGACACCCTGTCTCCTGGCCACTGATGGCCTGGCCGCCTCCTCTGCAAGGTGCCAACTGAAGGTGTTGGAGAACAAAGAGATCAGGTGGCCTCGTGGCCTGGGAAAGAGACAAAGGCTGGAGGAGGGGTGGGAGAGTTTCAGTTTGGAGCTGGCTGGGGAAATGGAGGGAGGCCCAGATGGGGCTCTGGCCTCCCTGGCCCCGAAGACGGACCTGACTGAGGGGTCCTGTTCTCTGTACCTACAAGCTCTATTTTAGACCATGTTCCTGTCTTCTAATAAACCTTCTGTTTTACTGGCTGGCTAAGAGTCCCATCTGACTACAGAATTAGGGTACAGGGCCCTCTGGCTTCCCCAGGAGCCCCGCAGGTGTGGACTTGCTGCGGGAAGTGCACGGTGTAAAGAGGAGATGCTGAATGCTCCGAGGTCAGACCCAGAAAGGTTGAAGCTGTGTGAGCTTCTTGCCCTGGAGACAGTCTGCTCACAGAGAGGAGGCTCCCCCAGAGTCCTGACTGGCTTCTGTGACGAAGTGGGACTGTTCTTAATGTTTCCTCCGAATATTGTGGGGGTGCCTCAGTTTTCCCTATGCAGTTCTTAAGTATCTAGGTGGTGGGGAAAGGGTGTATGATCACTGCAGAGCCCTAGAGGGCAGGTGTGTGCAGGGGTCTGGACACAGAGGATGGCCGACACCCTGTTTCCTGGCAACTGATGGCCTGGGCCCTTCCACCCTGCAAGGTGAGAGCTAAAGGGTTGGAGAACAAAGGAATCCGGTGCCCTCCTGGCCCGGGAAAGGAACAAAGCAGTTCCAGAGCATCGCCCGGGCATTCCGTGACAGCTTCGTATGGAGTAGTTCCAGAGCATCGCCCGGTGACTCTGTGACACCCAGGCCAT
Organism: Natator depressus; assembly: GCF_965152275.1. Classification (NCBI taxonomy): domain Eukaryota; kingdom Metazoa; phylum Chordata; order Testudines; family Cheloniidae; genus Natator; species Natator depressus. Next base: position 1,128,843 of record NC_134236.1, on the reverse strand, counting down.
CAGGGCAAATGAGAGGAAGGTGGATCAACTCTGAAAGAATTCTGGAAGGCCTTCAGCATTTACCATGCAGTTAAGAACACTGGTGAGGCATGGAATGTAGTCAAACAATCCAGTTTGAATGGTGTTATGGAGAAAATTGTGACCTGATTTTGTGTCGGACTTCCAAGGATTCACAAACACTGTTGGGGAGGTGACCAACACTGTTGCTGAAATGGGCAAAGAACTCAACTTAGACATTGCACCCGAGGATGTTGATGAGTTGCTGGCATCACATTCTGAAGAATTAACTAATGAGGACCTCATTGCTTTGGAAAAGCAAAAAGTGGCAGAAGAAGATGCACCCACTGTTGAAGAGACTCCTCCTCGTAAAGTCTTGACAACAAAAGTCTTGGCTGAGGCATTTCAACATTTGGAAGCTGCCATGTCCTTGTTTGAGGAACACGACCCCAACATTGAGTGTAGTGCATCTGTGAATAGGAGCATATCCAACATGTACAGGAAAAGAGGAGAACATCTTTCACACTTCCTTGGACACTGTAGTCAGGTCGAAGACTCACCAGTGCGGCACCTCCTACTGCTCATCGGGGAACTAGCTCTTTTCCAGCGTACCGAGCACCCTCTGTAGGCCGGTGTCTAACCTGTGCTGGCCCCGTGTCCCTCCTGGACCCTGGTGCCCTTTCCCTCAGGGTTCTGCCCTAGCAGTACCCCCACCCTATTTCCAGGCTGCCCCTCTGCAGCCCCAGTACCTTTCGTAGGCCTTCAAGGCCTGCGGCCTGGGGGTTTACCAGGCTGGAGCTCCCCAGCTCCCTTTGCCCTTCTGCAGCCCTGCTCCGCTTCAGGTACCTTGTTCCCAGGCAGCTAGCCCTTGACCTGGGGGCGCTGTGCTGCAGGGAGAGGGGCAGGGACTGAGCTGGGGGCACTGTCCTCTCATGGTCAGTGTTGGCCTTGCCTTCTGCCTGAGAGCTCAAGATACAGGGCTAGAGTGAGACTCCTTCAACTCCTGGCCCCCAGCCCTCTTATCAGAATTTGCTGGCCACACCTGTGGTCAGCTACTCCCTCAGCTTCCCCCAACTGTTCTCACTCCATTTCCAGCTGCAGCCCTCTCCAGGGCTGCTTTTAACCCCCTGTTCTGCAGGAGTGGGGCAGCCGCCCCACTACAGACACTTACTTTTAGTCCTTCCAAATCACCTCAAAAACCCCACCCAATTAGACCCACCCATGAGCTCAGAAGAAGGTGTCCCATCTCCTTCTTCATTCCTTTCATAGGCTTCTTAAACTACAAATCAAATGACAGGATCAGCAATGCCCAGGAACCAATTGTGTCGTAAGTCTGTACTGGACTGCCTGTACTATATTTCTTTATGTATGTTTAGCTTATTGTGTGATTGTTTTATGTCAGCATGATTGCTATTTACAATATAAACACATTGCTGTAGCTATATTACTCGTGTACAATTGATTGAGTACAAAGTCTGGGTTATTTTGGTTAAAATAGCGTATTGGGCCTTGGTTCCATGACCCAGTTATAACACTGGTTCCTATGGGAAATCGGTTCCGAGTTACGATCTTTTGACTTAAGATGCAATTTTCAGGAACCAGTTGTGTCGTCAGTCCAAGGACTCCCTGCCTGTATCCAACCTAGACCTCCCCCACTGCAACTTGAGACCGTTGCTCCTTGTTCTGTCATCTGCCACCACTGAGAACAGCCGAGCTCCATCCTCTTTGGAGCCCCCTTTCAGGTAGTTGAAAGCAGCTATCAAATCCCCCCTCATTCTTCTCTTCTGAAGACTAAACATCCCCAGTTCCCTCAGCCTCTCCTCAGAAGTCATGTGCCCCAGCCCCCTAATCATTTTTGTTGCCCTTCGCTGGACTCTCTCCAGTTTGTCCACATCCCTTCTGTAGTGGGGGGCCCACCAGTTCGGATTGGATTTTGCCATGTGCATTACTTTGCATTTAACATTGAATTTCACCTGCTATTTTGTTGCCAAGTCACCCAATTCTGTGAGTCCCTTTGTAGCTCTTTGCAGGCCGCCTGGGACTTAACTATCTTGAGTAGTTTCGTAGCATCTGCAAACTTGCCCCCTCACTGTTCGCCCCTTTTTGAGGACCATTCATGAGTATGCTGAGCAGCCCTGGTCCCAGTGCAGACCCCTGGGGACACCACTATTTACCTCTCTCCATTCTGAAAATGGACCATTATTCCTGCCCTTTGTTTCCTGTCTTTTAACTGGAGGGCCTGGGAATGCTTTCAGGATCAACTCAGGATCCTTAATTTAATTTAATGACCAGCCTTTTCTTATCTTAATCACCCTGCCTCTGTTTATACACAAATGCTCTGCACCAAGGGTGGAAGTTTTCCCAGCACAGAACTCTACATTCCACACTCAAGCTCTGACTCCAGGGTGCTGCTGGGCCCTTGCCCCTTCCAGGCGATTGGGGAGGGGCATGTGACCCTTAGGGCCCCCCCCAGCATCTCCCTGCCCCAGTCAGATGGGGCTCGTGCGCCGTGGATGCTGCTACGTACGGCAGGTGCTAAGAGCTCTGCCCAGGTCTAGCCAGATCCCCCCCGACAGCGCCTGGGCTGGCCCCTGGCTCCTGCCATGCACCACCACACATAGGCTTGTTTGGCCAAAGTGCCCAGGCTGGGGGCACCGGTCAGCCAGCGATGAGCCAGACCCCCGTGCCATGTGCTGGGGGGGGGCTGGCGGGCACATGTGCCCTGCAGAGGTGCAGCCTGTGTGGGGCCCATGGGGCTGTTCCTGGGGGGCAGGCTGGGCTCCCCTGGCAGTGCTGCCCTGCGGTGGTTTTGCTCAGCTGTTTCCCTGGGATGCAGCGATTTAATCTCCCTAAAAGGGTTGGTGACGTGTTGTTTGCTGAGGGGGGAGGTGGCATAAATCCTGGCGCGAGCCTGGCGCTGGGCCATGTTTACCCAGCGCAATCCCGCAAATGGCTCCTTGGCCTCAAGGACGCTCTGCCGCCCACCCCTTGTGCTGCCATCAGCTGTTTTGGGAGGCGGCAGGATGTGTGTGAGAGCTGCTGCTGTCAGTGGGGCCCGTTAGCCTGGCTCCTTCGGGGGGCACGGCAGCCACCAGAGCACCCGCCACGTTCCCCAGCAGCCTGGCTGGGGAGTGCAGGGCCCAGACAACTGGCCCGTGGCTGCAGAGGGCACCCACACTCGTCCTCACCCCCGAGTGTGAGACGCTCCAGAGGGGTCTGTGTGTGCGTGCGAGCGAGTGTGAGGCACCCCAGAGGACTACATGCACACACCCTGAGTGTGAGGCGCCCCAGAGGGCTCTGTGCAAGTGTGCTCACACACTCACACACACACACACATGCACACCCAGAGGGTGTGAGCGAGTGTGAGCTGGCTAAGAGACCTCAGCTGCGCATGGGTGTGCTGGCCACTCTGGCTGGTCTCTGCTGGTGGCTGTGCTTCCCCGCCCTCCATCTCCCATGCTATGCAGCTGCCACTGTGGTCAGCTGCTTTCTACCTGGTTTATTTTTCTCCTATGTGTGTGGTGGGGAGCAGTGTGGTCACCAGGCCGAGGGGGTGGGGAAGGGCGGGCTGACCGGGTAGGGGAGTGGTGGGCCGGGGCAGGCCAGGCGGGTCAGACCAGGGCACGTGGGAAGTGGTGGATGGGGAGCGGTGGGCCGGGGCAGGCCAGGCGGGTCGGACCAGGGCGGGTGGGAAGTGGTGGATGGGGAGCGGTGGGCCGGGGCAGGCCAGGCGGGTCGGACCAGGGCGCGTGGGAAGTGGTGGATGGGGAGCGGTGGGCCGGGGCAGGCCAGGCGGGTCGGACCAGGGCGGGTGGGAAGTGGTGGCATCTGCACCTCCCGCTCTGCTGACACCCTGCAGAGTCATGGCCCCAGGCAGGTGTCCTGCAGGGCGAGGGGGCTGGGCATAGAGCACCGACTTGTCTGGGACCCAGAAGAAACGGGTTCAGTTTCCAGCTCTGCTACAAAGTCCCCATGTGGCCTTGGACAAGGGACGTCAGCTCACTGCACCTTACTCGTAAGACGGGCCTGGGCTTCCTCACCTCGCAGGGGTGCTGCGGCGTTAGAGTGCTGCGCGTGTGAGGTGCTCAGGCACTGCGGTGACGGGTCACAGCAAGCAGGCAGCAGTACCTAAGGGACTGTTTAGCCAGAGAGACCAGGGCAAGCGCTAGCCGTGTGCACAGCATGGAGAGGATTGCACCACAGCTAGCAGTAAGCATTTCACAAGGACCTGCGATCGCTAACGGCATCTCTCCATAATGTTACCCAGCAGAGCTGGGTTGGGCCTCCGAGGGGTGAATGAAAAAACGGCAGGGGAAGGACACCCGCCAGGCTCTCCCAGGGCGGTGGGATGAGCAGTGGGGCCGGAAGGTCATTGCTGCCATGTTCCGCGGCTGTGATGCGGGCGGCCAGAGGAGGAGGCGGCTGCATTAGGGAGTGGCCCTGGAGGCAGAGCGGGAAGCGGCAGCTGCGTGAACTGGGTGAACGTTGGCAGAGAGGGGAAAAGGGGAGGAGGTGGGGGAAGCCTACGGGACAAAGGGGCACTTAGGTTTCTGCCAGTCGGCGCAATTAGCTCTCTGCTGCCATCTACTGATGAACTGGAGGAAAGAATTCCTGAGCAGAGCTCGTTAGCAGAGACGCTCGTTGGGCCAGGGCGATGGGTTACATCCACTCGTCTGGGCTGTGGGGTGACGAGCGGTTACTGCCGGTGTCGTGTGCTGTGCTGTTGTAACCTCCCTGCTGAGCTTGGGGGCCAGGCACTGGTGGCCTATGGGAGTTTGCCACGTGCAGACAGGACCCTGCCAGTGGGGTGCTAAGGAGACATTTGTCCCCGGGAAGGTGGGAAACTGAGGCAGAGGCTGTGGGCCAGGGTGCTGTGGGGTGGAGGGGAGCTGTGGTGGCTGCGGTCCCGCTGTCAGTCTCACAGGACCCAGTGCTGGTGAGGGGAGATCTCCGGCCAGGTTTCTGGGTGGGGCCAGGCCGGTTTTGTCCGTAATGTTAAGCGGAATCCCTGGCGATGGCCCTGCCCGGCCCTGGGGGCTGTTGACACGCCCAGCAAAGGGTCAGTTCCGTGCACAGCGGCGTGTCCCGCAGCGCCAGCAGCAGCTCCTGGCTGCCCCGGCCCGGGCTCTCTGCTGAGCCCCACAGGCAGAGGGCAGAGCGGGGGCCTGTGGCTGCAGCGTGCTGCTCCCTGCCCTTGGACAGGAGCCTTCGGAGGCAGGAGTGTAATTTGTAAATGGATCGTGTAATTATGGATTAATAGCCGCTGGAGAGGCACGCAGGAACCGCAGACACTGTGGCCTACTTAGACTTGGGCCTGTTTCAAAGTCCCAAGGCGAGGATGAAAAGCAGCCTGCAAGCTCCGCCCGTCAGCCAGCTAGCCAGCCCTAGCCTGCCCACCTCCCCAGCCAGCCAGCCTGTCCCGGCCAGCCAGCTGGGCCCTGTACATCTGGCTCACCCTCTGCTGGGGTAGGAAGGAGGGCACCAAAGCCAGCTCCGCGGCCGATGGCCTGAACCGTCCCGCTAGCCCATCGAGCCACACGAGAAGCCCCTGGGAGTCCTAGCTCTTGGGTCAGTCTGGACATGTGGGACTGCCCCAGGGCCATTGCTTCCGGGGTCCCTGAGCCCTGGCCTGACAGCCCAAAGCTGGGGAAGTGCTGGGCAGGCTGCAGTGCCTGTGGGCCCCGGCCCCCCGCTGTCGGGCTCCCACGTGGCAGGAAGCAGCACTGGTTGCTCTCTGCACTGCCCTTCAGGAGACCCCCAGGGGTGCCGCAGGCTGGCACGTGGCCCCACGGGTTTGGTGCCAGGCATGCAGTGCTCGAGTGAGGCTGGGCCCAGCCTGCATCAGTGCTGCTAGTCCATGTATGTGGCCTGATGCCCTGAGCAGGGGTGTGCGCAGCCCAGGAGAGGCCGGCCTGCTGCGCCTCCAGGCCGTGTGCTGGGCCGAGTTCCTAGGGCTGGGCCATCGCTCGGGGTTATGGCCCAGCCCCTGGGGAGGGGAGCGGACCTGAGCGCTAACGGGGGATGGCAGCTGCCCAAGTGAAGTCATCGCGGGGGAAGATTAATCTAATCTCCCCGGGGACGCAGGCTGCTTCCTGGCACAGGGACCTGCTCATCCTATTACACTTGGCAGGTGCTGGCAGGGTGAGATGCTTTGTCACTCACTCCAGTCGGGCCGGCTCCCGCAGGCTGGGCAGGGGGCCCAGCTGCTCTAGGGAATGAATCAATGAAACCTGCTGGGGCGGCGCTGAATGGCTGCACATTTATCAATGGAGGGCTGGAAAGGAGCTGTCGGAAGCGCTGCCCAGGGAGACGCAGCCAGGTGGGATCTGCTAGCCCAAGCCCTCCTGTGACTTGGGCCTCCCGCCCCGGCCATCCTCAGGGACACACACACAAGTCTGGCTGCTCCCCTTAGCATCGCCCGTGGGGGACCAGCTTCCCCGTCGCCCACGGCACGCCCAGCTCATCCCTCGTCCATGCGCCGGCACCGCGTCTCTCTTACTGGTGTGCCAGGCTGGCTCAGGCGGGTGAGTGACGTGCAGTCCCCGGTGCATCTGCAGAGCCTGCGTGTCGCTGGGGGCTGGCCTGAGAGTCCTGGGCGGGGGTCTGCAAGGGTCCCTAGGGCCTCAACCTTCGCTGCTCCCCTCCTGGGGGGTCTGCGTCAGAGCCACAGCTCGTGGGATGGGGCAGCCGACCCAGTGCCCGACCCGGAAGTGGGGCCCCCATCGGGCTGGGCACAGCGCAGACTCCACCTGGGAGCAGGGCCCCCATCTGGCCTCAGAGACACAGCAGTTCTCACCTCGGTCTGACACACAGAGACTGAGGCAAGATGGTTCCTACAGCAGCTCGGCTGGCTCCTCGCGCTGGCTTGCCCGGGCTGGCCCACGGCTCCACCTTGGCCTCTCAGGGCTAGGGGCTGGCAGATGCGGTAGGCAGGTGGCTGATCCATGGTTCCCGTGTTTGGCCAAGGGGCTAGGTCGCTGCAGATCCACCCCGTGAGCACCTGGATGGGGCACTGCAAAAGACTCCTGCAGGGGCCGCACAGACAGACTGGGGTAGCTGGGGCCCAAGGCCCAGTCTCAGCATCATGGAGGCCGTGGGCCTGCCCCTGTGGAAGTGGGGAGGGAGCCCAAAGGGGTTGCTCCCAAAGGATTGGTCACAGTCTGGGCATAGACCAGCCCCAGCAGATCAGTGACACACGGCTTTGTCCTGGGGCTGGGGACAGCACCATGACCCCATGTCCTGGGCCAGGCTGGCACTGGGACCCCACGTGCTGGGCTGGCCTGGCACCGGGACCCCACGTCCTGGGCTGGCACCGGGACCCCATGTCCTGGGCTGGCCTGGCCGGGCACTGTGGTGTCCCCTTGTGTTGGGGTTCTGGCTACAAGGCACCGAGGACGGGAGTGGCTCATTCTGTGCCACGCCCAGGGGACAAGGGTGAGAGAGGCTTCCACTGGCCGGCCTTTCCCCATTCCCCTTCCACACGTCCTGGTTCTTGAGCCAGCCAGGCTGCGAGAGTCCCAGCGTGTCTCTCCTCGAGCAGTGGGGCTCCAGGAGGGCTGGGGAAGGGGTGGTTCTGCTGGAGGCCGGAGCCCAGAGCCGAGCTCCTGGCCCCAGGTCTGCAGCAGTGCAGGCTGTCTCCCCACCATCTGCCCCAGCCCCGGCTGGGGCCCTGGCTCCACATGTCACAAGGCCTTGGAGGGAGCCTGTGGCTTTCTCTGGAAGCTAAGGGCTGCTCTGCCTACTCCAGGGCCCACGGGAAAGCCAGAGCCCGGCTGGCTGAGGGCTTGCTGGTCCTTCAGGGGGAGGGGCAGGAAACATCTGCCCCAGCTGTTCCCCAGGTGCCGATTGCTGCTGGTGCGGCGGGGTGTGCCTCTCCGGGCTGTTCTCCGGGCAGTCTCCTGCTTTGGCAGAACAGAATGGGTGAGCCGAACCTCTGGGTTAGTGGAGCTGGTGCCAGGAGCCTCCCTGGAGCCGCTGCCTGAGCCAGGCCACCTCAGGCCTGGCCATCTGAGCCCCTGGGGAGCCTGCACGGAGCACTAAGGCCCCACTCGTGGGACCGGGGTCCTATCTGCCGCTGTCCATGCCCCTAGCGCCAATCCGCAGGCCTCAGCAGCTGGCTCGGGGCTGGGCACTAACCGCATGGTGCCAGTGGGAGCCCGCTCCCTGCGTGGCACAGGCCTGAGCCGCAGACGGTGTGAAAGAAGCAGCAGTTCTGGGAAAGGAGCCTGTCCCGAGCTGCCAAAGGCAGTGACCTCTTTTAGAGGCTCAGGTTTTGGAAGCCAAATGACGCCGCAGGCTCTTCCGGGCCCGCGCGGCAGTTGGCCCAGCTCAGCGAGCCGGTGCCAGCTGAGCGAGAGGAGACGCACGGTCTGACATCAGCAGAGGCTGCGGCAGAGCCCGGGTAGCATGGCCCCAGGGGCTCCGGAACCTGGGCACTCGGGGCTACGGCAGGGAGGGGGCAGAGTCTGCCCACCAGCTCATGCCCTTGGGGTACTCCCGAGTGGGACCCGCAGGCTGCTGGCTGCTGCTCAGGCCCATGGCTGGAGTTGGCGCATGGGCTGCTGTAGGGTCAGCAGGCAGGAGGGGAGCACAGCGGGGCGCTGAGAGGGGGCCCTGAGAACACCAGCGCTCCCCCTCAAAGTCAGGCTGGGGACCTGCGCAGTCTGGGGCCAGAACTGCCTCCGGCCTGGCATGTCCCCAGCAGAGGTGTGCTCCCATGCTGTGTTTGAGCCACGAATGAGCCCTCGCTGGCTCAGGCCTTCCAGGGCTGCTCCACGGCATTGAAGGTGGAGTCACCACCCACTGGGCTTGAGCCAGGAGCCCCCGGCCGCTCTTGGGGTACGTTGGCACGGCGATAAAAGCCCCCCGGCCTGGGTCCAACAATGCCTGTATGGCCGTTAGTCTGAGCGCCAGGAGCCTCCAGCCTTGCGGACACACACGTCTGTCCCTCGTCCCCTCTGGGGGGCGGCAGGGCTTGCTACGGTTTGCCTTTGATCTGCCCATGACGTGCCGGGGTGACCGCCAGGCAGAGCTTGGAGGGTGCTGTACGCGCAGCCGCTGGGACCCTGAGCCTGGATCTGGTGTTAAAGGGACATGGGCAACATCCAAGAGCCGCCCGGCAGCCCTTGTGACTAGCAGCCCTGCTCTGGCCCCCCAGGGCTGCTTTGCTCTGCTGGCCCCACGGCGCATGGGCAGTGCTCACTGCAGAGCGGGCCACACGGGTGTGTGGATGTTGATTGCACTTGCTTCCTCATGCTGTGGGTTACTGCGCTGCAGGGAGCAGCGGGGTCTCAGCAGGGGGTGCTCTCCCCAGCAGTCAGTGCTGGCCCACTGCCCCAGTGTGGCGCTACGGGGTCTGTGAACATAAGAACGACCAGACTGGGTCAGACCAAAGGTCCATCCAGCCCACTATCCTGTCTTCCCACAGTGGCCCATGCCAGGTGCCCCAGAAGGAATGAATAGAACAGGGAATCACCAAGTGATCCGTCCCCTGTCACCCATTCCCAGCTCCTAGCAAACAGAGGCTAAGGACACCATCCCTGCCCATCCTGGCTAATAGCCATCGATGGACCTATCCTCCATGAATTTATCTAGTTCTTTTTTGAACCTTGTTATAGTCTTGGCCTTCACAACATCTTCTGGCAGGGAGTTCCACAGGTTGACTGTGCATTGTGTGGAGAAATACTTCCTTGTGTTCGTTTTAAACCTGCTGCCTAGTAATTTCACTAGGTGACCCCTAGTTCTTATGGTGTGAGGAGTAAATCACACTTCCTTAGTTACTTTCTCCACCCCCGTCATGATTTTATAGACCTCTGTCATATCCCCCCCCTTAGTCGTCTGTTTGCCAGGCTGAACAGTCCCAGTCTTATTAATCTCTCCTCATATGGCAGCTGTTCCATCCCCTAATCATTTTATTGCCCTTCTCTGAACCTTTTCCAATTCCAATATCTCTTTTATGAGATGCGGCGACCACGTCTGCGCGCACATTCCTGGTGTGGGCGTCCCAGGGATTTATATAGTGGCAACATATTTTCTGTCTTATTATCGGTAATGGTTCCTAATATTTTGTTTTGTTTTTTTTTTTGGCTGCCGCTGCACATTGAGTGGATGTTTTCAGAGAACTATCCACAGTGACTTCAAGATCTTTCTTGATTGGAAACAGCTAATTTAGACCCCGTCATTATATATGTCTAGTTGGGATTATGTTTTCTTGTGACGCAGCAGGGAGTGGGGCGGCTTGACCTGGGAATGTCGCAGGGGAGGTTTGCTGGAACTGTCTGCATTGGGGATGGGATAGCAGAGGGTGACTTGACTTGAGGGACTAACCTGAGCCAGGAGGGGGCTGGGGCCCGGTGACAACTTTGCCCCGGAAACTGGACAAAGGCTGGAGGAGGAGCTGGGGGGAGGGGGAGAGAGCCTGCTGGAGGGGGTTTGTTTTCAGTATGGACTGGCTGGTGAAACGCAGGGAATCCCAAGGCTGGGGTCTAAGCTCCCTGCCCTCCAGAAGGACTTGACTGAGGGGTCCTGGTTGTACCTACAAGCTTTGTTTGGGACTGTGTTACTGTCGTCCAATAAACCTTCCATTTTACTGGCTGGCTGAGAGTCATGGTGAATCCCAGGAAGAGGGGTGCAGGGCCCTGACTCCCCCACACTCTGTGACATTTCTAATGTGCATTACTTTGCATTTATCAACATTGAATTTCACATGCTATTTTCTTGCCCAGTGACCCAGTTTTGTGAGATCCCTTTGTAGCTCTTCACAGTCTGCGGGAAGTAATTATCTTGCGTAGTTTTGTATCATCTGCAGATTTTGCCCCCTCACTGTCTACCCACTTTTCCAGAACGTTTATGAATATGTTGAACAGCACTGGTCCCAATACAGAGCCCTGGGGGACCCTGCTTTTTACCTTTCTCCACTATGAAAACTGACCATTAATTCCTACCTTTTTGTTTCCTGTCTTTTAACCAGTTACTGATCCAGGAGAGGACCTTCCCTCTTATCTCATAACAGCTTACTTTGCCTCTGGTGAGGGACCTTGTCAAAGGCCTTCTGAAAGTCCAAGTTATTCACTGGATCCCCCTTGTCCACAGGCTTGTTGACCCCCCTCACAGAATTCTAATAGACTGGTGAGGCAGGATTTCCCTTTACAAAAGCTGGGTTGACTCTTCCCCAACAAATCATGTCCATCTGTGTGTCTGATAATCTGTTCTTTACTATGTTCCAACCATTTTGCCCAGTACTGAAGTTAGCTTTACTGGCCTGTAATTGTCAGGGTCGCCTCTGGAGAGTTTTTGTAAATGTCAGCATTGCATTAGCTACCCTTTAGTCATCTGGTACAGAGGCCTCTTTGGGGAAAGGTCCTCAGCCGCAGGACGCCTGCCCAGAGCCAGGCTGGGGCGCTGGCGGGCTGGGGCTGCAGGGAGCAGGCTAGCAGGGAAGGCAGTTGCTGAGAAGCTAGATGATTTCTTTGCATTAGTCTGCAGGGAGGAGGCTGGGGGGACATCCTGGTCCCAGAGCTGCTCCGTTCTGCTAGGAGAGACGAGGCGCTGTCAGAGAGTGAGGGGTCAGGAGAAGGGGCCAGGCCTGTCTGCTCCATTCCCCAGGGCTGAGGCGTGGGGTGGACGAGTGGCTAGCAGAATTGTCCAAATGCTCGTTAAACGCAGCTCTGTTGCAGAGCCCTGGAGAGGAGCCAGTGTTGTATCCGTACTGAAAAAGGCTCCGGGGTGAGCCCGGGGAGCTGTTGAAACGATCAGTAAAACAGAGCAGCAACCCCTCGACAGGTCAGGCTCTGAGAGGCTCCACCCGCTCCGCTTCTGGACATTTAGGCTTAGCGTACGCCCAGCATGCCTCAGGTAGCACGTGAGCAGGATTCATCCCCGAATTGGGCTGGATCATTCGCTTCCCTGCCCAGGCCAGGTACTGACAGGGGCCCGCCATGAACGCTGCTTCGTGCCCCCCGGTGTGTCAGTAGTGTCGGGATAAAGGAGAACTGGTTGACAGGATCACGTCAGCCTTTCAGACTTGGACAAGGGCCCGCGGTAGGGGCTCCTGAGGTATCCGGGGGTGAGAGGCCAAGGGCTGTCACAGAGCAGAGCCTGGCTAGGAGACAGGTGAAACGGCCAGTGTTCATTGTGGCTGAAGGCTGACAGCACGGGGTGGACTGGATCCCATCGCGGGTCGTGTGGTGGTTAATGATCTGGGAAGGGGCAGCTCGTGGTTCGTCAGGACCAGAGAGGCCTGCAAGGCCCTGAGCGGGATTGAACCAAGCTAGGGGACTGGGCCATACACCAACAAATGAAATTCAGTGTCGGTAAATGCAGAGTAATGGAGGGAAACATTTCAACTGGCCCTTCATCTCCCAGGGTCTGCACAAGCTCCAGACCAGGGCCGTGTGCTGGGCACCTCGGCTCTGGGCAGAAACACGACTGCAAGGTCCGGATGCACAAGGATGGGATAGAGATGATGGAGAATATTCTTCAGTGGCGCCAGCCCATCTGGACACTGCACAGTGCCAGGCCCCATCTCACCTAGGATAGTGCAGAGCTGGAGGGAGTTTGGAGACCTGGAAAGGTGTCCTGTGCAGAGAGAGTGATGAGACTGGGATTGTTACCTTGGAAAGGAGCTGAATGAGGGATCTGTGGAACTCACTGCCACAGCAAGTCATTGAGGTCAAGAAGATTAGCAGGATTCAGAAAGGGGCTGGACCTTTCTGTGGGTCACAGAAACATCCAGAGTGATGGTTAATGATACAACGTCAGGCAAGGAGACTAAACCTCCTGCTTCAGGCTTATGCTACGTGGGTGTGTCTACACTGCAGGAAGAGACCCGCCCTGGCCCCGCTCAGCTGGCTGGGGCTCCCAGGGCTCAGCCTGGGGGGCTATAATAGATGTTTGGGCTCCAGCCCGAGCCAGCTGACCTGCCAGCCGCGGTTGTGCCGCTGGTCGTTTACTGTGAAGTAGCCCTACCCTGAGAGACCAGCAGCAGATGTGGGGGGGGTCAGATTATCCCACCTCTGTGACTGTGGGATTCGCAGACCTGCTTCTCATCTGGTGCTGCCACTGTCAGAGATGGGACACGGGGATGGATGGGCCAGGGGCGCTGGGGGGGGCGGGCGGGGGGGCAGCAGGGTTCCGCGCTCCCGACCCAGCTGTGGGTGCTGGGGGGGGGGGCAGCAGGGGTCTGCACTCCCGACCCAGCTGTGGGCACTGGGGAAGGGGGCGGGGAGGGCAGAAGGGGTCCGCGCTCCTGACCCAGCTGTGGGCACGGGGGGGGGGCAGCAGGGGTCTGCGCTCCCGACCCAGCTGTGGGCACTGGGGAAGGGGGTGGGGAGGGCAGCAGGGGTCCGCGCTCCTGACCCAGCTGGGGGCTGCTTTGTGCAGGGTCCCTGGTGGGAGTCGGAGACGTGATCTCTCAGCAGCTGGTGGAGAGAAGGGGCCTGAGTGGGCACAGCAGCCGCAGGACGCTGAAGATGATGGCCATTGGCTTCTGCTTTGTGGTAAGTGCTGCCCCCTGCCCGTCCCCCCCAGGGCCCCTTGGGAGCAGAGCGGGGGACCCATGGCAGCAGGCTGCGCGCACGCCAGCATGCGGAGCTGGTCTGGCGCCGGGCGTGCGAGGAGCAGAGCCGGGAGCAGGCAGCGGCTGCAGAATTCTACCCCTGCGGCTGGCAGGCTCCTTGGACTGTCAGTGCCTCCTGGCTGGCAGCCATGGGACTCTGCCATGCTGGGGGGAGAGCCCAGGGCAGGGGGCATCAGTGTAGCACCCCTCTGGGGCAGGAGGGCGCTCCATGGCTGCTCACTGCCTAGGCCCTGGCCCTCGGAGCTGGTCCCCGGCCCTGCAGTCTGCGCCGCGGCGGGCGAAGTGCTGAGTGGTGCCGGAACCGGCCAGGAGCCAATTCTAGTATGTGGCACTTGGCCGCTGTGCCGCTCCCATGCCCTTGTGTTGAACAGCTCCTGGCTTGAGTCCTAGCGCCGAGGAGCCTGGGAGAGGGAGCAGCTCCCAGGGACGGGCCCAGCAAGGCTGGTGGGTGAGGGTCACCAGCACTCAGATCCCCGCCTGCCCCCACCAGCTGCTCCCACTCAGCCTGCAGTTCTCACTCCGGAGCTCGGCCTCCGCCCAGCCAGCGTGGGCAGACAGGCGGGTGTGTCCGTGGCCTGGCACACAGGCGCAGGCAGCCCTGGGGTCGCCCAGAGAAGTGAAGGTTCCAGCAGAGTCCGTTCTGGGCAGCCGGCGCCCAGCCCAGCTGCAGCGACCCCTGGGGTTCAAGCTCTGTCCCCCCCGTCTGTCTGATCTCCTTTGTCAGACTCCCGGGGTGCCTCCAACTGCTCCCCACAACCCACACGTAGAGCTCCCCCGCCACAGCCTTTGCTCCCGAGCTGGGGGATGGGGCTCAGCACCCTGCAGAGAGGCAGGGAATCCCCGTCTCTCTGGGTTGCTGGGCGCCAGGTGTCCACGTCCTGGCCATGGATCTGCCCTTCTCTTCTCAAGAGCTGCATGGAGATGGGACCTAAGGGCCCAGGCTGCCAGGCGCCATCGACACCTGTGTCTTCACCTGCCCCAGAGCCCCCAGACCTTCCCACCTGCTGGGGAACAGTGCCTCACACAGGGGAAACTGAGGCTCTCACTTTCAGCCTGTGCTGGCCCCAAGGCCCTGGGGACGCTGTGCTGCAGGGAGAGGGGCAGGGACTCAGCTGGGGGCACTGTCCTCTCATGGTCAGTGTTGGCCTTGCCTTCTGCCTGAGAGCTCAACATACTGCATAAGCTCCCCTGCTCCCCAGCCAGGAGCTCAGGCAGGTTCAGGTGGGAAAACTGAGGCACAGAGAAAGCTGGGGATTCTCTCAAGGCTCACAGTGGCAGGCAGTGATGGAGTGACAAAAGGACCTTGGCACCCTGGCATCCAGCTCCGTCTCTCCCATTTGTGTTTGTTTCGAGAGCCCTGGGGATCTGTATTGGCCGCAGCCGCCAGGGCCTGGTACCCTCCACAGGGTTCCTCCTTGCCCTGCTGGCTCCCAGGGAAGATGCCCCTGGCTCTCTGGCTGCACTGGGTGGCCCCCAGCCTGTGGGGTGGAGGTCTGTGCCAAGCCCTGGCTGCAGCATGAGTTCTCAGGGCACCTAGAAGGCTAACGGCATTTTGGGCTGTATAAGTAGGGGCATTGCCAGCAGATTGAGGGACGTGATCGTTCCCCTCTATTCGACACTGGTGAGGCCTCATCCGGAGTACTGTGTCCAGTTTTGGGCCCCACACTACAAGAAGGTGTGACGGAGCAGGAAGTGGGGCGGATTGACCTGGGAATGTCGCAGGGGAGGTTTACTGGGACTGTCTGCATTGGGGATGGGATAGCAGGGAGTGGCTTCACTGGAGGGACGATACCTGAGCCTGTCACCTGAGCCAGGAGCGGGGTTGGGACCAGGTGACACCTTTTGCCCGGGAAGCTGGACAAAGGCTGGAGGAGGAGCCGGGGGGAGGCTGGGTGAGTTGGCTGAAGGGGGTTTTGAGTTGGGAGTGGACTGGGGAAACGGAGGGAACCCCAAGGCCAGGGTCTAAGCTTCCTGCCCCCCAGAAGGACCTGTCTGAGGCGTCCTGGTTGTACCAAGAAGCTCTGTTTGGGATGTTAGGGGGCTTATTCCTTCACCTGCTTACTTCCCTGGTCCTTCTCGCATGAACAGAGAGCAACAATACCCGAAGTCCAAAGGTGCAAACAATTCGATGTTGATTGGGGTGAACTTCCAGCAAGCATGATTCCAGTTTCCTTCCTTAGTGTCCCCCTTCCCAGCTCTGACACCACAGAGCCTTACACCTGTGTCCCTGTTCTCATTCCCCCCCTTAGCAAAACATGATTCCAATTTCCCCACCCCCATTCCGTTCCCATTCCCCCCCCTTACTTCCTGATTGACTGCAGGCTATGTAGTAAAACTTGAGTTCTGAACTAACCAATCCTAACATATTGTAACATGATTATGTAACCAATTATATCCCACCACCTTAATTAGTTTACACCCAGCAAAATTAATTATACAGCAGACAGGAACAATCACAGAACCAGACAGAGATTACACAGACAAACAATGGGGAAATGGGGACTACAGTGATAGAACAACACAGAAATGAGGATTTCACATCCCAGCTATGGATAAGTGAGTTCTTGCCAGACAGGACGCTATCAAACTAAGTTTCCTTTTACATCTTCTAGGCACTTCCCTTTCTCTGGAGGCGATAGGCACTATCAGGACAGGATTGTATCCTAACAGCCCCATAGCACCTTCTGTCAATGTGACTAGTGTGGAATGTGAGGAGGTGACCGGTCGCTTCCCAGCTTATGGCTGCCTCTGCTGCTTAGCCAAAGGCCTTAGCCTAAGACAGTGATTTTGATTCTTTTCTTTATACCTCTAGAACTAGCCAAATGATAAGAATACACCTAAACTCTTAGAGTCTGGGCCTTTACAATATCTATATCCTAACGTGGGACTGTATTCTTGTCGTCCAATAAACCTTCCATTTTACTGGCTGGCTGAGAGTCACGGTGAATCGCAGGAAGTGGGGGTGCAGGGCCCCGACTCCCCCGCACTCCATGACAACTGGTGGCAGCGGTGGGATCTACTGCACCCCGTGGACGGCGCTTCCTGCAGTAGGTGACTGGGGAGCAGTAAAACGAAGGAGGATTGACGGGGACCAGGTGTGTTGAAGAGTCGAAGAGGAGCGGTTTCGGGGGGCGGAGGAGCTACGCTTAACCCCTGGGAGAGTGAGACCAGCGAGAAGGACTGTTGCAGGTCCCCCTGAGAACTGCGGTGAGCAGACTCAGGGGCGGAGGAGTCTGGGCTCAACCCTGGGAGAGAGGTGGTGACCTGGAGAAGGGCTGACACACTAGGGGTTCCTCCTGGAAACCGTGGGGAGCTGCGAGCGCACAGGCCCGTGAGTGGCCAGCAGGAAGATGTATGCGAAGCGCCTTAAGAGCGACCTGGTGGAGCTGTGCAGGCAGAGGGGGCTGCGCAGTGGGAAGTGCCCCAAAGAACAGCTGATTGCCCAGCTGGAGGAGGAGGATCGCTCGAATGAACCGATCCCTGTCTCTGAGGGAAGCAGCCCGGCAGATGCAGGGCGGGCACCAGTGTCTGTCCCAGCTGGGAGTGGTCAGATGGCTGCCGAGGGCATCCTGGGACCCCTCCTACCTATGCCTCAGGGAAGGGCTGGGAGGAGTACCGAGGGCACCGTGAACCCCACAGCCAGCAGGGGATCCTCCCAGTGGAGCTCCCCATCTCTGGAGCTGAGGCAGCTGGAATGGGAGAGGGAGATAAAACTGAAAGAGCTAGAGCTGAGGCAGCAGGAACTAAAGGAGGAGCGGGAGGAACAAGAGAAGCAGAGACAGCATGAAGAAAAGCAGAGACAGCACGAGCTGGAGTTGGCCAGGCTGAGGAGCAGCGAGCCCCTGGCTGCGGTGAGTGATGGGGGACCCAGGACTGCATGGAGCTTTGATAAATGCTTCCTGGCCCAGTGTAAGGAGGGGGAGGACATAGATGACTTCCTGATTGCCTTTGAGAACACCTGCGAGCTGCACAGGGTTGACCCGGCAGACAGGCTACAGTTTCTCACCCGCTTACTGGACCCCAAAGCCGTGGGTATGTACAGCTGAATGAAAGGGGCGGAGACAGGGGTCTATAAACTGTTCAAAAAAGCCCTGCTACACGAGTTTGGGCTGACTTCCGAGATGTACTGGAAAAGGTTCCAGAGTCAGTGTAAAACCCCTGAGGTCACATATCTAGAACTGGCCCTCCGGATGAAGGGATATGCCCACAAGTGGGCAGATGGGGCCCAAACTAAGGAGGACCTGCTTGACCTCATGGTACTGGAGCAACTGTATGAACAGTGCCCATCTGACCTGAGGCTGTGGTTGGTGGACAAAAAGCCAGAGGACCCGCGATGCAAAGGGCAGCTGGCCGACAAGTTTGTGAACAGTCGGTCAGGGGTTGGCAGGGAGGAGTCCGAAAGGAACAGGCCCACCATGATGCAGAGGGAGAGTTACCCTAGGACTTCCGAAAGGGGGAACATGGAGAACCCCCTCCCAAGGGGAACATCCGGCGTCAGGACCAACCGCCCAGCTCGAGGGGACCAACGGGACAACCCCTGACTGGCTTCATAGGGAGCAGTTCCAGAGCATTGCCTGGGGACTCCGTGACAGGCCCCTGGACCTGATGAGAGACGAATGGGAGGGGAAGGCCACTCCTGATGGGGAGTCAGTGGTGGAGTATGTCTTGACCTTCTGAGAAAGACTTCCTGAGCTCATGGGCCTGGCCAGGGAGAATCTGGCCAGAGCCCAGAGGAAGCAGAAGGTTTGGTATGACCGCACGGCGCGGGCCCGTTCCTATGCCACCGGGGATCAGGTGATGGTTCTCATCCCCGTGAGAAAGAACAAACTACAGGCCGCCTGGGAGGGCCCTTTCAAGGTCGTCAAGCAACTAAATGAGGTAAACTATGTGGTGGAGCTGTCGAACTGGGCGCACCACCACCGGGTGTACCATGTGAATATGATGAAGCCATATTATGCCAGGGGGAATGTGGTGTTGGCCGTGTGTGGACAGTGGGAGGAGCAGGGAGATGACCTTTTAGTAGATCTATTCCCTGAGACAGGAGTTGGCTCCCCCCTGGAAGCAATTCCCCTCTCGGATCAGCTAACCCCTGCTCAGCAAGCTGAGGTCAGGGGGGTGCTGCATCCGTCCACACAGCTGTTTTCCAACCAGCCTGGACGCACTAATCTGACTGTCCACCGGGTGCAGACAGGGTCGCACCCGCCGATAAGATGCTCCCCCTTCTGAGTCACAGGGAAAACTGCTCAGGACCTGGAAAGAGAGGTCCGGGATATGCTGGCTTTGGGGGTGATCCAGCCATCTGCCTGCCCTTGGTTCTCACCGGCGGTGCTGGTCCCCAAAAAGGACGGGTCGATCCGGTTCTGTGTGGACTATCGGAAGCTCAATGCCATCACTGTATCTGATGCCCATGCACAGGCCTGACGAGCTCCTAGACAAGCTGGGAGGAGCTCGGTACCTTACCACCATGGATCTTACAAAGGGCTACTGGCAAGTGCCGCTGGATGCAGATGCCCGGCTGAAATCGGCCTTTATCACCCCTCTGGGGCTCTATGAGTTCCTGACCCTGCCTTTCGGCCTCAAGGGAGCGCCGGCCACCTTCCAGCACCTGGTGGATCAGCTCCTGAGGGGGATGGAGAGTTTTGCCATGGTGTATATTGATGACATCTGTGTCTTTGGCCAGACCTGGGAGGACCATGTGTCCCAGGTTAGAGAAGTGCTGGACCAACTCCAGGAGGCTGGGCTGACTGTAAAAGCAGAGAAGTGCAAGGTGGGGATAGCTGAAGTATCTTACCTGGGCCATTGGGTGGGGAGCGGCTACCTAAAGCCAGAACCAGCTAAAGTGGAGGTGATCAGAGACTGGCCTGCTCCCCACACCAAAAAGAAAGTCCAAGCCTTTATTGGGATGGCAGGTACTATCTAAGATTTGTGCCCCACTTTAGTACCATCACCGCCCACATCACTGAGCTATGCAAGAAGGGGAAGCCAGACAAGGTGGTCTGGACTGAGCAGTGCCAGGAGGCTGTCTGTGCGCTGAAGGAGGCTCTGGTCCGTGACCCAGTTCTCGCAAACCCAGACTTTGACAAGTCCTTTGTGGTGTTCACCGATGCCTCAGACACGGGGCTGGGTGTGGTATTAATGCAGGAGGATGGAAAGGGGGAGAGACACCCCATTGTGTACCTGAGCAAGGAGTTGTTACCCGGGGAGCAAAACTACACGGCCATCAAGAAGGAGTGCCTGGCCATGGTGTGGGCCCTTACGAAGCTAGAGCCATATCTATTTGGGCGACATTTCACCGTGTACACCGACCACTCTCCCCTGACTCTCCATGAAAGGAGCCAACGCCAAACTCCAGAGGTGGAGCCTGCTCCTGCAGCATTATGTCATGGACGTTGTTCATATGAAGGGAAGTGCCAACGTGATAGTGGATGCATTGTCCCAGAGAGGGGGCCCTGAACTTCCCCAGGTCACTGGTCAGAGTGACCCCGCTCAGTTCAGTATGAAAGGGGGGAGAGATGTGACACAGAAGGGAGTGGGGCGGATTGACCTGGGAATGTTGCAGGGGAGTTTTACTGGGACTGTCTGCATTGGGGATGGGATAGCAGGGGGTGGCTTCACTGGAAGGAGGATACCTGAGCCTGTAACCTGAGCCCAGGACGGGGGTTGAGTCCAGGTGACACCTTTTGCTTGGGAAGCTGGACAAAGGCTGGAGGAGGAGCCGGGGACAGGCTGGGTGAGTCAGCTGGAGGGGGTTTTGAGTTGGGAGTGGACTGGGGAAACAGAGGGAACCCCAAGCTCGGGGTCTAAGTTCCCTGTTCCCCAGAAGGACCTATCTGAGGGGTTCTGGTACCGAGAAGCTCTGTTTGGGACTGTGTTCCTGTCGTCCACTAAACCTTCCATTTTACTGGCTGGCTGAGAGTCACGGTGAATCCCAGGAAGAGGGGTGTAGGGCCCTGACTCCCCCACACTCTGTGTCAACAAGATGTGGAAAAATTGGAAAGTGTCCAGCGGAGGGCAAAAAAATGATTAGCGCAGTGGAACACATGACTTATGAGGAGAGGCTGAGGGAACTGGGGATGTTTAGTCTTAGAAGAGAAGAATGAGGGGGGATTTGATAGCTGCTTTCAACTACCTGAAAGGGGGCTCCAAAGAGGATGGATCTAGACTGTTCTCAGTGGTGGCAGATGACAGAACAAGGAGCAATGGTCTCAAGTTGCAGTGGGGGAGATTTAGGTTGGATATTAGAAAAAACTTTTTCACTAGGAGGGTGGTGAAGCACTGGAATGGGTTCCCTAGGGAGGTGGTGGAATCTCCTTCCTTTGAGGTTTTTAAGGTCAGGCTTGACAAAGCCCTGGCTGGGATGATTTAGTTGGGGATTCTATGGCCTTGGGAGAATCATAGACCCATAGAATGTCAGGGTTGGAAGGGACCTCAGGAGGTCATGTAGTCCAACCCCTTGCTCCGCTGGACTCTTTCCAATTTTTCCACATCCTTCTTGTAGTGTGGGCCCAAAACTGGACACAGTACTCCAGATGAGACCTCACCAGTGTCGAATAGAGGGGAACGATCACGTCCCTCGATCTGCTGGCAATGCCCCTACGTATACATCCCAAAATGTCATTGGCCAACTTGGCAACAAGGGCACACTGTTGACACATATCCAGCTTCTCGTCCACTGTAAACCCTAGGTCCTTTTCTGCAGAACTGCTGCCTAGCCATTCGGTCCCTAGTCTGTAGCGGTGCCTGGGATTCTTCTGTCCTAAGTGCAGGACTCTGCACTTGTCCTTGTTGAACCTCATCAGATTTCTTTTGGCTCAATCCTCCAATTTGTCTAGGTCCCTCTGTATCCTATCTCTGCCCTCCAGCGTATCTACCACTCCTCCCAGTTTAGTGTCATCTGCAAACTTGCTGACGGTGCAATCCACGCCATCCTCCAGATCACTTATGAAGATATTGAACGAAACCGGCCCGAGGACCAACCCTTGGGGCACTCCACTTGATACCGGCTGCCAACTAGACATGGAGCCATTGATCACTACCTGTTGAGCCCAACAATCTAGCCAGCTTTCTATCCACCTTATAGTCTATTCATCCAGCCCATACTTCTTTAACTTGCTGGCAAGAATACTGTGGGAGACCATGGCAAAAACTTTGGTAAAGTCAAGGAACAACACGTCCACCGCTTTCCCCTCATCCACAGAGCCAGTTATCTTGTCATAGAAGGCAATTAGATTAGTCAGGCATGACTTTCCCTTGGTGAATCCATGCTGACTGTTCCTGATCACTTTCCTCTCCTCTAAGTGCTTCAGAATTGATTCCTTGAGGACCTGCTCCATGATTTTTCCAGGGACTGAGGTGAGGCTGACTGGTCTGTAGTTCCCAGGATCCTCCTTCTTCCCTTTTTCAAAGATGGCCACTACATTAGCCTTTTTCCAGTCGTCCGGGACTTCCCCCGATTGCCATGAGTTTTCAAAGATAATGGCCAATGGCTCTGCAATCACATCTGCCAACTCCTTTAGCACCCTTGGATGCAGCGCATCCGGCCCCATGGACTTGTGCTCGTCCAGCTTTTCTAAATAGTCCCGAACCACTTCTTCATTCACAGAGGGCTGGTCACCTCCTCCCCATGCTGTGCTGCCCAGCGCAGCAGTCTGGGAGCTGACCTTGTTCGTGAAGACAGAGGCAAAAAAAGCATTGAGTACATTAGCTTTTTCCACATCCTCTGTCACTAGGTTGCCTCCCTCATTTAGTAAGGGGCCCACACTTTCTTTGACTTTCTTCTTGTTGCCAACATACCTGAAGAAATCCTTCTTGTTACTCTTAACATCTCTTGCTAGCTGCAACTCCAGGTGTGATTTGGCCTTTCTAATTTCACTCCTGCATGCCTGAGCAATATTTTTATACTCTTCCCTGGTCATTTGTCCAATCTTCCACTTCTTGTAAGCTTCTTTTTTGTATTTAAGATCAGCAAGGATTTCACTGTGAAGCCAAGCTGGTCGCCTGCCATATTTACTATTCTTTCTACACATCGGGACGATTTGTCCCTGTAACCTCAATAAGGATTCTTTAAAATAGAATCATAGAATATCAGGGTTGGAAGGGACCCCAGAAGGTCATCTAGTCCAACCCCCTGCTCGAAGCAGGACCAATTCCCAGTTAAATCATCCCAGCCAGGGCTTTGTCAAGCCTGACCTTAAAAACCTCTAAGGAAGGAGATTCTACCACCTCCCTAGGTAACGCATTCCAGTGTTTCACCACCCTCTTAGTGAAAAAGTTTTTCCTAATATCCAATCTAAACCTCCCCCATTGCAACTTGAGACCATTACTCCTCGTTCTGTCATCTGCTACCATTGAGAACAGTCTAGAGCCATCCTCTTTGGAACCCCCTTTCAGGTAGTTGAAAGCAGCTATCAAATCCCCCCTCATTCTTCTCTTCTGCAGACTAAACAATCCCAGCTCCCTCAGCCTCTCCTCATAAGTCATGTGCTCTAGACCCCTAATCATTTTTGTTGCCCTTCGCTGGACTCTCTCCAATTTATCCACATCCTTCTTGTAGTGTGGGGCCCAAAACTGGACACAGTACTCCAGATGTACAGCCAGCTCTCCTGGACTCCTTTCCCCCTCATGTTATTCTCCCAGGGGATCTTGCCCCTCAGTTCCCTGAGGGAGTCAAAGTCTTCTTTTCTGAAGTCCAGGGTCTGTATTCTGCTGCTTTCCTTTCTTCCTTGTGTCAGGATCCTGAACTCGACCATCTCATGGTCACTGCCTCCCAGGTTCCCATCCACTTTTGCCATCATGGGGGTCGTTGTGTCCTCAGCACCCGCAGATGAATAAGACTTTGCTGGCTCTCCTGTGGATCTCCTGCCAGGCTATGGACCTACACTGAGCCCCAGGGTCTGGATGCAGACCCTCCATACCGGCCAGTCACTCTCACCTCCAGATCACTGCCTGAGTTCTCATCGCCCGCCAGGCCCTCTCCCACGTTGGCTCTCGGCCTTGTGCTCAGAGAGACGAGGGCTCCATTCCCAGCCACTTGCTTGCAGTGTAGCCATGCACAGCCTCCTCCATTCCCTGTGCTTCGGTTTCCCCTCTGCACCAGGGCAGAGTGGCTTGACCCTCCTGCAGGTTCAGGGGAGGCATTTTCTGGCTGTTGGGAGCTCTGTGATGCCCATCAGGGGGCACTGGCACAGGACAGCTTCCCCTCCCCCCGCACTGTAGGGAGCATGTGTAGGGAAGGCCCATCCATCTGGCTGTGTGTGGGGCACGGCGGATGCAGAACACAAGCAATAGTCTTGAACCCATGCTCTCTGCAATCCCATCTGAGCCCAGGAGGCGGCGCTCCAGGGACCACAGCAGGCCCCTCCTGGGCTGAGCCCGTGATGGGATCCTGGGACTGGAGTAGCTCTTTGCCTGCTTAACTTTCCAGCCTGGGCTGTCCCTCACAAGGCTTTGCTAGTGACAAGCAGCAACCCCCTCCAGGCACTGTGATTACTCAGCACAGCCACATGTGGAGCCCCACTCCCAGCTAGATTGCATGAATGGTCCCAGAGCCACTCATGAATCACACAGAGAAAGGCACCTGCCGAATCCCCACCAGCTCCCAGCCTTGTACCTCAGAGCTGTACCATCCTGCCCTGGTCAGAAGCCTGATGAGTGTAAGTGCATTATCTGGTCCACCCATACCTTGAAGTGGAGAGGACACACACTAGCCTTTGTAACCTGAGCTGAGGTTTCCTAAACACTTCAAGCAACACACACTGTTTAAGGTAAAATCTAAAACAGGTTTATTAACTACAGGCGGATGTTAAGTGATTATAAGTGGTTGGCACCAAAGGTCAGAGAGAGTTACCAGAGAAAAGAAAAGGTGAGCACACAGTCTAAATTAGTTTTCTCACTTCACTGGATGTTACAGTTCTTGATACACAGCCTTCCCCTTAAGCCTGGGACCAGTCTCCTCAGTTGAAGTCTTTGTCTTCTCAGCATTCTTGTTGCTTCCAGTGTAGGCGGGGGAGGAGAAAGGCCAAGGCACGATCCCACTGTCCCTTATTTTATACCCTCAGTCCATGTGCCTGGAAAACTTTAGCCCAGACATGTCCTGGTGGTCTTTGCTGAGTCACGGAGCTGAGCAATCCCCTGTTGGGTGATGCTTGGGCAGCCATCTTACAGCATTGTAAATCCCTTGTCTACAATTCCCCTGCTGATTAATGGGTGTTTAACATCCTCCTGAGTGGGGATGTGTTGTCTCTAGCAAACTTACAGCATATTTCAGTAACAACAATAAGCATATCTCATAACTTCTTACACATGAACGATATCTGTATTTGGACAGAACAGTGGGTTTCAGCAGATCGTGATCTTTCCTATGATATCTTACATGGCCTGCTTTGTATAAAATATAATTATATGACAAGGGTGAATATGGGGGTTCCAGGGTGCTGCTTTGAGGTACAGAGTGCCAGACCCCCTTTCTCCTGCAGGGCCCTGTGGTGGGAGGCTGGTACCAGCTCCTGGACCGGCTTATCCCGGGAAACACCAGGATGGTGGCATTGAAGAAGATGGTGCTGGATCAGGTCTGTGAAGGAAGCGTTTCTGGGCAAGGACTTTGGGGACTGGGTGTGCGGAGAGGATGTACCTGGGGGGCACATGAGGTTGAGTGTCCGAGAGGGAATGGGGGGTGGGGCTGCGAGAGGTGGGTGCCCAGGAGGTGGGGTGAGGGATGGGGCTGCAGCAGATGGGTCCCCATGGGGAGAGGGGTACATCTGTGCCCTCGCAGCCGGGTGCATTTACACATGCATTTCCTGGGCTGGGGCCTGGCTGCGCTCCAGCGCTGCCTGGGGCTTCCCGCCCCCAGATCCCCCGCAGGCTCTCCTGCCCCCGCCTGGTGCCAGCCGAAGGAAGGTGTTTCCCAGGCCGTACACCCCCAAGAGCCCTGGCCGTTGCCGTGGGAACAGGCCGCGGGCACACCTTCCCCTTGGCTGCGCCATGAACAATGGGTCCCAGCATGCATTGTTCCATGTTCGGAGCAGCCCTCCTGCATTGCATGCTGGGGCTGGGGTCTCCCGGGGCGGTTCTGCCGCAGAGATGGGGGCAGGCTGGGCTGGAGCCCTCCAAGGAGCTGCATTTGGGCAAAGAGGTGCAGCCCCTCACCTCCTGCCCCCTCAGAACTCAGGCCAGAGCCCCCGGCCGATGTCCAGGGACTGGCCAGGCTGAGCCACGGGTTTTCAGCAAGGCCAAGTTATCGAGTGGGCCCAGCCTGGGTGCAGAGAGCTGGCCTGAGCGGGGTGCTGCAGGACACTCACTCCTGGCTCCCTTTCAGGGGGGGTTTGCACCTTGCTTCCTGGGCTGTTTCTTGGCCATTGCCGGGGCACTCAACGGCCTGTCCACCGAGGAGAGCTGGGCCAAGGTCCGACGGGTGAGTCCCAAGCTGTGCCGGGGCAATACAGCCCCTGGGGACCGCAGCTTGTGCTGTGTTCTGCTCCCCAATGCCCTTGCGCCACTTCCTGTCCCAAACTGTGGGGGAGCTGGCTAGCAGGAGCCCCGGAGGAGTCGCTGGGGGGTGGGGGAGCAGGGGGGAGGGGCTGTTACTGGAGGTGCCCGGCAGGAGCCAGGGGGGGTTCGCTGGGGGGCCGGGGAAGCATGGGGAGCAGGCGTTACTGGAGCCCCCTGGTGGGAGCCCCGAGGCAGTTCCTGGGGGGGAGGGGCTGTTACTGGAGGCGCCCGGCAGGAGCCGGGGGGGTTCACTGGGGGGCCGGGTGTCACGGGGTAGCTGCTCGGGCGGGGGAAGCTGAGGCGGGGGGGGCCTGGGCTGGGGAGGGGCAGCCCACATGGATGTGTCCCTGTCTCCCTGGTGCTGGGGCCCAATGCAGGCACCTCCTTCGGGCTCCGGCTCCTGGCAAGACGCCCGGAGGGCCCATGTGGCACGAGGGTGCCGAGACCCCGTCTGTTGGCGGGGCGGGGGTGGGGGAACCTGTCTGCGTTGGCAGCTCCCTAAAGCCATTAGCAGGTGGCTTGTCCACACCGTGGTCTCAGACCAGCGCAAGCGGCTGAGTCAGCAAGGGCCGAGTGTGAATCACCCGGCGAGCCGGTGCCCCAGCCCTTCCCCAGTGCCCTGCGCCGCTCCCCGGCTGTGAGTCAGCGCGCAGCCCAGCCCCCGCCATGAGTCACCACCGCCGGGAACGGGGCCAGCCACGCCGGGCAGGGGCTGCTCCCCCGCTTGGCAGCATGCTCCGGCTCTTGGCTGAGCCAAGCGGGGCCGCTGGGACCCCTCTGCCCAGCATATGGGGCCCAGCGGGGCTGCCAGCCCCTCTGCAGGGAGCCCTGAGGGCACGTGGAGACTCTGCCCGGGCTGCTTCCTCCTTCAGAAGCAAATGCTTCTTGCTGCTCCATGCCGCTGCCCGGGGGGCACCAGGCCACGTGCCTGCTGCTTGCCCCGGGTCCCAGGCGCAGAGCCCCATCCCTCCTCTGCAACAATGGCGGGGTTGCTGAAAGAGGCCTGGAGGGAGCCAAGCTCCGTGTGGGGGGGACCGAGGGACCCCTCTCCCCTCTCTCCTCCCAGCGCTCCCAGGCTGGGCTCTGAGCCCGCGGCCCCTGCTCCTGCTGGCTGGCACATTCCCTCAGCAGCCGCATGCCCGGTGCCCAGTGCTGTGAGCACGCCTGGGTGCAGAGGGGGCTTGGCCAGGAGGATCCATCCCTAAATGGCCTTCCTTGCCCCAGGGCTTACCCTGCCCTGGCCCCTCACTGGCCGCCTGGCTGTGCCGCCCAGCACCCCGGCTTGGCGGGAACTCCAGCCACGTCGGGCCCATGTGAAGGTCCGGCCTTTGGTAGCCCTGGGCCAGGGCAAGCTTTCTGGTGTGTGTCAGGGAGCTTGCGGGCCCCCTGGCTGGCACGACCGTAACTGCTCCCTGCTGGGCATCCCTGCCCAGGGCAGAAGAGCTCCCTGCGGGCACTGGCCTTGGCTGCTGGCCTGGCAGGGGCACAGCCCAATGCTGCCTAGCACTGGGCAGGTTCCTGGCATGGCACACGGCCTCCCACACACCCTGGGGGATCCGCTCCAGAGCCTGGTGTGGCCCAGCGAGGGGCAGGAGGCTGATCTGTGCCCGCACGCCGGGATATAAATAGCCTGACAAAAATACACTCCAAGCCCAGCCAGAAAAGTGACAGGGGAACCTCCCCCTGCCAGGGTGACATCAGCAGCTTTGCACTCCACAGCCATCGCTTCTCCTTGAGCCCGCGCCAAAGGTCGCCTGGGAGCGCACGGGTACCAGGCCAGGGCAGTGGGGCGTGCCCAGCCCGCGTGCCCAGGCAGGAGAGTGGGGCGTGCTCAGCCCGCGTGCCCAGGCCAGGGCAGTGGGGCGTGCCCAGTCCTCGTGCCCAGCCCAGGGCAGTGGGGTGTGCCCAGCCGGTGTGCCCAGGCAGGAGAGTAGGGCGTGCTCAGCCCCCGTGCCCAGGCCAGGGGAGTGGGGCGTGCCCAGCCTGCATGCCCAGGCCAGGGGAGTGCCCAGCCCGTGTGCCCAGACTAGGGCAGTGGGGCGTACCCAGCCTACGTGCCCAGGCCAGGGGAGTGGGCCGTGCCCAGCCTGTGTGCCCAACCCAGGGCAGTGGGGTGTGCCCAGCCTGTGTGCCCAGGCCAGGGGAGTGGGGCGTGCCCAGCCTGTGTGCCCAGGCCAGGCAGTGGGGCGTGCCCAGCCTGCGTGCCCAGGCCAGGGCAGTGGGGTGTGCCCAGCCCGCGTGCCCAGGCCGGGGGAGTGGGGCGTGCCCAGCCCGCGTGCCCAGGCCGGGGGAGTGGGGCGTGCCCAGCCCGCGTGCCCAGGCCGGGGCAGTGGGGCGTGCCCAGCCCGCGTGCCCAGGCCGGGGGAGTGGGGCGTGCCCAGCCCGCGTGCCCAGGCCGGGGGAGTGGGGCGTGCCCACCCCGCATGCCCAGGCAGGAGAATGGGGCATGCGCAGCCTGTGTGCCCAGGCCAGGCAGTGGGGTGTGCCCAGCCCATGTCCCCTGATGTCTGGCTGGGGGCACCCTGTGAATAACTGGCCTTGTTCACTCCCTGCAGGATTACCTGGATGCCCTGCTCGCCAACTATTACGTAAGTGCGGGTGCTGCACCAGCGTCACGAGCCGGTTCCCCAAGGTGCTCAAAGTCCCTGACCTAGAGACGTGCTCCAGGTCCGGCCCTGCAGGCTGGGGCTTTCCCTCTGCCCCGCACCCACACTTTGCTAATGAGCTGGCAGAGCATCTCCTGTGGGGGCCCCACCCCACTGTCTGCATGGCCGTGCCCTGCACCAGGGCCTTGCCAACTGGCCAGCCAGCGTTCCTGCCCCACGTGGGGCAAGGGGGGACTGGGGCTGCCCAGGGCTCCCCCTCCCCCTATTATCTATTGACCCACCAGGAACTTGGGTGAATTTTAGTTAGCCAAGTGTCCCAACCCCTGTGGGTGCCCCCAGTGCCGGGGGCTGGAGGGAGGGGCTGAGGCAGGGCTGTAGGGTCCCCATCAGCATGTGCCTAAGGGGCCCTCACTCTGCCCTGTCTTCTCTCTTTCAGCTCTGGCCAGCAGTGCAGATTGCCAACTTCTACTTCATCCCCCTGAACCACAGGTCAGTCCCTGCCCCCCGCCCTCTTGGGTGCCCCAGTGCCCCCCTACCCTGCCCTCTGCCTGTGCCATGGCTCCCATCTGCCCCAACATCCCTGCCCCACCCCTGCCCTGCTCCTCCCCTCCTGTTGGGTGACCAGATAGGAAGTGTTTCAGAGTAGCAGCCATGTTAGTCTGTATTTGCAAAAAGAAAAGGAGGACTTGTGGCACCTTAGAGACTAACAAATTTATTTGAGCATGAGCTTTCATGAGCTACAGCTCACTTCATCGGATGCATGGAAACTGACTGTAAGTAAGGACTGGCCTGTCTCCCAAGGTCTGTGAGAGTGATGGGTCGTCCTTCACTATAGGTTGTAGATCCTTAATAATGCGTTGGAGGGGTTTTAGTTGGGGGCTGAAGGTGATGAATAGTGGCGTTCTGTTACTTTCTTTGTTGGGCCTGTCCTGTAGTAGGTGACTTCTGGGTACTCTTCTGGCTCTGTCAATCTGTTTCTTCACTTCCGCAGGTGGGTATTGTAGTTGTAAGAATGCTTGATAGAGACCTTGTAGGTGTCTGTCTCTGTCTGAAGGGTTGGAGCAAATGCGGTTGTATCGTAGAGCTTGGCTGTAGACAGTGGATCGTGTGGTGTGGTCTGGGTGAAAGCTGGAGGCATGTAGGTAGGAATAGCGGTCAGTAGGTTTCCGGTATAGGGTGGTGTTTATGTGACCATCGCTTATTAGAACCATAGTGTCCAGGAAGTGGATCTCTAGTGTGGACTGGTTCAGGCTGAGGTTGATGGTGGGATGGAGATTGTTGAAATCATGGTGGAATTCCTCAAGGGCTTCTTTTCCATGGGTCCAGATGATGAAGATGTCATCAATGTACCGCAAGTAAGACTGCAAAAAGAAGGATTCTCGGTGGACTCCTCCTGAAGGTAGAAACAACAGAGTGGACTTCTATATAGAGTGCTTCCGCAGACACGCACGGGCTGAAATTGTGGAAAAGCAGCATCACTTGCCCCATAACTTCAGCTGTGCAGAACACAATGCCACCCACAGCCTCAGAAACAACTCTGACATCATAATCGAAAAGGCTGACAAAGAAGGTGCTGTCGTCATCATGAATAGGTCAGAATACGAACAAGAGGCTGCTACACAGCTCTCCAACACCACTTTCAGAAAAGCAGACTTTGACTCCCTCAGAGAACTGATGGGCAGGATCCCCTGGGAGAATAACATGAGGGGGAAAGGAGTCCAGGAGAGCTCGCTGTATTTTAAAGAATCCTTATTGAGGTTACAGGGACAAACCATCCCGATGTGTAGAAAGAATAGTAAATATGGCAGGCGACCAGCTTGGCTTAACAGTGAAATCCTTGCTGCTCTTAAATACAAAAAAGAAGCTTACAAGAAGTGGAAGATTGGACAAATGACCAGGGAAGAGTATAAAAATATTGCTCGGGCTTGCAGGAGTGAAATCAGGAAGGCCAAATCACACCTGGAGTTGCAGCTAGCAAGAGATGTTAAGAGTAACAAGAAGGGTTTCTTCAGGTATGTTAGCAACAAGAAGAAAGTTAAGGAAAGTGTGGGCCCCTTACTGAATGAGGGAGGCAACCTCGTGACAGAGGATGTGGAAAAAGCTAATGTGCTCAATGCTTTTTTTGCCTCTGTCTTCACGAACAAGATCAGCTCCCAGACTGCTGCGCTGGGCAGCACAGCACGGGGAGGAGGTGACCAGCCCTCTGTGAATGAAGAAGTGGTTCGGGACTATTTAGAAAAGCTGGACGAGCACAAGTCCATGGGGCTGGATGCGCTGCATCCGAGGGTGCTAAAGGAGTTGGCGGATGTGATTGCAGAGCCATTGGCCATTATCTTTGAAAACTCATGGCGATCGGGGGAAGTCCCGGACGACTGGAAAAAGGCTAATGTAGTGGCCATCTTTAAAAAAGGGAAGAAGGAGGATCCTGGGAACTACAGACCAGTCAGCCTCACCTCAGTCCCTGGAAAAATCATGGAGCAGGTCCTCAAGGAATCAATTCTGAAGCACTTAGAGGAGAGGAAAGTGATCAGGAACAGTCAGCATGGATTCACCAAGGGCAAATCATGCCTGACTAATCTAATTGCCTTCTATGATGAGATAACTGGCTCTGTGGATGAGAGGAAAGTAGTGGAAGTGTTATTCCTTGACTTTAGCAAAGCTTTTGACACGGTCTCCCACAGTATTCTTGCCAGCAAGTTAAAGAAGTATGGGCTGGATGAATGGACTATAAGGTGGATAGAAAGTTGGCTAGATTGTCGGGCTCAATGGGTAGTGATCAATGGCTCCATGTCTAGTTGGCAGCCGGTATCAAGTGGAGTGCCCCAAGGGTTGGTCCTCGGGCCGGTTTTGTTCAAAATCTTCATAAGTGATCTGGAGGATGGCGTGGATTGCACCCTCAGCAAGTTTGCAGATGACACTAAACTGGGAGGAAAGGTAGATACACTGGAGGGTAGGGATAGGATACAGAGGGACCTAGACAAATTAGAGGATTGAGCCAAAAGAAATCTGATGAGGTTCAACAAGGACAAGTGCAGAGTCCTGCACTTAGGACGGAAGAATCCCAGGCACCGCTACAGACTAGGGACCGAATGGCTAGGCAGCAGTTCTGCAGAAAAGGACCTAGGGGTCACAGTGAACGAGAAGCTGGGTATGAGTCAACAGTGTGCCCTTGTTGCCAAGAAGGCCAATAGCATTTTGGGGTGTATAAGTAGGGGCATTGTCAGCAGATCGAGGGACGTGATCATTCCCCTCTATTCGACATTGGTGAGGCCTCATCTGGAGTACTGTGTCCAGTTTTGGGCCCCACACTACAAGAAGGATGTGGAAAAATTGGAAAGAGTCCAGCGGAGGGCAGCAAAAATGATTAGGGGACTGGAACACATGACTTACGAGGAGAGGCTGAGGAAACTGGGATTATTTAGTCTACAGAAGAGAATAGTGAAGGGGGATTTGATAGCTGCTTTCAACTACCTGAAAGGGGATTCCAAAGAGGATGGATCTCGACTGTTCTCAGTGGTAGCAGATGACAGAACGAGGAGTAATGGTCTCAAGATGCAGTGGGGGAGGTTTAGGTTGGATATTAGGAAAAACTTTTTCACTAGGAGGATGGTGAAGCACTGGAATGTGTTCCCTAGGGAGGTGGTGGAATCTCCTTCCTTTGAGGTTTTTAAGGTCAGGCTTGACAAAGCCCTGGCTGGGATGATTTAGTTGGGGATTGGTCCTGCTTTGAGCAGGGGGTTGGACTAGATGACCTCCTGAAGTCCCTTCCAACCCTGATATTCTATGATTCTATTTCACATTTGGGGACAATGTATACCTTCAAATCAGCGGCACTGCTATGGGTACCCGCATGGCCCCACAGTATGCCAACATTTTTATGACTGACTTAGAACAACGCTTCCTCGGCTCCTGTCCCCTAACGCTCCTACTCTACTTGCACATCTTCATCATCTGGACCCATGGAAAAGAAGCCCTTGAGGAATTCCACCATGATTTCAACAATTTCCATCCCACCATCAACCTCAGCCTGAACCAGTCCACACAAGAGATCCACTTCCTGGACACTACGGTGCTAATAAGCGATGGTCACATAAACACCACCCTATACCGGAAACCTACTGACCGCTATTCCCACCTACATGCCTCCAGCTTTCACCCAGACCACACCGCACGATCCATTGTCTACAGCCAAGCTCTACGATACAACCGCATTTGCTCCAACCCCTCAGACAGAGGCAAACACCTACAAGATCTCTATCAAGCATTCTTACAACTACAATACCCACCTGCTGAAGTGAGGAAACAGATTGACAGAGCCAGAAGAGTACCCAGAAGTCACCTACTACAGGACAGGCCTAACAAAGAAAATAACAGAACGCCACTAGCCGTCACCTTCAGCCCCAACTAAAACCCCTCCAACGCATCCTCAAGGATCTACAACCTATCCTGAAGGACGACCCATCACTCTCACAGATCTTGGGAGACAGGCCAGTCCTTGCCTACAGACAGCCCCCCAACCTGAAGCAAATACTCACCGGCAACCACACACCACACAACAGAACCACTAACCCAGGAACCAAACCCTGCAACAAGTCCCTGTGCCAACTCTGTCCGCATATCTATTCAAGGGACATCAGACACCCTATCAGGGTCTCGTTCCCCTGCACATCTACCAATGTGATAGATGCCATTATGGGCCAGCAATGCCCCTCTGCCATGTACATTGGCCAAACCGGACAGTCTCTACGCAAAAGAATCAATGGACACAAATCAGACGTCAAGAATTATAACATTCAAAAACCAGTCGGAGAACACTTGAATCTCTCTGGTTACTCGATTACAGACCTAAAAGTGGCAATTCTTCAACAAAAAAACTTCAGAAACAGACTCCAAGGAGAGACTGCTGAATTGGAATTAATTTGCAAACTGGATACCATTAACTTAGGCTTGAATAGAGACTGGGAGTGGATGGGTCATTACACAAAGTAAAACTATTTCCCCATGTTTATTCCCCCACCCCCCACTGTTCCTCAGACGTTCTTGTCAACTGCTGGAAATGGCCCACCTTGATTATCACTACAAAAGGTTCCCCCCCGCTCTCCTGCTGGTAATAGCTCACCTTAAGTGATCACTCTCGTTACAGTGTGTATGGTAACACCCATTGTTTCATGTTTTCTGTGTATATAAATCTCCCCACTGTATTTTCCACTGAATGCATCCGATGCAGTGAGCTCTAGCTCACAAAAGCTTATGCTCTAATCAATGTGTTAGTCTCTAAGGTGCCACGAGTCCTCCTGTTCTTTTTGTAGATAGGAAGTGTGAAAAATCGGGACAGGGGCTGGGGAGCAATAGGCGCCTATATCAGAAAAAGCCCAGAATATCGGGACTGTCCCTATAAAATCAGGGCATCTGGTCATCCTACCGCCTGCCCCACCTGCTCTGGTTCCCCGTCCCCACCTTCCCCCCACACCTGTGCCATCCCTCCCAACTGCCCCAATATCCCTGGCTGCCCCTGTCCCAGCCCAGGGAGGCTGTGTGCTGGGGCACAGCAGGGGCTGGGACACCGAGTGGGGCGTGCAGCTTGGGGTTTCCCCTGCTGGGGCCACAGCCGCTGCCCAGGGAGGAAGGGGCCTGGCCAGGAGCCTCCAGCCAGCCCCGGACACAGGGCCCAGCTCCGCCCCGGCTAATGGGAGCTGCAAGGCAGCCTGGCCTGAGGCATGGGGGCTGCCCAGCAAGGGGCAGAGCCTCGCCTGGCCACTGTGCCATGTGCGCGTCAGGCCTAGCCCGTCGCTGACCCGGCTCCCGCCTCTGTCCCAGGCTGGCTGTCGTGCAGGTGGTGGCTGTCGTCTGGAATTCCTACCTGTCCTGGAAGGCGAACCAGCTGTGAGGCCATGGGGCTGGCGCCCCTCCCAGCCCCCCACCCAGCCCGGTCTCCCCGAGCCCTCCACCCAGCCTGCCCCCCCCGCGCCACACCCTCCACTGCGACTGCCATAGCGAATGGCCGTGGGGCCGTTCCCCCTCCCCGTTCCCCCCACCCAGCCGCAGGGCCCCCCCCATGTTGCACCCTCCTCTGCGACTGCCATAGGGAATGGCCATGGGGCCGGACCCCCTTCCCATTCCCCCTACCCAGCCGCAGGGCCCCCCATGCCACACCCTCCACTGCGACTGCCATAGCAAATGGCCATGGGGCCGGACCCGTTCCCCCTACCCAGCTGCAGGCCCCCCCCCATGTTGCACCCTCCTCTGTGACTGCTCAGCAGTGGCTTTTGGGGGAGCTCCAGGGGGCCACATCACACAGCAACCATCAAACTGGCCCCCCTGGGCAGCCTCAGCAAGGGAACCACTGACGTGGTGCTGGGGGGTCTGAGCCATGCCCCATGGCTGTCCCCAGCACAGGGGGAGATTGATTCCTGCCCCATGGCTGTCCACAGGGTGACTGAGCCACTCCCCATGGTGGTCACTGGCCCTGGGATAGACCAAGCCGTGCCCATGGATGCCTGCGGTGCTGGGAGGTGATTGAGCCATGCCCCATGGCTACTCCTGGCGCTGGGGGGAGACTGAGCCGCACCCCTGGTTGGAAAGCCCCTGCCCGCACGGGCCTTTCTGAGCCACCGCCTATGGAGCCCAGGCACGCTGGGAAGGAACCGGAGAAATAAACTCAGTGACTGGCCTTGCCGTGGCCCTGCTGTTGGGGACGGGGCTGGGGCCTCCCGGGGGGAACCTTGTTCCAGGGGCTGGGATGGGGTCCGCAGGAGCCGAGGGCAGCTGGCAGGAGCTGCTCCCCGGCAACCAGGCTTGGCACTGGCAGGTCCCCATGGTCATAACCCACAGCGCAGGCAGGGCCGATGGGATGCAGCCTTCCTGCAGAGCCTGCTCCTCACGGGGCAGCTGTGGCCTTGGCCAGAGCACAGAGCGCCCACCTGGCAATGCCCCTGGGCCGGCCCATCACACGCTGCCACCCGCGCATGGGCAGCACTGACCCGAGGGGCTGCACCAAGGGGTTTCCAGTCAGCCCCCTCGGCTCTAAGTGCTGGGACCCTCCCACCTCATAGGGTCCTCGAGCCCGAGCTCCAGCTCGTGCCCGAACATCTCTTCCGCAGTGAAGAAGCCCTGCAGCCAGAACCCGGGCTGTGAACTCTGTGTGGACGTACCCCGGGTGACCACACGGGTCCCTCCGGGCTTGGGGATCTCGCATTGCAGCCTGGGTCGCTGTACCAGCCTTGGCAGACACCTGGTTGCCAGCCCAGGCTGGAGCCCCACGTCTCTGCTCTCGTTGCTAGCTATGCTCATGCCGTTTGCGCCAGCAGGAGGGTGCCAGTCCCTGCTACCCTCAGCCTGGTTGCGCTGGGGCCAGCCGTGCCGTGTGAGAGCTACACCTCCCCCCACCCCGCGCACAAGGTCTTGGGCAGGGACGTGCAAAGCATATCTCTGCTGGGTGCCTCAGTTTTCCCCTGAAGCAGGGCTACTGATGCTAAGCTGGAGCGGCCCTGGGCAGTGCCCGCGTGGGCAGAGGCTGCGCTCTGGCCTCTCCGCTCTGGGCAGAGTGAGCGCATTAACTCGTCAGGATGTGAGTGTGTGGGTGAGTCTGCAGAGCCACTGCTGGGGCAGCTGGTGCCTGGCAGCTCGCACGTGGCATTAGCTGGATCCCGGCAGGAGGTGGGCCTGACGGGTGGCATGGTGAGTGTGGGGCAAGTGGCCAGGTCCAACCCTCGGGGCCCCGCTGCTGCTGCCAACACTGCAGCAGGAATGTTACCTCCGTGCCCTGCCAGCTCCCGGGGGCAAAGGACGTCTGTCACGGATCCCCAGGCCTGGTGCTCTTGCACGGCTCTGGCCTAGTCCCTGGGAGGGCCCCTTTAGTGTGTCAGCCCCGTCAGGGTCACACACTCACTGGGGTGAGCCCCCTTGGCTTCCCCACCTCCCACGACCAAACCTCAGAGCCTTCAGCATCCCTGGGTCACGCCTCAAGCTCCCAGCAGCGAGTCCACCTGAGCTGGACACGAGGGAGACTTGTACCCACAGAAGGAGCAGTGCACCCCCACATTCTGTACCCTGTGTCATGGAGTCCCCAGGCGATGCTCTGGAACTGCTCCATTTGAAGCCATCCAGGACTCTGGGGGAGCCTCCTCTCTGGGAGCAGACTGTCTCCAGGGCAAGAAGCTTCCACAGCTTCCACCTTCCTGGGTCTGACCTCGGAGCATTCAGCATCCTCTGCCCCTCCGTGCGCTTCCCACAGCAAGTCTACCCAGGTGGGATCCTGGGGAAGCCAGAGGGCCCTGCCCCCCAACCCCACAGTCAGACGTGACTCTCAGCCAGCCAGTAAAACAGAGGTTTATTAGACGACAGGAACATGGTCTAAAACAGAGCTTGTAGGTACAGAGAACAGGACCCCACAGTCAGGTCTGTCTTGGGGGCCAGGGAGGCCAGAGCCCCATCTGGGCCTCCCTCCATTTCCCCAGCCAGCTCCAAACTGAAACTCTCTAGCCCCTCCTCTCCTTTGTCTGTTTCCTGGGCCAGGAGGCCACCTGATCTCTTTGTTCCCCAACTCCTTCAGTTGGCACCTTGCCGGGGAGGGCCCCAGGCCATCAGTGGCCAGGAGACGGGGTGTCGGCCATTCTCTGTGCAGACACCATCACACTGGCCCCCTAGGGCTCTGACACAATCTCACCCCCGATCCCCCCACCTGGATACTTAAGAAAGGCATAGGGGAAACTGAGGCACCCACACACTATTCAGAGAGAACATTAAGAACGTTCCCACTTCATCACACCCTGCAGTGACTCTCAGCCAGTGGGGTGACAGCAGGAGGGTTATTAGATGTTTGGACCATAGCGTAGAAAGTCCTTAGTTACCATGGAGAACAGAAAGTTACCGCCTGGTCCATCTGGATCAGTCCAGAGCCCTCTGGCCCCTCCGTAGTCCCAGTACCCAGAAGCCTCTTCTTCCAGCAGCCCCCAGGTAACAACCCCACCTGGCCCCTCCTTGGTCCTTTGTCCTCGTTCCTGGGCAAACACTGTCACCTGGCCCCTCCTTAGCTCGTTATTGTCCAGTGGGTCACACCCAGCTGGCGCCCTGCAGAGGGGGGCATCCCTGGCATTAGTTGGGTGCCAACTGTCCAGGCAATGAGTGGCCATTGTCTTCTGGGCCTGTCCATGGGCCTGGACCCCAGGCAGCTAGGCATCAGTCACACCTGGATCTCCCCACCTTTTCCCACCACCAACCATAGGGGAAACTGAGGCCCACACAATAGCCATACAAAACATTATGAAAAATTCCCACTTGGTCACAGCTTCCCAGAGGGAATCCAGGCCCTGGCCTTCCCACCCGCGGGTGGCTCTGCAGGCAGGGCTGGGCGCAGTCTCTGACCTAGAGGGGGTGGCCAGGGATAGGTAGGTCTGCGGCATGGAGCCAGATGTGGGCAGGGAGCGAGAGGCTACTCCCACCCAGGGCAACGCCACACAGTCAGGAGCCAGTGTATCCCATTGCAAGGGCCTCAGGGCAGGGCCCGGGGCCCTGTGTGCTCTGTATGGGCTGCAGCCAGATTATGAGGGGTCAGTAAGCATGTGGACGAGGGGGATCCAGTGGATATAGTGTACATAGATTTTCAGAAAGCCTTTGACAAGGTCCCTCACCAAAGACTCTTAAGCAAAGTAAGCTGCCATGGGATAAGAAGGAAGGTCCTCTCATGGATTGGTAAGTGGTTAAAAGATAGGACACAAAGGGTAGGAATAAATGGTCAGTTTTCAGACTGGAGAGAGGTAAATAGTGCTGTCCCCCAGGGATCTGTTCTGGGCCCAGTCCTATTTAACATATTCATAAACTATCTGGAAAAGGGGTAAACAGTGAGGTGGCAAAATTTGCAGATGATACAAAACTACTCAAGATAGTTAAGTCCCAGGCAGACTGTGAAGAGCTACAAAGGGACTCACAAAACTGGATGACTGGGCAGCAAAATGGCAGATGAAATTTAATGTTTATCAATGCAAAGCAATGCACATTGGAAAACATAATCCCAGCTATATATATACAGTGATGGGGTCTAAATTAGCTGTTACCACTCAAGAAAGAGATCTTGGAGTCACAGTGGATAGTTCTCTGAAAACATCCACTCAATGTGCAGCGGCAGTCAAAAAAGCGAACAGGACGTTGGGAATAATTAAGAAAGGGATAGATAATAAGACAGAAAATATCATGTTGCCTCTATATAAATCCATGCTATACCCACACCTTGAATACTGCATGCAGATGTGGTCGTCCCATCTCAAAAAAGATATATTGAATTTGGAAAAGGTACAGAAAAGGGTAACAAAAATTATTAGGTGTATGGAACGGCTTCCATATAGGAGAGATTAATAAGTCTGGGAGTGTTCAGGTTGGAAAAGGGACAACTAAGTGGGGATATGATTGAGATCTATAAAATCATGACGTGTGGAGAAAGTAAATAAGGAAGTGTTATTTACTCCTTCTCATAACACAAGAACTAGGAGCCACCAAATGAAATTAGTAGGCAGTAGTTTTAAAACAAACAAAAGGAAGTATTTCTTCTCACAATGCACAGTCAACCTGTGGAACTCCTGCCAGAGAATGTTATGAAGGCCAAGACTATAACAGGGTTCAAAAAAGAACTAGATAAGTTTATGGAGGATGGGTCTATCAATGGCTATTAGCCAGGATGGGCAGGGATGGTGTCCCTAGCCTCTGTTTGCTAGGAGCTGGGAATGGGTGACTGGGGATGGATCACTTGGTGATTGTGTGTTCTGTTCATTCCCTCTGGGGCACCTGGCACTGGCCACTGTCGGAAGACAGGATACTGGGGTGGATGGACCTTTGGTCTGACCAAGTGTGGCCATTCTTATGGGCTCCTCAGAGCAGAGCCAGGGGCCCTGTATGGGCCCGAGCCAGACTGTCAGCTCCCCAGGACAGAGCCCTGCTCTCAGTTCATAGATTCATAGAATATCAGGGTTGGAAGGGACCTCAGGAGGTCATCTAGTCCAACCTCCTGCTCAAAGCAGGACCAATCCCCAACTAAATCATCCCAGCCAGGGCTTTGTCAAGCCTGACCTTAAAAACCTCAAAGGAAGGAGATTCTATCACCTCCCTAGGTAACACATTCCAGTGCATCACCATCCTCCTAGTGAAAAAGTTTTTCCTAATATCCAACTTAAACCTCCCCCACTGCAGCTTGAGACCATTACTCCTTGTTCTGTCACCTGCTACCACTGAGAACGGTCTAAATCCATCCTCTTTGGAACCCCCCTTTCAGGTAGTTGAAGGCTGCTATCAAATCCCCCCTCATTCTTCTCTTCTGCAGACTAAACAATCCCAGTTCCCTCAGCCTCTCCTCGTAAGTCATGTGTTCCAGCCCCCTGATCATTTTTGTTGCCCTCCGCTGGATGTTTCCCAATTTTTCCACATCCTTCTTGTAGTGTGGGGCCCAAAACTGGACACAGTACTCCAGATGAGGCCTCACCAATGTCGAATAGAGGGGAATGATCACGTCCCTCGATCTGCTGTCAATGCTCCTACTTATACATCCCAAAATGCTGTTAGCTTTCTTGGCAACAAGGGCACACTGTTGACTCATATCCAGCTTCTCATCCACTGTAACCCCTAGGTCCTTTTCTGCAGAACTGCTGCTGAGCCATTCGGTCCCTAGTCTGTAACGGTGCATGGGGTTCTTCCGTCCTAAGTGCAGGACTCTGCACTTGTCCTTGTTGAACTTCATCAGATTTCTTTTGGACCAATCCTCTAATATGTCTAGGTCCCTCTATATCTTAATGGGCCATCAAGCAGGCTAGGCAGAGCTGACACCAACTTGTCTGGGGTGTCACCCAGAAGCATAGCACAAGTTTGAACTTCAGACAGTACAGAGCCAATACTTATAACTTTAA
Source organism: Natator depressus (assembly GCF_965152275.1). Lineage (NCBI taxonomy): Eukaryota > Metazoa > Chordata > Testudines > Cheloniidae > Natator > Natator depressus. The sequence goes on along the minus strand of NC_134236.1, from coordinate 1,088,290 downwards.
ATACAAAAATGATACACACATATAGACAGCATAATAATAACCAGCAAACCATAACCTTGTCTGAGACACCTTATTTGCCCCCCCCTTTATACAAGATTTGGTGCCACTACAGGACCTTGGTTGCAACCATGTGCTATACGATCCCAGTTCAAGTCAATAACGTCGCACCTTGTTCTTGAAGACAAAGGCAAAAAAAGCATTGAGTACATTAGCTTTTTCCACATCCTCTGTCACTAGCTTGCCTCCCTCATTCAGTAAGGGGCCCACACTCTCCTTGACTTTCTTCTTGTTGCTAACATACCTGAAGAAACCCTTCTTGTTACTCTTAACATCTCTTGCTAGCTGCAACTCCAGGTGTGATTTGGCCTTCCTGATTTCACTCCTGCATGCCCGAGCAATATTTTTATACTCTTCCCTGGTCATTTGTCCAATCTTCCACTTCTTGTAAGCTTCTTTTTTGTGTTTAAGATCAGCAAGGATTTCACTGTGAAGCCAAGCTGGTCGCCTGCCATATTTACTATTCTTTCGACTCACCGGGATGGTTTGTCCCTGTAACGTCAATAAGGATTCTTTAAAATACAGCCAGCTCTCCTGGACTCCTTTCCCCCTCATGTTATTCTCCCAGGGGATCTTGCCCATCAGTTCCCTGAGGGAGTCAAAGTCTGCTTTTCTGAAGTCCAGGGTCCGTATTCTGCTGCTTTCCTTTCTTCCATGTGTCAGGATCCTGAACTTGACCATCTCATGGTCACTGCCTCCCAGGTTCCCATCCACTTTTGCTTCCCCTACTAATTCTTCCCGGTTTGTGAGCAGCAGGTCAAGAAGAGCTCTGCCCCTAGTTGGTTCTTCCAGCACTTGCACCAGGAAATTGTCCCCTACACTTTCCAAAACTTCCTGGATTGTCTGTGCACCACTGTATTGCTCTCCCAGCAGATATCAGGGTGATTGAAGTCTCCCATGAGAACCAGGGCCTGCGATCTAGTAACTTCTGGTCTGGTGGTCGGGTAGTGTAGACAAGCCCTTAGTTTTACCAAAAAATGTAGTGTTACCCACAGATGTTTTTACAAAGTTCTGGGTTTCTTTTTCCAAGTTGCCTGAAAGCCTTTGAATGGACAGCATTGTTAACACAATGTAGATATTAATACCTTATAGAACATAGGTGTCTTGGCATTTAGCCACCAATGCCATGAGCCGGTGTGCCTCCATTTTCCCTTCAACCCAGCAGTCTAGATTTGTTATGCTTTCTCTGCTGTGCCAAGCTCTAAGCCTGTTCACAGGTACTAGCTGAGAAGCAGTATTCTTACAGGATGTCCCTCTTACCACTCCTAGCCCGTACAAAAGTTTCTTCCAAAAATCATGCATGTTACACATTTTTAAAGGATTTACCAAATTCTTTGTCTCAACCCATAGATAATGAATCATAGAATCATAGAATCACAGAATATCAGGGTTGGAAGGGACCTCAGGAGGTCATCTAGTCCAACCCCCTGCTCAAAGCAGGACCAATCCCCAATCAAATCATCCCAGCCAGGGCTTTGTCAAGCCTGACCTTAAAAACTTCCAAGGAAGGAGATTCTACCACCTCCCTAGGTAACGCATTCCAGTGTTTCACCACCCTCCTAGTGAAAAAGTTTTTCCTAATATCCAACCTAAACCTCCCCCACTGCAACTTGAGACCATTACTCCTTGTCCTGTCCTCTTCTACCACTGAGAATAGTCTAGAACCATCCTCTCTGGAACCACCTCTCAGGTAGTTGAAAGCAGCTATCAAATCCCCCCTCATTCTTCTCTTCCGCAGACTAAACAATCCCAGTTCCCTCAGCCTCTCCTCATAAGTCATGTGTTCCAGACCCCTAATCATTTTTGTTGCCCTTCGCTGGACTCTCTCCAATTTATCCACATCCTTCTTGTAGTGTGGGGCCCAAAACTGGACACAGTACTCCAGATGAGGCCTCACCAATGTCGAATAGAGGGGAACAATCACGTCCCTCGATCTGCTCGCTATGCCCCTACTTATACATCCCAAAATGCCATTGGCCTTCTTGGCTACAAGGGCACACTGCTGACTCATATCCAGCTTCTCGTCCACTGTAACCTCTAGGTCCTTTTCCGCAGAACTGCTGCCTAGCCATTCGGTCCCTAGTCTGTAGCTGTGCATTGGGTTCTTCCGTCCTAAGTGCAGGACCCTGCACTTATCCTTATTGAACCTCATCAGGTTTCTTTTGGCCCAATCCTCCAATTTGTCTAGGTCCCTCTGTATCCTATCTCTGCCCTCCAGCGTATCTACCACTCCTCCCAGTTTAGTATCATCCGCAAATTTGCTGAGAGTGCAATCCACACCATCCTCCAGATCATTTATGAAGATATTGAACAAAACCGGCCCCAGGACCGACCCCTGGGGCACTCCACTTGACACCGGCTGCCAACTAGACATGGAGCCATTGATCACTACCCCTTGAGCCCGACAATCTAGCCAACTTTCTACCCACCTTATAGTGCATTCATCCAGCCCATACTTCTTTAACTTGCTGACAAGAATACTGTGGGAGACCGTGTCAAAAGCTTTGCTAAAGTCAAGAAACAATACATCCACTGCTTTCCTTTCATCCACAGAATCAATAATCTCATCATAAAAGGTGATTAGATTAGTCAGGCATGACCTTCCCTTGGTGAATCCATGCTGACTGTTCCTGATCACTTTCCTCTCGTGTAAGTGCTTCAGGATTGATTCCTTGAGGACCTGCTCCATGATTTTTCTGGGGACTGAGGTGAGGCTGACTGGCCTGTAGTTCCCAGGATCCTCCTTCTTCCCTTTTTTAAAGATTGGCACTACATTAGCCTTTTTCCAGTCATCTGGGACTTCCCCCGTTCGCCACGAGTTTTCAAAGATAATGGCCAATGGCTCTGCAATCACATCCGCCAATTCCTTTAGCACTCTCGGATGCAACTCGTCCGGCCCCATGGACTTGTGCACGTCCAGCTTTTCTAAATAGTCCCTAACCACCTCTTTCTCCACAGAGGGCTGGCCATCTACTCCCCATGTTGCGATGCCCAGCGCAGCAGTCTGGGAGCTGTCCTTGTTAGTGAAGACAGAGGCAAAAAAAGCATTGAGCACGTTAGCTTTTTCCACATCCTCTGTCACTAGGTTGCCTCCCTCATTCAGTAAGGGGCCCACACTTTCCTTGGCTTTCTTCTTGTTGCCAACATACCTGAAGAAACCCTTCTTGTTACTCTTGACATCTCTTGCTAGCTGCAGCTCCAGGTGCGATTTGGCCCTCCTGATTTCATTCCTACATGCCCGAGCAATATTTTTATACTCTTCCCTGGTCATATGTCCAACCTTCCACTTCTTGTAAGCTTCTTTTTTATGTTTAATATCCGCTAGGATTTCACCATTAAGCCAAGCTGGTCGCCTGCCATATTTACTATTCTTTCGACTCATCGGGATGGTTTGTCCCTGTAACCTCAACAGGGATTCCTTGAAATACAGCCAGCTCTCCTGGACTCCTTTCGCCTTCATGTTAGTCCCCCAGGGCATCCTACCCATCCGCTCCCTGAGGGAGTCGAAGTCTGCTTTCCTGAAGTCCAGGGTCCGTATCCTGCTGCTTACCTTTCTTCCCTGTGTCAGGATCCTGAACTTGACCATCTCATGGTCACTGCCTCCCAGATTCCCATCCACTTTTGCTTCCCCCACTAATTCTTCCCTGTTTGTGAGCAGCAGGTCAAGAAAAGCTCCCCCCCTAGTTGGCTCGTCTAGCACTTGCACCAGGAAATTGTCCCCTACACTTTCCAAAACTTCCTGGATTGTCTGTGCACCGCTGTACTGCTCTCCCAGCAGATATCAGGGTGATTGAAGTCTCCCATGAGAACCAGGGCGTGCGATCTAGTAGCTTCTGCGAGTTGCCGGAAGAAAGCCTCGTCCACCTCATCCCCCTGGTCCGGTGATCTATAGCAGACTCCCACCACTACATCACTCTTGTTACTCACACTTCTAAACTTAATCCAGAGACACTCAGGTTTTTCTGCAGTTTCGTACCGGAGCTCTGAGCAGTCATACTGCTCCCTTACATACAGTGCTACTCCCCCCCATGAATGAAGAGGCATAAAATTACCAGTAAATTCATGACAGGGCAGCACTTCCAAGTCTGATGATCATACCATGGCTTCTGTTTAGACAGTCCAGTTTGTTCAGCATTCATTACATTTTCCAACCTCTTCCTGTACCATTGTATGTGTTCAGATACAGGTTTTCTCTTCCCTTTAGTACAGGTTCTTAATTCTTGCATATCTTTGGGGCGTTGGTGAGGAAAGGGTGTAAGGAGACCTTGCATGTTACTGGCCCTCCCCCTGTGGAGTTGCATTTCATCTCCAGGGCTAAGCCCATGAGAAGAATCCCCCCGCCCAGTGTGTCTTTGTGTTTCTCACTCCCATTACTCAGCTAACCTATGCTTAGCTGTTGGGAGGAGTTTACTTGCCCGGGAAATGGCTGCCTCCTCCCCTTTGTCAGGTGGGTCATTAGCATTTTCACTGACACACCATTTCTTAGAAAGACCCTCATCCTGCCTTAAAGAGACAGAGTTAGTTTTCACAAATGCATCAGGAACAACATTTTGCAAAAGTGGGAACTGGATTGGGGTACTCTCTGAGACTCTTCTCTCTGTCCCTGAGAGGTCTGTTGTGTGACGGCTCCCCTCCAGGAGGTCAGTTACACAATTCCCTCTGAAGACCTGAGCCACCGGTAGGGTGCCTGGGAGCATGGGTGCCAATCCAGCAAATTTCTCCTGGGTAAACCCTCCCATGTAATCAGTGAGGAGACATTCCAGTACTTTCTCACATCCCTTGCTAACTTCCTTCTCTGGGCCCCCCTCTAAGGCACACATCTCTGTGCTCTTTAGAGTGGGGTCTAGCCCCTACTCAGCCATGAGCTCACAGCTAACAGCCGGATTAGTCCGTTCACTGGTTCACCCTCCTCCCTCTTGGAATTGGGTCTGCCTCTGGCTACAGAGCCCAGGGAAGTTTCTAGATTCCACTACCCTCCTTTGGGCTTCTCTGTAGGACACATGTCCCTCTGCATTCTAGAGCAGGGGTCTCAAACTCAAATGACCACGAGGGCCACATGAGGACTAGTACATTGGCCTGAGGGCCACATCACTGACCCCCCCCGCTGCCCTGGCCCTGCCCCCACTCCACCCCTTTCATGAGGCCCCGTCCCTGCCCCACCTCTTCCCAGCCCCCATTCCAACCCCTTCCCCGTGCTCCCCCCCTACTCCCAACCCACCCCCCATGGTGAGGGAGAACTGTTATGCTGCCCTGGCAACGAGCGATGAGGAATCACCCCCAGAGCAGGAGGAGGAGGAGGAGGAGGAGGAGGAGAAGCCATGTACCCCCAAGTCTGGGAGGATCACAGCTGCCACTCCCAGGAGGAAACGTAGGGTAGTGGTGGTTGGTGACTCTCTTCTGAGGGGGATGGAGGTACTCATCTGTTGCCCTGACATGGCATCCCGGGAGGTATGCTGCCTGCCAGGGCCCCGTAACCGAGATGTTACGGAGGGATTGTCAAGGATCATCCAGCCTTCTGACTACTAACCCTGCTACTCATCCATGTGGGCATTAATGATACTGTGAGGTCTGACCCCCAGCGGATCAAAAGGGACTGCAGGGCTCTGGGAGTAAGGGTGCGGGAGTTGGGAGCGCAGGTGGTGTTCTCTGTGATCTTCGATCCTTCCAGTCAAGGATAGGGGCCACAGCAGAGACAGATGCATCCTGGAGGTGAATGTCTGGCTGAGAGGATGGGTGTCTAAGGGAATTGCTTGTATGACTTCTGGTTACCCAGTGGGGTAAAACCAAAGTCCTCTCTGTCTGGCTGGTTGGGTGTGCCTTAATAGTAAAGGAAACTCAGCCTGGGGCTATAACTGCCCTGCTCTAAGCAATTTGTCCTGAATTAATACTCTGAGTTGTGTCCCACCAGAAGCAGCATGGTTACTCCGGGGAATTACAGACCAGTCAGCTTAACTTCTGTACCTGGAAAGATAATGGAGCAAATAATTAAGCAATCAATTTGCAAACACCTAGAAAATAATGGGATGATAAGTAACAGTCAGCATGGATTTGTCAAGAACAAATCATGTCAAACCAACCTGATAGCTTTCTTTGACAGGGTAACAAGCCTTGTAGATGGAAGGAAGTGGTAGATGTGGTATATCTTGACTTTAGTAAGGCTTTTGATACTGTCTCGCATGACCTTCCAATAAACAAACTAGGGAAATGCAACCTAGATGGAGCTATGAGGTGGGTGCAAAACTGGTTGGAGAACCATTCCCAGGGAATAGTTATTAGTGGTTCACAGTCAGGCTAGAAAAGCATATCAAGTGGAGTCCCACAGGGATCTGTCCTGGGTCTGGGTCTATTCAGTATCTTCATAAATGATTTGGATAATGGCACAGAGAGTACACTTATAAAGTCTACGGATGATACCAAACTGGGAGAGGTTGCAAGTGCTTTGGAGGATAGGATTAAAATTCAAAAGGATCTTGACACACTGGAGAATTGGTCTGAAATTAATGGGATGAAATTCAATAAGGACAAATGCAAAGTACTCCACTTAGGAAGGAACAATCAGTTGCATACATACAAAATGGGAAATGACTGCCTAGGAAGGAGTACTGTGGGAAGGGATCTGGGGGTCATAGTGGATCACAAGCTCAATATGAATCAACAGTGTAACACTGTTGCAAAAAAAGCAAACATCATTCTGGGATGTATTAGCAGGAGTATTGTAAGCAAAACACAAGAAGTAATTCTTCCACTCTACTCTGCGCTGATTAAGCCTCAACTGGAATATTGTGTCCAGTTCTGGGTGCCACATTTCAGGAAAGATGTGGACAAACTGGAGAAAGTCCAGAGAAGAGCAACAAAAATGATTAAAGGTCTAGAAAACATGACCTATGAGGGAAGATTGAAAAAACTGGCTTTGCTTAGTCTGGAGAAAAGAAGTCTGAGAGGGGACATGATAACAGTTTTCAAGTACATAAAAGGTTGTTACAAGGAGGAGGGAGAAAAATTGTTCTCGTTAACCTCTGAGGACAGGACAAGAAGCAATGGGCTTAAATTGCAGTGAGGGCGGTTTAGGTTGGAGATTAGGAAAAACTTCCTAACTGTCAGGGTGGTTCAGCACTGGAATAAATTGCCTAGGGAGGTTGTGGAATCTCATTGGGGATTTTTAAGAGCAGGTTGGACAAACACCTGTCAGGGATGGTTTAGAACAGATAATACTTAGTCCTGCCTTGAGTGCAGGGGATGGGACTAGATGACCTCTCAAGGTCCCTTCCAGTTCTATGATTCTATGATAATCTCATGGAGCACACAGCCTCTCAGAGGTGATGAAATATTCAGCAATGTCCCCAGACTCGCTGTAAGCAGGACACACCCACTCGCACTTGTGGATTTTTGGAGAGCTGGGGCCCCCTGGTGTTGGGTTCTGGTTCCACTTCTCTATCAAGGAGTCACAGAGTGTGGGGGGAGTCAGGGCCCTGCACCCCACACTTCCTGTGATTCACTGTGACTCTCAGCCAGCCAGTAAAACAGAAGGTTTATTAGATGACAGGAACACAGTCTAAAACAGAACTTGTAGGTACAGGAAACAGGACCCCTCGGTCAGGTCCATCTTGGGGGGTGGGGAGCCCAGACCAAGGTTCTGGGCCTCCCCCCCGTCTCCCCAGCCAGCTTCAAACTGAAACTCCCTCCAGCCATCTCACCCAGCCACACACCCCGGCTCCTCCTCCAGGTGTCACGTGGCCCCAACCTCCTCTTGGGCTCAGGTTACGCAGGGCAACCAGCATCCTTTAGATGCTGGCCATCAAGTGTCACCCCCTCAGTGAAGTCAGACCCTTATTTCCGATCACCATCTAGTGTTAATACAGACAGTAAACTAGTAAAACTCCCATGCAATATTACCAGGTTAATACTCCCTACTCTGTCACACAAGGCCAGTTCATGCTTGTGATGCTCTGTACCTTGGGGGAACACCCAGCAACCACATGTTCATCCTTGTAAAATGATTGTGTGGTATCCAATGCAAGGTTTGTCATGTCTGGTGTCTTCGGAAGGCTCACGATGCACTGAGCATTGTTGTTATAGTGATGTTATAGGTTATAGTTTCATGTATGTAGTTATGAGGCTGAAAATGTATCCTCATGGCTTAAAGCAAGCCCAGGCAAAAACTCTCCAAGAACAGAGAGGCAGTTCACACCTCATCAGGGCATGGATGGGACAAACCCAGCCCAACCTCACAGGAACAAAGGACACTGGCCTAGGCAGCAATAAAGGATCTGTTGGACTCTCGAGGGAGTCACCCCCCTTCCCTTGGTCAGTTTGGGACTGCGATGAGGTAATGCTCACCTGACTTTGAGGGGTGGGGGGGCAAAGCCAAGAGGGAAGAAAGAACATGATAAAAGGGAGAGATGTTTGCCATGCTCTCTCTCGCTTCCACCTACATCTACAGACACCACCACCAAGTGACTGAAGCGCTGATCAAAGGGGAGAGCCTGGCTGAAGGGCAACCAGCCAGCCTGTGGTGAGAAGCATCTAAGTTTGTAAGGGCACTGAAAGTGATAAGATCAGCTTAGAATGCGTTTTGCTTTTATTTCATTTAACCAGATCTGACTTGTTAGGTTTGGACATATAATCACTTAAAATCTGTCTTTATAGTTAATAAATTATTTTTTTTATTCTACCTGAAGCAGTGCGTTTGGTTTGAAGTATGTCAGAGGCTCCCCTTGGGATAACAAGCCTGGTATATATCAATTTCTTTGTTAAATTGGCCAAGTCATATAAGCTTGCTGCGTCTAGGAGGCATAACTGGACACTGCAAGACGGAGGTTCCTAGGGTTGTGTCTGGGACTGGAGATATTGGCTAGTGTCATTTGCTTGCAAGTAGCTGGGAGCAGCTTACATGCCAGAGGCTGTGCGTGACCAGCCCAGGAGTGGGGGTCTCACAGCAGAGCAGGGTCAGGCTGGCTCCCAGAGTCAAGGATTGGAGTGACCTAGCAGATCACTGGTCCAGATAACACCAGAGAGGAATGTCACAATGCTGTCTCACTTTTTCTCTCTCCTTCATTTCTTTGGCTTGCAGTTCCAGGGCAGCTTTTTGCCTGGCTGCTTCTTCTTTGGCTTGTAGCTCCATGACTTGCTTCTGGGCTTCCATAGCCCTCTTGCAGACTGCTTTTTGTCTGGCTTCTTCTGCTTCCTGTTCTTTTATCTGCAATTGTCTAAATTCCACCTGTCTCTGGTGCATCTTTTCATTTTCTTTCCTGAAATCTGTAGAGCTCCAGCTCTTTGGTAGCTTCACTCTCACTCATTTTTCTGCTCCTACTTCCCTTGCCCAAAATAAGCAAACAGAAAATAACCTGGAAACACTTTGTCTGTTCTCTAGCCAACACACTTAAAACTCATTTAAAATCACCATCAATGTCTCAAAGCAATAAGCGGGGCCCATTACTGTCACGGAGTCCTCAGACGATGCTCTGGAACTGCTCCCCATGAAGCCAGTCAGGACTCTGGGGAAGTCTCCTTTCTGTGAGTAGACTGTCTGCAGGACACACAGCTCACCCGGCTTCCACCTTCCTGGGTCTGACCTCGGAGCATTCAGCCTCCTCTGCCCCTCCGTGCACTTCCCCCAGCGAGTCCACTCAGGCGGGGCTCCTGGGGAAGCCAGAGGGTCCTGCCCCCCAACTCCGCAGTCAGACGTGACTCTCAGCCAGCCAGTAAAACAGAGGTTTATGAGACGACAGGAACATGGTCTAACACAGAGCTTGTAGGTGCAGAGAACAGGACCCCTCAGCCGGGTCCATTTTGGGGGGCAGTGAACCAGACAACCGTGTCTGCACTTCAGTCCATGTCTGCAGCCAGCCGCAAAATGACTCCCCCTCCAGCCCCTCCTCCTCTGGGCTTTGTCCCTTTCCCGGGCCAGGAGGTCACCGGATTCCTTTGTTCTCCAACCCTTTAGCTCTCGCTTTGCAGGGGGGAAGGACGAGGCCATCAGTGGCCAGGAAACAGGGTGTCGGCCATTCTCTGTGTCCAGACCCCTGCACACACCTGCCCTCTAGGGCTCTGCAAGGATCATACACCCTTCTCCCACCCCCTACATACTTAAGAACTGCCTAGGGGAAACTGAGGCACACCCACAATATTCAGAGGAAACATTAAGAACAGCAGTGGCTGCAGAACTTTCGCATGAGGAAAGCCACATCCATGGGACTGTGTGATGAGCTCGCCCCGGTGGCAATTGCACTGTGGAAGCTGGCTATGCCAGACTGCCACCGATCGATCGCTAACCAATTCGGAGTGGGAAAGTTGACTTTTAGAGTCGTGTTGATGGAAGCGTGCAGGGCCATTAATCGCATCCTGCTCCAAAAGACTGTGACTCTGGGCAACGTGCGTGACATTGTCGATGGCTTTGCACAAATGGGCTTCCCTAACTGTGGAGGGGCGATAGATGGGATGCATATTCCAATTCTGACACCAGACCACCTAGCCTCTGAGTATATTAATCAGAAGGGGTATTTCTCAATGCTTCTCCAGGAGCTTGTGGCTCACCATGGGCATTTCACGGACATTAATACAGACTGGTCCGGAAAGGTGCATGACGCATCTTTCGGAACACTGTCCTGTTCAGGAAGCTGCAAGCAGGGACTTTCTTCCCGGACCAGAAGATCACCATAGGGGAAGTTGAAATGCCCACTGTGATCCTGGGAGACCCCGCCTACCCCTTAATGCCATAGCTTATGAAGCTATACACAGGGCACCTTAATAGCAGCAAGGAGCAGTTCAACAACAGGCTGAGCACGTGCAGAATGACTGTTGAGTGTGCTTTTGGCCATTTAAAGGCCCGCTGGTGCTGTCTCTATGGGAAGCTGGACCTGGCTGATGACAATATTCCTATGCTTATAGCCGTGTGCTGTACGCTCCATAATATTGGTGAAGGGAAGGGTGAAATTTTCACTCAGGGCTGGACTGCAGAGTCTCAGCACCTGGAGGCTGAGTTTGAACAGCCAGAGACCAGGGCTATTAGAGGGGCACAGAGCGGGGCCATAAGGATCAGGGATGCCTTGAGGCAGCAATTTGAAGCTGATAGCCACTGATATTTGTTGCTATGCTCGGGAGTGCAGTGCTTGTAATGCTAGGAGGTGATTGTGATTGATGCAGATGATGCACTAGGAAGGTTTAAGAAAATTGCCTATTGCTTTGCAGGGCTCGGTTTGCTTTCAAACCAACACAATTCTTTTATTAAAAAACAACAACTGGAGGAGAGAGACAAACAAAAAAACACATCAGCAGGGAGGGGGATGGAGAAAGGGAGAGTCCCAGGAGGAGGTGGGGGTCCCGGGACAGTTAAAGATTTATGTATGACCAGGTATCATAGCCAACATTCTCCTTTGGAGTACAGTGCAGTGGGTCTGTACTTCATCAGGACTAAACTGGAGAGGGAAGGATGTTGAGTGCAGTGGGTAGTGGGAGTCTGCAGGGCTGGACTGTGATGGGGCAGGAGTGGACTGCAGCGGGTACAGACTGGAGCCAGTAGGTTGGTAAGAGAGCGTTGGCGGTGTCTGGGGGTGCATAGAAAAAAGTTTTGGGACAGTGGCTGTAGGGGAGGGCGGGCATGGAACTGCTTGGTTTGCAGAGCTAGTATCGCCTGGAGCGGGTCTGCTTGGCACTCCATAATGTTTAAGAGCCGCTCCTTGACTTTGTTCTGGCACGCCATGTTCTCCTTTGAGTCCCTCTTCTCACTGTCCCACCACTCCTTCAGTTCCTGTTTTCCAGCCATGGAGTGCATCACGACATCACACAGAAGGTCCTCCGTGACCAATCTCTAATTCTGTGCAGCCATTCAGCTGGGCGATAACAAAGAGGGAGGCTGGGCACCCAAGGTCATCTCTGTGAAGCCAAAATGCAACATTTTACAGAAGCAGTATTGTTTGCAACACAGAGACCACTGATTCAGTGATTTAAAACACAGCCACTAATCACATACCTGTCACTAACTGGCTGACCCCAGGCACACATGAGCCACACATGGGCCATAAGACCCCCAAAATGGTGAGTAACCACAGGGGCAGGGAAAATCAATGTTCCAGGACCGTACTGTATACTGGGCACATGGCTCTTGGGGAGAGCCAGGATTGTTGGGGGGGGCTTATAATCATTCCTGTCCCCACATTTTCCACAGGCTGTGTTCATTATGGAAGATATCTTGCTGCTGAGGGTGTGCAGGGAATCAATGGAGGGTCTTCTCCAAGACTGCGGCTTCCTCCCTGTATCTTATGCAGCTCACCAGTGTGCATCAATGGTCCCCCCCAACAGTGATGGCAGAGTGGTGCAGGAAATTTACTCTTAATGGGGCAAGAAACAAAGCAGCTCTGCCAAAGAACCTGCGGCAGCAGATTGCCCAGTATTTCCATGAGAGTTTCCTGGAGATCTCTGAGGGAGATTCCCATGAAGTGAGGGATTCAATCAACAGCCTGTTCCACCACTCAGACTAGGCATGTGATGGTATGCGCATCAGACAGACACAAGCCTGCTTTCTGCAACCCACCTGTCCCCAACAACCTGCTTCGATGATTTCCAAAATCAGATCCACTTGCCGGGGGCCTCCTCTCCTGTTTGCGCTTTGCCAAGCCCCGATGGCTATGACTAGCTAGCCTCCTCCAGGGAAGAGAAGAGCTCCTGGCTGCATGCATCTCTGACCTCCGAGTCGTCCTCTGCCTCTGTCCCCCTCCCCCTCCACATCCTCGTCCAAGATTTCCTCCTCCTGGCTCGGTCCACTCTCAACTGGCATGTGAACCACCAAATTATCCACAGGCGCTTTCGCAGTGGAGGTGGGGTCACCACCGAGTATCGCATCCAGCTCTTTGTAGAACTGGCAGCTCGTGGGCGCAGCACCAGAGCAGTGGTTTGCCTCCTACGCATTGTGGTAGGCATTCCGCAGCTCCTTCACTTTGACCCTGCACTGCAGCATGTCCCGGTCATAGCCCCTTTCTGTCATGCATCATGAAATCTGTCTGTAGGTATCCTAATTCCGACGGCTGGAGCGCAGCTGGCACTGGACAGCCTTCTTTCCCCAAATGCTGACGAGGTCCAGCAGCTCAGCATTGCTCCAAGCGGGGGATCGCCTGGTGCGTGGAGCAGGCGTGGCCACCTCAAAGATGCACTGAGACCACTGCATTTGTCACCAAGCAAACAGGAAGGGGACTTTCAAAATTCTCAAGGAATTTTGGGGTGGGGATGATGATTGGTCACATGCGGGCAGGGCAGTAGAGTTCAACCGATGACCAGAGAGGCAAGAACAGGCATTGTGGGACACCTACCCAGAGGCCAATCACAGCACTGTAATCGACCAGGGTGTCTACACTAGCACTGCGGCACTGTACCCCCAGTGCAGAAAGCTGAACGCCTCTCGTCAGGTTGGTTTTTTTACAGTGCTACAACTGCGCAGTTACACCACAGAAAACTGCTTTACTGCTCAGAAACTTGCCAGTGTAGACAAGGCCTGAATGAACACTCCCCTGATAGCTAGCTGGGAGGGGGAGAGACTTTGGGTGTGTTTATGTAAATACAGTTTGCTCCTGCTCTACTTATATATTGAGCAGAGAGAGTGCTGTCAAAGTGATCAGTTTTGGCCTGTGTTGGGTACAAATCATTTTATTACTGAATGCAGGGGAGTGAAATGCTGTTACCAAAACGTTGTAATTATTGTAGAGAAGCAGAACTGTGCTTAATCTGTCCCAACTGAAGAGGGTCACCTTCAGCTGAAAGGACCTCGTTAAGCCAGGGGCTCGAATGCCAGCATACTGTGAAAGTAAGAGAGGGTGGGAACAGATGTCCTAGCTGGAAGGTGAGTGCCTGGCCTCTGCCTGGGGTGCCCAGGCTGGTTTGATCTGTTCCCCCTCCACTGTTCAAAGACAGAGCTAAGTAAGTTTCAGTGGGAGCCTCTTTTGTTATTTTAAACGCTCCGTCACTGAGAGCTGAAATCACTTGAGATGGGGCCATGTCTCTGCCCCACCTGCAAAGAGCCAAAAATCCCTAAGAGATGGATGTGCAGAGGTTGCGGCAGGTGGCTGGCCAATGAGTGGCCAGCTAGCTGTCAGGGGAACATTCATTCAGACCCATGCTGTCTCACCGCATGGGTTAATGGGAAGTCAGACATGCAGGTGCTCACCACCAGACACTGGACTTTATGATGAGCTGTTACTGAAACCAGTTTCATCACATATAGGGTCCTCTAATCCCAAGAGAGCAGCCACTGAGCCAGGTCAATAGATAGCTCAGATCTGCCCCAGTAACCACACTGCTGCCACGCCCGTAGTCACTAAATGCTACAGGGTTAATATAAAACGCAAGACGAGTGCTACTAATAGTAAACATGCTATACAGCCCATCATTGCAAAGTCCTTGCAGCAGTGACGGAATAGCCTGCGGGCTTGTAATGTCTCACTGGTATCTCCCAAAAGACGAGAACGTCCTCGGTCTGTAGTTCAAAATGCTCCATTTAGCTGTAAATCCACAGTCCAGAGAATCAGGGCAGTAAATGGGGCCAAACGGAGATCTCTTAGGGGTCTTTCATACCCTCTGCCATGTGCCTGGAAATTCACTGTCTCAAACAAGCCCACAGCCCAGGGGCATGGAAGATTACTGACCCAAGCTGGAGTCCAGGGCCACATGGGCATATCATAGAATCATAGAAGATCAGGGTTGGAAGGGACCTCAGGAGGTCATCTAGTCCAACCCCCTGCTCAAAGCAGGACCAATCCCCAACTAAATCATCCCAGCCAGGGCTTTCTCAAGCCTGACCTTAAAAACTTCTAAGAAAGGAGATTCCACCACCTCCCTAGGTAACGCATTCCAGTGCTTCACCACCCTCCTAGTGAAATACTTTTTCCTAATATCCAACCTAAACCTCCCCCACTGCAACCTGAGACCGTTACTCCTTGTTCTGTCATCTGCTACCACTGAGAACAGTCAAGATCCATCCTCTTTGGAACCGCCTTTCAGGTAGTTGAAAGCAGCTATCAAATCCTCCGTCATTCTTCTCTTCCGCAGACTAAACAATCCCAGTTCCCTCAGCCTCCCCTCATAAGTCGTGTGCTCCAGTCCCCTAATCATTTTTGTTGCCCTCCGCTGGACTCTCCAATTTTTCCACATCCTTCTTGTAGTGTGGGTCCCAAAACTGGACACAGTACTCCAGATGAGGCCTCACCAATGTCGAATAGGGGGGAACGATCACGTCCCTCGATCTGCTGGCAATGCCCCTACTTATACATCCCAAAATGCCATTGGCCTTCTTGGCTACAAGGGCACACTGTTGACTCATATCCAGCTTCTCGTCCACTGTAACCCCTAGGTCCTTTTCTGCAGAACTGCTGCCTAATCCTCTAATTTGTCTAGGTCCCTGTGTATCCTATCCCTACCCTCCAGCGTATCTACCTCTCCTCCCAGTTTAGTGTCATCTGCAAACTTGCTGAGGGTGCAATCCACACCATCCTCCAGATCACTTATGAAGATATTGAAGAAAACCAGCCCGAGGACCAACCCTTGGGGCACTCCACTTGATACCGGCTGCCAACTAGACATAGAGCCATTGATCACTACCCGTTGAACCCGACAATCTAGCCAGCTTTCTATCCACCTTATAGTCCATTCATTCAGCCCATACTTCTTTAACTTGCTGACAAGATTACTGTGGGAGACCATGTCAGAAGCTTTGCTAAAGTCAAGGAACAACATGTGCACTGCTTTCCCCTCATCCACAGAACCAGTTATCTCGTCATAGAAGGCAATTAGATTAGTCAGGCATGACTTGCCCTTGGTGAATCCATGCTGACTGTTCCTGATCACTTTCCTCTCCTCTAAGTGCTTCAGAATTGATTCCTTGAGGACCTGCTCCATGACTTTTCCAGGGACTGAGGTGAGGCTGACTGGCCTGTAGTTCCCAGGATCCTCCTTCTTCCCTTTTTTTAAAGATGGGCACTACATTAACCTTTTTCCAATCGTCCAGGACTTCCTCCGATCGCCATGAGTTTTCAAAGATAATGGCCAATGGCTCTGCAATCACATCCGCCAACTCCTTTAGCACTCTCGGATGCAGCGCATCCGGCCCCATGGACTTGTGCACGTCCAGCTTTTCTAAATAGTCCCGAACCACTTCTTTCTCCACAGAGGGCTGGTCACCTCCTCCCCATGCTGTGCTGCCCAGTGCAGCAGTCTGGGAGCTGACCTTGTTCGTGAAGACAGAGGCAAAAAAAGCATTGAGCACATTAGCTTTTTCCACGTCCTCTGTCACTAGCTTGCCTCCCTCATTCAGTAAGGGGCCCACACTTTCCTTGACTTTCTTCTTGTTGCTAACATACCTGAAGAAACCCTTCTTGTTACTCTTAACATCTCTTGCTAGCTGCAACTCCAGGTGTGATTTGGCCTTCCTGATTTCACTCCTGCATGCCCGAGCAATATTTTTATACTCTTCCCTGGTCATTTGTCCAATCTTCCACTTCTTGTAAGCTTCTTTTTTGTGTTTAAGATCAGCAAGGATTTCACTGTGAAGCCAAGCTGGTCGCCTGCCATATTTACTATTCTTTCTACACATCGGGATGGTTTGTCCTTGTAACCTCAATAAGGATTCTTTAGAATACAGCCAGCTCTCCTGGACTCCTTTCCCCCTCATGTTATTCTCTCAGGGGATCCTGCCCATCAGTTCCCAGAGGGAGTCAAAGTCTGCTTTTCTGAAGTCCAGGGTCCGTATTCTGCTGCTCTCTTTTCTTCGCTGTGTCAGGATCCTGAACTCGACCATCTCATGGTCACTGCCTCCCAGGTTCCCATCCATTTTGGTTCCCCTACTAATTCTTCCCGGTTTGTGAGCAGCAGGTCAAGAAGAGCTCTGCCCCTAGTTGGTTCCTCCAGCACTTGCACCAGGAAATTGTCCCCTACACTTTCCAAAAACTTCCTGGATTGTCTGTGCACCGCTGTATTGCTCTCCCAGCAGATATCAGGGTGATTGAAGTCTCCCATGAGAACCAGGGCCTGCGATCTAGTAACTTCCGTTAGTTGCCGGAAGAAAGCCTCGTCCACCTCATCCCCCTGGTCCGGTGGTCTATAGCAGACTCCCACCACGACATCACCCTTGTTGCTCACACTTCTAAACTTAATCCAGAGACTCTCAGGTTTTTCTGCAGTTTCGTACCGGAGCTCTGAGCAGTCATACTGCTCCCTTACATACAGTGCAACTCCCCCACCTTTTCTGCCCTTCCTGTCCTTCCTGAACAGCTTATATCCATCCATGACAGTACTCCAGTCATGGGAGTTATCCCACCAAGTCTCTGTTATTCCAATCACATCATAATTCCATGTCCTTACATGCTTTGCTGACTCCCAGGGCAGCCCTTGCCCAGCTACCCGCTGAGGTGCCCACAGGAAGGCTCACTGGGCAGGACAATGTTCTTTTCTGGCCCATTGTGAGTGTGAAGTGTCTTTAATGAGCCGGCAGCTGTCTGGCCTTGCTGTAAATCTATCGGGGCTCACCCCGAAAGCCAACCCATGTGTGATGCCAGGGCATTGCCAATACTCATCACTTCAGCTACAAGTTTCAGAGTAACAGCCGTGTTAGGCTGTATTCGCAAAAAGAAAAGGAGGACTTGTGGCACCTTAGAGACTAACCAATTTATTTGAGCATAAGCTTTCGTGAGCTACAGCTCACTTCATCGGATGCAAGCTTCATCCAGTCGTAACTTCTCCAGGGCCGCCGGCCGTGACGCGCTTTGTACCCGATTTGCTGCAATTGTCGAACGCTGGCAGCATTCACTCACCCAGCACCGCAGCCTGTTTGCCATGGAGCCCGGCTGCTCTACCCCTGCTGGGGGGGGCGGGGGGGCGCTGGCGGTGGAGCTGCTCCTTGAGCTGAGGGCAGAATGGGGCAGGCAGAGGTGAGGGGTGGGTGGTGCCAGCTCCTGCAGGCGGGTGACTTGGTGGAGAGGCTGTGGGGGGAGGGGAGCAGAGGGGCTGGAGGTCTGGGCACAAGGGGCGTGAGGCTGGTGCTGCGGGAGTGGGCGGCTCCTATGGGGCATGCTTGAGGGTCTCGCAGCAGGGAAGTGGGGAGGCTGTTTGTGGACCCCTCCTTCCCCCGCCCTGTGCCCCACACACGTGGCCTGCTGGGGCGAGGCTGTGGCTGGCATGGGACCATGATTAACCCTTTCCTAACTGAGCTGTTCTGTTTGAGAACTTCGTTCCCCTTGTTCTGTATGTGTGACAGATTCTCACGCGGGTAAATCATCATCCCCCTTCCCCCTCTCACTCACCAGGGCTGATGGCATGAGCTGGGGGCAGGGGGCTCTGTGGGACTGGGCCGGGCCATTCTATGGGTCACAGGACCCCCGCAGATCACCCACGGCCTCCAGGGCTCCTGACTAGGAACGGGCTGAGCAGCTGAGCCCACACGGGAGGGTGGAATGACCGTTATGCCGCAGCCTCCGCTCAGCCCTGCAGCTGCAGGGCCCCGGAAGACCCCCCTCCCCAGAGCCAGCCGCAGGCACGTCGCGGCAAAGCGGCTGAGGCCTGAGCCGGGCTGTGCAGACTTGGCCGCGTAGGCAGCACTGTGGTTCCTGGCAACAGCAGTGGGAGCTTCCATGGTCCTGATCCTCAGAGCCTCCAGCCACGTCTGGCTTGGCCGCTGCACACCCTGGGTGAAGACCCCACAGGAGAGCCGAGGCGCTGGGGTCCAGATGCAACCAGGGGCACCAAACCCTTTTGAGAGTCCCTGAGAGCCCTGGGTCCTGTATGGGTGGCTCCTCCAAACCCAGAGCTTGTCCCAGAGCACAGCCTGGGCACAACACCCACTGCCCCAGGGCATAGCCCCCCATCCCGATCCTACACCCCTCCCCACCCCATCGTGTGGGTCCCACACCCCTCCCCACCCCATCACATGGACTCCCTCCCCACCCCATCACACAGATCCCTCCCCATCACATGGACCCCCTCCCTTCCCCTCCCCATCACACAGACCCCTCCCCTCCCCACCCAGCACAACAGAGGCCATGGAACTTCCCCAAAATAATTCCCAGAACAGACGTGTTAGGAAAACATCCAGTCTTGACGGAAAAACGGCCAGTGCTGGAGAACCCCGCTGGCCCCTGTTCCGATGACTAATTACTCTCACAGTTACATTTACACTGTATTTACCGTCTGAAATTGTCTGGCTTCGCCTTCCAGCCCTAGTCCCCTGTCAGATCTTCCTCTGCTAGATTGAAGAGCCCATCAGCAAATATTTGTTCCCCATGTAGACACATATAGACCATGGCTCTTCTCTGACCCCTCACCAAGTGACCAGCCTCCTCCCAGAATTGTGGCACCAGACCTGGACGCAGGATCCCAGGGCAGGCGCATCAGCATCAAATAACCTCTCGGCTCTGACTCAAGACTACCATTTATCCATCCCAGGATTGTGTTAGCTGTTTTGGCCACAGCATTGCTCTGGGAGCTCACGTTTATCTGCCAGGCACACCAAAGCTTTTCCAGAGTCCCTGCTGCCCAGGATCAAATCCCCCTGTCACGGAGTGTGGGGGAGTCCGGGCCCTGAACCCCTCTTCCTGGGATTCACTGAGACTCTCAGCCAGCCAGTAAAACCGAAGGTTTATTGGACAACAGGAACACAGTCCAAAACAGAGCTTGTGGGTACAACCAGGACCCCTGAGTCAAGTCCTTCTGGGGGAGCAGGGAGCTTAGACCCCAGCCCTGGGGTTCCCTGCGTTCCTCCACCCAGCCCCGAACTGAAACTAAACCCACCCAGCAGGCTCCCTGCTGCAGCCTCCGTCCACATTCCTGGGCAGATGTGTTACCTCCCCCTCCCCCTCCAGGCTCAGGTTACCGGCTCTCAGGTCTCCCACCCCCAGGGCACATTCCCAGGTCAACACTCCCTCCTCCCTGCTGCGTCACATCATCACATCTCTCCCCCCTTCGAGACTGAACTGAGCGGGGTCACTGTGACCAGTGACCTGGGGAAGTTCGGGGCCCCCTCTCCGGGACAGCGCATCCGCTATCAGGTTGGCACTTCCCTTCACATGGACCACGTCCATGTCGTAATCCTGCAGGAGCAGGCTCCATCTCAGGAGCTTGGCGTTGGCTCCTTTCATCTGGTGCAGCCAGGTCAGGGGAGAGTGGTCGGTGTACACGGTGAAGTGTTGCCCGAAGAGATAGGGCTCTAGTTTCTTGAGGGCCCACACCATGGCCAGGCACTCCTTCTCGATGGCCGCATAGTTCTGCTCCCGGGGTAGCAAATTCTTGCTCAGATACACGATGGGGTGTCTCTCCCCCTTTTCATCCTCCTGCATTAACACCGCCCCCAGTCCCGTGTCGGAGGCGTCGGTGAACACCACAAAGGGATTGTCAAAGTCTGGGTTTCCCAGAACTGGGCCACTGACCAGAGCCTCCTTCAGCGCCCGGAAAGCCTCCTGGCACTGCTCGGTCCAAACCACCTTGTCTGGCTTCCCCTTCTTGCATAGCTCAGTGATGGGGGTGGCGATGGCGCTAAAGTGGGGCACAAATCTTCGATAGTACCCGCCATCCCAATAAAGGCTTGGACCTGCTTTTCGGTGTGGGGAGTGGGCCAGTCTCTGATCACCTCCACCTTGGCTGGTTCCGGCTTTAGGCGGCCGCTCCCCACCCGATGGCCCAGGTAAGATACTTCAGCCATCCCCACCTTGCACTTCTCCGCTTTTACGGTCAGCCCAGCCCCCTGGAGTCGGTCCAGCACTTGTCTAACCTGGGACACGTGGTCCTCCCAGGTCTGGCTAAAGACACAGATGTCATCAATATACGCCACGGCAAAACTCTCCATCCCCCTCAGGAGCTGGTCCACCAGGCGCTGGAAGGTGGCCGGCGCTCCCTTGAGGCCGAAAGGCAGGGTCAGGAACTCAGAGCCCCAGAGGGGCGATAAAGGCCAATTTCAGCCGGGCATCTGCATCCAGCTGCACTTGCCAGTAGCCCTTTGTAAGGTCCATGGTGGTAAGGTACCGAGCTCCTCCCAGCTTGTCTAGGAGCTCGTCCGGCCTGGGCATGGGGTAGGCATCAGATACAGTGATGGCATTGAGCTTCCGATAGTCCACACAGAACCGGACCGACCCATCCTTTTTGGGGACCAGCACCACCGGCGAGGCCCAAGGGCTGGCAGATGGCTGGATCACCCCCAAAGCCAGCATGTCCCGGACCTCTCTTTCCAGGTCCTGAGCAGTTTTCCCTGTGACTCAGAAGGGGGAGCATCTTATCGGCGGGTGCGACCCTGTCTGCACCCGGTGGACAGTCAGATTAGTGCGTCCAGGCTGGTTGGAAAACAGCTGTCGGGACGGATGCAGCACCCCCCTGACCTCAGCTTGCTGGGTAGGGGTTAGCTGATCCGAGAGGGGAATTGCTTCCAGGGGGGAACCAGCTCTGGTCCCAGGGAATAGATCTACTAAAGGGTCATCTCCCTGTTCCTCCCACTGTCCACACACGGCCAACACCACATTCCCCCTGGCATAATATGGCTTCATCATATTCACATGGTACACCCGGCGGTGGTGCGCCCGGTTCGACAGCTCCACCACATAGTTTACCTCATTGAGCTGCTTAACGACCTTGAACGGGCCCTCCCAGGCGGCCTGTAGTTTGTTCTTTCTCACGGGGACGAGAACCATCACCTGATCCCCGGTGGCGTAGGCACGGGCCCGCGCCGTGCGGTCATACCAGACCTTCTGCTTCCTCTGGGCTCTGGCCAGATTCTCCCTGGCCAGGCCCATGAGTTCAGCCAGCCTCTCTCGGAAGATCAGGACATACTCCACCACTGACTCTCCATCGGGAGTGGCCTTCCCCTCCCACTCGTCTCTCATCAGGTCCAGGGGGCCTCTTACCCTCCTTCCATATAACAGTTCGAAAGGCGAAAATCCGGTAGACTCCTGGGGCACCTCCCTGTACGCGAACAGCAGGTGAGGTAAGTACTTGTCCCAATCCTGCGGGTGCTGGTTCATAAAGGTTTTCAGCATCATCTTTAGCGTCCCATTGAACCTCTCCACCAGCCCATTGGACTGGGGGTGATAAGCTGAGGCCCAGTCATGCCGGACCCCACATTTCTCCCACAAGCACCGGAGCAGGGCCGACATGAAGTTGGACCCTTGATCTGTCAAGACTTCCTTTGGGAATCCCACTCGGCTGAAAATGGTCAGGAGCGCATCTGCCACGGTGTTGGCTTCAATGGAAGCTAAGGGCACTGCCTCGGGGTAGCGAGTGGCAAAATCTACCACCACCAGACTGTATTTCTTCCCTGACCGGGTCGTCTTGCTGAGAGGTCCCACGATGTCCATGGCCACCTTCTGGAAAGGTTCCTCTATGATGGGCAAAGGTCTCAAAGCCGCTTTCCCCTTGTCCCGGGCCTTCCCCACCCTCTGACAGGGGTCACAGGATCGGCAATACTGCCGGACGGTGGTAAAGACCCTGGGCCAGTAAAAGTTCTGTAGCAACCTCTGCCGGGTGCGCCGGATTCCCTGGTGCCCTGCGAGGGGGATGTCGTGGGCCAGGGACAGGAGCTTGCGGCGATACTTCTGGGGGACCACCAGCTGCCTCCTGATCCCACAGGACTCCCCTTCCCCTGGGGGAGCCCATTCTTGGTACAGGAACCCCTTCTCCCACAGGAACCTCTCCTGGCAGCCTCTCCTCATGGTCCGTCCCACACTGAGGTCGGCCAGGTCCCTGAGCTTCCGCAAGGAGGGATCTTTCCTCAACTCGGCCTGGAACTCAGCGGCTGGGGAAGGGATGGGGCCCGGTTCCCCCTCAGTGGTCAGGTCTGAGGCCTCAGCCTCTCTGAGCCGTGCCCCTCGGCGCTCCCTCCCCACCAGGGTAGGGTCCTGCGCCTCCGGTGTGGTACCCTCCCCAAGGTCAGGGTGCAGTGCCCCTCGCCGGCTCTGGCTACGGGTCACAACCAGGGCAGTCTGGGGGTTGCTTGGCCAGTCCTCTAGGTCCCCCCCCATCAAAACCTCAGTGGGCAAATGGTGGTGTACCCCCACATCCTTGGGGCCTTCCTTGGCCCCCCATTTCAGGTGTACCCTTGCCACGGGCACCTTAAATGGGGTCCCGCCCACCCCCGTCAGGGTCAGGTAGGTGTTAGGCACCACCCGATCTGGGGCCACCACCTCGGGCCGGGCCAGCGTCACCTCCGCGCCCGTATCCCAGTGTCCATTGACCTTCCTCCCATCCACCTCCAGGGGAACAAGGCACTCTCTCCGGAGGGAGAGCCCCATGCCCACCCTGTAAACCGAGAACCCTGAGCCCAGAGCCTCCAGCCCTCTGGCGGGGCTGGCCAGGGGTACTCTTCCCTCCTGAGCAGGTAGTAAACTGGCAACCCCCCTTGCCTGGGTCGTCTGCCCCTCGTCCACCTGGGTCCCTACCCAGTTAACCCTGGGTAGGTTGGGTCTGCTCAGTTTGTCCCTGAGCCTGGGGCACTGGGTCCGTACGTGGCCCCTCTGGCCACAGTGATAGCAGCTCAGGTCACGTTGGTCCCCTCGAGCGGGTCGGAGGGGCCCGACAACAGGCGTTTCCCTTTGGAGGAGGTTCTCCCTATTTCCCCGCTGGGAGGTCCCCTGGTGACTCTCTCTCTGCATCGTGAGGGGCCTGTTCTTTTGGGACTCCTCCCTGCTACCCCCTGACCGACTGTTCACAAACTCGTCGGCCAGCTGCCCTGCCTGCTGGGGGGTCTCGAGCTTTTTGTCCACCAGCCACAGCCTCAGGTCGGAAGGGCACTGTTCATACAGTTGCTCCAGTACGATGAGGTCAAGCAGGTCCTCTTTAGTTTGGGCCCCAGCTGCCCACTTGCGGGCACATCCCTGGATTCGGTTGACCAGTTGTAGGTAGGTGACCTCAGGCATTTTACGCTGACTCCGGAACCTTCTCCGGTACATCTCGGGGGTCAGCCCAAACTCATGGAGCAGGGCCTGTTTGAACAGTTCATAGTCCCCTGCCTCCGCCCCTGTCATCCGGCTGTACACCTCCACGGCTTTGGGGTCCAGTAAGGGGGTGAGGAACTGGAGCCTGTCTGCAGGGTCAACCCTGTGCATCTCGCAGGCATTCTCAAAGGCCGTCAGGAAGCTATCTATGTCCTCCCCCTCCTTCCGCTGGGCCAGGAAGCACTTATCAAAGCTCCTTGCAGTCTTGGGTCCCCCTGCACTCACCGCAGCCAGGGCCACACTGCTCCTCAGCCTGGCCAGCTCCAGTTCATGCTGTCTTTGTTTCTCCTTCTCCTCCTGCTCATGCCTATGTTGCCTCTCCTTCTCCTGATGTTCCCTCTCCTTCTCCTCCTGCTCATGTTGATGTTGTTTCTCCTTCTCCTCCTGCTCATGTTGACGTTGTTTTTCATGATCCTCCAGCTCCCTCATTTTCATCTCCCTCTACCATTCCAGCCGCATCCGCTCCAGGGACGGGGAGCTCCGCCGGGAGGATCCCCTGCTGGCTGCTGGGGTCAGGGTGCCCTCGGTATTCGCTGGGCTTCCCCCAACTCCTCCCCCAGGCATAGGTAGGGAGGGTCTCGGGATGTCCTGGGCAGCAGTCTGACCCCTCCCAGCCCGGTCAGGCCCCAGGGCCCATGCTGCGTCCGCCGGGCGGCTTCCCTCAGGGACAGGGATCGGATCATCCAAGCGATCCCTCTCCTCCAACTGGGCAATCAGCTGTTCCTTGGTGGACCTCCCGATGCGCAGCCCCCTCTGCCTGCACAGCTCCACCAGGTCGCTCTTAAGGCGTTTAGCGTACATCTCCCTGCTGGCCACTCGCAGGCCGGGCAGCTTTCTATGGTTTCCAGGAAAAACCCCTAGTGTGCCAGTCCTTCTTGAGGTCACCACCTCTTTGCCAGGGTTGAGCTGCAGACTCCTCCGCCCCTGGGACCGCTCGCTGCAATCCCCCGGGGGACCCTGTGACTGCAAAAGTCCTTCTCTCTGGTCACACACTCCCAGGGGTTAACCGCCCCCTGAAACCGTCTCTCTCTGAATCTTCAGCACACCTGGTCCCCGTCAATTCCCCTTTGTTTTACTGCTCCCCAGTCACTTACTGCAGGAAGCGCCGTTCACGGGGTGCAGTACATCCCACCCCTGCCACCAGTGGTCACGGAGTGTGGGGGAGTCCAGGCCCTGCACCCCTCTTCCTGGGATTCACTGAGACTCTCAGCCAGCCAGTAAAACAGAAGGTTTATTGGACAACAGGAACACAGTCCGAAACAGAGCTTGTGGGGACACCCAGGACCCCTCAGTGAAGTCCTTCTGGGGGAGCAGGGAGCTTAGACCCCAGCCCTGGGGTTCCCTGTGTTCCTCCACCCAGCCCCAAACTGAAACTAAACCCACCCAGCCGGTTCCCTTTTGCAGCCTGTCTTCACATTCCTGGGCAGAGGTGTCACCTCCCCCTCCCCCTCCCCCTCCTGGCTCAGGTGACAGGCTCTCAGGTCTCCCGTCCCCAGGGCACATTCCCAGGTCAACACTCCCCCCTCCCTGCTGCGTCACATCCTCACACCCCCATGCTGTATATACGGCCACATCCTTTGTTCCTAGATGAACACATTTACATCTGTTTGCTTAACTTAAGAACGGCCATACTGGGTCAGGCCAATGGTCCATCCAGCCCAGTGTCCTGTCTTCTGACAGTGGCCAGTGCCAGGTGCCCCAGAGGGAGTGGACAGAACAGGAAATCACCCAGTGATCCATTCCCAGCTTCTGGCAAACAGAGGTTTAGGGACACCCAGAGGATGAGGTTGCATCCCTGCCCATCTTGGCTAATAGCCATTAATGGCTCTATCCTCCAGGAATTTATCTAATTTTTGTTGAACCCTGTTATACTTTTGGCCTTCACAACGTCCCCTGGCAAAGGTTCCCCAGACAGACTGTGCGTTCTGTGACGAAATACTTCCTTGTGTTTGTTTTAAACCTGCTGCCTGTTAATTTCATTGGGTGACCCCTGGTTCTTGTGTTAAGTGAAGGGGTAAATAACACTTCCCAGTTCACTTCTCCACATGATTCTCCACGCCTCTATCTCATTCCCCCTCAGGCAACTCTTTCCCAAGCTGAAAAGTCCCAATTTATTTAATCTCTCCTCGTATGGCAGCTGTTCCATCCGCACGATCATTTTTGTTGCCCTTCTCTGAACCTTTTCAAATTCCAGTCTATCTTTTTTGAGATGGGGTAACCAGAACTGCACGCAGCATTCAAGCTGTGAATGTACCATGGATTTATAGAGAGGCAACATGACATTTTCTGTCTTATTATTTATCCCTTTCCTAATGGTTCCCAACGTTCTGTTTGCTTTTTTGG
Source organism: Natator depressus (assembly GCF_965152275.1). Taxonomy (NCBI): domain Eukaryota; kingdom Metazoa; phylum Chordata; order Testudines; family Cheloniidae; genus Natator; species Natator depressus. The sequence goes on along the minus strand of NC_134236.1, from coordinate 1,061,945 downwards.
CTGCCGCTGCACATTGAGTGGATGTTTTCAGAGAACTATCCACAGTGACTCCAAGATCTCTTTCTTGAGTGGTAACAGCTAATCTAGACCCCATTATTTTGTATGGATAGTTGGGATTATGTTTCCAATGTGCATTACTTTGCATTGATCAACACTGAATTTCATCTGCCATTTTGTTGCCCAGTCACCCAGTTTTGTGAGATCCCTTTGTAGCTCTTTGCAGGCTGCCTGGGACTTAACTATCTGGAGTAATTTTGAATCAACTGCAAAATTTCCCACCTCACTATTTACCCCTTTTTCCAGATCACTTTTGTCTGTTGAACAGCACTGGTCCCAGTACACATACCTGGGGGACCCTGCAATTTACCTCTTTCCCCTATGAAAACTCACAGGTTTTTCCTACCTTTTGTTTCTTGTCTTTTAACCAGTTACTGATCCATGAGGGGACCTTCCCTCTTATCCCATGACACCTTATGAGCCTTTGGTGAAGGACCTTGTCAAAGGTTTTCTGAAAGTCCAAGTTACACTATATCTACTGACTCCCCCTTGTCCACAGGCTTGTTGACGCCCCCCACAGAATTCTAGTAGATTGGTGAGGCAGGATTTCCCTTTACAAAAGCTGTGTTGATTCTTCCCCAACAAATCATGTTCACCTGTGTGTCTGATCATCCTGTTCTTTACTCTAGTTTCAACCAATTGGCCCAGTACTGAAGTTAGGTTTAGCAGCCTGTAATTGCCAGGGTCATCTCTGAAGCCTTCTTTAAAAATCAGTGTCACATTAGCTATCCACAGTCATCTGGACCCGAGGCAGATTTAAGGGATAGGTTACATACCATAGTTAGCAGTTCTGCAGTTTCATACTTGCTTTCCTTCAGAACTCTTGGGTGAATCCCACCTGGTCCTGGGGACTTATTACTGTTTAGTTTATCCATTTGTTCCAAAACCTCTTCAAATGACATCTCAGTTGCACCCAATTTACCAAGCCATCCAGATCGCTCTGTGTCACTGACCTGGCCTCTTCATTATTTCTCACTCTCCCCCCGCCCCCCCATCTTTGTGTCATCGGCAAACTTTATCCTGAATGATTTCATGTTTTCTTCCAGGTGATTGATAAAAATGTGTAATAGTGCAAGGCCAAGAACTGAGCCTTGCGGGACCACTCTGGAAATACAGCCACATGTTGACGAGTCCTTGTCTACAATTACAGGGCCCGACCAGTTCGCCAGTTTTTAATCCATTTACTGTGGGCCAGGTTCATTTGATATTGTTCTCGTTTTTTAATCAATATCATGTGGTACCAAGTTAAATGCCTTAGAGAAGTCTCAGAGTAGCAGCCGTGTTAGTCTGTATTCGCAAAAAGAACAGGGGGACTTGTGGCACCTTAGAGACTAACCAATTTATTTGAGCATAAGCTTTCATGAGCTACAGCTCACTTCATCGGATGAAGTGAGCTGTAGCTCACGAAAGCTTATGCTCAAATAAATTGGTTAGTCTCTAAGGTGCCACAAGTCCTCCTGTTCTTTTTAGAGAAGTCTGAGTATTACATCCTCACTGTTACTAATGGCATTGGGTGGCCCCTGGTTCTTGTGTTATGTGAAGGAGTAAATCACACATCCTGATTCACTTTCTTCACCCCAGTCATGATTTTATAAACCTCGATCCTCTCCCCCCTTCGTCGTCTCTTTGCCACGCTGAACAGTCCCAGTCTTATTAATCTCTCCTCATATGGCAGCCGTTCCAGACCCCTAATCATGTTTGTTGCCCTTTTCTGAACCTTTTCCAATTCAAATATCTCTTTTTTGGGATGGGGCGACCACATCCGCATGCAGTATTCAAGGTGTGGGCGTCCCATGGATTTATATAGAATCAACAGGATATTTTCTGTCTCATTATCTATCCCTTTCCTGATGATTTTTTGGCTGCCACTGCACATTGAGGGGATGTTTTCAGAGAACTCTCCACAGTGACTCCAAGATCTTTCTTGAGTGGAAACAGCTAATCTAGACCCCGTCCTTGTATATGAAGAATTGGGATGACGTTTCCCACTGTGCACAACTTTGCATTGATCAACATTGAATCTCACCTGCCAGTTTGTTGCCCGGTCGCCCAGATCCCTTTTTAACCAGCACAGCCTTCTTTCTGACTGTTGGATTGTGGATTTTGGAGCACCTGGTACAGTGTCTTTAAATGATTCTCAGTTATCATTCACATTTTTCTGATTAAACTCTTCCTCCCAGCTGATCTGGCTCATAACTGTTTTCAGCTCTGTGAAATTGGCCCTGTTAAAGCTCCAAGGGTGTATATTACTGGTCTGGACTTTATGTTGGTTGCACATTATAAATGGGACCAAGTCATGATCACTTGTACTTAAGCTACCAGTAATTTTTCGCTCTGTGATCAGTTCCCCTCTGTTAGGACCAGGTCTCATGTACAATCCCCCCGTCAGCTGCAACCCTTTTGGAGGTGGGGAATTGCCATTGATAATGCTCAGCCATTCCAAGGACACGTTCGTGCTGGCAGGACAAGACCTCCAGCATGTCACTCAGTGTGATGTCCCCAGTGGTCACAGCTTGTTTCCCTGCATGTTGTAGGTAGGTGCATAAGGAGCCGGTCATCCTGGCGGGTGGGGGTCCGTAACAGACAGCAACTCACACCCCGTCTGATGCTTTAGCTGCTAGGACAGCGAGCCAGAAACATCCAAGATCATTTTCTTCTGAGTTATCCGTGACTTGGAACTGGGCAATGCCCCCTCCCCGACACCTTTGGCCCCCTTGATCCTTCCTGGGTAGGGGACAGCCACTGAGTGTGACACTCCCGCTGTGCGATGCGTCGCACCACCTCTGTCAAAGCAACGAACGTGCTCAGAAACGAGCAATCCCGACCCCTCCGGGGTGTTACCCGCCTCCGTGCATTGGTTTCCTTCGGCTCCTTAACGAGTTGTGTTCTCAACAGCTCGATTCTGGGTGGAGCACTCAGCTCTTCCCTCTTCTTACCACCTCTCGTGCTATTAGCTTAACCCCCCAGCCCCTCCAGCCAGCCCGTCCCAAGGAGAGTGGCCCCCCTTGTGGAGGCCATGCAGCCCCCTCGCCCTGTAGAAGGGGGACCCATGTTCCACAACCGCAAAGCCCTTCCCCTACACGCCTCACCTAGCCAGCGAGTCCCCTCCTGCATCCTCTGGCTCCTTGCTCGACGGACAGGAAGGCGCTCGAAGAAGCCTGGCCATTCCTCATCACCAGGCTGCTGCATGCTCTGAAGTCTCCCCCTACCTGTGAGCCAGCCCGTCACACAGTGTCATTGGTGAGCACAGGATCCATCCCCAGGGATCCCTGCCTGTGGCCTTCAGCCACCCGGCCAATCTTCACACGCGGCTCCAGGGAGGGAGCACCCCTTGGTGCTTGGGGAGGATGCTGCATGTGTGTGCATTGCTGGGGGAGGGACTGTGTGGGGGTGGGAGGTGCTGTGAGGGGGTGGGATGTGCTGCACTGTGCTGTGGGGGCGGGATGTGCCATGAGGGAGTGGGATGCGCTGTGTGTGGGTGGGAGGTGCTGTGAGGGGGTGGGATGTGCTGCACTGTGCTGTGGGGGAGGGATGTGCTGTGAGGGGGCGGGATGTGCCATGAGGGGGTGGGATGTGCTGTGAGGGGGCGGGATGTGCCATGAGGGGGTGGGATGCGCTGTGTGGGGGTGGGAGGTGCTGTGTGGGGGTGGGAGGTGCTGCACTGTGCTGTGTGTGGGTGGGATGCGCCATGAGGGGGTGGGATGCGCTGTGGGGGCGGGGGATGTGCTGTGTGGGGGTGGGATGTGCTGTGTGGGGGTGGGATGTGCTGCACTGTGCTGTGGGGCGATGTGCTGTGTGGGGCAGGACGGGTTGCACTGTGCTGTGGGGGCGGGGGGTTCACTGTTATCTATCTCTGGCACCCCCCCCACACACACACACTCTCGCTCTGCAGGGTGGAGGACACCATGGTTCAGGAGCCGTCTGGCGAGGGCTCCGGCTCGCTCTGGAGCAGCGGATGGGAGCTGCCCCTCCAGCCTTCAGATGTCGGCCAGGATCCCAAGGGCTGCAAGCGGTTTGCGAAAACGGGAGACAAGTCCAGCTGCCTCCTCCCTGCCAGCATGGAGGGGAGCCCCGCGCAGGCACCGAGCTGCTCCCCGTGACAGCTGGACCTGGGGGCCAGGACCTGGCCGAGCTGGTGCCGGCTGCATGGAGAGCAGGTCACAGGCCCAGGCTGCTCCTCGGCCACTGTCACAGGGATCTCCAGGGAATGCCCCAGACTGAGCCCGCGGGTCCCTCCCTGACTGATTCGACTGCCCCCCAGGATGGCCTCAGCCCCCGACCCTGCTGAGACAGGAGCAGACGTGTGCCCCTGGATGGCTGCAGGCAGAGGCTGGGAATTCCCATCTTCATAAACATCCTGCCCAGGACCTCACCCCAGGGTCAGGGGGACGGGGCCTCGGAGCCACGGTGCTCGGGGCAGAGAGCCTGGGGGACAGTTTGCCCCCCAGCAGAGACCCATGGGGTGCTGCCTGCCCTGGGATCACCCCAGCCAGGGCGCTGGGGACAGGAGTGCCTTACATGCGCACAGTGCCCAGCCCACAGGGGCCTGTGTGTGACGGGACCTGTGAGCACACGGAAATGCCTGACTGGATCCGAGCTAGGCCCAGCTTGCCCAGTGCCCTGTGGCTGACAACGGCAGCACCATACGCTGCAGGGGAAGGTGTGAGAGCCCCGCACAGTTAGCCATTACCCTCAGCCCCGAAGCCGGACATTTTCTCTCCGTTACGCCATTAATGGTGCGGGATCGTCTGGGGATCCCTAGGCATGGCCAGTCCCCTGGGATCACACTCAGCTCTTGACCCAGAGACTCCCAGTGGCAGAGAGTTCCACAAGCCACGTGCACCTGGTGTGGAAAAGCGTTTCCTCTTCTCACTTCTCACTGCCCCCTTTGTGCCATTGACTGTCCCCTTGGCCTTGTGTTCGGTGGCCCGGAGAACAGACACTCCCCTCTCCGCCAGCCACTGGGTTCCATACGCGTGTCCTGGCCTCGCTTAGCCATCGCCCCTCCGCGGCGCCAACCCCACCTGTCCACCCTCCCTCCCTGGCAGTCCCCCGGCTCCCGATCAGGCTGGTGGCCCAGCTCCGGCCCCCAGCTCTGCGCTAGCCCAGGGCGGGGGGGGGGCGCCATGCTCCTCTGTGCCACTCGCCATCCCACTCCCACAGCCGCCCTCGCTTGCTCCCGCTCCGGGCAGCGGGGGGGTGGCACCTTCGTGGGCCGAGCCCTGGGGAGCAGCTCGCTCGGCACCCTAAGGCGAGCGCCAGACCTGCCAGGCAGCCCTCCTCAAACCCCAGCAGAGCGACGGGCACCGGCCAGCCCCCGGCAGCGCCCAGCTCTGCCAGCGGGGTCCCGGGGCAGGGCTGATGGATCCCAGTGCAGGCCAGGCCGGGAGCCCTGCGCCCCCTAACCGCGGCAGCCGCTCCCCTGCCCCTGGGTTTCCGGGAGAGGAGCGCCCGGCAGGAGACTCAGCACCACGGACAGCGACACGCAGCGCCCGCCGCCTCCGGCCCGGGGGGAGGCATATGCGGGGGCAGAGTGTGGGGGGCTATGGGGGCAGTGGAGGGGGGCTAGGGAGGGCAGTGAGTGTGGGGGGCTATGGGGGGCAATGTGCTTATGGGGGCTGGCTCTAGGGGACGGCTGTGAGTATGTGGGGCTGTGGGTGGGGCGGTTATAGCTGGGGGGTTGCTCTGGGGGGCAATACGCTATAGGGGTGGTTATGGGGCAGCCAAGGAGGGGGCATGGCCATGCAGGAGGCGCTGAATGGGGGCCACACGCCTATGGGGCTGGCTATGGGTGGGGGAGGCTTTCTGGCCGCTGCGCTGCGCCCCTCCGGCAGCTAAGAATCTGAAAATAAAGCGCAGGGAGCGGAGAGACGCAGGGGCTGGGGCCGGGCCAGAACAAACCGTCCCCGAGCCGCGGCGCTCGGTCCCCCCGGGGCTCGGCCCCCGTCCCGCCCCGCCTGGCTCAGGCTCGCCAGTTGCCAGCGCTGCGCGGGCCGCTCCGACGGCGGGGGGCGCCCCCGCGGGCGGTCCCGGCGCTGGCCCCGGGGCTCCCGCGCCCCGCCCGGGCCGGACCCTGGCTCGCTCCGTCTCTAATCAGTTCATGTCCCACTGACGTCAGTGGAGCTCCCGGCTCTATATAAACATCCCGCGAGCCGCCGGCTCAGCGCGCTCGGGACGGACCGGACCGGACTCACCCCGCACGGCACCACTCGGTGAGGCCGCCGCGGGGCCGCGCGCTTCCCCAGGCCGGGCTGGCCGCGGGACCCTGCCGGGGCGCGCAGCGCGGGGTGGGGGGAGGGGGCTCGGCGGGGCGGGGCGGGATGGGGGCTCGGGGGAGGGGGGAGGGGCTCGGCGGGGCGGGTCGCGATGGGGAGGAGGGGGCTCGGCGGGGCGGGGCAGGTCGCGATGGGGGCTCGGGGGAGGGGGCTCGGCGGGGCAGGGCGGGGCGGGATGGGGGCTCGGCGGGATGGGGGGAGGGGGCTCGGCGGGGCGGGGCGGGATGGGGGCTCGGCGGGATGGGGGGAGGGGGCTCGGCGGGGCGGGGCGGGGCGGGATGGGGGCTCGGCGGGATGGGGGGAGGGGGCTCGGCGGGGCGGCGCCGGGCGGGGCTCGGTCCCCGCTCACCTCCGGGGTCTCTCCGCAGGTCCCGGACGCGCCCGGCATGAGGCGGGCGCTGCTGACCGCGCTGCTGGCGTCGCTGCTGCTCTCCCCGCTGCGCCCCGCCGGGCCCCGCAGCAGCGCCGAGGCCGCGCCCCGCCCGAGCCGGTCCCTGCGGGGCCCCGCGCCGCGCCCGCCGCCCGCCCCGCTGCTGCGCGCCCTGCGGCCCGTGGGCGGCCTGGCGCGGGCGAGGCGCGAGGAGCCGCCGCTCTCCATCGACCTGACCTTCCACCTGCTGCGCCACATGCTGGACGTGGCGCGGGCGCAGAGCCAGCGCGCGCAGGCCGAGCAGAACCGGCTCATCTTCGACTCGGTGGGCAAGTGAGGAGGCCACGTGCGCGGGCCGCTGCGCTGCGCCGCGCCGCGCCGGGCCGGGCCGCCAGGGGGCGCGCAGAGAGCCCGGCCCGCCCCGCAGCGCCCCGGTCCGGCCGGCCCCGGAGCCCCGCGCCAGGGCGCAGCTGGAGGCGCGCGCGGCCGCTGCGATTTTCTAATAAAATGTCTTGGGAAAAGCCCCGGCGTCTGCGCGTCTGTGCGGGGCGCGGGGGGCTCTCCCGGGCGCAGGGTCTGGAGCCGCTGCGGGGAGCCTGCCGGGGGGCGATGCGGGGACTGGGGGCGGGAATCCGTGCGGGGACGAGCTCTACTGGGGCTGATCTGCCCGGAGCGCAGCTGGGCTGCGGGGACGGGGGGCCTGGGCCCTGTGTGCACCCCGGAACCCAGGGCAGCAGGCGGGAGGGAACTGGTCCCCGGCAGCCCCAGGGCCCCGAGCGCCGCAGCGGAGCTGCCTGGGGTCCCAAGGAGCGGCCGGGCCAAGCCCCCATCGGCGGCTGGGCGGATCGTTAGCCTGGTCCCGCCGGCACCAGCACCCGGCCCGAGCCCGATCGCGGGGGAAAGGGGAGGCTGACCCCGGGGGAGGGAGCTGGGGGCGGGGAGGAGCCCAAAGGGGGCAGACCCCGAGAGGGAGAGGCCAATATCTCTGAGGGGCTCCAGCCCCATTGCTGGGGGCCTCACCCCTGCAGGGCTCTCTGCCGCAGGCTGGGGGCGCGCAGTGGCCCTGCTCTGGGTAAGTACTGGGGGGCCCTGCCTGTCTATGGGAGCAGGGGCCTGAGGACCCCCTGGTGCCCATGCCTGCTGCTGAGCTGCTGCCCGGTGGGAGACAGAGGGGCGCCCCTTCCAACACCCAGCCGGGCTGGGGGGCGGGTGCAAAGCCCCGAAACCTTGGCCTGCCCCACGGGGTGCCGGGAGATCAGGCAGTGAGGCGCCTCCCTCTGTGCCCAGGGCAGAGCGGGGTGCTGAGCCCCGAGCTCAGCCCATCACCCGCTGCAGGTTGCAGCCTGGGTACCCCCCTCCGGCTGCAGGCAGGGGTGGGGATTTCTATGGGGCAGGGGACCCCGATGGGCCAGGGTCACGGGGCGGGGGGGGGAAGGACCCTGGGTGCCCTGGGCGGCATATCCTGTGGTCGGTGGCTCGGTGGTGCCTGCTCAGAGCCCAGGGGAAGGCAGCCGGGTGCCCATGGGGCTGGCCCCTGCCCCTGCTTCCTTTCCCCCAAGTGGGGGCAGGCTTTGTGCAGGTGTTTCCTGCTCTCTGCAGGGGCCCAGCATGCCAGGAGGGGCAGAGACTGGGGCGCCTAGGGGGTGGGAGACAGGGCAGGGCCTGGCCCTTTGCAGCGCGATGCCAGGGCTGCCATGCTGCCAGCTGCTGCTGGCAGGGTGCCGGGGCCCAGGACAACCCAGACCTCAGCAACCTGCTGGGGCCTAGGGGGCAGAGCGAGGTAGGCGCCTGTGTGGGCTGCAGCTGACCAGCCCCTCTGTGCAGCGAAGGCACCCGCGGCTCCCCTGGGCGCACCACAGCTCCGCACGGGCCTGGGGCTGGACGGGTTTGCCTGGCCGCAGACGTGGGGAGCGGGTCCAGCCCCCTGCACTGGGGGAAGCAGCCGCAACTGCAGCCCAGGAGGAAGCAGCTTGTAGGGCGCAGGTCTTGCTGGCTGGCACAGGGTTTGCAGGATGGGGGGACATTGGGAGGCACGGGAACAGAGGCGCGGAGGAAGTGGGGGGCACGGGAACAGAGGTGCAGAGGAGGTGGGGGGCACAGGGACAGAGGTGCGGATGAGCTGGGGGCACATGGGCAGAGGAGCGGAGGAGGTCGGGGCCATGGGGAAAGAGACGCGGAGGAGGTGGGGGGCACAGGGACAGAGACGTGGAGGAGGTGGGGGGCACGGGGACAGAAGCGTGGGGGCACTGGGGGGACACAGGGACAGAGAAGTGGGCAGCACGGGGGGCACGGGGACAGAGGCGCGGAGGAGGTGGGGGGCACGGGGACAGAAGCGTGGGGGCACTGGGGGGACACAGGGACAGAGAAGTGGGCAGCACAGGGGGCACGGGGACAGAGGCGCGGAGAAGGTGGGGGGCACGGGGACAGAGGCGTGGAGGAGGTGGGGGACACAGGGACAGAGGTGCGGAGGAGGTGGGGGGCACAGGGACAGAGGCACGGGGGCACTGGGGGGGACACAGGGACAGAGAAGTGGGCGGCACGGGGACAGAGGCGCGGAGGAGGTGGGGGGCACAGGGACAGAGGTGTGGATGAGCTGGGGGCACAGGGGCAGAGGAGCGGAGGAGGTCGGGGCCATGGGGACAGAGGTGTGGGGGTACTGAGGGGACACAGGGACAGAGAAGTGGGCAGCACTGAGGGGACTCAGGGACAGAGGCGCGGAGGAGGTGGGAGGCATGGGGACAGAGGTGCAGAGGAGATGGGGGGCACAGGGACAGAGGCGTGGGGGCACTGGGGGGACACAGGGACAGAGAAGTGGGCGGCACGGGGACAGAGGCATGGAAGCGCTGCCAGGGAATGGGCGGTTGTGAGAATACACAGGGTCACTCCAGGATTTCCCTGACGCTTGGCATCAACCCCTCTAATGGCAGCCGCTGTGTGAGGCCTGACTGCCAGCGACCGCGCAGGCCACAGGGTCCGGCGCCACCGCCAGAGCAGGGGCCTTTGCATGGCTGAGGAGGGGCTCAGCGCCCAGGATGCCATCTGCATGTCAGGGGAGGCTGCCACGGCATCCCTGGGCGATGCTCTGGAACTGCTCCCCATGAAACCAGGCAGGACTCTGGGGCAGTGTCCTCTCGGGGAGCAGCCTGTCTGCAGGACACACAGCTCCCCCGGCTCCACCTTCCTGGCTCTGACCTTGGAGCCTTCAGCCTCCTCTGCCCCTCCCTGCGCTTCCCACAGCGAGTCCGCCCAGGCGGGGTCCTGGGGAAGCCAGAGGGTCCTCCCCCCCAACTCCGCAGTCAGACGGGACTCTCAGCCAGCCAGGAAAACAGAGCTTTATTAGACGACAGGGACATGGTCTAACACAGAGCTTGTAGGTGCAGAGAACAGGACCCCTCAGTTGCGTCCATTTTGGGGGCAGTGAGCCAGACAACCCCGTCTGCCCTTCACTCCATGTCTCCAGCCAGCCCCCAACTGAAACTCCCCCCAGCCCCTCCTCCTCTGGGCTTTGTCCCTTTCCCGGGCCAGGAGGTCACCTGATTCCTTTGTTCTCCAACCCTTTAGCTCTCACCTTGCAGGGGGGAAGGGCCCAGGGCATCAGGTGCCAGGAAAGAGGGTGTCGGCCATTCTGTGTGTCCAGACCCCTGAACACAGCTGCCCTCCAGAGCTCTGCAACGATCATACACCCTTACCCCCACCCCCTAGATACTTAAGAACTGCCTAGGGGAAACTGAGGCACCCCCACACTATTCAGAGGAAACATTAAGAACAGTCCCACTTCGTCACAGAGGCTCTGTGGGCACCTGGAGCCTCACAGGGGGTGGGCACCGCTGGGGGGCCCAGGGAGATGGACCCTGTGATGAAGTGGGGCTTTCCCCTTGTTATGTTGTATGTGAGTCTTACTCTTTGCATGGATGCTGTGTGTGACTTTTGCGGAGGCTGCTCCAGCTGCCTGCAAGGATGCTCTGGCCACCCCCTCATCACCTGAGAACCAGGAGGGGGATGTGAGCAGGGGACTCTTGGCCCAGGACGGAGGAGGAGCAACGGGCCGGGCAGGGGCCAGGCAGCTGGAAGGAGTCGGTCTCCACTGGTTTGGGGCGCAGGGGGAGGGCAGAGCCCTGGCTCTGGGCTCCCCTCCCTTCAAGGTGGGCTTGGATGAAAGTCATTGATTTCTGTGCTAACAACTTCTGCCCTACGCTGTGATCCTGTCAACTAATAAACCTTCTGTTTTACTGGCTGGCTGAGAGTCACGTCTGACTGCGGAGTTGGGGGGCAGGACCCTCTGGCTTCCCCAGGACCCCGCCTGGGCAGACTCGCTCTGGGAAGCGCACGGAGGGGCAGAGGAGGCTGAAGTCTCCGAGGTCAGACCCAGGAAGGTGGAGCCGGGGGAGCTGTGTGTCCTGCAGACAGGCTGCTCCCGGAGAGGAGACTTCCCCAGAGTCCTGCCTGGCTTCGTAGGGAGCAGTTCCAGAGCATCGCCCAGGGACCCCGTGACAGACCCACAGTTGGACACCTGTGGGGCCAGGCCCATTGCCAGGTGCCCGGGCCCATGGGGGTGAGCCCAGGGCTGGGTTCTGGGGGGCGCTGGCAGGCACTCGGCATCCCAAGGCTGCTGACATGAGCCCCTGGCTGGCCCGGGCTCCGGGTTCCTCACAGGCCCCAGCGCCACCCACAGCCCTTGGAAGTGGCTATAAAACTCTACTGCTCCATGGCACTGACACTGCAGACCCGGGGTGGGGGGCAGCTGCGTCTTGTGCCTGCCCTGACGCTCCCCTGGCGTCCTGCAGCCCCCGTGTCCCTTGCATCAGATGTGGCATCTTGCACAGGGCTGGGCGTCTGCAGGCTGGATGGGCCGCCAGTCCCCACACCCGAGGGCCATGGCTGGTGTCTGGGGGCCACAGCTCAGCCGGGCCGAGCTCCCAGCTGGGCCCCGGGCCCCAAGAAGCCGAGGCTGCTCTGGGGCAGACTCCTGCGCTTTCCGGGCACTAGCAGTGAGCTGGGGAAGGGGATCTCAGCTTCCTTCCGCCACAGGAGAGGGGAGGCCAGGCCTTGCCCCCCAATGGGGGCTATTTGGAGTGGGGGGGCAGAGCCCCCCCATGCCATAAGTCCTGCGCGGATCCGCCTTGGCAGTGGGGCTGGCACAGAGCCCCACCCGAGGGCCTGCAGCGGCGTCCTGCGGGCGCTGAGCCGGGGCTGGCTCCTGCGTCACTCTCGGGCCGGGGTCAGGTTTGTGGAGCCGGCGGGGGCTGCTCCAGGCACAGCGTGGGGGGTGGGGGGCGCGTCTCCCCGCTCACCGCACTAATTGCGCATGGCCCCGCGCTGCCAGCCGCCCGCTCGGTCCAGCCCTGTTTGCTCACTGCCGCCAGAGGAACTTGCTTGTGAGACACCCAGCACCTGCCCGCTCCGCGCAGGCCCCTGGCAATGGGGGGTGCTGGGGCCGCCGTGCTGCTCCCCCTCCCCGGCCGGGCCCACAGCGCCTTCCCAAGGGGGAGCCACCACCCCCACTGCCGGGTACAACTGGGGGCCCAGGAGGGCAAAGCCAGAGCCCTGCACCCCAGCGTGGCAGCGTGGGCAAGGTGAGCAGGACAGGAACGCAGGATGCCTGGCTTCCATTCCCTGACACCCCCCACATGTTAATGCCTCACAGCACCGACCCCAGGGTGGCGCTAGGGGGCGCTGTGGGGCAGGGAGAGGGCTGGGGGGGGGCTCAGCAGGGGGCGCTCTCCCCTGGCAGGCAGGGCTGCCCCCAGGCTGGGGCTAGGGGCCATGATGCAGGGAGCGGGGCAGGGGGTGCGCTGGGGTGTTCTCCTGTTGCAGTCGATGTGGACTATCCAGTGTTGTCCTGGTTGGCGGCGGTGTCAGATCCGGGGGGGGTGACAGGCCTGGCCATTGGGCTTGGGGGGGCTTTGATGGCTGGGGCCCCACCCCCTGTTTGTGACCAGGGCTCTGTGGGACGGGGGCCTCATGGCCCTCAGGGCTAGTGCAACTGGTGATGCAATGGGGAGATCCCCCTCCCCCGGTGTTTTCTAAAGCCCAGCCCCCCACTCCGACCCCAGCACCACCCAGCCAGTGACACAGGAGGGTTTTTCACAGGCTTTTAACAAAATTACAAACAAAATTCCATTATTCTGGGAATATAGAAAACCTGAGGGAAGGGGGCCAGGAACGCAGGGTCTCGGCCAGCAGAGAAGGGGCCAGGAAGGCAGGGTCTCGGGCCGGGGGAGAGTGGGCCAGGAACGCAGGGTCTCGGCGAGGGGAGAGGGGGCCAGGAACGCAGGGTCTCGGGCCGGGGGAGAGAGGGCCAGGAACGCAGGGTCTCAGGCCGGGGGAGAAGGGGCCAGGAACTCAGGGTCTCGGGCCGGGGGAGAGGGGGCCAGGAACGCAGGGTCTCGGGCCGGGGGAGAGGGGGCCAGGAACGCAGGGTCTCGGCGAGGGGAGAAGGGGCCAGGAACGCAGGGTCTCGGCGAGGGGAGAGGGGGCCAGGAACGCAGGGTCTCGGGCCGGGGGAGAAGGGGCCAAGAACGCAGGGTCTCGGGCCGGAGGAGAGGGGGCCAGGAACGCAGGGTCTCGGGCCGGGGGAGAGGGGGCCAGGAACTCAGGGTCTCGGGCCGGGGGAGAGAGGGCCAGGAACGCAGGGTCTCGGGCCGGGTGAGAGGGGACCAGGAACGCAGGGTCTCGGGCCGGGGGAGAGGGGGCCAGGAACGCAGGGTCTCGGCGAGGGGAGAGGGGGCCAGGAACGCAGGGTCTCGGGCCAGGGGAGAGAGGGCCAGGAACACAGGGTCTCGGCGAGGGGAGAGGGGGCCAGGAACGCAGGGTCTCGGGCCGGGGGAGAGGGGGCCAGGAACGCAGGGTCTCGGGCCGGGGGAGAGGGGGCCAGGAACGCAGGGTCTCGGCGAGGGGAGAAGGGGCCAGGAACGCAGGGTCTCGGCGAGGGGAGAGGGGGCCAGGAACGCAGGGTCTCGGGCCGGGGGAGAAGGGGCCAAGAACGCAGGGTCTCGGGCCGGAGGAGAGGGGGCCAGGAACGCAGGGTCTCGGGCCGGGGGAGAGGGGGCCAGGAACTCAGGGTCTCGGGCCGGGGGAGAGAGGGCCAGGAACGCAGGGTCTCGGGCCGGGGGAGAGGGGACCAGGAACGCAGGGTCTCGGGCCGGGGGAGAGGGGGCCAGGAACGCAGGGTCTCGGCGAGGGGAGAGGGGGCCAGGAACGCAGGGTCTCGGGCCAGGGGAGAGAGGGCCAGGAACACAGGGTCTCGGCGAGGGGAGAGGGGGCCAGGAACGCAGGGTCTCGGGCCGGGGGAGAGGGGGCCAGGAACTCAGGGTCTCGGGCCGGGGGAGAGGGGGCCAGGAACACAGGGTCTCGGCGAGGGGAGAGGGGGCCAGGAACTCAGGGTCTCGGGCCGGGGGAGAGGGGGCCAGGAACGCAGGGTCTCGGCGAGGGGAGAGGGGGCCAGGAACGCAGGGTCTCGGGCCGGAGGAGAGGGGGCCAGGAACGCAGGGTCTCGGCGAGGGGAGAGGGGGCCAGGAACGCAGGGTCTCGGGCCGGGGGAGAGGGGGCCAGGAACGCAGGGTCTCGGCGAGGGGAGAAGGGGCCAGGAACGCAGGGTCTCGGCGAGGGGAGAGGGGGCCAGGAACGCAGGGTCTCGGGCCGGGGGAGAAGGGGCCAGGAACGCAGGGTCTCGGGCCGGGGGAAAGGGGGCCAGGAACTCAGGGTCTCGGGCCGGGGGAGAGGGGGCCAGGAACGCAGGGTCTCGGCGAGGGGAGAGGGGGCCAGGAACGCAGGGTCTCGGGCCGGAGGAGAGGGGGCCAGGAACGCAGGGTCTCGGCGAGGGGAGAGGGGGCCAGGAACGCAGGGTCTCGGGCCGGAGGAGAGGGGGCCAGGAACGCAGGGTCTCGGCGAGGGGAGAGGGGGCCAGGAACGCAGGGTCTCGGGCCGGGGGAGAGGGGGCCAGGAACGCAGGGTCTCGGCGAGGGGAGAGGGGGCCAGGAACGCAGGGTCTCGGGCCGGGGGAGAGGGGGCCAGGAACGCAGGGTCTCGGCGAGGGGAGAGGGGGCCAGGAACGCAGGGTCTCGGGCCGGAGGAGAGGGGGCCAGGAACGCAGGGTCTCGGGCCGGAGGAGAGGGGGCCAGGAACGCAGGGTCTCGGCGAGGGGAGAGGGGGCCAGGAACGCAGGGTCTCGGGCCGGGGGAGAGGGGGCCAGGAACGCAGGGTCTCGGCGAGGGGAGAGGGGGCCAGGAACGCAGGGTCTCGGGCCGGGGGAGAGGGGGCCAGGAACGCAGGGTCTCGGCGAGGGGAGAAGGGGCCAGGAATGCAGAGTCTCGGCTGGGGGAATCAGTTGCTGATGACACCATGTCCTGGAGGTCTCACTCATGGGCTCCTCCTGCATTGCTGGCTCTCAGTGCTGACCTGGCGTGGGGAGAGGGGGAATCAGCACCTGCCCCCTGCGCTGGAGCCCCCTGGGCTGGCATTGGCTGAGATCCCAGAGGGGCAGGCCTGGTGCTGGGCTGAGCACATGGCAGGGGTTCTGGGGGGCAGGGGCTGGAGGCTCCCATCCCAGCCAGGCCAGGGCAGGGTCTGGGCAGGGTCCGGGGCAGGCCTGTCCTGACAGTCGGGGCTACAGGGCTCTCCCCTGGCTGGTTCCTAAGCATCCGAGCAGCTGGGCCTCTGGCCCCCTGGGAGACACACCCCCGGCTGCACCCATCTCCCTGCTGGGGAGTTTGCAGTTCCACCCACTCACCCCGTAGCCCCCCTTTCCCCATGGCCTTTGCCATCTTATCAGCTCCTGCCCCCAACTACACTCTCCCCTGTGCGTTGGGACCTCCAGCTGGACGTCAGCTGCCCCCAGTGTAGGGCCCCCCACCCCCAGGCTGGCCCGGCTGCGCCTCAGCCCAGTGGGGGCCTGGCCTGGAATGGCACTTACCATGCGGGGAGCTCGATGGCTTCTGTCTGGGCCCCACTGCTAGGGAGGGAGAGCGAGAGGGCGGGTGAGCTGGAGAGGGAGGCTGCCTGCATCTGCCCCTCCCTGAATATTCCCCCTCTGCCCAGCACCCAGACCCAGTCAGTGGCGGGCCAAGAGTGGGGCCCGGCAGTGGGGGAGTGAAGGCGCGTGGGGCCCTGGGCTCAGGCCTGCATGGCCTCCAGCCAGACCCCCAGTGTAGGCCGCGCCTGCCCCTCCCACCTCCCTGTGGCCCAAGTCGCAGCCTCTGACCCGTGCGGGCCCCAGGGCTGTCAGGCTGGGACTAGGGGGCATTTCTTGTAATATTTTATGAGCCCTGTGTGTGCTCAGTTTCCTCTCTGTGCTGCATTGTTACTGAGTGGGTGGATGTGACGAAGTGGGACTGTTCTTAATGGTTCCTCTGAACAGTGTGGGGGTGCCTCAGTTTCCCCTAGGCAGTTCTTAAGTATCTAGGTGGTGGGGTAAGGGTGTATGATCACTGCAGAGCCCTAGAGGGCAGGTGTGTGCAGGGGTCTGGACACAGAGAATGGCCGACACCCTGTTTCCTGGCCACTGATGGCCTGGGCCCTTCCCCCCTGCAAGGTGAGAGCTAAAGGGTTGGAGAACAAAGGAATCAGGTGACCTCCTGGCCCGGGAAAGGGACAAAGCCCAGAGGAGGAGGGAGGGGGAGAGTTTCAGTTTGGGGCTGGCTGCGGACATGGAGTGAAGTGCAGACATGGTTGTCTGGCTCACTGCCCCCCAAAATGGACCCAGCTGAGGGGTCCCGTTCTCTGCACCTGCAAACTCTGTGTTAGACCATGTTCCTGTCGTCTAATAAACCTTCTGTGTTACTGGCTGGCTGAGAGTCCCATCTGACTGCGGAGTTGGGGGGCAGGACCCTCTGGCTTCCCCAGGAGCCCCGCCTGAGCGGACTGGCTGTGGGAAGCGCACGGAGGGGCAGAGGAGGCTGAATGCTCCGAGGTCAGAGCCAGGAAGGTGGAAGCTGTGTGAGCTGCGTGTCCTGGGGACAGGCTGCTCCTAGAGAGGCAACTTCCCCAAAGTCCTGACTGGCTTCCTGGGGAGCAGTTCCCGAGCATCGCCCAGGGACTCCATGACAGTGGAAAAGGGCTATGTGCTCTCAGGGCAGGGGGAGAGCTGCCCAGGCCCCCTACCAGCGGCAACAGTGGCAGCTCCAAGGGGGAGAAGATCACGTCCCACCTCTCCACAGGGCAGCTGAACACCACTCCCCAGCGGAGAGCAACAGGCGGGCGGGGGGATAAGCGTTGGCTGCTGGAAGCACTGGCGGGGGCTCGGACCAAGGAGTGAGCCGGAGCCAGACAGAGCTTGAACCCCGGGGTCGCTGCGGCTGGCTGGGCGCTGGCTGCCCAGAACGGACTCTGCTGGAACCTTCACTTCTCTGTGTGCCAGGCCACGGATACACCCGCCTGTCTGCCCGCGCTGGCTGGGTGTCCCTGCAGACGCTGGCGGGGGGGGGTGCTGCTCCCCCAGATGGGACACGTCTCCCCCAGGTCTGAACTTGCTACCTGGAGCTCCCGGGGTGGGGCAGGGGGCTGCAGGGCTCACCCTGGGGGAAGAGCGAGACCCCAGGGAGTCTGGGTCACCGAAGGGCTCCTCCCTGAGACTGTTCCCAGGCTGGGGCTGGCCCTGGGGGTCCATGACAGTGTGACATTGTGAGTGTAATATAATATCTCATGGAAAGGTGACACAGGGCCAGAAAGAGTTAATGAACTCCCAGACTGACCTGACCCAGGGCCGGACTGTAAAGACTGGTTAGGAGGATCTGTAAATGAACAGAGCTGTGAAATGCAGCCGGCATTGTGAGAGAGAGAAGGGGAGCTGTGTGCTCAGGTCTTGTGATGTCAGCAAACAAGTCTTGTCTATTACCATGGCTTTGATTCAAAGATCAAAAGAGGAATATTAACATTTAGGAAGACACTGGAGTGACATAGTATTATTGTCTATATGGCTCTTTGAAGGTTGTGGTAACCGGTATCTGAACTGTTAATGGATAAATTACTCTGGGCTAATTGCTAGGACATTTAGGAGAAGGAAAGTGAAGCCGATTGTTTTCTCAGGCCAAAAGGCTGCAGGGGATGTATAAAACCCTGGGACACGATCCTTCATCTCCGATCTGCTTTGGGTTTCAAGAAGGGGAAACCCTGAGCCATAAGGATTGAGATCCCCAGTCACTGACAGGAGTCACCCTGAACATGGACATTGGACTGTAACCCGTGGACTATTTCTAAAAGGACTTTTGGCAACTACAAGCTCAGCTCTGCTGTATCTGAATCTCAAGAACTGAACCCAAGTCTGTCTGTATATTGATCTTTTAACCAGCACGCTCTCTCTCTTCTTTTTTTTAATAAATTTTAGTTTGGTTAATAAGACTTGACTGTAAGCGTGTATTTGGGGTAAGATCTAAGTTTTATATTGACCTGGGTCTGGGGCTTGGTCCTTTGGGGTCAGGAGAACCTTTTTTTTTCTGTGATGAAATAAGATTTTCAGAATTTAGCATCCTATGTTTGATGTGTGTGTCTGGATGGAGGCCTCCGGCTGGGCACTTTCAGGGCACTGCGTTGTTTGGACGTCTGAGTACCCAGGGAGGTGCTGGAGAAGCTGGTTCGGGCTGGCTGGGTAAATCGAAGGAGTGGAATATCCACCAGCGTTTGGGGTTTGTCCGCCCTGGTCTGTTTGCAGTTCACCCTGACAGAGTGACCTCAGCTGGCTCCCACGGGCAGCCCCGTCACAGACAGACATGCCCCTGCCGAGATCGGCCCACCGGCCCCAGCACTAAGAGCCCGGGGGTGAGATCAGGAACTGGAGAGGGGTCAGGGAAGAGCCGTGGGAATGATCGAAGGGTTTGAAACCTGCCTCAGTGACACGCCAGGAGCTCAAATGAGACAAAGGGAGGGTCTAAGGGGTGATGTGATCCCAGCCTAGAGCAGTGGCTGCTTCTCCACCTTTGTGGGCTCAGGGCCCACCTGTGAATGTCGCGACCCAGTAACTAGTCTGGGGGTGGGGGCCCTGGGGTGGTTTTGAACAGGTCCTGCCCCTTCAGCGGGGTTGGGTCCTGCCCAGCTCCTGTGCTGTGCGGGGGTTGGGCTTGGCTCTCTGCCCTGGGCCTTGCACCTCGGGGTGGCAGTGCCGCTCAGGTTTGGCCCCGCCCAAACTGGCGGGAGTGGAGCTGTGCCCTGGATCACGGGGGTGGCAGCGCCAGCCACTGGAACCCGGCCTACCCTGACTGCCGTCATCATGACATCTGGGCCAAACCTGAGTGGGGCAGGGACCCGAGGTGCCGGAACGGGAAGTGAACGAGCCTGGCCTGTCCACTTTTCGCCCCCGCCCCCGCGAGGCCTGCCCCCAAGCTGGAAGCTGGAGCCCGGGCCGGGGAAAAGCAGCCCGTGAAGCCCAGGCAGCTGTGGAGAGCCACGGACCAGCTGCCTGCCCGGGGCAGGGAGGGGGGCCGAGAGCAGCCCCTGGCCCATCTCCCCGCCCCATGGTCCGGCTGCGGCTCTTGGGCCCCAGAGGACCCGCCCCCCGGCCAGGCTGGAAGCCGGAGCCAGGTCAGGGTAAGAGCCACGCAAGCAGCTGTGGGGAGCCGCGGACCATCCACCTGCCCTGGGCAGGGGGCCCGGGGGTCGGGGATACAGGCTAGAGGCTGCTCTTGGCTCCCCCACCCTGGGCAGGTGAAGGGGCCCAGCCTCCCTGGCCCAGCTCCAGCTTCTGGCTTGGCTGGGGGGGGCCTCGGGGGAAGAGGAGGGGCAGGGGCGGGGCCACGGAGGGGGCCTCGTGGCCCCCCCACCTTTAGGAAGACTCCGTAGCCCCTGGCAGGGACCAAGAGGTTGCAGTGCCCGGAGCAGGGATGGGAGCACAGCCAGCCCCGTGGGACAGGAGCTGCCACGTGACCCTTCGGCACAGCCTGGGGCCGACTGTGGGTCCCGACTCCGGGTGGAGAAGCCCTGCTCTGCCAGTACCTCCATGGGAACAAACGTTGACCAGGTGCTCTGCGGGCAGGTGGAGGAAGGGCGAAGCGGGACAGATTCCCACTGGCGATGGGGGTCGGTGTTTAACGGGGAGGTAATTAGCCATTGGACAATCAGTGCAGCCGGCTCTGCTCTGGGGCAAGTCTTGGGCCCGGGTCGGACGGGGGGCAGATCACATGGTCATGGGCCTTGCTAGCCGGCGCTCTGGGGGTCTCTGAACAGCAGGAGGAGGCTGTTACCCGCGTGTGGCCCGGGGGGACTGTCCCTCACCCCAGTCACTCACCTTCGGCCCCCTCTAGCGCCTCTGGCCCCTCTGGCCTGTCCTCGTCGGCTCCAGCATCTCCTCCATCCCCGCCTGCAAACCCGTCCGAGTCGTCCTCACCCAGCGAGTCTGGGAGAGCGAGGGAATCCCAGAGTCAGCAACCGCACCGGGGGGGCCAAGCCTGCCCCACCCTCCCCACTGAGGGTCCCTGGCCAGGCCTCCCCAGAGAGCCCAGCGGGGCAGAGGCATGGAGCAGCCGGAAGGGAGGCTCTGGCCATGCCACCTGCACCCAGCTCAGCCAGTCCTGGGGTCCCTGCCAGGCATCTGCCCCCAGCACACAGCCAGCTGCGCATGGAGAGGGGCAGAAGCCAGGATCCACTGCTGGGAAGGGACCGTGCTGGCAGCCGCCCCAGGAGGCTGAGATCAGTGCTCTGCCACCCCCTCCTGTACCCCAGCCCCCCACCTGCAAGCCAGCCACACCCCCTTGGACAGCCCATACACCCTGGGCCCCACACCCCTCCCCGGGGGGCCCCTGCTATAGCTAACGCCAGCCCTGCCCCCACCTCGTTGCATGTCAGACATGTCAGACGGACCTGTGGGCTGAGGAGCAGCTCTGCCCACCCCGCACAGCACCCAGGACAGGGGCTCACACCATGGCCCCAAGGCGACCTGCCGGTGCCAGGCCCCCCTCGCCCTGCGGCGCCCCTGGGTCACCTGTCTGGAATTCGATGGTTCTCAGCATCTCGGCCAGGTAGTCCACATTGACAAAGAAGTGGTCCATCTTCTCGTAGCCGGGCTCCGGGCGGCTGCTCATCGACACCTTCGACATGTCTGTGATCCTGCCAGGCAGAGCCAGGGGCATCTCAGCCTCACAAATCTGGCCTGACTTCATTCAGAGCCATTGCAGAGCACCGGGCCTGTGACTCCACGACACCCCCGCACAGCCCGACCAACCGCCCCACTCTGGGACTGGGGGCACTGGCCGAGCTGTGTGTGGGGAGCCCAGGGCTGGGTAGCAGGGGGCTGCGGGTCAGGATTGGGGGCTCTGGCAGAGCTGGGGGAGGGGAGCCCAGGGCTGGGGTAACAGGGGGCTGTGGGGTGGGATTGGGGCACTGGCAGAGCTGGGGGAGGGGAGCCCAGGGCTGGGGTAGCCGGGGGCTGTGGGGCAGGATTGGGGGCACTGGCAGAGCTGGGGGAGGGGAGCCCAGGGCTGGGGTAGCAGGGGGCTGTGGGGAGGGATTCGGGGCACCGGCAGAGCTGGGGGAGGGGAGCTCAGGCTGGGGCAGCAGGGGGCTGTGGGGCGGGATTGGGGGCACTGGCCGAGCTGTGTGTGGGGAGCCCAGGGCAGGGCTGGCAGGGGGCTGTGGGGCAGGATTTTTGTGCTCACACCATCCCACAGATACAGGCATCGCCTCATGGGATCCCAGCCAAGGTCCGTCCAGCCCAGAGTCCCATCCCCAACGGCAGCGCAGGCTGCTGGGGGCAGGTGTGAGAGCCCCATGGCAACTGCTGTGGGACAACCTGCCTGTGAGGACGTGGGGATATTTTGTAATATTTTTATGAAGCCTATGTGTGCCTCAGTTTCCCCTCTATGCTGCATTGTTACCCAGTGTGGGGGAGGCTGGGCACCTCCAGGCAGGCTCAGGCACGGATGGGAATGGCACCCAGGTGTCTGGGACTCTGTGGGTCACTGGGAAAGGACTGGCTGAAGCCAACCCCATATCAATGGAGAATCCATGGCAACAATGGCAAATCTAATTGCTGGGAATGGACACCTGGCCCCACCTCTTGGCAGGAGCCGAGAAGCATCCCCCCAGCTGGGGAATGAAGGGCTGAGAGGTGTGAGGTGGGGGATAAGAGCTGGGGGCTGGAAGGAGTCAGGCTCTCACCTGGAGTCTGACCAAGGAGGTTGGATGGAGAGACAGACAGAGCGCGAACCATGGGGGTCACTGCGGCTGGGCTGGGCTGTAACCGTCAGTTCTCTGGGCCACCCGAGGGGCTGCCTGGGCCATGTGCCAGGTGACCAATAAACCCGCCTGGTTTCCCAGCGCTGGGCGAGTGGCCCTGCAGACGCTGGGTGAGGGGCACTGATCCCTGAGGAGAGGACACGTCTCCCCCAGGATCTGTCCCAGACTCGCTGCCCAGGGCTCCCGGGGTGGGGCAGGGGGCTGCAGCCCCAGGGGCCCAGTCTCAGGAGGCGGTGAGACCACGTGGCTCACCCTGGGGGAAGAGCAAGACCCCGGGGGGTCTGGGTCACTGCAGGCCCCTCCCAGAGACTGTTCCCAGGCTGGGGGCTTAGCACCAGCCCCGTGGATCCATGACTCTGCCCCAAGGACCCCTGACCCCTACGGAGATGGGCTCCAACCAGAGGTTTCTCTCTCCTGTTGTCTCCCCCCCAGACTTACTTTTTAAGCAGCTCCTTGGATTGCTGCAGGGAGGGAGAGGCAGAGAGCTTGGTTAGCATCAGCACCTGCTCCTGGAGCCCAGCCCCCACCAGCCCCTGAGCCCGGGGCCCTGTTCGACCAGCCTGCAGGCTGGCGCTGGCCTTGGCCCCAGCTCTGGCTGGGGGCAGGCTCAAGACCACGTTTCCTTTCCAAGCAGCCTGCAGCATGGGCCGCCCTCGGGCTTTACCACTCAGCCAAGCAGGACCGCCTGGCTGGGGGCCTAGCAGGCCCCTGCCCCCGAGCCCTTTGCCCAGGCCCTTATTCCGGGAGGATGGTGCCCACGGCGTGGCCAGGTACCAGTGTGGAGAAGCCCCTCCCCTGCCCAGACGCCCCCTCCCCACACAGACCTGCAGGTACGCGGCCATCTGGGGCTCCTCCATGGCCTGGATAGCCGACTCCACCAGCTTGGAGGCGATCTCCAGGTGCTCCCCGTACTGGCGGATGAGGGAGCGCACGTGGCTCACCCGCTCCTCCTGCTCCCGGCTGATGCGCTGCACCAGCTCCTTCTTACGCTCCTCCAGGGAGCTGCACAGGGAGTCGAAGCGCTGGCAGAGATGCTGCTTCTGCCGCCGACTGTTCTCCTGCGGGGGGAGCCGCCCCCACGTCACTGCAGGGGCTCGGGGCCACCCCTCCTCCAGCCCCACAGCCCCCGCCCGGTCCCCTGACCTCCAGGAGGAGCAAAGGGGCCAGGGGTCAGGGCAGGGCGCTGGGAGCCAGGGCTCCGGGGTTCTCTCCCCAGCTCTGGGAAAGGAAGGGGTCTAGCGCTGGGCCAGGAGCCAGGACTTGCGGGCTGGATTAGCCATCAGGTCACGGACGCGCTGTGGCCGTTCCCTTCTGTTCTCCAGAGTCAGGAGATCACCCCCCTGACCCCTGTGCCGCTCTGGCCTGAGACCCGCCCCAGCGATTCCTGCATCAAGCCCCACCATGCTGGTGGGGCCCCAGCGGGTCCAGTACAGATGCCTGGCCTGTGACAAAGTGGGAATGTTCTTAATGTTTTCTCCAAATACTGTGTGTGCCTCAGTTTCCCCTGTGTGTTACTCGAGTATCTAGGTGGAGGGATAAAGGTGTGTGATCATTGCAGAGGCCCGTCAATGGCAGGTCTGGCTGAACAGAACAGGGAATCATCAAGTGATCCATCCCCTGTCGCCCATTCCCAGCTCCTGGCAAACAGAGGCTAGGGACACCACCCCTGCCTATCCTGGCTGCCTGGGCCCAGAAACAGCTGACACTGTATCCTGGCAATTGATGGCCGGGCCCCCTCCTCTGCAGCAGGCAGGCGGAGGAGTTGGTGTAGCCCAGGTGACCTGCTTGCTGGGGAAAGAGCCAAATGACGGAGGAGGAGCAATGGGGGTGAGGAGACCAGGCAGCTGGAACTAATCAGTCTCATGCTTTGAGCCTCAGAGGGGAGAGTCCAGGGCGCTAAGCCCTGGATCCCGCTAAGATGGACTTTGCTGCTGTAAGCAGGGTCTGGATGATTTCTCCCGACAGCCAGCAGAGAGTGGGAGAGACTTCAGGGGCAAACCGTATTTACAAGAACACACCTACTCTGCCTCGGTATCCAGCAGACAGAGCTGTGCTGCTCAAAGTGATCAGCTTTGTCCGGCGTTGGGTACAAATCATGTTACTACTGAATGCAGGGGGAGTGACATGCTGTTGTCTTTATTGTATGAATAAAGAGGAGCAGAGCTGTGCTTAACCTGTCCCGATTGAGGGGTCACCCTCAGCTGAAAGCACCTCGTTAAGCCAGGGGCTCGAATGCCAGGAAGATAAGAGGGGTGGAGACAGGTGTTGTGGCCTTTTTCTAAGGGGCCCTGGTCAGGGTTAATCTGTTCCTCCCTATTGCTTAAAGCTAGAGTGAAATGGGCTTTGTTAGGAGCCTTTCATTAAGTTAAATGCTCAAAAGAGCTGAAATGGCTTGTGGTTGGGCAGTGTCTCTTTGTGATGAAGTGGGACTGTTCTTAATGTTTCCTCTGAATAGTGTGGGGGTGCCTCAGTTTCCCCTAGGCAGTTCTTAAGTATCTAGGGAGTGGGGTAAGGGTGTATGATCATTGCAGAGCCCTAGAGGGCAGGTGTCTGCAGGGGTCTGGACACAGAGAATGGCCGACACCCTGTTTCCTGGCCACTGATGGCCTGGGCCCTTCCCCCCTGCAAGGTGAGAGCTAAAGGGTTGGAGAACAAAGGAATCAGGTGACCTCCTGGCCCGGGAAAGGGACAAAGCCCAGAGGAGGAGGGGCTGGAGGGAGTTTTCAGTTTGGGGCTGGCTGGGACATGGAGTGAAGTGCAGACGGGGTTGTCTGGCTCACTGCCGCCCAAAATGGACCCAGCTGAGGGGTCCTGTTCTCTGCACCTACAAGCTCTGTGTTAGACCATGTTCCTGTCATCTAATAAACTTTCCGTTTTACTGGCTGGCTGAGAGTCACGTCTGGCTGCGGAGTTGGGGTGCAGGACCCTCTGGCTTCCCCCAGAGAGTCTGCCCAGGCTACTGCTGGGCGCCATTCCCACCTCCGTTCCTTAGCCTGTCCTGAGAGCAAACGGTCCCTTTCCCACCACTGGGTAACACTGCTACACAAAGGGGAAACTGAGGCACACACCAGCATCATAAAAATATTACAGAAAATTCCCTCTTTGTCCCACCCTCCCTATTAGACATCTGCACCTTGTTCCTAGGCTGAATTCGTGTAGTGCCTGCTCCCAGCCGGCGGCTCGTGTTAGACTGTCTGGCAGATGGAAGAGAAGTCTGCTTTCACAGACCTCTTCCCACACAGGTGCGAGCAGACCCTGAGCAAGTCACCTTTCAGGCGTCTCTTTGGCGAGAGAATCAGACCCATCTCCTTCAGGCTCTCCGCAGCTGGCGGATTTTCTAGCCCTCTGTCCTGTTCCCTGAACCCTTTCCAGTCCATTAACCTCCCGTTGGCAGAGCAGGCCCCAGATCCCAGCTCACTGTCCCTGTCTGGAGAGTGAACACCATCTGCTAGTCCACCTTGTACCCTCTTAGCTACAGCGTCACACAGGGCTATGCTGGGCCAGCTGGTTTCTCCCAGGAGCGCTTCCCTGCCTTCCCGGCTCGGCCCCCAGCCCCATGGCACCTAGGCTGTGACCGTAGGTGGGAGGGCCTGGCATTTGGCTAGGTTACAAGGTATGGGGCCCCGCTCCGCAAGCCATGCGGGCCTTGCTGCCCCAGGGCTATTTACCTCTCCACTGTCCCTGGCAGATTTGACCAGCAGGGATTTTTATCTTTGCTGCCAGGTCCCTGATGAAGACCCTGAAGAGCCGTGGGCAGCTCCTGGTGAGAGCCCACTCCCAATCCCCGCAGGAGGAGAGTACCCCCTGCCCACGGCCTCTGCCTGCTCTCACCCCATGCGGGGGCCGCCCAGGGACCCCATACCTCGATGGCCTTGCAGATCTCCTCCATCTGGGTCACGATGGCCTGGATGCGGTCGTTCCCAGCCACCAGCATGGCGACCCCGTCGCTCAGCTCGCTCTGCCACAGGGGGGTAGGGAGGTCAGTGCTGGGCGGCAGCCCCCCCCTACGCTGCTGGAGGGGGCCTGGCCAGCAGCCCCCACAGCAATGAATGCACGGGGAGCTCAGCAAGCGCAGACTGGGTCCTGCAGGCTCCCTGCCAGCCCCCCCACTCCCCAGGCCTCTGCCAGGAGCCCCACAGAGCCTGCACCTGGGGCAGCTCTGGCCTCTCAGCGCCCCCTGGGGAGGAGAGACCTGCCCCTGGCCCAGAAGGGGGGGCAGCCGCTGAATTGCAAAGACCTGGGGGTGAGGCTGCCCCACTCCTGTTGCTCCAGCCAGGCTGGGCCAGGCCGGCCCCTGGGCGGGATCAGGACAGCCCAAGGGCCCCCACGGCCACATGGGCACCAACTGCAGCAGAGGAGAACGCGGCACGGGGCCCCCGCCACGCCCCCTCCCCAAGCCACGCTCCCCCTGCCCCGGTCCCTGGCCCCCCAGGCCGTGGCACGCAGCCCCAGGTACCTTCTGGTGCTTGTAGACGCTGGGCAGCGGGGCCACCTCGCAGTCCTTGTGGGCCCCGAACACCTTGCACAGGGAGCAGGTGGGCGCCTCGCAGGTCAGGCAATAGATGTTGATCTTCTCGTCCTCGTGCTCATCACACATCAGCTGCTGCTCTGCCTTGGCGTGCAGGGGCCTGGGGGACGGGCAGAGATGGGCCCCGCTCCCCGCGCCCCCCTGCCGGCCCCCAGGGCCCCCGCCCTCCTCCGTGTGCCCCACAGCCGCCCCACACGGCCCGGAATCGCCCCCTGCCCTCAGGAAAACCCCGCTCAGCCCCCCCTCCGGCCCCCAGGGCCCCCAGCCTCCTCCATGTGCCCCACAGCCGCCCCGCACGGCCCAGAATCGCCCCCCGCCCTCAGGAAAACCCCGTTCAGCCCCCCCTCCGGCCCTCAGGGCCCCCCCCCTCCATGTGCCCCACAGCCGCCCCGCACGGCCCGGAATCGCCCGCCACCCTCAGGAAAACCCCACTCAGCCCCCCCACCGGCCCTCAGGGCCCCCAGCCTCCTCCGTGTGCCCCACAGCCGCCCCGCACGGCCCAGAATCGCCCCCCGCCCTCAGGAAAACCCCGCTCAGCCCCCCTCTCCGGCCCTCAGGGCCCCCACCCTCCTCCGTGTGCCCCACAACCGCCCCGTACAGCCCGGAAACGCCCCCCGCCCTCAGGAAAACCCCGCTCAGCCCCCCCGCCGGCCCTCAGGGCCCCCACCCTCCTCCGTGTGCCCCACAACCGCCCTGCACAGCCCGGAATCGCCCCCTGCCCTCAGGAAAACCCCGCTCAGCCCCCTCCCTGACCCCTCAAGACCCCCTGCACAGATCTTCCACTCCCCCAAGCCCTTGGCCCCCCCGGGCCCAGCAGACCCAGGCCCTCGCTGGGCCTCTGCCCGCACCTGGTGGACTCCTGCTTGTAGATGTCGATGATGTTCTCCACGAGCAGGTTGCGCTGCAGCCCGTAGACGCCGTGCCGGTCTAGGACGACCTCGTGGCGGCAGGAGGGGCACCGGAACCGCCCCCCCGACGACACCGAGCTCGAGCCCCGCGACTGCCACAGCGGGTTGGAAGCCTGGCAGGGAATGGGCACGAGTCGGGGGGGGCCAGGAGGCCATGGGGGAGACCCCAATACGCCCGCCCAGACCTGGGCACCCAGCCTGGGGTTGCCCCTGCGGGCTCCGGCCCCGGGCGCCTGGCACAAAGTCAGCAGCACCCAGGGGAAGGGCAGGGCAGAGTCACAGACTCAGGCCAGCCAGGGCTGGGCCGCGACGGAGGGCAGCCAAGGGGCCAGCGCTGCCCGGCTCAGGGGAGCGAGCCCCTTCAATAGCCCAGCCAGCCCCACCCAGAGCCCCACCAGCCCCACCCACAGCAGCCCCGCCCACAATCCTGCCAGGGCCACCCCAGCCCCACCAGGGCCCCACCAGCCCCGCCCACAGCGCCACCCCAGCCCCGCCCACAGCCCTTCCAGCCCCACCCAGAGCCCCACCAGCCCCACCCACAGCAGCCCCGCCCACAATCCTGCCAGGGCCACACCAGCCCCACCAGGGCCCCACCAGCCCCGCCCACAGCGCCACCCCAGCCCCGCCCACAGCCCTTCCAGCCCCGCCCACAACCCTGCCAGCCCCACCCAGAGCCCCACCAGGGCCCCACCAGCCCCACCAGGGCCCCACCAGCCCCGCCCACAGCCCTTCCAGCCCCGCCCACAGCCACACCAGAGCCACACCAGCCCCACCCACAGCCCCACCCACTGCCCTGCCAGGGCCCCACCAGCCCCACCAAGAGGAGCAGCCCCTCCCACAACGCTGCCAGGGCCACACCAGCCCCACCAGGGCCCCACCAGCCCCGCCCACAGCCCCATACCAGCCCCGCCCACAGCCCTTCCAGCCCTGCCCACAGCCCCACCCCACCTACAACCCTGCCATCCCCACCCAGACCCCCACCAGGGCCCCACCAGCCCCACCCACAGCACCGCCCACAGCCCCACACCAGCCCCACCCACAGCCCCACCAGAGCCACACCAGCCCCACCCAGAGCCCTGCCAGGGCCCCACCAGCCCCACCCATAGCCCTACCCACAGCCCCACACCAGCCCTGCCCACAACCCTGCCAGCCCCACCCAGAGCCCTGCCAGGGCCATTGCCAGCAGATCGAGGGACGTGATCGTTCCCCTCTATTCGGCATTGGTGAGGCCTCATCTGGAGTACTGTGTCCAGTTTTGGGTCCCACACTACAAGAAGGACGTGGATAAATTGGAAAGAGTCCAGCGGAGGGCAACAAAAATGATGAGGGGACTGGAACACAGGACTTATGAGGAGAGGCTGAGGGAACTGGGGATGTTTAGTCTACGGAAGAGAAGTATGAGGGGGGATTTGATAGCTGCTTTCAACTACCTGAGAGGTGGTTCCAGAGAGGATGGATCTAGACCGTTCTCAGTGGTAGCAGATGACAGAACAAGGAGCAATGGTCTCAAGTTGCAGTGGGGGAGGTTTAGGTTGGATATTAGGAAAAACTTTTTCACGAGGAGGGTGGTGAAGCACTGGAATGCGTTACCTAGGGAGGTGGTGGAATCTCCATCCTTAGATATTTTTAAGGTCAGGCTTGACAAAGCCCTGGCTGGGATGATTTAGTTGGGGTTGGTCCTGCTGTGAGCAGGGGGTTGGACTAGATGACCTCCCGAGGTCCCTTCCAGCCCTGACATTCCATGATTCCATGATTCTACATCTCCGGAGGGGGCTGCAGAGGCGGGGTCCCCAGGGTGCCCTGGGGGCCCCAGGCCGGGCGCTCGGCAGGAGCCCAGGGCGGAGGCCAGCTGCTATTGGAGATGGAGATGGGACGTGCAGGCTTGGGAGGAGGCCACAGGCAGTGCCAGGAGCTGCGGAAAACCACAGAGCCCCCCGACCAGCCGTGGGGTGGGGAGTTGCGTGGAGGGGAGACAAGGCTGGCGGCCACTGCAGGGCCGGACGTGTGACACCGACTCTGGCCAGGCTCTGCAGGTGGATGAGAGTGTTGGGAGGTGGGGGGCAGTAATCACAGTGGGGAGCAAAATCCCAGGGACAAGTTTCTTAGCACAGCCTGGCTCGCCATGCAGCCCCCCTTCCCATCCCCCAGTGCCGCTCCCAGCCCCACATGAAGCCCCCATCCCATCCCCCAGTGCCGCTCCCAGTCCCCCACGCAGCCCCCCCATCCCATCCCCCAGTGTCGCTCGCAGCCCCGCACGCAGCCCCCCCATCCCATCCTCCAGTGCTGCTCCCAGTGCCCCACGCAGGCCCCCCATCCCATCCCCCAGTGCCGCTCCCAGCCCCCCACGCAACCCCCATCGCCTCCCCCACTGCCGCTCCCAGCCCCACACATGAAGCCCCCATCCCATCCCATCCCCCATTGCCTCCCATCTCCCAGTGCTGCTCCCAGCCCCCACATAGTCCCCCCATCCCATCCCCCAGTGCCGCTCCCAGCCCCCCACGCAGCCCCCCCATCCCATCCCCCAGTGCCGCTCCCAGCCCCCCACGCAGCCCCCCCATCCCATCCCCCAGTGCCGCTCCCAGCCCCCCACGCAGCCCCCATCGCCTCCCAGCCCCACAGCCTCTCTCCCCGCCCCGCCCCGCACGCAGCCCAGCCTGCCCGGCTGCGCCCTCACCTGGAAGACGTCGTTGGCGCACTTGCGGCAGAGGTTGTGCTGGCAGGGCAGGATGACCACGGGCTTGGTGAACATCTCCAGGCAGATGGGGCAGATCAGCTGCTTCTCCAGGCTGTCCATGCTGTGCGAGTCCCCCAGCATGGGCTTGAAGCCCACCGCAAAGTTCATCCCCGCGGCCCAGCACTGCCCCCGCAGCCCTGCCCTGTGCCCCGCGCCTCCCCGTGGGCTGGCTGCCTGGCCCCGGCCTGCCCTGGCCCGCCGGTGCCCCTAGCTCCCTGCGTCCCCCTCCCCAGAGCCGCTGCCCTGCCCGTCTGCACTCGCTGCCCGCCCCGGCCGCGGCCCCAGCCCAGCCGTGAGCACGGGCGCTAATTTTAGCAGCCCTCTGGGCCGGGCCACGTGGGCCCCGTGGAATCCCAGAGCCAATTTTATCTGCAGCTGTCAGCGGCGTCGGGTGACACCGAGTCACGCAGCTGCCTCGGCGGGCCCTGGCTCCAGCGCGGAGCCCGGGGGCAGCCGGAGGGCCAGGCGCGCTCCGAGACCCAGCCGCTGGCTCCCGGGCCTGGCTGGACGCGGGAGACGCTCGGGCAGTGGCTGGAGGCCCCGGCTCCCACCGGGCCCGGCTGGTGACGCTGGGTCCTGGCAGGCCCCTGTGCTCCTCCCCATCGCAGCCAGTGGCCCTGCGGTGCTGTCCCGGGGAGGCCCGCAGGAGGCCCGGGGGGGGGAGGGGGAAGGGGCAGAGACCGGAAGGGGAGCGGCCCCCGCAGCCCCGGACCCTGCCCAGATTTGCTCGCAGGCCAGGCCGCGAGACCCCGCGGGGAGAGCCGGCAGAGGGTGGCCAGGCCAAGCCGAGCCGGGGCCTGTGCACCTGCCCCCAGTGCGTGCTGGTGACTCCAGGCCCGCCGGGTGGGTGCACCTGCAGCCCCCCGGGTTCACGCTGACAGCCGCGTGACTGTCCCGGCGACAGGGCCGCACAGCTCGCCTGCGTCACCCAAGCACTAGCCGTCTGGAGGGAGGGAGAGGGGGTTGCAGGATCCCACCCCAAGGAAGGGGACAGTTGGAGGCCTGAGGGGGGGTGTCAGAGTGGCAGGTACCTTGGGGCAGGGGCAGCATGCACACGAGGTCAGTGTGGGAGCAGGGGTGTGACGAAGCGGGACTGTTCTTAATGTTTCCTCTGAATAGTGTGGGGGTGCCTCAGTTTCCCCTAGGCAGTTCTTAAGTATCTAGGGGGTGGGATAAGGGTGTATGGTCGTTGCAGGGCCCTAGAGGGCAGGTGTGTGCAGGGGTCTGGACACAGAGAATGGCCGACACCCTGTTTCCTGGCAACTGATGGCCTGGCCCTTCCCCCCTGCAAGGTGAGAGCTAAAGGGCTGGAGAACAAAGGAATCAGGTGCCCTCCTGGCCCGGGAAAGGGACAAAGCCCAGAGGAGGAGGGGCTGGAGGGAGTTTTCAGTTTGGGGCTGGCTGGGGACGTGGAGTGAAGGGCAGACGGGGTTGTCTGGCTCACTGCCCCCCAAAATGGACCCAGCTGAGGGGTCCCGTTCTCTGCACCTACAAGCTCTGTGTTAGACCATGTTCCTGTCGTCTAATAAACCTTCTGTTTTACTGGCTGGCTGAGAGTCCGTCTGACTGTGGAGTTGGGGGGCAGGACCCTCTGGCTTCCCCAGGACCCTGCCTGAGCGGACTCGCTGTGGGAAGCGCACGGAGGGGCAGAGGAGGCTGAATGCTCCGAGGTCAGACCCAGGAAGGTGGAAGCTGGGTGAGCTGTGGGTCCTGCAGACAGGCTGCTCACAGGAAGGCGACTGCCCCAGAGTCCTGCCTGGCTTCATGGGGAGCAGCTCCAGACCATCGCCCGGGGACGCCGTGACAAGGGGTTTATGGGAAATGATGGGTATGGACAGTGCAGGCTGCAGCGGGGGGCCGGGGCTGGGAGACGGGGCAGGTGGGTTTTCCGGGAGAAGGCAGGAGGGCTGGGTGATGGCAGGGGAGTGGCGCAGGGAGGCAAAGGCGAGGGGACACTAGCAACAAGCCAGGAAATGAGCTACACGTGTCTGTTCCTGTTTGAAATGTCTCCAGGATGGGCCCCCGGCAGCCCCAGCTCCCTGCCCTTAGGGACACCCCGCTGTGCCCTTAGCTCTTCCCGAGGGCAGGCCCCATGGCCCCAGGACTCCCACGTGGAGCTCTAGGCCCCAGCACCCCCAGTTCTCTCCAGGGCCCAAGTGCGTCCAGACCCTGGCCCGAAGGCGGCCCCCTCAGGGCGGAACGCACCCAGTCAGGGTGACCGGAGATGGGGCAGCCTCTCCTCTTTATTAGCCAGCAGCTGGAGCCCGTCTGGCAGCCTGGCAGGATGCTCCAGTCAGAGCCCATGTTGGCACAAGCAACTGCCCCCTCGTCCTTGGCCCCCGCGTCCCCTTCTCTCCCAGCCCTGCGGGTCTCTGGGCGCCTGTCAGGAGCCCAGCTATGGACAGGCCTGGAGCCCGCTGGTGGCTTTCCCCCAGTTGCAGCCCAGCTGTTCCACCCCTTCCCCTGCCTCGACTGCCAGCGCAGCATGCCCGCCCACCCGGGGGCATTAGCTCCTCCAGTGTGAGGGCAGAGCCTCTCACGCTGCTGGGCTGATTCCAGCCCGACCTCAGCCCCGTCCGGGGGAGAAAGGAATCCCTTCACGCCGGGTCAGCAAAACACAGAGAATGGGGAAACTGAGTCATGCAACTTGTTCATTAAACTAGTACAAACATTCCCACAGCCTGCCCCCGGCAGCCCCTCCGCCCCCAGCTGGCCCCGCTCCCTAGCAGGAAGCTCACCCTGATACCAGGCTATATTTAGACTGCCAGGCAGAGCCTGTGTCCTGCAGCGGGTACAGTGTGTGCTCCACACAGAGAACCCTCCGGCTCCCACCCAGGCACCCTGGAGCTGCTGTGTCGCCCACACCCCCAGTGCTGAGCAGAGCTGTCCTGGTCTAGCCCCCTACTCCCCAGCTGGCCTGTCGTGCCCAGCCTGTGCCCTGCAGTCATGCTCCTGCCCCATGCTGAGTGCCAGGAGGGCGCCCAGGGCACAGCCCCAGCTGGCCTGTGGGGCAGGCTGCAGTCGGGGGCTGGCTGCCGTGTACTGTGCGTGGCCCCCACTCACTGAGAGCAGCCCCCACCCATGGAGCTCTCAGCCTGGGAGCAGCAGGAGACACACCGGGTAGGGGGCACCCCTAGAGCCGGGCGCCATGGTCCAGGGAGGCTGAGCGGGGGACCCCAGCAGGAAAGTGAGAGAGCTCAGTCCCAGCCATGCGCTAGGGCCAACAGCCAGCCAGACCGGTGAGCCAGGGCGCCGGCCTCCTGCCCCCAGACTCCCGCCCCCCAGGGAGAACAGCCTGCCAGGGTGCCTGTTCCCTGCCCCCAGCCGCGAAGGGGGCAGTGACATGCCAGGGCATCTGTCCCCTGCCCCCAGACTCACCACAGGGGAGAATGGCCTGCCAGTCCCTGCTGTATTAATTGAGGTGGAATAAAGGGGCCAGACGTGTTAACAAAGTGCAAGCTGGTCTCCATATTGGAAGAGAAGGTTCAAGGTCTGGAGCAACAGGTATCGACCCTGCGTTGCATAAGAGAAACTGAAGATTTCCTGGACAGACGTCAGGATATGCTTCTACGGACACAATGTTCTGAAGATTCAGAGCAGGCTGCGCAGCGGGGACAGGAGGACGGTGAAGAAATTTGGCAGCATGTGGCCTCCAGAAGAAGAAAGGGGAGCGTCCATGTACCAGCAACGCAGATACAGGTAAGCAACCGTTTTCATCTTCTCTCCACAGGTACGAATAAGGGGAGTGGACGAGATGATACATCTGAGGGAAGGGAAGAGAAGGAGACTCCGCCGATGGGAAGGCATGAGATGCACTGTCCTAGGGTTGGGGGTTCCACGACCACTGCTCCCAAGAGAAGGAGGCGGGTGGTGGTGGTTGGGGACTCTCTCCTCCGGGGGACTGAGTCATCTACCTGCCGCCCCAACCGGGAAAACCGAGAAGTCTCCTGCTTGCCAGGAGCTAAGATTCGCAATGTGACGGTGTCACGGAGTCCCTGGGCGATGCTCTGGAACTGCTCCCCATGAAGCCAGGCAGGACTCTGGGGCAGTCTCCTTTCTGTGAGCAGCCTGTCTGCAGGACACACAGCTCACCCGGCTTCCACCTTCCTGGGTCTGACCTCGGAGCATTCAGCATCCTCTGCCCCTCCATGCGCTTCCCACAGTGAGTCCGCCCAGGCCGGGTCCTGGGGAAGCCAGAGGGTCCTGCCCCCCAACTCCGCAGTCAGACGGGACTCTCAGCCAGCCAGTAACACAGAAGGTTTATTAGACGACAGGAACATGGTCTAACACAGAGCTTGTAGGTGCAGAGAACAGAACCCCTCAGCTGGGTCCATTTTGGGGGGCAGTAAGTCAGACAACCAGGTCTGCTCTTCACTCCATGTCCCAGCCAGCCCCAAACTGAAACTCTCTCCAGCCCCTCCTCCTCTGGGCTTTGTCCTTTTCCCGGGCCAGGAGGTCACCGGATTCCTTTGTTCTCCAACCCTTTAGCTCTCACCTTGCAGGGGGGAAGGGCCCAGGCCATCAGTGGCCAGGAAACAGAGTGTCGGCCATTCTCTGTGTCCAGACCCCTGCACACAGCTGCCCTCTCGGACTCTGCAATGATCATACACCCTTACCCCACCACCTAGATACTTTAGAACTGCATAGGGGAAACTGAGGCACCCCCACATTATTCAGAGGAAACATTAAGAACAGTCCCACTTCGTCACAGACGGAGAGACTGCCGAGTCTCATCAAGCCCTCGGATCGCTACCCTTTCCTGCTTCTCCACGTGGGCACCAATGACACTGCCAAGAACGACCTTGAGCAGATCACTGCAGACTACGTGGCTCTGGGAAGAAGGATAAAGGAGTTTGAGGCGCAAGTGGTCTTCTCGTCCATCCTCCCCGTGGAAGGAAAAGGCCTGGGTAGGGACCGTCGAATCGTGGAAGTCAATGAATGGCTACGCAGGTGGTGTCGGAGAGAAGGCTTTGGATTCTTTGACCATGGGATGGTGTTCCAAGAAGGAGGAGTGCTAGGCAGAGACGGGCTCCACCTAACAAAGAGAGGGAAGAGCATCTTCGCAAGCAGGCTGGCTAACCTAGTGAGGAGGGCTTTAAACTAGGATCACCGAGGGAAGGAGACCAAAGCCCTGAGGTAAGTTGGATACCGGAAGGAAACACGAGCAGGAGCGCGCGAGAGGGCAGGGCTCCTGCCTCATACTGAGAAAGAGGGGCGATCAGCGGGTTATCTCAAGTGCCTATATACAAATGCAAGAAGCCTGGGAAAGAAGCAGGGAGAACTGGAAGTCCTGGCACAGTCAAGGAATTATGACGTGATTGGAATAACAGAGACTTGGTGGGATAACTCCCATGACTGGAGTACTGTCATGGATGGATATAAGCTGTTCAGGAAGGACAGGAAGGGCAGAAAAGGTGGGGGAGTTGCACTGTATGTAAGGGAGCAGTATGACTGCTCAGAGCTCAAGTATGAAACTGCAGAAAAACCTGAGAGTCTCTGGATTAAGTTTAGAAGTGTGAGCAACAAGGGTGATGTGGTGGTGGGAGTCTGCTATAGATCACCGGACCAGGGAAATGAGGTAGACGAGGCTTTCTTCCGGCAACTCACGGAAGTTACTAGATCGCACGCCCTGGTTCTCATGGGAGACTTCAATCATCCTGATATCTGCTGGGAGAGCAATACAGCGGTGCACAGACAATCCAGGAAGTTTTTGGAAAGTGTAGGGGACAATTTCCTGGTGCAAGTGCTAGACGAGCCAACTAGGGGCAGAGCTCTTCTTGACCTGCTGCTCACAAACCGGGAAGAATTAGTAGGGGAAGCAAAAGTGGATGGGAACCTGGGAGGCAGTGACCATGAGATGGTCAAGTTCAGGATCCTGACACAAGGAAGAGAGGAAAGTAGCAGAATACGGACCCTGGACTTCAGAAAAGCAGACTTTGACTCCCTCAGGGAACTGATGGGCAAGATCCCCTGGGAGAATAACATGAGGGGGAAAGGAGTCCAGGAGAGCTGGCTGTATTTTAAAGAATCCTTATTGAGGTTACAGGGACAAACCATCCCGATGTGTAGAAAGAACAGTAAATATGGCAGGCGACCAGCTTGGCTTCACAGTGAAATCCTTGCTGATCTTAAACGTCAAAAAAGAAGCTTACAAGAAGTGGAAGATTGGACAAATGACCAGGGAAGAGTATAAAAATATTGCTCAGGCATGCAGGAGTGAAATCAGGAAGGCCAAATCACACCTGGAGTTGCAGCTAGCAAGAGATGTTAAGAGTAACAAGAAGGGTTTCTTCAGGTATGTTAGCAACAAGAAGAAAGTCAAGGAAAGTGTGGGCCCCTTACTGAATGAGGGAGGCAACCTTGTGACAGAGGACGTGGAAAAAGCTAATGTACTCAATGCTTTTTTTGCCTCTCTTCACGAACAAGGTCAGCTCCCAGACGGCTGCACTGGGCAGCACAGCATGGGGAGGAGGTGACCAGCCCTCTGTGGAGAAAGAAGTGGTTCGGGACTATTTAGAAAAGCTGGATGAGCACAAGTCCATGGGGCCGGATGCGTTGCATCTGAGAGTGCTAAAGGAGTTGGTGGATGTGATTGCAGAGCCATTGGCCATTATATTTGAAAACTCATGGCGATCCGGGGAAGTCCCGGACGACTGGAAAAAGGCGAATGTAGTGTCCATCTTTAAAAAAGGGAAGGAGGAGGATCCGGGGAACTACAGGCCAGACAGCCTCACCTCAGTCCCTGGAAAAATCATGGAGCAGGTCCTCAAGGAATCAATTCTGAAGCACTTAGAGGAGAGGAAAGTGATCAGGAACAGTCAGCGTGGATTCACCAAGAGCAAGTCATGCCTGACTAATCTAATTGCCTTCTATGACGAGATAACTGGCTCTGTGGATGAAGGGAAAGTGGTGGACGTGTTGTTCCTTGACTTTAGCAAAGCTTTTGACACAGTCTCCCACAGTATTCTTGCCAGCAAGTTAAAGAAGTATGGGCTGGATGAATGGACTATAAGGTGGATAGAAAGCTGGCTAGATTGTCGGGCTCAACGGGTAGTGATCAATGGCTCCGTGTCTACTTGGCAGCCGGTATCAAGTGGAGTGCCCCAAAAGTCGGTCTTCAGGCCGGTTTCGTTCAATATCTTCATAAGTGATCTGGAGGATGGTGTGGATTGCACCCTCAGCAAGTTTGCAGATGACACTAAACTGGGAGGAGTGGTAGATACGCTGGAGGGTAGGGATAGGATACAGAGGGACCTAGACAAATTAGAGGATTGGGCCAAAAGAAATCTGATGAGGTTCAACAAGGACAAGTGCAGAGTCCTGCACTTAGGACGGAAGAATCCCAGGCACCGCTACAGACTAGGGACCGAATGGCTCAGCAGCAGTTCTGCAGAAAAGGACCTGGGGTTACAGTGGACGAGAAGCTGGATATGAGTCAACAGCGTGCCCTTGTTGCCAAGAAGGCCAATGGCATTTTGGGATGTATATGTCGGGGCATTGCCAGCAAATCGAGGGACGTGATCGTTCCCCTCTATTCGACATGGGTGAGGCCTCATCTGGAGTACTGTGTCCAGTTTTGGGCCCCACACTACAAGAAGGATGTGGAAAAATTGGAAAGAGTCCAGCGGAGGCCAACAAAAATGATGAGGGGACTGGAACACAGGACTTATGAGGAGAGGCTGAGGGAACTGGCATTATTCAGTCTGCGGAAGAGAAGAATGAGGGGGGATTTGATAGCAGCCTTCAACTACCTGAAAGGGGGATGGATCTAGACTGTTCTCAGTGGTAGCAGATGACAGAACGAGGAGTAATGGTCTCAAGTTGCAGTGGGGGAGGTCTAGGTTGGATATTAGGAAAAACTTTTTCACTAGGAGGGTGGTGAAACACTGGAATGGGTTCCCTAGGGAGGTGGTGGAATCTCCTTCCTTAGAAGTTTTTAAGGTCAGGCTTGACAAAGCCCTGGCTGGGATGATTTAGTTGGGGATTGGTCCTGCTTTGAGCAGGGGGTTGGATTAGATGACCTCCTGAGGTCCCTTCCAACCCTGATAGTCTATGATTCTATGACTCAGTCCTTCAAGATTGCCCTGGCTGGGATGATTTAGTTGGGGTTGGTCCTGCTTTGAGCAGGGGGTTGGACTAGATGACCTCCAGAGGTCCCTTCCAGCCCTGATCTTCTATGATTCTATGACCCGGGCCCCGTCCAGGCCTGACCCTGGGGGGAACAAGGCCCAGGGCTCGGTAGCTAGAGGGGTCTGTGACCCCTCCCGTAATGACCTCTGATTAACGAACAGCCGGCGGGCCCCAGCAACAGGCTTTGCACTGTCTGAAGTGAGCCTTTCAGTGCCCCCTTGGCCCTGCCCTTGGCCAGGGGCAGTTGTACAAGGCCCCCGATGGTCTGGGAGCCGCTCATGCCCATTCCTGGGCACAGAGAAGGCGGCAGCCGAGCTGGGCTCGAGCCGGCTGGGGCTGGGGTTACAGCCCTGACCCCGTCTCCTCGCGCACACAGGCCAAAGCTGCCCGGGCCGAGCAGAGCCCAGTGACGGGGGATGTGGCGTCTGGCTCTGCCAGGGACTCGCCCTGGCAGCCTTGCTGCAGGACAAACCCTGGCCCAGCCGAGAGCCGCAAACTCACCCAGTGCCAGGGTGGCCAGAGCCCCGCCTGAACCTGCCTCCCGCTGCCCAGGGGCTCCAGCCCTGCGGCAGGCAATGGCCGGCTACGTCCCACACCCAGTAGCCAGGGGGAAAAGCCAGAGCTGGGCCAGCGAGACGACAGGTGGGGCAGGACAGGACACCCGAGGTGGGGGCAGGAGATGAGGCCTCAAGGCCCCGGGGCTGGGGCTGGCACCAGGGGAGGTGGTGATGGTGGCAGGGACAGGACGGCTCCCAGGTGTAGGACACAGCAGGGCCCAGGAGCGGTTTTGCTGGTGCCAGGGGCGATGGCGCAGCCCTGGGGGTCGGTCCTTCCGGTCGGGACGTCGCTCAGGAGCGGGACGTGTCCCGGGGGCGCCAGCCGCGGTGGGGAACTTTGCTTCCTTCGGTCAGACGCCGTCGCCAGCCTCCTCCTGATTCTACCCCAAAGTCTTTTCCTGCTCGGCCCGATGGCAGGACATGGGGGGGCCCGTCCCCCCTTGCTGTGCTCCCAACCCCCCCTTTCTGACACACCGACTGGGGCCCATTGGTTCCCGCGCCACCCCCCGGCTCGTCACTCTGGTCCGCAGCCAAGCTCCCCACCGGGGGGCGTCTGTCAGCCCAGTTATCACAGCATGCGGGGGGCGGGGGGGCCCAGCCCCGCCCCAGTGACTGCACTGGGAGCTGCCTGTCCTCACGGGTGCTGCAGTGCCCCTGGTGGCCAGGAGGAGTCACTGCAGGGGCCTCACACCAGCTGCCCGGCGGGGGCTGGCGCGAGGTTTGTGGGGTGGGGGTCCTTGGCCCAGCGCAGGGCACGGGCACAAGGCAATGAGTTAACACTGCAGCTGGGTGTGGGGCTGACAGAGCCTGGGGGCCGGATTTGGGGTGTCAGCACAAGGGGCTCAGGGGTGGCGCGGTGCTGCCATGGGGGGGTCACTGGTCCACAGGGTTGGTGCTACCAACTGGCTTTTAAACAATCCCAAGGGTCCCACTCTTCTGCAAGAGTCAGCCACACAGCCTCCATGGCTGCACCCCTGGGCTCCAGCCTCAGCCCGTAGCTCTGCCCCGCCGAGCCAGACGCCCGGGAGAGACGCGGCCGCTCTGCAGGGCCCCCTGCGCCCGCCAGTGCTGCAGAGACACCAGGCAACCTCTCCCCCCGAGCAGGTCTCGGCCCCCTGGGCGCGGCGTGGGGGGCCCTCGGCTTGCCCAGAGAAGTCGGGGTTCAGACACAGTCTGGCCAGTCCCAGGGCTCCCAGGACCCTGGCTGTGTGGAACCATCTCAGTTTCCTTTCTCTGTCCCTGTCCCTTTGTCCATGCATCCCGGGTAAGCCCCGAGTCTCTCCAAAGACCTCTCGGCCAAGCCTCCTGCCACCTCTGGGCCATTGTTCTCCGGCCGCCCCACGCCGACTTCCACGTTCTGCCTGCCGGAGCTTCCCATCCTCAGACGTCATTTGTTCAGTCCTGTCCTGTCCTTCTGGCTCCTCCATTGGCATGGATCATGTCAGCTTGTCCTTTAACGCCTGTCCCCCCGCCAATACGGCTTCACTCCCGCTCTGCCCAGGAGCCTTTAATCCTCCTGCAGCCACGGGGGAGCAAGCGCCAGCCTGGTAAGTCTCTGCCATGCATCTCATTCATAAAAATATTACAGAAATTCCCACTTGGTCACACTCCTTCCCCTTGAAGACAGACCTGAGCAGGGTCACCTCAGCCAGTGATCTGAGGGAGTTAAAACCCACAAGTGTTCCCCATTGATCCCTGTGACACAGGCAGACCAGCCAACCTGTGCATGTCCCATAACAACCTAACAGGGGCATTGCAACCGTAAGCAAGACAATCTACTTGTGAGTCAGCAGTGTGCCCTTGTTGCCAAGAAGGCCAATGGCATTTTGGGATGTATATGTCGGGGCATTGCCAGCAGATCGAGGGACGTGATCGTTCCCCTCTATTCGACATTGGTGAGGCCTCATCTGGAGTACTGTGTCCAGTTTTGGGCCCCACACTACAAGAAGGATGTGGAAAAATTGGAAAGAGTCCAGCGGAGGGCAGCAAAAATGATTAGGGGTCTGGAGCACATGACTTGCGGGGAGGGATAGCTCAGTGGTTTGAGCATTGGCCTGCTAAACCCAGGGTTGTGAGTTCAATCCTTGAGGGGGCCATTTAGGGATCGGGGCAAAAATGGGGGATTGGTCCTGCTTTGAGCAGGGGGTTGGACTAGATGACCTCCTGAGGTCCCTTCCAACCCTGATATTCTATAATATGTGAACTTTGAAGAGATGTACCAGACTAGCAATCGTCAACTCCTTCATTTGTAGTGGCAGAAATCAAGGGGAGATGCTAAGTG
Organism: Natator depressus; assembly: GCF_965152275.1. Lineage (NCBI taxonomy): Eukaryota > Metazoa > Chordata > Testudines > Cheloniidae > Natator > Natator depressus. The sequence continues at coordinate 1,020,946 of NC_134236.1, read as the reverse complement.
CATTTGGCTGTGTTTACCTGCACCCTCAGACATCTAACAATGGGATCTAATGAGCTTGTAGATGCTAAATCCTGTTCCTGTCCCATAATGCTTCATTTCTGTGCTGTATTGACTCAGAGACCAAAGGGGATATTGTCATTTAGACGGGACTTGTGGTGTAATAATATTATGTGCCCTCAACTCTCTTTGAAGCCCAGAATTCTACAGAGCAGCGACCTGGGAATGGTCTTGCTCGTTTGAATGGCTGCTGCTGAAGGTATCGTCGGAGCAAGGACCCACTGAATAGCGAGTGCAGCCCATGGACTTGCTGCCATCAAAGCCCACGTGGGGAGCTGCCTGTCAGCGCCTAGAAAGGAAGCTTCAGGGCTGATCCAGCCGTCTCAGGTCTGCTCAGACTTTGAACAGGGAAAGGGTAAGTCGTAGGCCGGAGTCTTCCAACACTGATTTGGAACGAAGGCACGGAGGGACTCGCAGACTCTGCCCCCAGATGGCCTACAGGACTATAACCCTTTACATGGATTCCAGAGAGACTTTTACAAGTCAGCAGCCTCGTCATCTCTGCCATGAACCTGACCTAGGACTCCACACACACTGTGTGTGTCTTGACTGTTTAACCACAGCAACGCTCTTCTTTCTTTTCCCCGTTTACTTTTAGTGACTAAAGGACTGACATCAGCCTGCTTATTGGGTAAGATCTGAGAGACACACTGACCTGGGGATCAGTGTTCAGGCCTTTGGGATTGGTGAACCCAGAGGCAGATTACAGTTTTGTGGGGCCCTGGGCCAGAGCTGCCCCTTCCACCTGCAGTATCCCCCGCTCCCCAAACTCTTGCTGGGAAAATGGAGTCAGGGCACGGGGGCTTCCCCCCCTCCTTGGCAGGAGCACCAGGCAGGCAGGTGGAGTGAGTCGGGGGTACCCATTTTTCTGGGCCCCCCCAATTGGCCATGGCCCTTGGGCACAGGCCCTGTTGGCCCACAGCTAATCCACCATTGGGGGAACCTCACATATGGTGACCCAGGTTTCCAGTAACCCCCCATTATATTACACTTGGCTGTCGGCCTGGGAGCCGGGGCTGGAATGCCTCCAGGGGATGGAGTTTGGCTGCTGGCTCACCGGGGGGTGCTGCAGAAGCTGCTTTGTTACTGGCCTGGTGACTCTAGTTATAGACTAAACCACCAGCTTTGGGGACTGCGTGCAGTCTGCCCTGTGTGTGGCATCCTCAGTGTGACCCATCCGGGCCCCCGGTCACAATCCCAACCCGATTTCCCACGCCTACCAGGCACCTGCAGGACCCTTACCGTTCACTGGTCATAACACCGCCTCATGTCCTCCCAGAGGACCTGTCTGTTAGAGGGCCCTAGCAGGGGGTTTTCAGGCAGCCCCATGCCCATTTGCCACCCAAAACCTTTGGGTTTGAAACTGGGCTGGGGTACTGCCATTCCCTTCGCCCCTTGTCTGCCAGGCAGTGACCCACCTGCCTTCATGTGCCGGTGTGACATTGTGAGTGTAATATAATATCTGATGGAAAGGTGACAGGGCCAGAAAGAGTTAATGAACTCCCAGACTGACCTGACCCAGGGCTGGACTGTAAAGACTGGTTAGGAGGATCTGTAAATGAACAGAGCTGTGAAATGCAGCCGGCATTGTGAGAGAGAGAAGGGTAGATGTTCGCTCAGGTCTTGTGATGTCAGCAAACAAGTCTTGTCTATTACCATGGCTTTGATTCAAAGATCAAAAGAGGAATATTAACATTTAGGAAGACACTGGAGTGACATAGTATTATTGTCTATATGGCTCTTTGAAGGTTGTGGTAACCGGTATCTGAACTGTTAATGGATAAATGACCCTGGGCTAATTGCCAGGATGTTTGGGAGAAGGAAAGTGAAGCCGATTGTTTTCTCAGGCCAAGAGGCTGCTGGAAATGTATAAATACCCTGGGACACGTTCCTCCTTCATCTCAGATCTGCTTTGGGTTTCAGGAGGGGGAAACCCTGAGCCATAAGGATTGAGATCCCCAGTCACTGACGGGAGTCACCCTGAACATGGACATTGGACTGTAACCCGTGGACTATTTCTAAAAGGACTTTTGGCAACTACAGACTCACCGTCTCTGCTCTGTATCTGAACCTCAAGAACTGAACTCAAGTCTGTCTGTATATTGATCTTTCCACCAACTCTCCCTCTTTTCTTTTTTAATAGATTTTAGTTTAGTTACTAAGGATTGACTGTAAGCGTGTATTTGGGGTAAGATCTGAGTTATCATTTGACCCGGGTCTGGGGCTTGGTCCTTTAGGGTCAGGAGAACCTTTTCTTTTCTGTGATGAAATAAGATTTTCAGAGTTTAGCATCCTATGTTTGACGTGTGTGTCTGGATGGAGGCCGGAGGCCGGGCACTTTAAGGGCACTGCGTTGTTTGGATGTCCGAGTACCCAGGGAGGTGCTGGAGAAGCTGGTTTAGGCTGGCTGGGTAACTCTAAAGAGTGGAATATCCACCAGCGGTTGGGGTTTGTGACCTCAGCTGGCTCTCATGGACAGAATCATCACTGTTGGCTGTCATGGCTGCAGCCTGGGGGGTCCTGACCCCTAGGTGGGGGTAGGAAGCATTTGGGGTGGGATCTGGGTAGATTTGTCCCACTGCACAGTGGGGCCCCAAACCCAGCCCTGTCTCTTGGGGCTCTGGTGTCACAGGGGCTTGTGAGGCCAGGACTGAGGGTGCTCCCCAGCATTGGTAGGCCCCCCTGGAGTCATGACTCCACCCCAGAGCCATGTGCCTGCACAGCCCCCATTTCCCCTTTGGGGGTAACCTGTTTCCCCCAGGGCACAGGCCTCTCTTGGCACCCCCTCCTGATGGGCTGTGATTCGGGGTCTCTTGCTGAGAACCTGCCATGGCCAGGGCCACCCTCTGACCAGGGGTCTCTGTTACCAGCATCAGCCCCCCAGCTGCTTTACCTTTCATGGGGGCCTCTCTTACCCCTGGAAAGGGCAAACTTGTCTGGCCCCCACCCTGCCCAGGGCTCCCCACACTCAGCCGGGGTCTCAACCCCCACAGGGCTAAGCTCTGCAGGCTGGGAGCTGGCTCTGTGGGGCACAGTATCCAGTTGAGGTTACACCTGAACCCAGGGGACCCACAGCTCCCCTGTGGATCTGGGTGGGGCTGTTCCTCTGCCCCTCAGGCCCAGGGGCTGGTTACAGACAGGAAGGTGCCCTGAGCCTAGCAGCCCTTCCTTCGCGTCACAAGCCGGGGGAAGGACTCTCCCGCTCCCTGCCAGACAGCTACCTGCGTGTGCCTTGGCACCTCCACGCCCAGCCTTCTGGCTCAGGGGTTCAACCCCTGGGCTGGGGCAGGAACCGGGCTGGAGTTTTGTCCTCAGGTGACCCAGGCATTCCCCACAAGGACGTCAGAGCTGGTGAGCTGGAGAACCCCGACTACCAGCCCCCCGCCCTGCCTGTGGCTGCCCAGGGCTCTGAGCCATAGGCGGGGCGAATGGCTCCCCACCTGGACCCGTTGCCCCGGTCACAGCCCTGCAGCGTTCGATGGGGTGGCACCACACAGGGTGTGACAAGGGGCCTCTGCCCCAGAATCTCCCCGCCCCAGGAGCGTCTCCCCATTGGCCACCTCCCTCCGCTCCCCCAGGGGTCCGATGAGTCCGAGCTCCGGAGAGTCCAACACGACACGTGCCTGGGGCCTGGAGTGGGAGCTCATCCACCAGCATTGTGACGAAGTGGGAATTTTCTGTAATATTTTTAAAACCCCCATCTGTGCCTCAGTTTCCCCTTTTTTTTGCATAGCTACCCAGTGGGGAGGAAAAAGTCTGTTTGCTCTCAGGGAGGCTAAGAGACCTAGGTGTGAATGGTGCCCATGTGTCTGAGCCGGGACGGGTTGTTGAAGAGAACTGGCTGAGGCCAACCCCGTATCAGCGGAGAACCTGAGAAGATGATGGGAAATTGAAGCACCAGGACACGGACACCTGCCAGCCAGCAACCCAGAGGGATACAGCTTTCCCCACCTCCCAGCAGTAAAGCTGAGCAGAGACCCAAGTTCCCGCTAAGCTGCGCAGCCACGCAGCAGCCTATTAAGGGCCACACAGGTGCCTCTCCTGCAGCCCCAGCCCCAGAGCTGCTGCAGCTGTGGAGAGGTGCTCCCCCCACCCCCCCCCAGCCCAGCCTAGGGCAGCCTGCACCCCAAACCCCTCATCCCTGGCCCCACCCCAGAGTCCACATCCCCAGTGGGAGCCTGCACCCCAATGCTCTGCCCCAGCCCCTCCGACACACCAAACCCCTCGGCCCCACTCCTGCCACGCATCACCTCCACATTGGTGCACATAACAACTCATTCCGCACATGGATGGGAAAAGTTAGAGGGAACATTGGCAGAGACCCCAGCTGAGAACAATGGACTGGGAGGTGCGGGGGGAGAAGATAAGAGCTGGGGGCTGGAAGGAGTCGGGCTCTCAACGTGCTGCCTGACCTCCTTGGTCAGACTCCAGACAGAGCATGAACCAAGTGGGGGTCACTGCAGCTGGGCTGGGCTGGGCTGTAACCATCAGTTCTCTGGGCCACCCAAGGAGCTGCCTGGGCCATGTGCCAGGAGACTAAAACCCACCTGGTTTCACAGCGCTGGGTGAGTGTCCCTGCAGACACCAGGTGAGGGGCACTGATCCCTGAGGAGAGGACACGTCAGGAGGTGGTGAGAGCGTGTGGCCAACCCTCAAGGAAGAGTGGGATCCGCTGGGGGTCTGGGTCACTGAAGGGCTCCTCCCAGAGACTGTTCCCAAGCTGGGGGCTTAGCACTGGCCCTGTGGGTCCATGACCCTCACACCCTGTGCCAGCAGAGCTGGCTGTGTGACTACTTCCCAGTGAAAGGTCAGACACAGTTCACTCCATGAGGTTCAGCTACAGGCTGCCATCTTAGCTTGGCAGAGGATGGTGAACCCCTCGGTACCAGACTAACCTCATGTTCTCAAGCCTCAGGCACTTCACCCACTTATGCCTTGTCCTCATATCTTACTCCTGGGGGGAATTCTGCACCACTGCATGTGTGCATAATTCATGAGCCATGTATATTTTTAATTTTTTGCACAGAAAAAAGCTTCTGCTGGAAAGTTGCTGCGATTCCACCTTTTGCCCACCAGAGGGCATGGTGGTGATAGAACAGAGCAGCAGCTCCCGGCCAGCTACGGAAGAGAAAGAGCCTGTAGTGCCTTCTTTACAGTGCCTGTCAGGCCAGGCAAGGAGACAGGGACTATGGGGAGACAGACAGTGTGGGGCAGAGGCTGAATGGGAGTGGAGGTACAAGGCCACAGTGGGGAGGGAGTGCAGGGCCACAGAGGGACAGGGAGTGGCTGAATGGGGGCACAGACACATGGAGACAAGATGCAGGGCCACATGAGGATGGTGGAGGCTGAGTGGGGGCACAGATGGACAGGGGGTGCAAGGACACATGGGGACAAAGGCAGATGTGCCTGACTGAATGGGAGAGGCTAGGGGTCAGCCAGGGTCTGCATGGGGGAAGCTCCCTAACAATCCTTCCCTGCCCACCCCCAAAATTCTGTTCTATTCTTCCACCCACACCCAACAACCCTCCATGTTTGCTCCTGTCACGAAGTTTGCGGGAGTCAGGGCCCTACACCCCCAACTTCCTGCGATTCACCATGACTCTCAAACCTTCTGTTTTGCTGGCTGGCTAACAGATGACAGGAACACAGACCCAATCAGCTTGTAGGTACAGACAACAGGACCCCCCCCCTCAGTCAGGTCCATCCGGGGGCAGGGAGCTTAGATCCCAGCCCTGGGGCTCCCTCTGTTTCCCTGTGGGGAGCAGGGAGGCCAGAGCCCATCTGGGCATCTCTCCATTTCCCCAGCCAGCTCAAAACTACCCTTCTCCAGCCCCTCCTCTCAACTTTGAGTCTTTCCTGGGCCAGGAGGTCACCTGATCTCTTTGTTCTCCAACACCTTCAGTTGGCACCTTGCAGAGGAGGAAGGGCCCACGCCATCAGATGCCGGGAGATGGGGTGTTGGCCATTTTCTGTGTAGACAGCATCACACAGGCCCTCTAGGGCTCTGCAAAAATCACACCCCCATCCCATCACCTAGATACTTAAAAAAGGCATGGGGGAAACTGAGGCACCCCCACAGTATTTGGAGAAAACCTTAAGAACATTCCCACTTCGTCACAGCTCCCAGGCTTATTTCCAGCAGTTACTTCCCGCTCCCTCAGCTCCTCCGTTACCCCTGACTCCCCCCAGCCTTTGTACTGCTTTTGAGGGGGTGTGGAAAATACAGAACTCTGAGTAATAATTAATTTACACAATACAGAACTGTATTAATACGCCTAGTAATAAATCTATTTGACAAAAATCATTTCCTGAATCTTTTTTGTTATCTGTATTGTTACAGGCAGACTTGCTGACAGGTATTTTGAAATAAATAACCAAAAATAATTTAAACTGGTGTGATTATATTGTGTTATTTTGACAAATAAAATATGCAGAATTTAAATATGATGTACAAAATTCTCAATTTTTTTGACACAGAGTTCCCTCAGGACTAATAGACTCATTGATTCCCAGGCCAGAAGGGACCACGGCAACCATCTCGTCTGACCTCCTGCATAACAGGCCAGAGCCTTTCCCCACTAGAATTCCCAGAGCAGAGCTTTGAGGAAACATCCCATTGTGACTGAAAAATGGCCAGCAATGGAAAATCCACAACTCCTGGTAAATTGTCCCAATGGCTAATTACTCACCATTAAAAATGTACATGTTATTTCCAGTCTGAATTCATCTAGCTTCAACTTCCAGCCACAGGCATTAGACCTTCCTCTGCTAGACTGAAGCACCCATTATAAAATATTTGTTCCCCATTTAGGTACTTACAGACTGGGCTCAAGTCACCAGAACACCAAGATGCTCCTGCTTGGTGGCCAACAACCCCTTAATGTTCAGCTGGAGGACCATAAGTGCCAGACCTACGACTAGAAAAATCATCGTCCGAAACCTGTTTGACCAAGGTTCGTGGTAATCCTCAAATTCAATCTGCTCGTTGGATCATCTGTTTCTCCAGACTGCAGACAAGCTGCCGGTGGATACTTACAGGGGACGCATCGTGAACGCTAATCCATTGCCCCTGTAACAGGACTGGCACCCACCTCTCATGAGCACCCCCTTTCTCTGGCTGACATGCCTGCAAAGAGTTCTTTTCACAGCACAGCACCCACCTCTCGTGGACAGCCCCCTTTCTCTCGGTTGGGTGTGAGCCTGCTTTACTTTCCGTTCTTACACTGGGGCGGCACCCACCCCTCACAATCGCCCCCTGGCCAATGGTTCTCTCAGCAGGTATTCAGCCGCTCAGCCCTCCGGCTGAGCCGCATACACTGCTCCCCCTTCCGGGGTATACAGTCCAGAGTTCTTATCTCAGCCCTGGTATGGGGCTGTAGGTCTAAGGCTTCTGCCAGAGGCACAGCCTTCTTCAACCACCCAGCCGGGCCTCATCTCAGTACCCCCAGCTGTTGGTGTTTCCACAGGCCCCCCTAGGCTCAGTCTGCAACCAGACCAGCAGGCCCCATCTCAGTATCCTCACGGGCCTGGCCAGGTTCTGTGCTCAGCCCCCCGGGCTCAGCCTGCCTGCACTGACCTCCTGCTGCTCTTCCTGCCAGCCAGGCACCCGGTCTTCAGCAGCCTTCCCTGGGCTTCAGTCCTGGCTGCAGGGAGCTACTCATGCTGGTCTAGCCAGCCAGGCACCTAGTCGTCTCTTTTCAAGCTCCGCCCAGCAATGAAGGCTCTGCTCTGCTGACAGCCTTTTATCCGACTCTTCCGGCCCCTTATTGGTCGGTCCAGCAGCTCCTCTGATTGGCCCCGCCTGTGCAGCCGCTCTAGGCTGCCTGGAGGACTCCTCGCTGCTCTATTCTGGGACACAAGGCCTCCAGCAGGGGGCCCCAGACCAAAGTCCACCCTGCCACAGTCCCCCTCTCACATACTGCGACCATCTTACAAACACTGCAACTATGGTCAAAACACACAACCCCCTGCTCAGAAACCTGGCCGGACGCCATGGGGCGCCGGTGCCCCAACATTACACACGTTAGCCTTGGCACTCGTTGGCGGAGCCCTGCGCTCCAGTCTGGGCTCGCTCGGCTCACACAAGGATCATCAACGTACAACTTAATTCCACCATGCGTATTATTTTGGGCACACCCAAATCTACTCCTCAGTCATGGTTACCGGTTCTCTGCAATATTGCTCCACCCAGTGTTCGCAGACAGAAAAGCACAGCAGAGCTTGTGATAAAAAGTGTGATATGCCACATCTACCGTTAACTAAAGACTTGTTTAATCCACCACATGGTCGTCTGCTCTCACAGCGCCTGCTGTGGGTAAGTTTACCGGGCGAGGGATTTACGGTATAGGACACGTGGACACGTGGAAAGCTTCATGGTTCGCAGAGAAAGTGACAAATAATTAGCTTGTCTCTGACCCCACTCAACGTCAACCTGGGTTTGATTTGGAATTTGTGCTGCAGTGGAATTTCAGTGGTATTTTAGAGACAGTCACTATGTCAGTGAGGGCAGCCACAAACCTTGACACACATTGTTGAGGACTTCAAAATGACTCAACTTCCTGGAGTCTTCATGCTTCTAACATTGTCGATAAGGACACTGTGGTTTGGCTTGACCAGATTGCATACGCCAAATAAATAAATAAGTAAATAAATCAAGATACTCCTTAGCTTTCCCTTAAGGTAAATAGATTGAGCTCTTGGAGTCTATCGCTGTAAGTTTTGTAATCCTTTAATCATTCTTGTGACTCTTCTCGGACTCCTCTCCAATTTATCAACATCCTTCCTGAACTGTGGGCACCAGACCTGGACACAGGATCCCAGCAGCAGTCGCCCCAGTGCCAAACAGAGGTACAATAACCTCTCTGCTCCGACTCGAGATTCCCGTTTACGCTCCCAGGTTGGTATTAGCCCTTTTGGACACAGTGTTACACTGGGAGCTCATGTCCTGCTGATTGTCCACCACGACACCCAGGGTAGAGTCCCTCAGCCTGTAAGTCTGGCCTGCATCCTTTGTTCCTAGTTGTACATTTACATTTAGCCATACTAAAATGTACACTGCTTGCTTGTGCCCCGTGTCCCCAGGGATCCAGATCGCTCTGTGTCACTGACTTGTCCTCTTCATTATTCTCCACTCCCCCAACCTTTTGAGACCTGCCAGTTTTTAATCCATTTTATTGGGACAGGTTCATTTTATATCATTCTAGCTTTTTATTCAAAATGTCGGGTGTACCAAGTCAAATGTAGACACTAAGTGAGGTGTCTACACTGACGCTGCACCGCTCTAACTAGGTCGACAAAAGTTGTATGCCTCTCGTCACGCTGGTTTTATGATGTCAGCCTAGCAGGGGAGTTCCATGGGCGGGAGATGCAGTAGTACAGTGTATACTCCTCCAGTGTTTTGTCTATGAAACTGTGTAGTGTAGACAAGGCCTTAGAGAAGTCTGAGTATGTTATGTCAACACTATTACCTTGCCATCTCATCAAGAAACAGATCCTGTCAAACTAACTTGATATGTTTCCCAGAAACCTGTGAGGACTGTCATTAATTATACCAACTTCCTTTAATTCTTTATTAACCAAGTTCCGTATCAGCTGCTCTATTTGTCACGCCTCCCCCGGCTTGGTGCTACACCCCCAGCTTTGGAACAGTCTCTTGGAGGAACTCTTCAGTGGGCCAGACCCCCCAGCAGGTCCCACTCTTCCTTCAGGGCAGGCCATGCAGCCTCACCGCCTCCTGAGACTGGACTTCCCTAGCTCTTCCTACTTTTGGGTCCAAAGGCACTGGCCAGTAGCCTTTGGTGAGATCAGTGGTAGTGAGGTACCAGGTCCCCCCCCGCAACTTGTTTAGGGTCTCATCGGTCCTAGGAATGGGGTAGACATCGGACATGGTGATGGCACTGAACTTCCGACAGCCCACACAGAACCGGATCGATCCGTCCTTCTTGGGGAGCAGCACCACGGGCAAGGCCCAGGGGCTGGAAGACAGCTGGGTCACCCCTAAGGCCAGCATGTCCTTGCCCTCTCTCTGCAGGCCTGGGCTGGTTTCCTGTCTGCAGCAGACACTAAGCAATGCCCAGCATGTGCTGTATCTGCTCGCCCGTGGGGCCAAAGGCATTCGAGAGACTTTTCCTTTGCATTGTCAGTGACTCACAAACAGGCAACAGAGCACCCCTCCCCCTCCTCTTTCGCCCACTCTTCTCACAAATGTTACACTCCCTGACATTTTGCCTTTCCCCAAGTCCCACATCTGGGACACCCCCGCTGGTTCATTTCCCAGGACCCACGCTTAGCCTCATCCCCTTTGGGTTTCTTTTCATAACCAGACCCACTGGCCACAAACTCATCTGCCAACCAGCCTCCATGGCGCAGCTCCTTCGGCTTCCCATTAGCCCCGGGTTCAGCTCGCGGGACAAATCCTGGCATTGCTCAAACCCGAGCAGCTTGTAAAAATGTGTGTGGAGAGATTCTCCCATTGGGATGGTAGCTTCCATGTACATCAATCCCTTGGGCATTGCACATGCCAAAACCTTGTCCTGTGAGCATCCAGACTATCCGTCTGGCTGTGCACCTCTATCACCCAGGGATCGGGCGAGGGGCTGAGAGGGTTTGACCGGTCCACAGGGTAGACCAGGCTCAAAGCACAGCCTTCTCAAAGGCCAAGGTCTGTACCGCCCTTCCTTAAACTGGGCACTTTGTACACCGTAGGTTCCCGTGGACTCTCCCCACTCGCCCCTCAAGGGGACCTGGGGCTCCTCCACATCCTGGGGCTGCTTTTCCTGGTACATCCAGTGTCTCAGTCAGCTCCCTGCCCTGTGTGCTCCCTCTCTCCCTCCGCTGCAGCTCCAGAGACAGGAATTGGGCATGAGGATGCCCTGCTGCTGCCTTCATTGCCCTGGGGTCTGACCAGCCTTCTCCAGCCGCACAACCAGCTGCGCCTTGCTTCACTTCCCCTGCTCCCTGCACAGCTCCACCATGCTCTTCCTAGGGAAGGGGTGTCACAGACCCACAGGGTCGGGGCTCAGGCCCCAACCCAGAAACAGTCTCAGAGAGGAACCCTTCAATGGGCCAGACCCCCCGGGGTCTCACTGTTCCCCGTGGGTGAGCCTCAGCCCGTAGCTCTGCCCAGCGAGTCCCACCAAGCCAGACACCTGGGAGAGACTCGGCCACTCTGCAGGGACCCCTGCGCCTGCCAGTGCCTGCAGAGACACCAGGCAGCCTTCCCCCAGAGCAGGTCTCGGTCCCCTGGGCGCGGCATAGGGAGCCCTTGGGTTAAGACACAATCCAGCCAGCCAAGCCACCACAATCAGCCAGCTAAGCTGCTGTGGGCTCCACTTTCGCTCCCTCCCTTGTCTGTCTGTCCATCCCAGGCAGCCCCAGGTCTCACCAAAGGCCAGCTCCTGTCCCAGCCTCGGGTTCCCTCCCACCGAGCCCTGCAGAGTCCCAGCCCCACCTGCTGGAGCTTGTTCAGTCCTGGAGGCTCCCACTGTCTGGCTGGATCCTCCCTTGAGCTGAGGCAGGGTCAGCCTGGCCTTAACACCCCAACAGGCCTGTGACAACCCTCCTGCTCTGCCCTAGGAGCATTTAACCCCTCGGCCCCTGCGGGTCAGCAGCCCCCCGCCCGGGAAGTCTCGCCAGGCTTGGCCTTCAGGAAAGCATTGCAAGAAATTCCCACTTTGTTGCAGGGGGGCTGGCCTGGTGCCGTTGAGGGAGTGTGGCCCGAGGTTGGCGTGGCACTACTGGGGGCTGGCCTGATGGGGGAGCACCAGGGCTGATGCGGTGCCATTGAATGGGGCCCAGCTGCGTGGGGGGAGGATGGCTGTAGGGTGGAGGTTGAGCCACCTGGCAGAGAGAAAGGCCAACCAGCCTGCCCTATGGGTCAGGGGAGGGGCTCCCTCCTGTGTGACACAGTGCTGCCCTGGTTAAAGGGCTGGGTCACCACCTGGCCCCAGACCTGGGCAGTCCCTGCCTGGTCTCTGCTACCAGCATGTGAAACTGGCTGGCCCCTCCCCCAGAGCACAGCCCCATAGCCTCTCTGCCCCACGCGATGGGAGGCGTAGCACCAGCCGTGGCACTGGAGAACAGGCGGGATGTGATGCCTCTGCCCAGCCGCGACCTGGCACCCCCACCCGCCCAGCTGACTCCAGCCCACAGGACAGGGCAGCCTACACAGAATTAACCCTTGACACACCAAGCAGGCTCTGTTTACACTGCATCCCCTGAAGCTTTCTGTGGTCTGTGGCCCAGCAGCCTAGACCCACTGCCCCTCCCCCCGCAGTGCCCCCGAGGGAGGGCAGCCAGAGGCAGCTGGGGGACAAGCATTGGTGGCTCCAGCTCACAGAGACTCCCTTGGGAGCAGAGGCCTCCATGCAGGGGAGGAAGCTGGACATGGGGGCGGGGGTGCACCAACCTCCAGGGCAGGTGCAGTGCAGGGAGCAGCTGCCGGCTGCCAGGCTAGAGGGGGGAGGGTGTTATTCCAATGGCCCATTACCCTCCCCTGGGCCCATTCAGCCTCTAGGCCAAGGCACAGGACCCTGCCCCTGCTCCGCCTGGCTCCCAGGGAGGTGGCTTCAGGCAACAGGTGCTGAGGCCCAGCCGTGTCCCTTCCCCTCTCTGGTCCCTCACTGTCTAGCTGACAGCCCCTGTAGGGAAGCAGGAAAGGCCCCCGCCCAGCTGTGCAGACCCAGCTGTGACCACACACCCTTAGCTGGCTGGGCACACAGCAATGCGACAGCGCTAGGCCCACTGGGGTCCCCCAGGTGCTGGGGCCAGTCCTGCAGCACAGGTGAGAGGAGCCGTGCACAGCCTGGCTCTGGACACGCTTCTGAGAAGAGAACCTGGAGCAAGGCTGGGCAGGGAGCTGGCTGCGCGGGTACAAGTCACGGACTCAGAGCAGTGCTGGCAGGGCAAAGACCACGGTGAGAGACAAGCCCGCAGCAGCCTTTAATGGTGCCATCAAAGCCAGACAACAGGTTCCTTTACTCCCCTGACACACCGCCCCGGTGGGCCCCAGGGTGCCAGCAGGGACACCAACGAGGCTGAGACACAGTGACTGAGGCTCTGCCTGGAGGCCAGGACAGGAGCACTGGGGGAAGAGGGTCCTACCCCCAGAGGGGCAGCGGGCCACAGAGCAAGCAGACAGTGAGTGCGCTACCTGCCAGGACCACGGCCTGCCTAGAGAGCTGTGTTTGGCACCCGACACAGGGAAGGGACAGGTCCCTGGAAGCAGCAGGGTGCCCGGCAGGATCAGCCTGCAGCTGCCCCATCTCCATGGGCTAGTTACAGTGGGGTTGGTCTCATTTTTCTCCAGGCTGCGCGGCTGGGGCATAGGCGTGTGCTTCTCAGGCCAGGACCCAGAGGGCAGCACCCAGCCCAGGGCCCTGCGAGCTCGGCGTCCGCGCACCTGTAAACACTGGGTTTGGGGAAGAGGGGCCCGGCTGGGGAGAAGCCAGGCGGGTGCTGGTGCTGCTGGTGAGTGACTGGCCAAGGGAGGGATGGGGGCTGTGCGGCAAGGCAGGGGGTGTGCCCAGGGGTTTCCAGTCTCGGGTTCCTGGTGCAGCACAGGGAGCCTGGCCCGTCAGCAGGCTACAGCAGCCGGAGAAGTCACAGCACAAGGAGCCTTGGGCAGGTGCGAGTCCTTACAGGGCCCGGGCAGAGGCCCGAACGGCCTCCCCACAGGCGTTGGCCAGTTTACCTGAGATTCGAGCCGCAGCCAGGTGGCCTGGCTGCGCCCAGCGCAGGGACCCCGGGCAGCGGCAGTTCCAGTGGGGTTCCCACCCAGAGTCCAGGCAAGGGGACAGGCAGTCGGCAGGTCGAGGCTGGCCTCATGCGTCAGTCCTCAGGCTGGCGTCTGGCAGTGGCTCCTCTCCCGCTGCTGCAGGCAGGGGCTGCACCACAATGGGTGTCTGGGTGTCTGAGGAGCAACAGGCTCAGTGAGGGGCAGGGCATGCAGGGGTCTCAGAGCACCCCCACTGCCACCCAGGATCCCCCCAGCCCCAAACCAGGCTGCCTGCTTGGCACAGAACCCGGCAGCCAGAGGGATGGGAGCTCAGGGCTCAGGCCAGCTGCTCCAGGCCCCGAGAACAAACCCAAGGAGAGGGTGCAGGCCCCAGGGAGGTGAAAGCCATGGAGCAGAGTGTGGACCTGGCCAGCCCAAATGGCTATTACTGGCCCACCACTGTGGGCAAAGATGGTGGGGCACTGGCAGCCAGGGCTGGGCTGGCCAGGGGGAGCTGGCAGGGGGAGCCCAGGCTGGGAGGGCCAGGGGGAGGAGGGGGTTGGGGGGAGCACAGGCTGGGCCGGCCAGAGGGAACTGTGGGAGCCCGGGCTGGGCATGGCGGAAGGGAAGAAGGGGCTGGAGCCCGGGCTGGGCCGGCCAGGGGGAGCCCAGGCTGGGTGTGTGAGGGGGACAGACCAGGCCGGGGAGCTGGGAGCAGAGGGTGGGTTGGGGATGACAAGTGCTCCTCTGGCTCACTGGAAGGCTCCTCCAAGGGGCTGGTGAAAGCCAGGATGTATCACAAATCCTGTGGGTCTGTGACAAAGGGCCAGCAATAGCAGGCACCAGAGGTGCAGGGCCGCAAGTGTGGGGATGCCAGGAGCACCCCATCACCCGACAGGCATAGCAGCCATGCCCAACTCCCTGCTGTCTCCCTCCACGCCTGCCTGGGGCCCCAGGGACACGCAGGTGGGGGCGGCTGTGGCAGTGCAAGGCCTGGGGGACGCAAGGCTGGTGAGTGCTGCGGTGAGTCCCAGGGAGGCCTTGCTCCAAGCGTGGGAAGACAATTGCCTTGTGCTGGGCCCCCTCTCCTGGCCACTCAAAGCACTGTCACCAGGCCTCCTGGACATCAGCTCAGCGACTGAAGGAACAGCCTCCGCCCCACATGCTGGGGCCAACAACAGGAGGGCTCAGCCCCATCCCGGAGGGCAGGGCCCCCCCCCCCCCCCGATTGCAATGAGCAGGACTGGGCCTGTCAGGCGGAGCAGCAGGGCAGGCCCCAGGGTTGCTCAGCTCCCTCCGGGCGCCTGGATCCAGGCTGTCGCCTGCTCTGCCCTGCACCCTGCCCACACGGGCCCGCACCGTGGGTGGGACTGACCTCAGGCTCAGCCAAGCCCCTGCTCCCACGTGGACTGCTGTGTCCCTCCCTGCAGGGGGCAGGACAGCACAATCCTCCCCAACCCCCCAAGCACTAGGGCCCAGCACTGCCTGCCCCAGCCCCTTCCGCAGGCACCTGGCACAGACTGCCCCAGCCCAGAGGGGACCCCAGGGTGTCAGGCTGACCCCACTTTCCTCCATTCACAGCACAGGCACTGGGGGTCCCCCCTCCCTGGTGACAGCTGCCAGGGCTGGGCCGAGCCAAGCCAGCCACAGGCTCGTGTAGACAGCACGGCGCGGGGCAGGGCAGACGAGAGACTTGCCCAGAGTACACAGCAAGCCGCAGCAGAGCTGGGACCCTGGGCCGGAGCCCAGTACTGCCCCTCCTCTAGCTCCCGCTGCCATCTGCCCCGCCGGCCCCTTCAAAACCCACCGCCTGCCACGTGCTGCCCACCCCCGGTGCTGGCCATGCCCCAACCCCCCATTACCCTTGCTGCCTCAGGCTCCACCGCCCACCTCCCCGGCGGATTCCCCACCCCGCTGAGAGTGCGGCCCAGACCAGGGCAGGCCAGGGGCTGCGCGGTCTCCCCCGAGAGCAGGAGCACAGCGCAGGGCAACTCCTCCTGCTCCTCCTCACCTTCGGCCTCAGCTTGGATCTGGGCCTCCAGGTCCTCGGGGTTGACGTACTTGTAGGCGTCCTCATCCTCAGGCGGGCGGCACTTCCCGCAGCAGAAGCAGCAGCAGCAGCAGCAGCAGCAGCAGGACAAGAGGCCGCAGCACACGGCCAAGGCCTGCATAGGAGGGAGCAGCCGGGTCACAGAATCCGCGGGGCTGCGAGGGATCTCCCAGCCCAGCGCCCCGCAGCGAGGCAGGACCATGGACTGTCTGAGCAGCCCTGACGGGGGTGTGTCCAGCCGGCTCTGGGGAACCTCCAGTGGGGACGGGGGCTCCACGGCCTCCATGGGCAATCCGTCCCACTGCGTCACCCCCTGGGCAGGACGCTTTTCCTGGGGTCCAACCGAAACCGCCCTGGCTGCAGTTGAACCCATGGCTTCTTGGGGGTTTCAGGAAAATAATCGACCTCCCTCCTCTTTATAACAACCGTTTCTGTAGCTGAAGACTTCTCTCTTCTCCCCCCACTCCAGTCTTCTCTTCACCAAACTAAACAAACCCTTTTTCAATTCTTCCTGGAAGGTCGTGTTTTCTCGATCTTTAATCATTTTTTGTTGATCTTCTCTGGAGTCTCTCCAATTTGTCTACATCTTTCCTGAATTGTGGCACCCAGAACTGGACACAATACTCCAGTTGAGGCTAATCAGCGTGGAGTAGAGCAGAAGAATTACTTCTTGTGCCTTGCTTACAACACTCCTGCTAATACATCCCAGAATGATGTTCGCTTTTTTTGCAACAGCGTTACACTGTTCACTCATATTTAGTTTGTGTCCAATATGACCCCCAGATCCCTTCCCTAGCTCCGTCCTAGGCCGTCATTTCCCATTTTGTATGTATGCAACTGAGTGTTCCCTCTGAAGTGGAGTACTTTGCATTTACCCTTGTTGAATTTTATCCTATTTACTGCAGACCATTTCTCCAGTTTGTCCAGATCAGTTTGAATTTTAATCCTGTCCTCCAAAGCACTTGCAACCCCTCCCAGCTTGGTATTGTCTGCAAATGTTATAAGTGTACTCCCTATGCCATTATCTAAACCACTGATGAAGATATTGAATAGAAGTAGCCCCATGATAGATCCCTGCAGGACCCCACTTGTTATGCCCTCTAGCTTGACTGTGAACCATTAACTACTACACTCTGGGAATGGTTTTGCACCCACCTTACAGTAGGTTCATCTAGGTTACATTTCCCTAGTTTGTTTGTGAGACAGTCACTTGAGACAGGTTTCAGAGTAGCAGCCGTGTTAGTCTGTTAGTCCGCAAAAAGAACAGGAGGACTTGTGGCACCTTAGAGACTAACAAATTTATTTGAGCATCGGATGCATCCAGTGAAGTGAGCTGTAGCTCACGAAAGCTTATGCTCAAATAAACTTGTTAGTGTCTAAAGTGCCACAAGTCCTCCTGTTCTTTTCACTTGAGATAGTATCGTATCTCAACATCAGTAAGGCTTTTATCACATCCGCCACTTCCCCCTATCCACAAGGCTTGTTACTCACTCTGTCAAAGGAGGATATTAGGTTGGTTTGACAAGATTTGCTCTTGACACTGTTCACTGTTACTTATCACCTTCTCATCCTGTAAGTCTTTACAAATACGTTGTTTGAGTATTTGCTCCATTATCTTTCCAGGTACCAAAGTTAAACTGACTGGTCTGTAATTCCCTGGTTTGTCTTTATCCCCTTTAGTGATAAGGACTATATTTGCCCTTTGCCAGTCTTCTGGGATCTCTCCCGGCCTCCAGGAGTTCTCAAAAATAATCACGAATGGCCCAGAGATCTCTTCAGCCAGTTCCTTAAGTATTCTAGGATGTATTTCATCAGGCCCTACCGACTTGGAGACACCTAACTTGTCTATGTAATTCTTGTTCTTTCCTTAGTTTAGCTTCAGACCCTGCCCCATCCTTCCCCGACGTTCAGACTGACTGAACTCCCACCTCTGCCACAATGGGTGGCTCAGGGCCTGGGCACCGCACCCACCTCCGGTTGGGACACCCAGAGCCCAGGAGACCTCTCCACGTCACCCCACCTGGCAGCCTGAGCCACATGGCTGGGGCAGCCAGCGCTGGGAGTGCCCCGGAGGAGCCCAACAGGGGCAGAGAATGGGCGGGTGGGGGCTGTGCCCAGCACACAGGGGGCACTCACCTTGAACCACCACTTGGACATGAGGAAGTAGTACTTGACGCTCTCCTCGCCGAACTGCTCAGCCACGTAGAGCCCCATAGAGCCATATTCATCGTAGATCTTCCGCTTGTTCTCGTCATTCAGCGTCGCATTCGCATTGTTGATCTCCTTGAACTTCTCCACTGCCTCGGGATTCTCGGGGTTCTTGTCCGGGTGGTACTTCAGGGCTAGTTTCCTGCATGGTGCAGGGAAGCGGCAGGGCTGAGGAGACGTCCCAAGTCACCCCCAAGATCTCAGGGGGGCACCAGAGAATCCTCTCTCCCTTTTCCCTGGGGCTGGGAGACCCTAAGCTACTTGGTATGACCCTACCCCATGCTGGGGGCAGGAGGACCCTTGGGAGAGCAAGGTGCGACCTCTCCCCCACAGGAGTTCCAGGGTGTGCATTCCTCTCCAGACCCAGGGCCAGAGCCAAGCCATGGCTGGCTGGGCTCTCCCTGCCCCAGCACATCCAGCAGCAGAGGTGCAGCCACAAGGGGCCCGTGGGAGAGGCTGGGGTCGCTGGGCCCAGCAGGTCGGCTCCCTACCTGTACGCCTTCTTGATCTCCTCTGAAGAAGCCCCCTTCTCCAGGCCCAGGACTCTGTACAAACTCTCCCCAGCCCGGGACATTTTCCGCTGGGGTCGGCCGGGTTCCGCCATGTTGCTCTGTATTGGAGGGGGAATGGGGGGGTGTGAGTCACCACGCCCACGCCCTGCAAGCTGCAGCCACCACTTTGTGGGGCAGGACCGGTGAGGACAAGGGGAGCTGGGTGCAGGGGCTGGCACACCAGCTATTCCAGCTCCCCAGAGCGTGCAAAGGGGCCTGTGCTGGCCAGGATCCTGTCACCCACTGCAGGACCATCTCCTCATAGCAATCCAGGCAGGCAGCTGTGTGTGCTGGGCAGCGGGGCACAGCTGCCCAGGGGATCCCCCTCCCATCACAGGGCCCGCTCAGCAGAGCCCCCGGGGGGATTAGGGAACCATGCAGACACCAGCTCTCCAACAAAGGGCAAGCCCAGGGCTCCCATGCTACAGCCGGCGCTCACAGTACCAGCGAGGAAGCAGGGAACAGCAGCTTTCCAGCAGGCCCTGCACCCCCACCTGGCCTGGGGCTCCCACCCGCAAGGAGGGAAGGCCAGGCCAGCAGTGCCTACACCTCCCTCCTTACCAAACCTCCCCTCCTCCACACCACACGCAGCCCTCTACACCCGAGACAAGGCCACACCAGCACCACAGGCCCCCAGCAGCCTGGGGCGAGCCTGCCCCCTGCGCAGAGCCTTGGCCTGGGGCAGCGATGCCCTCGGGGCAGGCCCAACACGGTGTGGGCATACTGCTCGCTTGCAGCCGCTGTCACCCTCACGAGTCAGGGCTGCCAACGGCCAGCACTGCCCCCTCGTGGCCACAGGGCCCACAGCCCAGGGACCAGAGTACTCCCAGATACATGCCAGTGCAGCACGCCCCATTCACAGCCATGCACCCACAAGGAGGGGGGCTAACTGCAGAGACATTGAAGGCGTGGACCTCCCCACACAGACACCCCCAAACCCTCTCTCTGCAGCTTGTCAGAGCTCTGGGTTTCTCTCACCCTGCAAGCTCCCCTGCCCCACCCCCAAAAAGGGCCCGAGAGCTCAGCAGAAGGACAGGGACCAGGACCACAGCACTTACCAAGCCAGGAGTGTGAATCCAGGCTCACCCGGCAGCAGGAATGAGGAAGTGAAACAAGGCAGGGCAAGAACTGGCCAGACAAGGAGGAGAGACAGAGAGACAGCCCAGCAACCAGCCCCCACCTGGCCGTGACCCAAAGGGGAGGGCACAGACAGCCCAGCAACCAGCCTGCCCATGGCCAGCGCTCACCTGGCCCTGACCCAAGGTGGGGGCACAGACAGCCCAGCAACCAGCCTGCCACGGCCAGCGCCCACCTGGCCATGACCCAAGGGGAAGGGGGGGACAGACAGCCCAGCAACCAGCCTGCCCACGGCCAGCGCCCACCTGGCCATGACCCAAGGGGGGGGCACAGACAGCGCAGCAACCAGCCTGCCCACGGCCAGCGCCCACCTGGCCGTGACCCCGGGAGCGGGGAGCCACAGACAAGCCAACAACCAGCCTGCCCACGGCCAGCGCCCACCTGGCCATGACCCAAGGGGGGGGCACAGACAGCGCAGCAACCAGCCTGCCCACGGCCAGCGCCCACCTGGCCGTGACCCCGGGAGCGGGGGGCCACAGACAAGCCAACAACCAGCCTGCCCACGGCCAGCGCCCACCTGGCCGTGACCCCGGGGGTGGGGGGGCACAGGCAAGCCAACAACCTGCCTGCCATGGCCAGCACCCACCTGGCCGTGACCCCGGGGGCGGGGGGGGGGGACGACAGACAAGCCAACAACCAGCCTGCCCACGCCCAGCGCCCACCTGGCCGTGACCCCGGGGGCGGGGGGGGACAGACAGCCCAGCAACCAGCCTGCCCACGGCCAGTGCCCACCTGGCCGTGACCCAAGGGGAAGGGGGGGCACAGACAGCCCAGCAACCAGCCTGCCACGGCCAGCGCCCACCTGGCCGTGACCCCAGGGGCAGGGGGGGACAGACAGCCCAGCAACCAGCCTGCCACGGCCAGCGCCCACCTGGCCGTGACCCCGGGGCGGGGGGGAAAGACAGCCCAGCAACCAGCCTGCCCATGGCCAGCGCCCACCTGGCCCTGACCCAAGGGGAAGGGGGGGCACAGACAGCCCAGCAACCAGCCTGCCACGGCCAGCGCCCACCTGGCTGTGACCCCAGGGGGCAGGGGGGGACAGACAGCCCAGCAACCAGCCTGCCACGGCCAGCGCCCACCTGGCCGTGACCCCAGGGGGCAGGGGGGGACAGACAGCCCAGCAACCAGCCTGCCCACGCCCAGCGCCCACCTGGCCGTGACCCCGGGGGCGGGGGGGGACAGACAGCCCAGCAACCAGCCTGCCCACGGCCAGTGCCCACCTGGCCGTGACCCAAGGGGAAGGGGGGGCACAGACAGCCCAGCAACCAGCCTGCCACGGCCAGCGCCCACCTGGCCATGACCCCAGGGGCAGGGGGGGACAGACAGCCCAGCAACCAGCCTGCCACGGCCAGCGCCCACCTGGCCGTGACCCCGGGGCGGGGGGGAAAGACAGCCCAGCAACCAGCCTGCCCATGGCCAGCGCCCACCTGGCCCTGACCCAAGGGGAAGGGGGGGCACAGACAGCCCAGCAACCAGCCTGCCACGGCCAGCGCCCACCTGGCTGTGACCCCAGGGGGCAGGGGGGGACAGACAGCCCAGCAACCAGCCTGCCACGGCCAGCGCCCACCTGGCTGTGACCCCAGGGGGCAGGGGGGGACAGACAGCCCAGCAACCAGCCTGCCACGGCCAGCGCCCACCTGGCCGTGACCCCGGGGCGGGGGGGACAGACAGCCCAGCAACCAGCCTGCCCATGGCCAGCGCCCACCTGGCCCTGACCCAAGGGGAAGGGGGGGACAGACAGCCCAGCAACCAGCCTGCCCATGGCCAGCGCCCGGGCCCGGTGGACCTGACCGAGCTCCTGGGCTTGGTGGAATCGCGTCCTGCTCCGAGCCCCACCCCCCGCAGCCCGCCCGGCCGGCTCCCCGCCAGCCCCACTGACCCTCACGCCACCAGCAGGCCCCGAGCACGGAGCGGGTCTGGCCCCGGGGCCGGGGGCTTGGCCCGGTGACAGCTCAGCTCCGGGCCCGGCCGAAGACCCGGAGCCCGGCCCCTTCCGCCAGCCCCGGCGGGGCCACGGCCAGGCGCCAGCCGCGGGAGGGTCTGGGGCGCCCCAGGTCCGCGGCCCGGGGGTGGGGGGCAGGGCTGGGGCCGCGCTCTGCCCGGGCGCCCGGCGACTCCCGGCCCCGGGCCGGGCCCCGAGCGGCCAGCAGAGCCCGCGCGGACCAGCCGGCGGCCCGCGGGGGGCGGGGCCGAGCCCGGCGCCGGGGCAGCGCGTCCGCTCCGCTCCGCTCCGCTCCCGGGGGCTCGGCTCCGGCCAGCCCGGCCCCGCCCGCCCGCCCGCCGCGGGGAGTTCCGCCGCTCCCCCGGCCCGGCCCCTCACCGGCGGCTCCGCTCAGCTTCCGCCACCGACCCGGCGGAACCGGACCCTCCTCACGCCTGCGCAGGCGCCTTCACCCCGCGCGGCCCCGCGCAGGCGCAGATCCCTGTACGGCGATGACAGGGCAGAGCCCCGCGGCCGGCCCGTCCCGTCCCTAGGGCCACCGGACCTGGAAGTGCCCCGGAGACAACTCCCAGCGTGCCCCGCGCCACCCCTCCGCCTCCCAGCGTGCCCCGCGCCCACCCCCTCCAACTCCCAGCGTGCCCCGCGCCCCGCCCCTCCGACTCCCAGCGTTCCCCGCGCCCACCCCCTCCGACTCCCAGCGTGCACCGCGCCGCGCCCCCCCTCCGACTCCCAGCACGCCCCGCGCCCACCCCCTCCGACTCCCAGCACTCCCCGCGCGCCCGGCGGGGCGGGGCTGTCCCGGCTCGGCTCGGCTCGGCTCGCACAGAGGCGCAGGCGCGGTCCTGGCAGACCCTTTATTGACGCGTACACAGCGGAGCCGCCCCCAGGGCAGCCGGAGCCGCCCGCGGGAACCAGGCGCCGGGCAGCTGCCGCCCGCTGGGGCCAGGGCTCCTGCAGGCGGCCCGGGCCGGTCTCAGTGGCGCGCCCAGAAAAGCGGGACCCCCAGCGCACCCCCCCGGGCCCAGTCCCGGCGCCCCGCAAGGCACGAGGCAGCCCCGGCTCCTAGCCCTGGGCGTGGCAGCGGGAGGCCCCCGTGGCACCGGCTCTCCTCTTGTCCCAGTCCATGGTCCTCGCTTCCCGGGCACTGGCGGAAGGGCCGGGCCGGAGCAGCCGCGGCCCCCGCCTCCCCGTGCCCCAGGCGTTAGCGGGAGGGGCTCGGCTGGGGGGTTGCCGAAACACGCGGAGGCCTCCTAGCCGCGCTCCCGCTCACAACAGCTTCTGCCACACGCCGCTGGCCTGCCCTCAGCACGAGCCAGGCGTCAAGGAAGGAGCTCCGGCTAGACGGGTCTCCTCACAAGCCCACTCCCGCAGAGGGATGAGCTGCAATCCCCCACCTGCCTCCCGGACAGGCTGGGCGTCTCCGCCACGCCAGCAGAGCGGCCCAGAGATGGGGGAGCTGCCAGACTCATGAACCTGGCCGTGGGTGGAAGGCCTGCTGGGGAAGGTGAGGCGCACCTCCTATTCTGCACAAGCCCTAGGTTGCTGCCAGCACCAGACTGCTCCCGGCTAAACAGCCCCAGGGCCCTGCCCCACATTCAGGGCTATCAGGGCACTGGAGGAGGGGTGGGAGGAGAGCTGCTGGCTGAGGACGACAGGGCTGTTCCCTTCCATTTGATCCTGTGTCCCTGACACTTTTTCAAGTAGCTGGCCCCTGAGCCGGAACATGGGGGGAGTAACTGCTCAGAGCAAACACACACAGAACCTGCTCCAGCCTGTGCATGGGCCTCACCTCACCCCTTCCAGACCATGGGGAGAGTCTCTTACCACCTCCACACCCACCACATCTATGTGGGGCCAAAGGGAGAATCTGACCCCCCTCCTCCCACCTACCAGAGCAGGGCACCAGGAGTGTGTGCCCAGTGTGCGCACACTGCAAGCCACAGGCAGTCTCTGCCCTGCATGCACAATGGAGGGTGCTGGTGGGCAGTTTCCAAATGGCTGCCCGCCTAACAGTGTGTGGTCCAGAGGCCAGCAGGGAGGGGCGATCCTGGGGCAGCAGAAGGGCAAGGCTGGAAAGAGGGAGGGAGGAGGCAGCGGGGGCAAGGCTGGCAGGCAGGCCATCACGCTCAGTAGTCCGTGCTCTCATTCTCACACCAGGCGGAGGGGGCATCAGTACCAAAGTACCTGTCTCCAAAGTTACCTAGACACAAAAACAACACCGTAAGACAAGCCGCAGCAGCACCACACCCCACCATAGAAGATCAGGGTTGGAAGGGACCTCAGGAGGTCATCTAGTCCAACCCCCTGCTCCAAGCAGGACCAATCCCCAATCTTTGCCCCAGATCCCTAAATGGTCCCCTCAAGGATTGAACTCACAACCTTGGGTTTAGCAGGCCAATGCTCAAACCACCGAGCCATCCTTCCCCTCCCTCATGCCAGCCCCTCTCCCCCGAGACAGCCCCAGGAGAATGAAACCATGGCCCGGCCCTGCCAGGAGCACACCATCTAGCACAGCTGGCTCCGGGGCGAGAAAGGGCACAGGAGGGCCTGGTCAGTCGCCCAAGCCAGGCTGTGCTCCCCGTCCCCTTACCGATTCCAGGGATGATGTGGAATTCCTCGTTGACCTTCTTGTCCACGGCTGTGGTGATGATGCGGACACGGGGGAAGGCGTAGGCCACGGAGTGAACCCCCATCTCCGCCATCAGCAGGGACAGCAGGAAGATCTTCTCCTCATGGACATCGTGATCCTGCAGCACAGACACTGCTGAGCCGTTTGGCCCCAGAGTGAAGTGCCATGCCCCTTCCGCCCAAGCACCCCCAGAGCCCTGCCAACCCCTCCGTGGCCGGAGGAGCACCGGGCCACCCCAAGCCCACTCCGCCGCCCTCCTCCCACAGCTGGAGGAGTCCCGGGCCGCCGGGAGTCCTGAGCCCCAGGCCGGCCCCAGCCATGCCGCCGACACCCCTCCATCTCCCCTCCCGAGACGTCCCGCTAGAA
The DNA here is from genome assembly GCF_965152275.1 of Natator depressus. Lineage (NCBI taxonomy): Eukaryota > Metazoa > Chordata > Testudines > Cheloniidae > Natator > Natator depressus. The sequence continues at coordinate 996,292 of NC_134236.1, read as the reverse complement.
AAACAAAAGCTCTTCCTGAAGACCCTGAGATTTTTCTATGCCCCATGCCGGGGCGGCTGAAGAGGTGGTATCTGCTACTCCGGGAGATTATGGATGAACTGGGAACACTGAGTAGCACACACCACCTCCTCAACCACCTCAGCACCTGCCTGGTGCATAATAAGAAGCAAAAAAACTTCCCCCGTGCAACCCGCCCAAACCCACAACCCGGCAGCAGCAGCTCTGCCAGGGGAGGCTTAGCCTATTATACCGCCACCTATGGCGAAGTGCCCCATGCTCAGAGCAGTAGCTTCCATGCTGGAAAGCCCAGCCACCAGCCTGCACTCCCCAGGCAGCTTGCCCCGCAGGCTCACCAGAAGGACGCGCACGGCCATCATGGCTGCAGCCCCTGTGGACACGGTGCTGTCCATCAGGATGACATAGTCTTCGCTGATCTCCTTGGGGAGCCGCAGATAGTGAAGCTGAGGAGAGATGGGGGACAGAGCTTATGAAGGAGTCAAGTGTGATGCCCTGGGCCCACTCCCCGCAGCTCCTTGGTCAGCCCCCCAGGCGGAGCAGGGTGGCTGCTGAGAGCACAAGCACTCTGGGGATGCTGGGGGTGTGACGTTATGAGTGTAATATAATAGCTCATTGAAAGGTGACAGGGCCAGAAAGAGTTAATGAACTCCCAGACTGACCTGACCCATGGCTGAACTTTAAAGACTGGTTAGGAGATCTGTAAATGAATAGAGCTTTGAAATGCAGCCGGCATTGTTAGAGATAGAAGGGTAGCGCTCAGGTCTTGTGATGTAAGCAAACAAGTCTTGTCTGTTGCTATAGCTTTGATTCAAAGATCAAAAGAGGAATATTAACATTTAGGAAGACACTTGAGTGACATAGTATTATTGTCTATATGGCTCTTTGAAGGTTGTGGTAACCGGTAGGAACTGTTTAATGGATAAATTACCCTGGCCTAATTGCCAGGATGTTTGGGGGAAGGAAAGTGAAGCCGATTGTTTTCTCAGGCCAAATGGCTGCAGGAAATGTATAAATACCCTGGGACACGATCCTTCATCATCTCAAATCTGCTTTGGGTTTCAGGAGGTGGAAACCTTAAGCCATAAGGATTGAGATCCCCAGTCACTGACTGGAGTCACCCTGAACATGGACATTGGACTGTAACCCGTGGACTATTTCTAAAAGGACTTTTGGCAACTACAAGCTCAACTCTGCTCTGTATCTGAACCTCAAGAACTGAACTCAAGTATGTCTGTATATCGATCTTTGAACCAGCACGCTCTCTCTCTTCTTTTTTTAATAAATTTTAGTTTAGTTAATAAGAACTGACTGCAAGTGTGTATTTGGGGTAAGATCTAAGTTATCATTTGACCGGGGTCTGGGGCTTGGTCCTTTGGGGTCAGGAGAACCTTTTCTTTTCTATGATGAAATAAGATTTTCAGAATTTATTATCCTATGTTTGACGTGTGTGTCTGGATGGAGGCCTGCGGCTGGGCACTTTAAGGGAACTGCATTATTTGGACATCTGAGTACCCAGGGAGGTACTATAGAAGCTGGTTTGGGCTGGCTGGGTAAATCGAAGGAGTGGACTATCCACCAGTGTTTGGGGTTTGTTTGCCCCGTTCTGTTTGCAGTTCATGCTGATTAAGTGACCTCAGCTGGCTCCCACGGGCAGCATCGTCACAGGGGGGAAGGGTTGGTGGGATGGGAGCCGATGCTCCCCAAGAGCTGGGGGCAGAGAGGGGACGCACAGGGCAGCGCTCACCTCAGGCTCCCCTGTGTCATGGTTGGTCTGGATCAGAATCTTGCCCAGTCGAATGTCTTTGCAGACAGCAGTGAGAGCCTGCTCCATGGTCTCCCCCGCCCGCAGGATGGACACACCTGTGATCTGGACAACAGCCACCTTAGATTGGACTGGGCAGCGACCGCCTCCCGCATCTCAGACCTCAAGCCAGGGCAGCACTTCTCTCCCTCCCCTCCCCCCCCCCCCCGCCTCCCACACTGGGGCAGCACCCCCTCAACAGTTCCCCAGCCCTCACACTGGGGCAAGGACCCCCAGCCACCCTTCCTATTCCCCAAAGCACTCTGGGAAGCCTCGCATCTCCCCTCTGGAGCCCAAGGGGGTGTTGTCTATCCACCTATCTAGGACATATCTCTGGCCCCCATTGGCCCAGGACCTGAGAGCCTCACCATCTTCTCCCCGTCCTGCCTTACTGCAGAGGACAGGGGGAACTGACCTCACAGAAGCTAAGTGACTGGCCCAGGGTCACATAGGCAGTCTGTGCGGAGCAGGGAATGGAACCAGCTCTCCCAGGCCTGGGCCGCGGAATGGCCACCCTTCCTCCCAGAGTCCTGGGGGGACCCGGCCAGTCTCACCCGCTGTCTGTGGAACCGCTTCCCTTCATACACAGTCCCCTGAGGCGTCTCCACCGTCACTGGCTGCAGAAGAAGAGCAGGTCATTAACCTGGGGGCAGACCCTGAGCCAGGCTGCAGCATGACACAGCTGGACAAGTAGCAAAGGGCAGGGTGGGCCTTACATGGCAGGTTGGGGGCAGGTCACCCCAGGAGAAGGGGCAGGGCCTGTAGCATGAGTGGCAGGCAGGAAGGGTGGGTCACCGGGGGAAGGGGCGGGCCCTGTAGTGTGAGTGGCAGGCAGAAAGGGTGGGTCACCGGGGGAAGGGGCGGGGCCTGTAGCGTGAGCAGCAGGTAGGAAGGGTGGGGATGGGTCAGTGGGGAATGGGCGGGGCCTGTAGTGTGAGTGGCAGGCAGGAAGGGTGGGTCACCGGGGGAAGGGGCGGGGCCTGTAGCGTGAGCGGCAGGCAGGAAGGATGGGTCACCGGGGGAAGGGGCGGGGCCTGTAGCGTGAGCGGCAGGTAGGAAGGGTGGGGGTGGGTCGGTCACCGGGGGAAGGGGCGGGGCCTGTAGTGTGAGTGGCAGGTAGGAAGGGTGGGGGTGGGTCAGTGGGGAAGGGGCGGGGCCTGTAGTGTGAGTGGCAGGCAGGAAGGGTGGGTCACCGGGGAAAGGGGCGGGGCCTGTAGCATGAGCAGTAGGCAGGAAGGGTGGGTCACCGGGGGAAGGGGCGGGGCCTGTAGCGTGAGCGGCAGGCAGGAAGGGTGGGTCACCGGGGAAAGGGGCGGGGCCTGTAGTGTGAGCAGCAGGCAGGAAGGGTGGGTCACCGGGGAAAGGGGCGGGGCCTGTAGCATGAGCAGCAGGCAGGAAGGGTGGGTCACCGGGGGAAGGGGCGGGGCCTGTAGCGTGAGCGGCAGGCAGGAAGGGTGGGTCACCGGGGAAAGGGGCGGGGCCTGTAGTGTGAGCAGCAGGCAGGAAGGGTGGGTCACCGGGGGAAGGGGCGGGGCCTGTAGCGTGAGCAGCAGGCAGGAAGGGTGGGTCAGTGGGGAAGGGGCGGGGCCTGTAGCGTGAGCGGCAGGCAGGAGGGGCAGGTCACATACTTTGAGTGGCAGGAAGGAGAGGGCATGTTCAATCAGCAGCCTCATCAGGCGCTTGGAATAGAAGATGAACTCGTCCCTGGTTGTGTCCTTGTTCCTGTTGGACCAGTGACACAGAGGTAAGAGCAGACTCCAGGCCCTGGGGCCCCTGCATCCCCCCATCCCAATGGCACCCCAATTCCAACCCCATGCAGCGCAGGTGAGTGGGTTGGGGGCAGAGAGCAGGCATGTTGGGGAAAATATCTTGTCACTCCCCCTAATGAGCCAGGTTCTCCCAGATGGTTGCCAGGGTAGATCCATGCACCCCCAGCACCGGGGCCCTGTCACCTCTCCTACGTGGGGGTCCCAGGGCATAGAGGGGACCTAGCCATCACCCCCCTCCAGGGAAAATAAGGGAATAACCGATATGGGAGTCACTTAATAAAGAATGGCATTAATTATATTACTCTCCTTTTCAATCCATGTGGATTTATGGAAATAGTTTGACAGGATCTCTCTATCTGATGAGGTTACAAGTTTGGTTGATAAAGGTAATAGTGGTGATGTGATAATTTGACTTGGTACGCATGATACTAACTAAAATAATACAAATTCAAAATGGCACACAGTAAGTGGATTAAAAGCTGGCTAACTGACAGGTCTCAAAATGTAACTAAACAGGGAACCATCCTCAAGTGGTTGTTTCTAGTGAGGTCCCACAGGGATCTGTTCTTGGACCCTCTGAAAGAAAAAACCAGCCCTCAAAGATTGGGGGAGTGGCCTGATGGAGGGTGTCTCCCGCTCCTTCATCCTCCATTGGGGGGCGGGGACATGCTGACGGGGCAGGGATGGAGGAGCTCTGGTTACACCAGACTAGCCCGACCAATATACCATTTGCCCGCGGCCCCCAGCAGCAGGGCCCGCTCCCCAAGTCTCACTGGGGCAGGACGGCGGGAGGGTGCTCCGTCTCCCCCCAGTAAGGGCAGCAGCACCTCAGGCCAGCCAGGCCTTCTCCAAGGTGTGGCCACTCCCTTTAAGAGCTGTTCTAGGAAGGATCAGCAGACCAGGCTGGGAATTGGGCCACGTACAGTTAGGCAACTTCCTCCCGCTGAGCTCCGGACAGACCCTGCCAGCCTTGCTACCCAGCCTGAGGCCTGGGACCAGAAAAGGCTCTGCAGAGAGGCCAGGGACGAGAGTGGGACCCTGTGACAATGTGGAAATTTTCTGTAATATTTTCTATGAAGCCTATGTGTGCCTCAGTTTACCCTGTATTTTGTATGCCTACCCAAGGCAGAAAAGGAATAAGGCCACTCTCCGGGCAGGCTGGGAGACATGGGAAGGAATGGTGCCTAGCTGCCTGAGCCAGGCCGGGCCACGGGAAAGGACTGGCCAAGGCCAACCACAGCAATGGAAAATCCAAGAAGGAATGGCAAGGCAATCACCAGGACCTTGACACGGGGGGAGGCGTGGGTGCGGGGACACCAATTTCCACACTTCTCAGCAGGGAAGCTGAGCAACACCAGCTCAAGAACAAAAGAAGCTGGGAGATGTGAGGCGGGGTAAGAGCTGGCTGCTGGGAGGAGTTGGGGCTCTCACCTGGGATGTGAACGAGGAGAGAGACAGAGCTTCAAGAATGGGGTTCCCCGCAGCTGGGCTGGGCTCTGGGCTGACCAGAATGACTTGGGCCATGCTTTACCCTTCATCTCTCTGTGCTGACCAAGGGCTGCTGTGAGAGGTCACTCCCGGCAGCATAGGGCAGCTACACGGGAGACCTTCCAGCACACTGCTGGCACCTTGCTAGTGTACACGTAGCCTGAAAAACCCACCGGTCTGAAAACTCTGCCCGAGTGTCACTGGAAATACCGGGTTAGGAGCGGGCAAGGCTCTGTCAGGTGTCTAGTACAGCTTGACTCACTGACGGGAGCTCAGGGGGTGGGGCAGGGGGGCTGGAGCCCCAGAAGTCCAGTCTCAGGAGGTGGTGAAGCCGCACGGCCTACCCTGAAGGAAGAATGAGACCCCTGGGGTTCTGGCCCATCTCAGGGGCACCTCCCAGAGACCGTTTCCAAGCAGGGGGCATACCCCCGATGCCGGGGATCAGTGACAGACCAGCAGCCCTGCCCCACTTAATCAACTGGGGCAGAGAGGGAATCAGGGTAGACTGGACACCCTGCAGCAAAGGGAACCAGGGCCAAACAAAGCCCATGTTTGAGAGACTTCGTCAACCACATCTCAGGAGTGGGGGGCCTGATTTGAAATATGCCTGGCCGAGAGTGAGTTCCTGGAAAAGTCAGAAGAGAAACTGAGGCAGGGGGACTGCAGTGCTCCAGGACTCCAACTAGGCCAGCCCCCCCACAGGGAGAGGGCGAGGGGTGGGAAAGGATAGGCTGCCCCAGCCACAGAGAGGGTGGGGGACTCAGTACCTGATGATGGTGTGCATGCCACGCACCTGCGGCGTGCCCTCGAGGACACTCAGCGACGTGGGCAGCGGCTGCCCTTGGTGGGCAGAGGCCAGGGCCGCTCTGCAGAAAGACACAAGTGAGTCTGGCCCAGCAGCCCTCTGCCAGGCATTTGCATAGGCATGCACGTGCCAGCCCCACCCACATGCAGGGAAATGCCGGTGGCCCCGCCAGCTCTCTGCCACATTCACTACCCCGCAGGAGACTCCCGCGGGCGTGCGTGTGTCTGACGCCTGCACGGCAGCTCCACCCACCAGGGGTCTGCCAGGCAGCCCCATGCCCTGCTCCCGGGGCTCCCTCCAAACACAGGGCACAGAACCAGCTGCATGGGGGAGAGATGTGGACACTTGCTCTGGCACGCCAGGGATGGCCCCACCTCCCAGTAGCTGGACTAGCAATGGCAGTGAGGCTGCAGCAGCATGAGCGGAGGCGCAGGCTAGCCCCGCCCGCCGGGGCCCCGGTGTGCGCCTGTCACTAGAGCAAGTTTTGATCTAGCTAGACGGAGACCAGTTTAGATGGAAACTAACGCAGGTGCAGCACATATGCCGCAGTCCGGCCTCCCAGCCGCAGCACAGACAGCCCCATGGGGCCTGCTGCGACAAGGGAAGTATAAGAGTTGCTCTGAAGCCTATCCGTGCCTCGGTTTCCCCTACACACACATTACTCGCTTGGGAAAAGGGATGACGTTGGCTCTCAGGGCAGGCTAAGAGACCTAGGTGGGTGTCATCTCCCTATCTGGGTGGAATGAACAGTCATTAGGGAACCAGCTGACACCCACCCAGATCAAGAAGGGGCCCAGAGAGACAAGACCAGATCCAATGACTCCTGGATCCACGCTCTCAGCAGGGAAGCTGAGCAGAGAACAAATGACTGGCTGGTGAGAGGTGGGGGATGAGTGCTGGCTTCTGGAGGAAACTCTCTCACCTAGGAGCTAGGCAGGTCTACACTACCGCTTCTGTCGATCTAACTTCTGTCATTCAGGGGTGTGAAAAGCCCCCCCGCACGTGATGCACATTACAGCTGCCTAAGCGCTGTCCACAGCAGTGCGGTCAGCGGGAGGCGCTCTCCCACCATCGCTTCCGCCTGTCGCCGAGGTGCAGTCACTATGCCGATGGGAGAGCGCTCGCCCGCCGGCAACGTGGCGCTTCTAGTGTAGACTAGCCGTGACTGAGGTCAGACTTAGGGCTTGTCGATGCTCAAAACGCTACAGCTGCCTTGCTGTAGCAATTCAGGGTAGACACGAACCACGCCGACAGGAGCATCCAGCTCCCCGAGAGGCAGTAGCTAGGTCGATGGAAGAATTCTTCTGTCAACCTACCGCTGTCTAGACGGGGACTTAGGTCAGCTTAACTACGCCACTCCCGCGGGGGGTGGGGGGATCTTTTCACACTCCTGTGCAATGTAGTTAAACTGACCTAATTTAAACCAGGTGTGTGAGTGAGTGAGAGCGAGAGAGAAAAAATGGAGTTCACTGCAGTCTGGCTGGGCTCTGGACTGACCAGAATGGACCTTGCTTCAGCCGTCTCCTCTCTGGGCTCACCCCGTTTAAAGAAGCTGTGAGAGTGTCACTGGAAGTATCCAGCGAGGCGCCTGGATCGCTGCAGAATGGACAAGTCTCTACTAGGGTCAGTCTCAGCGGGACTCGCTCACCAGAGTTCTCGGTGTGAAGCAGGAGTGCTGGAGCCCGGCGGTTCAGACTTGGGAAGGAAGAGTGGGACTCATTGGGGAGGGTCTGGCCCACTGAAGGGCTCCTCCAAGACACTGTTCCAAAGCAGGGGGTGTAGCACCAATCCTGTGGATCCGTGACACCCGCACAGCCTGAACCCGGCAGCTCTCACAGCTGCGGTGCAGTTTGAGGCCAATGAAGCCTCACTAGGAGGGTGGTGAAGCACTGGAACGGGTTCCCTAGGGAGGTGGTGGAATCTCCATCCTTAGGGGTTTTTAAGGCCCGGCTTGACAAAGCCCTGGCTGGGATGATTTAGTTGGGGTTGGTCCTGCTTTGAGCAGGGGGTTGGACTAGATGACCTCCAGAGGTCCCTTCCAGCCCTGATCTTCTATGATTCTAAGCGTGTCTCTCGCTGGAGGAAATGCAGGAGCAGCCTCCCCAGTGCTCCCCGTACGAAGCCCATATCCTGACTGTGGAGGCCGCAAAGCTCATGCAGCATGGGGCACTCGGCTTCACTGCCTCCCAGCTCATCCAGGGGCAGGGCTAGCAGCTACTGAGCTGGGAAGCAGGTATTGCCCCCCGGGCCTATCTGCCGCTCCCCCCGGTGACGAGAGCCCTCCTCCCACAGCAGGGAGCCCAGCATGGACCAGGGCCCTGCCTGGCAGAGGGTTAGTACCAAGAGACTGTGGAGAGGCCTGGGTGACAGCACCAGCCCTGCAGGTCACACACACACACAGCATTGTGGGAAGGGTCTGCTCTGCTCCGGGGGGCTCAGAGACAAACAAAGCAAGTCACCAGCCAAGGAGACATCCCCCCAAGCCAAGCAACACACACAGGAGCGGCCAGCGCAGCAGGGAAGGAACGGAGACAAACTGTCCTCACATATGCCAGCGCAGCTTCCTCTGGTGCAGACACCAAGGGCCAACAGGGACAGGGGAGGGCACGACAGGGGCACAAGAGAGAGACAAATGGGCGTTAGAGGGCGGCAGGCGGCAGCAGCTTCCTGCTATGGACACAGGGTGCTGGGGGAGAGGGGGGCAGCCCAACAGAGCCCGAAGGGAGAAGCATCTGGCCCCAGGCCTAGCGAGAGCAGGGAGCTGCTGGAAGCACCTGGAGGAGGGAAGCAGCCTGGTCTCACCTAGCTGCAGGGACAGGGAGGGGGGTGGAGCTGCCTGGCCCCAGCAGGTGGTCATGGAGGCCCACCTCCCGTTTTGGCTTTGCCCTGCTATACCCCAGCAGCAGCAGGGCAGTGTCTGAGCAGAGCACGCCCAGCAGCACTGCACTAAGCTGGCAGTCTCGAGTGAGAGTGTGGGCTGAGGCTGCTGCCCCTTTCCAGACCCCCTCTGGAGGAGCCGAGCAAACCCCCCCTCCCCCGAACGGCAGCTGAGCCCCACAACTCAGCAGCACAGCCTGGCCCAGTGCCCTGTGAGAGCAAGCAAGGAGAGCGTCCAGAGTCGTCCCAAGGGGTCAGACCCCCCCCATACACATATTCTAGGCAGCTGCCCGGGAGGCGGCCAGCAGAAGAGGCAGGGCACAGGTCCCGGCGCACCTGCCTCTGGGGAGCTGTGCCAGCAAGCTGCAGCAGCTCTCCCTGCTCGGGGAGCCCCTCTGGCTCCAGAGGGGACACGATTGGCAGCTCCCGTGCCGCCCCACCAGGCAAGCCGCCCAGCTGCGGGCTCAGCCGCACCAAGCAGAGGCCCCTGGCAGACCCCAGCACACGCTGCAGAGGGGCTGGAGCCTCCCCGGTGGGCAGGTGGAGGGGCTCCCAGGGAACCAGCTACAGGGCAGCACTAGGGAGTCTACGCATGCCATGCACCACGGGAATCCAGTGGCCATTAGCACTGCCAGCCCTTCTGTGGCGTCGGTGCTAGCCACGCCTCGTCTGGGTGGCTGGGGCCCTGGAACTGCCATGGGCCGTGAGCCCACAGGTCTGGGCTGCCCGCATCCCGCTCCCCACACTGCGCCCGGGGACAGGTCCGGGCTGAGGTGCGAGAGGAGAGAGGGGCCGCACTGCGCCCATCGTACCTGACCGTGATTTCACGCTGCAATGGTGAGAGCCCACGTCGAGATTGCAGGGCGGGGGATAGGGAGAGAAATACAGAACATCTGTCACTGCCTGCAAGCCCCCCCGCCCCAGTAGCAGCACAGCCCCCTCGCCCCACCCAGCACCTCCAGCTGTTGCTAACCCTGGGAGCAGGCAAAGCCACAGCAGTGGGTGCGCGAATATCCATGGAGGGGCAGGCCTGGGCTGGCCGGGGGCTGGAGGGTGAGATTAGGGGCAGTGGCAGGGCTGTGTGTGGGGAGCCCAGGGCTGGGGTAGCAGGGGACCATGGGGCGGGACTGGGGCACTGGCAGAGCTGTGTGTGGGGAGCCAAGGGTGGGGTAGCAGGGGACCATGGGGCGGGACTGGGGCACTGGCAGAGCTGTGTGTGGGGAGTGCGGTGCTGGCAGGTGGGCGAGCTTGGGGGCAGTGGCAGGGCTGTGTGTGGGGAAGGCAGGGCTGGGCTGGCTGGGGGCTGTAGGGTGGGATTGGGGCACTGGCAGAGCTGTGTGTGGGGAGCCAAGGGCTGGGGTAGCAGGGGACCATGGGGAGGGACTGGGGCACTGGCAGAGCTGTGTGTGGGGAGCCAAGGGCTGGGGAAGCAGGGGACCATGGGGGCGGGATTGGGGCACTGGCAGAGCTGTGTGTGAGGCGCCCAGGGCTGGTCGGGGGCTGCAGGTCAGGACTGAGGGACCAGGAGAGCAGGGGCCAGCTACCAGTCAGCCGTGCCAGACTGGAGAACGAGGAGGTGCAGGAGACATGCAATGTGGTGCCCTGGACCAGGCAGCTCGGCCCCTGCTTTAGGGTCACTCGCTCTCACCCTTCCCCTCTCAGCCTGACTGGGGACACCACATGGGGCCCAGGGGCCCTGAATCGGGGGCAATCCTGCGTCAGCAGGAGCCACCATACAACAGCTGAGGGGTCCGCGTCGCCCATAGCGCACGGGGACCAAGGAGCCAGAGACAGCAGCCGCCCCACCCTCCTCACCTTCTCCAGCTGGCTGTGCACATGCTGCACAATGAGATCCAGGGCCACGAAGTTCTCCCCACCTGACAAGAGCAAGAACAGGAGATGAATCCCAGCCCTGTCCACCCCACGCCCCCCCAGCCAGAGCCCAGCCCTGCCCACCCCACACCCCTGCCCACCTGGAGCCCAACCCCCAAGCCCCCTGCCCACCCAACACCCTGACCCCTCAGCCCAGTTCTCCACCCACTCACCCTGACACCTCCACCCACCTGGAGCCCAGCCCCTGACCTACCCACCCTGACTGCCCAGCCCTGCCCACCCTGACACCCCTTCAGATACCCAGAGCACTGCCTCACCCACCCTCTCTCCCCCGCAGCCCCACCCACTCTGACACCCACTGCCCACCTGGAGCCTGACCCGGCTCCCCCAGCGCGGCCTCACCTCTGGGCACCACAATGTCGGCCACCTGCACGGTGGGTTCGATGTACTGCTCGAAGGCCGGCTTGACGAACTTGTTGTACTGCTTGATGACGCCCACAAGGTCGCGCCCGCGCTCCATGATGTCACGCTGCAGCCGCCGCACCAGCCGGATGTCGGAGTCCGTGTCCACAAACACCTTCATGTCCAGGAGCTGGGGGTCCAGGAGGGTGAACACCCGTCTGCCCCCCAACCAGGCCTGCCCCAGCTCTGAGACTCAGGGCAGGGCCCTCCCCCGGCACACCCAGCTCTGACCACACAGAGCACAACGGGGTGGTTCTTGGGAGTGGTCAGCTGGCTGTTCCCCCAACCCCCATGTGCACCCCAGGCCAGTCTCTCCAACCCTCCCAGGGGTGCTCTGAGGACATACCTGTCCTCCACACCGGTTCCCAGGCAGTGCCCAACACCAGCAGGCACCCAGGACAGCCCTCCCTGCCCCAGGCAGTGCCCAGTGCCAGCAGGCAAGCCATACCTTCAGCAGCTCCTTGTTGGCAAAAGATAAAATCCCCTCAAACACTACCACATTGGCCCCATAGATGGTTTTCTGCAGGGAGAGAAGGGCCACACCATGCTTCAGAGACTGGTAACCCTGCCCCTGTCCGCTCCCCCACTGCACCCCATTCCCTTGCCTTACCCCAAACCCTGTCCCCACACACCCCATCCTCTCCACACACACTGTGCACTGCCCCCAGCCCTCCCCTTGGGAAGCCATACATCTGGAGGGGCTCCCCACCCTGCCCCCCACATACCCACTGCCCCCAGCCCTCCCCTGCCCATGGGAAGCCGTACATCTGGCAGGGCTCCCCGCCCTGCCCCCACATACCCACTCCTTGCGGCGGCTGTGCGTGGTGAAATCGTACGCAGGCACCTTGACGCTCTTGCCCTTCTTCAGCTTGCGCAGCACGCTGATCAGCAGGTCGAAGTCGAAGGCATCGGGGTGGTCGAAGTTGTACTCGTTGTGGGCAGCCAGCTCCTGCTGCTCCTTATTCAGCACCTGGGGACGGGTGGGGGAGACGGGGCAGTGCATAGGTGGGGGGGAGGCGCACAGGGAAGAGGGCGGAGCAGTGTACAGGGGAGGGGCACAGACGCAGTACGTGGAGGGGTGGAGGAGGGGCAAGGGAAAGAATTGATAGGATGGAGGAAACTCAGTCCGTTCGATCTGCCGAAATTCAGACATGGAGCCCAGTACCCCGACTATAGACACCCCCTAAGCAGCAGCCCCACTGGTGGGGACCCAGGGCTGCCTCCCTGGCAGGAGATGTTCTGGGCAGAGCTCAGGGAACCCAGCTCTCCAAGCATTCAGCCCCAGCCAGGCTCTGGCCCCCCACCCCCATCCACAGCAGCTGGTCAGCCTCAGGGCTGGGGCAGCTGACTGCCAGGGCCGGGGCAGCAGAGATATCCAGCCCTGTCAGGGCTCCCCCTTCCCCCAGGGGCGCACTGGCTCACCTTATAGAAGCAGTCCATGGACAGCAGCACCACCCAGGGCACGTCCAGGGCCTCAATGATCTTATTGGCCACCGTGGTCTTGCCTGATGCACTCCCTCCACAAAGGCCTGGGGAGAGAAATCCGCCCCAGACGCTGGCCGCTGCTTCCCCAGCACCGCCTCCCCGTCCAGGAGATTCACAGGAAGGTCAGCATGGAGAAAACAGGGCCATATCCCGCCCACCCTCTGGGGAGCGGCACGGGAGCCCTGTTGGCAGAGGGCTGGTCACCGGCACGCCATAGCTCGGCCCCGCCCCCCACATACCCAGCAAGGCCCCACAGGGAACGCTCTGGGCCAGTTAGCGAGGGCTCCATGACACTGACACCAAAGTACATGGCCCTCAGAGCCAGGCACAGCCCCTGCTAAGCCACATCCTCATCCACAACATTCACCCCACCCCACCCCCAAGGGGTATCAACCTCCCACCATGCACGCTGCTGCCCCTGCAGGCACTGGGCACCCTCAGGGCCACGCAGGGGCAACACCGGAGAAATGGCAGGCAACACATGCCTGTCCCCATGGCTTCAGGGCAGCTGGTCCCTGCTTGGGGAGCAGGATGGGACAGAGTTGGTCTGACCCACATCATCGCCCGAATACGCTGTCCAGTAGCATCGTTCCAAACTTCGCAGAGACTCTGCCCGGGGCTAAGCTCAGGCTTGGAAGAGGCCAGGTGGGTCGGTGGAGGATGCTGGGCAAAGGGACAAGGCCTTTCATAGAGCAGCTCTGAGAACTGCCCAGACGCGCCCTCCCCCACTCACCAGCACCTGCTAACCCCTCCAGGTCACTGTCACCCCTTGACCCTGCCCCGCCCACTGCCCATCATCCCCTGCCTACCAGCCACTGGTTCCCCCATCTCATCCCCCCAGCTCCCCCCTCCATTTGCCATCACCCCACTGCCCCCTTAAGCTCACTGTAACCCCCACGCTCGCTTGCCGTCACCCCACCCAAAGCATGATCCCCTCGGATCCCTGTGTCCACCCTGTCAGTTGCTGACTCAGAAAGTCCCATGGGGCAGCAGCGGTGCTTGGAGCAGGCAGCTCATCTACTCACAGCAAGGCCCGCTGAGGTGAAAGCAGAAAAGGGGAACAGCGCCAGGCTATGGGGTGAGGTGAGCAGCGCAGAGTCGGACCTGATCAGGGGGTGGTGGAGTGGCTGGGTGGGCAGGAGAGGCCTGGGGGTTGTGGGGTGCACAACCCCTGGCGGCAGGTTCACACCCACAAACGGTCAGTGCAGTCCATAGTCTAGGAGACTGCTGGAGTCCTCACTCAGCAACACCCACAGTTAACACTGCCTACCACCTCCGGCTGGCTAGGAGACCCCTCCCCATCCTGGCGGACAATGACCTGCCTCAGTTACTCGCGCTTCAGCCCCCCCTCTGCATTACAGCAACGCGACACACCTGGGGACGGGGCCCGCGGGGACTCCAGCTCGCTCAGCCTCTGCAGCACGGCTCCTGCCAGCACGGCCCACCTGCCCGCCGCCCCCTAGGCTGGCTGCCCACAGGCATCAGGTCAGGTTCAAGGTCTCGGCCTACGCTGAACTTTTGCCAGCGAGCGGCGAGTTTGAGCCGCGCTTCGACGACAGCCGAGCCCGACGCACGGACAGCGCGAGGGCAGGGGCAGCCCAGGCTGCCCGGGGGGCCAGGGGTTGGGTTGGGGAGCCCGGCGGCGCTTGTCGGCGGGGGCAGGCCCCGCCCGGCGAGTCCAGCGCCTGGCACAGCTGCAGCCGGGCAGCCGGGGTGGGGGTCTCACCGATGACGAAGGCTTCCTTGAAGGGCGTGCCCGTCTCGGTGTACCAGGGCGGCCGCCCCGCCGTGTAAATGGTCCGTTTGCTGGTCCGCAGCAGCGGGGGCTCCGTCTTCGACTGGCTCATGGTCCGTTTCCGCGGGGACAGCGCGGGCGTCAGCGGCAGGCGGCTCAGCAGCGTGTCCAGGGAGTCCTCGCCGCTGCCGCTGCGGGGCACGACGCCTCAGAGCCGGGCCCGGGCGCGCCCCGCGGGGCACGCCCCCCCCCGGCCGGGCCCGGCGCGCCCCACAGAGCCCGCCCCCCCCCGGCCGGGCCCGGCGCGCCCCACAGAGCCCGCCCCCCCCCGGCCGGGCCCGGCGCGCCCCACAGAGCCCGCCCCCCCCCGGCCGGGCCCGGCGCGCCCCACAGAGCCCGCCCCCCCCCGGTCCCCTCCCCCGGCCGGGCCCGGGCGCGCCCCACAGAGCCCGCCCCCCCCCGGTCCCCTCCCCCGGCCGGGCCCGGGCGCGCCCCACAGAGCCCGCCCCCCCCCGGTCCCCTCCCCCGGCCGGGCCCGGCGCGCCCCACAGAGCCCGCCCCCCCCCGGCCGGGCCCGGCGCGCCCCACAGAGCCCGCCCCCCCCCGGCCGGGCCCGGCGCGCCCCACAGAGCCCGCCCCCCCCCGGTCCCCTCCCCCGGCCGGGCCCGGCGCGCCCCACAGAGCCCGCCCCCCCCCGGCCGGGCCCGGCGCGCCCCACAGAGCCCGCCCCCCCCCGGCCGGGCCCGGGCGCGCCCCACAGAGCCCGCCCCCCCCCCGGCCGGGCCCGGGCACGCCCCACAGAGCCCGCCCCCCCCCGGCCGGGCCCGGGCACGCCCCCCCCCGGCCGGGCCCGGGCACGCCCCACAGAGCCCGCCCCCCCCCGGCCGGGCCCGGGCACGCCCCACAGAGCCCGCCCCCCCCCCGGCCGGGCCCGGCGCGCCCCACAGAGCCCGCCCCCCCCCGGCCGGGCCCGGCGCGCCCCACAGAGCCCGCCCCCCCCCGGCCGGGCCCGGCGCGCCCCACAGAGCCCGTCCCCCCCCGGTCCCCTCCCCCGGCCGGGCCCGGCGCGCCCCACAGAGCCCGAGCCCCCCTTGCACCATCCGACCCCCGCAGCGCACCCGGCCCCGCTCGCACCTGTCCCGCCGCGACCCCGGCCGCTCCTCCGCGCCCGCTGTCGCCGCCGCCATCTTGCCGGTGGCCGCAGGGGCTGCCGGGAGCTGCGGTGCCCAGGGCCCTGTCTCGTGGCTCTGTCCGGCGCGGCGGCGGGAACTACAGCTCCCGGCAGCCCCCGCGTGGGGACAGCGGGCCTCGGCCCCGCCCACCGCCTGGCCCAAGCCCCGCCCACCGCATAGCCCCGCCCACTGCCTGCCCCGTGAACGGCCCCCACCTACCTCATGGCCCCCATGCACCACCCCCAGCCTGCCCCAAGACCCCGCCCACGGCCCCGCCCACCGCCTGCCCCAAACCCCGCCCTCCGCATGGCCCCGCCCACTGCCTGCCTGGCTGGGGAGGCTCTCTGGGGCGCGCTGCGAGAAGGGTCCGGCCTGGGGCTGGGGGGGCAGCTGGCAGCAGTCGGGTGGGTGAGGGCGGGGATGGCGGGAAGGCCAAGGGGGGCTCCACTGTGAGCTGAGACTGTGGGGGGAGCGGGTGGCGCTGGGGCAAGCAACGGATACTTTGGCCGGGGGGGGGGGGGGGAATGTGGATCTGGACCAAGAACAGAAACAGAAACAGTGTTTCCCGCGGAGACTCGTCTGTTCTATGGCATCCTGTTAAGTCCTAATATTTCCTCCTCTGCGGGAGTTCCTGAGACCTGTGCCAGTGGGGGGCTGCGGCCGGACTTCCCCTGAATGCTGTCAGCAAGGACAGGGCTGGGGGCCTGGGGGAGCTGCTTGCTGGTCTCCTGCCCTGGTGCCTTGATTCTTTGCTGCCCTTTGCAGGGTTTCTGCCGAGGGGCCCGGGCTTGGAGCTGCACCATCGCCAGACTGAGGGGAGCCCCAGGGCTGCTCTGCCTGCGAGCCTGGCCAGTGGTCCTTGCCCTCTGGCTGCCCAGCACCTCCATGGGCAGCCCCTGCCCATGTGCCCACCCGCCAGGGCACGCTGCACAGGGCCGGTGGAACGTCCAGGGCTCCCCACAGCGACCCGGACTGACCTGCTCTAGCCCGGGCTCCTGGGCTCCACCTCCTATGGGTCCTGCTCCCGAGGGCTCTGCCGGCCCCAGAACTGGGTTCCTCGCTCAGGCAGCTTTTACAGGCTGTGAGCAGTGGGGAGCTGAGGAGCATCTGCAGCCCCGGGGCCCCAAGCACCAGCAGCAGGAGAAGATGAGCGAGTGCCAAGTCTGCTGGTACCACGGCACCATCCAGAACAGCATCCCCCTGCACTGCCTGGCTCTGCCTCTGACCTGGCCAGGGGGTGGGACCTCCGGGCAAGAGGAGGAGACAGGGCTGGCACTTGCTGGGGGAGGAGCAGGGGGCGGGGTCACAGACAGGAGCAGGGCCTTGTGGGGGGTGCACACCTCCAATTTGCTGTCTAGCCTACCTCAACCCCTCAACCAGGAAGAGCCTGGCACCGCCCCGGTCTCTCACCATCACAGGCAATCCCATAATACGATCCCACTCATAAATGGCTCAAGCTCTGTTTTACTCTAATGTAGTGACTGTCTGTGACGAAGTGGGACTGTTCTTAATGGTTCCTCCGAATATTGTGGGGGTGCCTCAATTTCCCCTATGCAGTTCTTAAGTATCTAGGTGGTGGGGTAAGGGTGTATGATCACTGCAGAGCCCTAGAGGGCAGGTGTGTGCAGGGGTCTGGACACAGAGAATGGCCGACACCCTGTTTCCTGGCAACTGATGGCCTGGGCCCTTCCCCCCTGCAAGGTGAGAGCTAAAGGGTTGGAGAACAAAGGAATCAGGTGACCTCCTGGCCCGGGAAAGGAACAAAGCCCAGAGGAGCGGGGGCTGGAGGGAGTTTCAGTTTGGGGCTGGCTGGGACATGGAGTGAAGTGCAGACATGGTTGTCTGAGTCACTGCCCCCCAAAATGGACCCAGCCGAGGGGTCCCGTTCTCTGCACCTGCAAGCTCTGTTTTAGACCATGTTCCTGTCGTCTAATAAACCTCTGTTTTATTGGCTGGCTGAGAGTCACGTCTGTCTGCGAAGCTGGGGTACAGGACCCTCTGGCTTCCCCAGGAGCCCCGCCTGGGCGGACTCGCTGTGGGAAGCGCACGGAGGGGCAGAGGATGCTGAATGCTCCGAGGTCAGATCCAGGAAGGTGGAAGCTGTGTGAGCTGTGTGTCCTGCAGACAGGCTGCTCACAGGAAGGCGACTGCCCCAGAGTCCTGACTGGCTTCATGGGGAGCAGTTCCAGAGCATCGCCCAGGGACTCCGTGACACTGTCCCAACTACTCCACTCTTTGGAACAAATTGTGTGCCCCCCCCCAACTGCCTTCAGTAGGACACCCCTACATCTCCTACTCCTGGGGGAATTCTGTGCCAAAAAATGTAAAATTCTGCAACCAAAAATGTTAAATTCTGCGCCTTCATACCTTAACAGATCTTGTGGTCATTGGGCAGTTTGGAGAGGTCTGCCATGCCAGCTGTCTTCGCAGAGCTGGGGCAACACACAGGGAGAACACACACACACAGCCGAACATCTAACCACAGCCTTCAGTCGTACCAGCAGACCCGTCAGATGGTTCTAGTCGCTCTGGGAGAGCAGTATGGAGAGGTTCGGCTGGGCAGGCATCTAGTGAGGTGCTGAGGTCCCACTGGGTGGTTTCTGAGGAGATGCTGGTCTCGCCAGCTGAGGTATCTTCCAGCACAGCAGGACAACGACCAACGTCAAGATCCTGGGCAGTGGAGGAGGTGGGAGAAATTCTCCTTGGAGCGTCCTTCTCCTGAGCAGCAGGTGAGATGATGTTTGTCGTGGCTGTGATTTCCCAGAAGGCCGTCCTCGAGGTGCAGGATCTCCCTGCAGCAGCATCTCCACGGGTTTTCTTCAAAGAAGCGCTGTTTGTCCCAGCGACGCTGCTCATCTGCGACCTCCTGGAAGCGCTGAGGGTCTTCTTAGCGGCTGTTCCCCGATGGGCGTTCCACAGAGCAGCCGCGGTCCGAGCAGCAGTTGAAGGTGTCTGTGGAAGCAGTATGAAGATCTTCTTTTGAAGCAGGAGCAGTACAGTTCATTGTCAAAGCGGCAGTCTTCCTCAGGATAGCAGGTCGAGTCTTCCAGTAGCTGCAGTTTCTGCTGCAGTAATTAAACTGAGAACAGATTTTAAAATGTTTTTTAAAGTTAATGTTAAAATTATATAATACACAGGCTATATACGTGTGACCTTCAGAGTGATAAAAGAATAAGTATCATCCCCGTGACAGACCCTCAGTCCGGCATACATTCCTCATGCTGCTGAAAACATTCACGGCACAAAGCGGATCCCAGCTTTTTAAAAAAAGAAAAGGAGTACTTGTGGCACCTTAGAGACTAACCAATTTATTTGACCATGAGCTTTCGTGAGCTACAGCTCACTTCATCGGAAAGCTTATGAAAGCTTATGCGCAAATAAATTGGTTAGTCTCTAAGGTGCCACAAGTCCTCCTGTTCTTTTTGCGAATACAGACTAACACGGCTGTTACTCTGAAACCAGCTTTTTAAACAATCCCTCAGGAACACACAGCAGCTCACATCTGTGTACTCACACAGAATTACAACAGAAGCTTATAACAATATTTCATCATAAATAAACCAGAACCATAAAGATTTCAGAACAAAACGGTAATACCAAAGCAATCCTGTCAGACAACAGAGCTAAATCAATTCTGGTTTTTTAACCAGTTTATTCTCCCCAAGGGGAGGTGCACCATTCCCAGAAGCACTGCAATATCGGGTGAATGCATGGAGTGGACAAACCAAGCTCCTCTTCCATCTCCCTGCTCCAAAAATCCATTTAATACAGAGTTCTTAGCTAGCAAAGGTGTCAGATATTAAACTGATCAGAACAGATTGGAAAATTTTATTAAAGCTAATGTTAAAATTATATAATACACAGGTTAAGGGAAGAGCGTCTGTACATCTGGGGGTAGTGCTTAGATATTCCACAAATACAAAGTTTGTTTTTAAAAGTCATATGATACATATAGTGCATAATCAGCAATAACCCAAATGTAGGTGAATAGATTTAACGATACAGTTTAGATATTAGGAGCCGAATACTCGGGTACATCACTCAGGAGTAGTTGTACAGAGAGTTGGTTGTGGAAAGCAATTAGAGGCATGAGTGGAGATTGTCCCTCAGTAATTGAGAATTAGGTAGGTTTGTCCATTTAGAAAATACAATCCATGAGGGAAGTGTTTCCGTTACTTTCCTGACTGTGCTTCTCATTGGCCTCCAGCTCATCCCTTCTGATATTGCCGATGTTGGGTGATGTGTTCTAGGTAGATGTCCCTCGACCACCTGATGGTGTCCAACACCATGAGTTGCTGCATCAGCCGAGCATAGAGCTGACCGATTCTGCATTCTCTCAGCACTCTTTCATTACCAGGGTCCCATGCACCCATGGCTCCGACGATCAGTGCCTGTGTCTGGACCTGGTAACCACTAGCTCCCAGGGTGTCGGCCAGAGGGGCGTATTTCTCCACCTTTCGAGCTTGGGCATCGTGGAAGGCGGGGTCCTGTTCTCGACGGGCACTGTGACATCCACCATGGTGATCGTCTTCTGGTCCTCCTTGGTGATGACAATGTCCGGTCATGGCTGTCCGTTCCGGGGATGGCAGAGTTCACGGCCACCTTCCCCATGGGTGGCAGGATGGCTCTGACCAGGCGATCTTGGATGGTGTTGTGTCGCAGCTGCCAGGCTCTAGAATGGGGCTTGTAGCTACAAAGGACGTGGGGTAGTGTCTTGTTGGCGTAGCCGCACTTCCTGCATCGCTTGTCCTGATTCCCGTTTTGATATTGCGCTCCATGTGTTTTATGGAAATATGCTAATGAGTGTAAATACGATGTAACTGGGACATGCTTCATGCAAAAGGTCTCTTGTAATGTATCATTACAAAGCTTATAACCTACTGAATGTGTCCATCCTGTTTGTATGAATGCACCATTCTTGTATCTGAAACTAGCTATGTGAAGTATAACACTGAAGTCCTTTTGTAAGTATGCAAAGTGTGGGCCATTAATAATGGCTTGGAATCTTGATGGCTCCCATTACCCAGGACAATTGGTTGTAAATGCTCTGTTTACTTGTAAGCCTTCCTGTGAATCAGGCCAGGAAGAATGGAGGCTTGGGGGTCTCACAGGACATGTGACCATATCACCTGGTACTGGAATCCATCTTAAACCTGGTGCTTTTCCATTGAGAAGGAGGGATGGGGACCCAGAGAGACAAAAGATTACCCCCCCTTGTGCCAAAGCTATAAAAGGGGGTGGAACAGAACAAAGGGGCTGCCAGTCATGAGAAATCCCCTAGCTGCCACCTGAGCTGGAACTAACCAGGACCGTACCAGGGGAAAGGATTGGGCCCAGACTAGGAAGGAGTCTAGTCTGTGAAAGAAGTTTATTGGAACATCTCTGAGGGTGAGATTTACCTGTATTCAGTTTCTTAATGTATTAGGCTTAGACTTGTGTGTTTTGTTTTATTTTACTTGGTAACTTACTTTGTTCTGTCTGTTATTACTTGAAACCACTTACATTCTACTTTTATACTTATTACAATCACTTTTGTTTATTAACAAACCCAGAGCAAGTGATTAATACCTTGGGGAGCAAACAGCTGTGCATATCTGTCTATCAGTGTTATAGAGGGTGAACAATTTATGAGTTTACCCTGTATAAGCTTTATGCAGAGTAAAACTGATTTATTTGGGGTTTGGATCCCATTGGGAACTGGGTGTCTGGGTGTTGGAGATAGGTGACCTGCTGAGTGGTTTTCAGTTAAAGCCTGCAGCTTTGGGGGCGTAGTTCAGACCTGGGTCTGTGTTGCAGCAGGCTAGCATGTCTGGCTCAACGAGGCAGGGTTCTGGAGTCCCAAGCCTTCAGGGAAAACTGGCTCAGAGGTAATTCGAGCACATCAGATGACAGTCCCAAAGGGGTCTCTGTGACTAAACCCATCACACCTATGGCAGACAGCTCCATTCAGCGGGATGCAATTGAGCTGGGCCCTGTGGATGAACCTCCAATCAGCAAATCGGGTGAAGCTTCCCCCGGGGAGGAAGTGGTTGCTGGTATCCCACTTGCACTTTACCTTGAACATCTTGCCCTGGTCTGGCTACTACACCTGATCTCAGGCACAGAGGTCGAGAAGTGATACTTCTACACTGCAACACTACGCAGCCCTATCGCCCCCATCCAGATCACCGGGAGGAGACCGCAGACACCATTAACAAGACTTGCAGAACCATTTCACTGAGTGAAAGTCACCGCCCCGCAATGACTCCCAGGCCAGAATCCACAGCAAGGTCCCTGTGCACAGAATCTGGATCAGAGACAGAAAATACTCTCCACCCCGTTAGTTTGGTGCCTATAGCTGGTCTCCCTGGTTGCCCAGACATGGCTAATGTGCATAACTCCATCCACTTCCCTGTGATGTGCTCTGTCCCCGGGAGCTCTCACAGCAACACAGGGAGCAGACAGGTGTGCAAGGGGCACAGCAGTCCAGGCTAGTGTCTGTTCGCACACATCTAGCTCTGGCACACAGCAGACACGTCCCATGTCTCTGAGCACCAGGACAGGCCCTGGCTCTCCTGTGTCTAACCAGGGCATGTCTGCCCTGTCCTGAGCTGGTTCGCAGCTGTCAGGAAAGCAAGAGTGGGGAGATTACCCCCGGGGGAATTCTGCACCACTGCACACATGCATAATTAATGAGCCATGCATATTTTTATTTTTTTGCGCAGAAAAAAGCTTCTGCCAGAAAGTTGGTGCAGTTCTGGGTTTTGCCCACCAGAGGGTGCTGTGGTGATAGAACAGAGCATTAGCTCCCAGCCAGCTAAGGAAGAGAGAGAGCCTGCCTTCTTCACAGAGCCTGTCAGGTCAGGTCAGGAGACAGGGGCTATGGGGAGACAGACAACTTAGGGTGATGGGGGGTCAGAAAGGGGCTCATAAAGGCTAGTGGGGGAGGACAGACTGCAGCAGGGGCTCAATGGGAATGGAGGCACAGGGCCACAGGGGGGTGGGAGATGCAAGGTCACATGGGGATGGTGGAGGGGGTGCAGGGCCACATGGGGATGGGGGAAGTGGGTGTCTGAGTGGGGGTGGAGGGTCACATGGGGACAGGGGCAGGTGTGCCTGACTGAATGGAAGAGACTAGGAGTCTGCCAGGATCTGCATGGGGGAATACCTCCCCCCAAAAAAAACCTGTTCCATACTTTTCCCACCCACATCCAACATCCCTCCAGGTTCACTCCCAGGCTCCTTCCCAGCAATTTACTTCCCTCTCCTTTAGCTCCTCTGTTACCCTGACCTGCCCCCACCCCGTGCCTTTGCACTGCTTCTGAGGGGTGCGGGAAATACGGTTCTGTGTTGTAGTTTAAACGAATTATTACTCAGAGTTCCGTATTAATATGCCAGGTAAGGAATCTATTTGTCAAAAAACATTTCCTGGCATCTTTTTTGTTGTCAGCATTGTTACAGACACTTCCTGACACATATTTTGAAATAAATGACCAAAAATAATTGAAACTGGAGTGATTATATTGTGTTATTTTAACAAATAAAATATGCAGAATTTGAAAATATTGTGTGCAGAATTTTTAAATTTTTGATGCAGATCCCAGGGTCCTGGGCCACGCTCCTGTCTGTGACCCCACCCCTGCTCCTCCTCCAGCAAGTGCTAGCCCCACCTCCTCCTCTCCCCCGCCCTGAGGCCCTGTCCCCTGGCCAGCTCAGAGGCAGAGCCAGGGAGTGAAGGGGGCTGCTGTTCTGGCTGGTGCCATGGTGCAGGCAGCCGCAGCACTCCCGTCTTCTCCTCTTGCTGCTAGTGCCTGGGGCCCCGGGGCTGCAGATGCTCCTCAGCTCCCCACTTCCCTTCAACTGCTTGCAGCCCATAAGAGCTGCCTGGGCGAGGAACCCAGTTCTGGGGCTGGCAGAGCCCTCGGGAGCAGCACCCATAGGGGCAGGGCCCAGGAGCCCAGTCTAGAGCAGATCAGTCCAGGCCGCTGTGGGGAGCCCTGGACGTTCCACCAGCCCTGTGCAGCGTGCCCTGGTGGGTGGGCACATGGGCAGGGGCTGCTCATACAGGTGCTGCCCATAGGCACTGACTAAAAATTAGCGGGTGCTTAGCACCCACCAGCAGCCAGCAACCTCCCATGCCCCAGCGCCCCTCCCCGACCAGCAGCCCCACTGATCAACTCTGGCTCTGGGAGAGTTGGCTGGGATGCAGTAGCTGGAGTATTTGGGGAGTCGGAAGCTGGAGTTGGAGCATGTGTAGTATCTGCATTCGAAGCAGGGATGGGATGGCGACCTAAGTTCCCTCTAAGCTGAGTGGCCGCGTGGCTGTGCAGCTGCCTATTAAGCCCCATGCAGGGGCTCAGGGATGCAGTGGGGAGAGGTGCCTCTCCCTCCCCGGTCCCAGCACAGATCCGCCGGAGCTGCCAGAGAGGCCCAGCCCAGTCCGGTTGGAGCTTCCCCGGCCAGGCAGAGGTGCCTCTCCCCCAGCCCCGAGCTGCTGCGGTGAGAGGGAGCTTGCGGGAATCCTCTCTCTCCCCACCACAGCCCCGGGGCAGCCTGCACCCCAAACCTCTCATCCCTGGCCCCACCCCAGAGCCCGCACCCCCCTCCGCAGCCCAGAGCCTGCACCCCCACCCAGAGCCCTCAGCTCCCCCGCACCCCAACCTGCTGCCCCAGCCCTGAGCCCCCTTCCACACCCCAAACCCCTCATCCCCTGCCCCAGCCCACACCCCCCCACACAGCCCAGAGCCTGCACCCCCAGCCAGAGCCCTCACCCCCCCGCACCCTCTGCCCCAGCCCTGGGCTGCCTCCCACATCCCGAACCCCTCGGTCTCACCCCCGCCACACATCGCCTCCATATTGGTGCAGAGAACAAAATTCATTCCGCACATGGATGTAAAAAATTAGAGAGAACACTGGTGGCAGTACCATAGTCTGGTAGAGTTGGCCTCTTCCGGTGCGAGATGTCCTTTGCAGGTGACTTGATACAACTTACATTTCTTCTGCATCTTGAAAGGCAGGTTGCAGAGGGCACACCGGAAGGCAATCCGCTTGCTATGGATTCTCTTGAGGTGTCTGCTGAGACCGCCAATGTGCTGGAATCCTCGGACCGGATGGCAGAGGGGGCAGAGGAGTGTGTCCGTGGGTAGGGGACACTGGAGATCGATGCAATCCTTCTCCCTTTCTTCTCCCTCCATTGGATGACAATATGTAATAGAGATGTTTTAATCAAACGAACATGTACAAGGTGATGGGTGATAATCTAGCCATGGAGCCAGTCATTTGAGCAATCTCCAGCGGTCTAGGTGGTTTCAATCTATACGAAAACAGTGTGAATATCCTGGCCTACGCAGACGATCTGGTCCTGATCACAGACAACCCCAAGAGTCTCCAACAAAAGCTGGACATCACCAGCCAGGCTGCCAACTGGATGGGACTCTGCTTCAATGCTAGGAAGTGCGCTTCCCTGCATATCGATGGCAGTAGGAGGGATTCGGTCCAGGAGACGCCATTTCAGGTCCAGAGTGAACCCATGATCTTCCTCCAGGATGGGCAAGCGTACCAACATCTCGGCACGCTGACAGGTTTCTGCATCCAGCAGACACCTGAGGATACCATCGCGGCGATCCTACGAGATGTGGCCAGGATCGACTCCTCCCTACTGGAACCATGGCAGAAGATCAACGCCTTGAACACCTGCCTGATCCCCTGTACTCATTTTTCCTGAGGGGATCTGCTGTGGCCAAGTTACCTCTGAACAAAGCAGACAACACCACTGGCAGCTGGTGAAGAAGTGGATGTTTCTTCCTCAGAGGGCCAGCAATGAACTGGTGTACATCTCGCACCAGCAGGATGGTGCCAACGTCCCTCGAATTGGTGATCTGTGCGACATAGCCGGGATCACTCACGCCTTACGCCTTCTGACGTGCCCAGATGCCACAGAGAGGAACATCGTGGAGAGTGCTCTGCAGGATGCCGTCAAGAAGCGAATTGCCAGGACCCTCCTCCAACCAAGATGTCGCCACCTACCTGAGCAGCTTGCTGAAAGGTGAATTTGGAAGAGACGGGGGAGACTTTGCTTCGCTCTGGACTCGTGCCCGCAATGCTACGCAACGACTGGAGAAACCTGTCAGCTGCCACTGGATGTGGTGCGAGGAACGCCAGGAGCTGGGAGTTCTGGTGCCACAGGAGAAGAACACGGAGCCCACAATCCTCCATCCGAGAGCTAGAACCAGCGGGAGAGGACCCTGAAAGAAGCCATCCTCTGCCAATATGTGGAAAACCAGAAGCTGGACCAGGGCAAGGCCTCTGAGTGCAAGTGGGACGCCAGCAACCACTTTCTCCCCAGGGGCAGCTTCACCCAATTTGCTGACTGGAGGTTCATCTACAGGGCCTGGCTCAACTGTGTCCTGCCGAATGGAGCCATCTGCCATGGGAATCGGGACAAGCGATGCAGGAAGTGCGGCTACGCCAACAAGACGCTACCTCACGTCCTGTGTAGCTGGAAGTGCCACTCCAGAGCCTGGCAGCTGCGACACACGCCATCCAAGACCACCTGGCCAGAGCCATCCTGCCACCTGTGGGGAAGGTGGCTGTGAACTCTGCCATCCCTGGAACGGACAGCCAACTGCGACCAGACAGCTTCATTACCATGGAGGACCAGAAGAAGATCATCATGGTGGATGTCACAGTGCCGTTCAAGAACAGGACCCGGCCTTCCACGACACCCGAGCTCGAAAGCTGGAGAAATACGCCCCTCTGGCCAACAACCTGAGAGCTAGGGGTGACCAGGTCCAGACACACGCACTGATCATCGAAGCCCTGGGTGCATGGGACCCTGGTAACGAGTGAGTGCTGAGAGAATGCGGAACCGGTCAGCTCTACGCTCGGCAATTCATGGTGTCGGACACCATCAGGTGGTTGAGGGACATCTACCTAGAACACATCACCAGACAGGGCCATCCTTAGGCATACACAGCATATGCAGCTGCGTAGGGCACCATGAAATTTGGGGCACCAAATTGCCCCAAATTTCATGGTGCCCTAGGCAGCTGCATGCTGCATACATGGCAGCACCAGCCCCGGCGACTGTAGAACTGATCAATTAAATTGTTTTTAATTAGTCACTTTATTAATATAACTTCATAAGTAAAGTTTTATGAATGAAACAACAACATTCATTCATAAAACCAGTTACCCCAATAACTGGCTAATTGAGTTTCACTTTCAATCCAATTGCTGCTTAAATCACTGAAACTTGCACTGCTTCAACATCACATCAGCCACTCGATCAGGGGCTCATTCACCTGCACATCCGCCGATGTGATAGACGCCATCATGGGCCAGCAATGCCCCTCTGCCATGTACATTGGACAGGGACGGCCCTGTCACTGGACATCGGGAATACCAGGAGGGATGAGCTGGAGGCCGATGTGAAGCGCAGTCAGGAAAGTAACGGAAAGACTTCCCTCATGGATTGTATTTTCTAAATGGACAAACCTACCTAATTCTCAATTACTGAGGGACAATCTCCACTCATGCCTCTAATTGCTTTCCACAACCAACTCTCTGTATAACTACTCATGAGTGATGTACCCGAGTATTCGGCTCTTAATATTTAAACTGTATCGTTAAATCTATTCACCTACATTTGGGTTATTGCTGATTATGCACTATATGTATCATGACAGGTTTCAGAGTAACAGCCGTGTTCGTCTGTATTCGCAAAAAGAAAAGGAGGACTTGTGGCACCTTAGAGACTAACCAATTTATTTGAGCATAAGCTTTCGTGAGCTACAGCTCACTTCATCCGATGAAGTGAGCTGTAGCTCACGAAAGCTCATGCTCAAATAAATTGGTTAGTCTCTAAGGTGCCACAAGTCCTCCTTTTCTTTATATGTATCATATGACTTTTAAAAACAAACTTTGTATTTGTGGATAATCTAAGCACTACCCCCAGATGTACAGACACTCTTCCCTTAACCTGTGTATTATATAATTTTAACATTAGCTTTAATAAAATTTTCCAATCTGTTCTGATCAGTTTAATCAGTCAGCCTCACCTCAGTCCCTAGAAAAATCATGGAGCAGGTCCTCAAGGAATCAATTCTGAAGCACTTAGAGGAGAGGAAAGTGATCAGGAACAGTCAGCATGGATTCACCCAGAGCAAGTCATGCCTGACTAAACTAATTACCTTCTATGACGAGATAACTGGCTCTGTGGATGAGGGGAAAGTGGTGGACGTGTTGTTCCTTGACTTTAGCAAAGCTTTTGACATGGTCTCCCACAGTATTCTTGCCAGCAAGTTAAAGAAGTATGGGCTGGATGAATGGACGATAAGGTGGATAGAAAGTTGGCTAGATTGTCGGGCTCAACGGGTAGTGATTGTCACGGAGTGTGGGGGAGTCCAGGCCCTGCACCCCTCTTCCTGGGATTCACTGAGACTCTCAGCCAGCCAGTAAAACAGAAGGTTTATTGGACAACAGGAACACAGTCCAAAACAGAGCTTGTGGGTACAACCAGGACCCCTCAGTCAAATCCTTCTGGGGGAGCAGGGAGCTTAGACCCAAGCCCTGGGGTTCCCTGCGTTCCTCCACCCAGCACCAAACTGAAACTAAACCCCCCCAGCAGGCTCCCTTCTGCAGCCTCTGTCCACATTCCTGGGCAGAGGTGTTACCTTCCCCCGCCCCCTCCTGGCTCAGGTTACAGGCTCTCAGGTCTCCCGTCCCCAGGGCACATTCCCAGGTCAACACTCCCCTCTCCCTGCTGCATCACATCATCACATCTCTCCCCCCTTTGAGACCAAACTGAGCAGGGTCACTGTGACCAGTGACCTGAGGAAGTTCAGGGCCCCCTCTCCGGGACAGCGCGTCCGCTATCAGGTTGGCACTTCCCTTCACGTGGACCACGTCCATGTCGTAATCCTGCAGGAGCAGGCTCCACCTCAGGAGTTTGGCGTTGGCTCCTTTCATCTGGTGCAGCCAGGTCAGGGGAGAGTGGTCGGTGTACACGGTGAAGTGTCGCCCAAATAGATAGGGCTCTAGCTTCGTAAGGGCCCACACCATGGCCAGGCACTCCTTCTCGATGGCCGCGTAGTGTTGCTCCCGGGGTAGCAACTTCTTGCTCAGGTACACGATGGGGTGTCTCTCCCCCTTTTCATCCTCCTGCATTAACACCGCCCCCACTCCCGTGTCTGAGGTGTCGGTGAACACCACAAAGGGCTTGTCAAAGTCTGGGTTTGCCAGAACTGGGTCACGGACCAGAGCCTCCTTTAGCGCACAGACAGCCTCCTGGCCCTGCTCGGTCCAGACCACCTTGTCTGGCTTCCCCTTCTTGCATAGCTCAGTGATGGGGGTGGCTATGGCGCTAAAGTGGGGCACAAATCTTCGGTAGTATCCTGCCATCCCAATAAAGGCTTGGACCTGCTTTTTGGTGTGGGGAGTGGGCCAGTCTCTGATCACCTCCACCTTGGCTGGTTCTGGCTTTAGGCGGCCGCTCCCCACCCGATGGCCCAGGTAAGATACTTCAGCCATCCCCACCTTGCACTTCTCTGCTTTCACGGTCAGCCCAGCCCCCTGGAGTCGGTCCAGCACTTGTCTAACCTGGGACACATGGTCCTCCCCGGTGTGGCTAAAGACATAGATGTCATCAATATACGCCACGGCAAAACTCTCCATCCCCCTCAGTAGCTGGTCCACCAGGCGCTGAAAGGTGGCCGGCGCTCCCTTGAGGCCGAAAGACAGGGTCAGGAACTCAGAGCCCCAGAGGGGTGATAAAGGCCAATTTCAGCCGGGCATCTGCATCCAGCGGCACTTGCCAGTAGCCCTTTGTAAGGTCCATGGTGGTAAGGTACCGAGCTCCTCCCAGCTTGTCTAGGAGCTCGTCAGGCCTGGGCATGGGGTAGGCATCCGATACAGTGATGGCATTGAGCTTCCGATAGTCCACACAGAACCGGACCGACCCATCCTTTTTGGGGACCAGCACCACCGGCGAGGCCCAAGGGCTGGCAGATGGCTGGATCACCCCCAAAGCCAGCATGTCCCGGACCTCTCTTTCCAGGTCCTGAGCAGTTTTCCCTGTGACTCGGAAGGGGGAGCATCCTTGGCGGGTGTGATCCTGTCTGCACCCGGTGGACAGACAGATTAGTGTGTCCAGGCTGGTTGGAAAACAGCTGTCGGTACGGATGCAGCACCCCCCTGACCTCAGCTTGCTGGGCAGGAGTTAGCCGATCCGAGAGGGGAATTGTTTCCAGGGGGGAACCAGCTCTGGTCCCAGGGAACAGATCTACTAAAGGGTCATCTCCCTGCTCCTCCCACTGTCCACACACGGCCAACACCACATTCCCCCTGGCATAATATGGCTTCATCATATTCACATGGTACACCCGGCGGTGGTGCGCCCGGTTCGACAGCTCCACCACATAGTTTACCTCATTGAGTTGCTTGACGACCTTGAAAGGGCCCTCCCAGGCGGCCTGTAGTTTGTTCTTTCTCACGGGGATGAGAACCATCACCTGATCCCCGGTGGCGTAGGCACGGGCCCGCGCCGTGCGGTCATACCAGACCTTCTGCTTCCTCTGGGCTCTGGCCAGATTCTCCCTGGCCAGGCCCATGAGTTCAGCAAGTCTCTCTCGGAAGATCAGGACATACTCCACCACTGACTTTCCATCGGGAGTGGCCTTCCCCTCCCACTCGTCTCTCATCAGGTCCAGGGGGCCC
Organism: Natator depressus; assembly: GCF_965152275.1. Classification (NCBI taxonomy): domain Eukaryota; kingdom Metazoa; phylum Chordata; order Testudines; family Cheloniidae; genus Natator; species Natator depressus. Next base: position 966,153 of record NC_134236.1, on the reverse strand, counting down.
CTCACCCTCCTTCCATATAACAGTTCGAAAGGCGAAAATCCGGTAGACTCCTGGGGCACCTCCCTGTACGCGAACAGCAGGTGAGGTAAGTACTTGTCCCAATCCTGCGGGTGCTGGTTCATAAAGGTTTTCAGCATCATCTTTAGCGTCCCGTTAAACCTCTCCACCAGCCCATTGGACTGGGGGTGATACGCTGAGGCCCAGTCATGCCGGACCCCACATTTCTCCCACAAGCACCGGAGCAGGGCCGACATGAAGTTGGAGCCTTGGTCTGTCAAGACTTCCCTGGGGAACCCCACTCGGCTGAAAATGGTCAGGAGCTCATCTGCCACGGTGTCTGCTTCAATGGAAGCTAAGGGCACTGCCTCGGGGTAGCGGGTGGCAAAATCTACCACCACCAGAATGTATTTCTTCCCCGACCGGGTCGTCTTGCTGAGAGGTCCCATGATGTCCATGGCCACCTTCTGGAAAGGTTCCTCTATGATGGGCAAAGGTCTCAAAGCCGCTTTCCCCTTGTCCCGGGCCTTCCCCACCCTCTGACAGGGGTCGCAGGATCGGCAATACGGCCGGACGGTGGTAAAGACCCCGGGCCAGTAAAAGTTCTGTAGCGACCTCTGCCGGATGCGCCGGATTCCCTGGTGCCCTGCGAGGGGGATGTCATGGGCCAGGGACAGGAGCTTGCGGCGTACTTCTGGGGGACCACCAGCTGCCTCCTGATCCCACAGGACTCCCCTTCCCCTGGGGGAGCCCATTCTCGGTACAGGAACCCCTTCTCCCACAGGAAACCTCTCCTGGCAGCCTCTCCTCATGGTCCGTCCCACACTGAGGTCGGCCAGGTCCCTGAGCTTCCGCAAGGAGGGATCTTTCCTCAGCTCGGCCTGGAACTCATCGGCTGGGGAAGGGATGGGGCCCGGTTCCCCCTCAGTGGTCAGGTCTGAGGCCACAGCCTCTCTGAGCCGTGCCCCTCGGCACTCCCTCCCCACCAGGGTAGGGTCCTGCGCCTCCGGTGTGGTACCCTCCCCAAGGTCAGGGCGTAATGCCCCTCGCCGGCTCTGGCTACGGCTCACAACCAGGGCGGTCTGGGGCTTGCTTGGCCAGTCCTCTAGGTCTCCCCCCATCAAAACCTCAGTGGGCAAATGGTGGTGCACCCCCACATCCTTGGGGCCCTCCTTGGCCCCCCATTTCAGGTGTACCCTTGCCACGGGCACCTTGAATGGGGTCCTGCCCACCCCCGTCAGTGTGAGGTAGGTGTTAGGCACCACGCAATCTGGGGCCACCACCTCAGGCTGGGCCAGCGTCACCTCCGCCCCCGTATCCCAGTATCCATTGACCTTCCTCCCATCCACCTCCGGGGAACAAGGCACTCTCTCCGGAGGGACAGCCCCGCGCCCACCCTGTAAACCGAGCACCCTGAGTCCAGAGCCTTCAGCCGTCTGGCGGAGCTGGCCGGGGGTACTCTTCCCTCCGGAGCAGGTGGTAAACTGGCAGCCCCACTTGCCTGGGTCGTCTGCCCCTCGTCGAGCTGGGTCCCTACCCAGTTAACCCTGGGTAGGTTGGGTCTGCTCAGTCTGTCCCTGAGCCTGGGGCACTGGGGTCCATACGTGGCCTCTATCACAGTGATAGCAGCTCAGGTCACGTTGGTCCCCTCGAGCGGGTCGGAGGGGCCCGACACCAGGCGTTCCCCTTTGGAGAGGGTTCTCCCTATTTCCCCGCTGGGAGGTCCCATGGTGACTCTCTCTCTGCATCGGGGGGAGCCTGTTCTTTTGGGACTCCTCCCGGCTACCCCCTGACCGACTGTTCACAAACTCGTCGGCCAGCTGCCCTGCGTGCTGGGGGGTCTCGAGCTTTTTGTCCACCAGCCACAGCCTCAGGTCGGAAGGGCACTGTTCATACAGGTGCTCCAGTACAAACAGGTCCAGCAGGTCCTCTTAGTTTGGGCCCCCGCTGTCCACTTGCGGGCATATCCCTGCATCCTGTTGACCAGTTGTAGGTAGGTGACCTCAGGCGTTTTACGCTGACTCCGGAACCTCCTCCGGTACATCTCGGGGGTCAGCCCAAACTCACGGAGCAGGGCCTGTTTGAACAGTTCATAGTCCCCTGCCTCTGCCCCTGTCATCCGGCTGTAGAACCTCCACGGCTTTGGGGTCCAGTAAGGGGGTGAGGAACTGGAGCCTGTCTGCAGGGTCAACCCTGTGCAGCTCGCAGGCATTCTCAAAGGCCGTCAGGAAGCTATCCATGTCCTCCCCCTCCTTCCGCTGGGCCAGGAAGCACTTATCAAAGCTCCTTGCAGTCTTGGGTCCCCCCTCACTCACCGCAGCCGGGGCCCCACTGCTCCTCAGCCTGGCCAGCTCCAGTTCATGCTGTCTTTGTTTCTCCTTCTCCTGACATTCATGCCGACGCTGCTTTTCATGATCCTCCAGCTCCCTCATTTTCATCTCCCTCTCCCATTCCAGCCGCATCTGCTCTAGGGATGGGGAGCTCCGCCGGGAGGATCCCCTGCTGGCTGCTGTGGTCAGGGTGCCCTCAGTATTCACTGGGCTTCCCCAACCCTTACTGACTCGGATGCATCGCATTGGATAGGTGAGTGGCAGCCTGTAAGTCCCCCTCCCCAACAGTCCGCGCAGCTGCTTGGAGGGGGTATCGCAAACTCTCGTGATGGTAGTTGCGGGTTCTGGCAAGCCAGGGTAAAGGATTTTTTGGATAAATGGATAAGGAAGAACCAGGACCCATACCAGGTGCAGGGGTCAACCTGGGATGAGATTAAAAAGGAAATGGAAGAAGTGTTAGGGGACTCAGAGGTATGGGGGGTGGCTGAGGAGCCCACCCTCCTTGGTATATGGGTAGTGGAAGAAGGTCCCTGCCCATGGGGACTGAATGCCTTCCAGGGAAAGGAAGCACTTCAGTCTGCTTGTGAGAGGTTTGAAGTAAGGGCAGCATTATGGGGAGTTGCCAGTAATCTTTCAAGTTTGGTGCTGCTTCAGCAAGGGCTGCTGAAGGGTTGTAAATTAGTTAGGGGAGTGAAAGATGATTTGGCACAAAAGGGTTTATAGTCAAAAGCAGAGTTAACAGACCACCTTTAGAGACTGGAGCTGGGACTTGGTCCTGGGGGAGTGGAGAGAGAAGAAAAAAGTTTCAAAGTGCAACCTGCCTTTCCACACTCTTTTGTTTTTCTGAAGTTTTAATGGAGGGTACTTTGGATACTTACGTGAGATGTCAAGAAGGAAGTTTTTGTTTAATGATAAAACCCAGTTCCATAAATGTAACTGTATGTGCAACTCTGTGCAGTCACATTGGATGGAAGCTTGGCAATTAAATTATCCAAGGAGGTCAGGTCGAGTGGCTACTCCCACCACTATGCTTCTGCCCCAGAAGCCTTTACAGCTATTCTGAGGGAAAATGGGCCCTTTTCCCACAGAAATGGTCTATAGGGGACTGCTGCAGGCAGCAGGCGGAGAGAGAATCTGATCAAAATTATTTGACTTTTGGGTAATGTAATCAAAATCACTAAAGGATGGAAGGGGTTTCTATTGGAACTTAACTTGGCTGCCCCGGTTGTGTCTAGTTGTACAAGATGGCAGGGTAATCGGGGTACAGTTGTGTAAAAGAGTAATCACAGCGCAAGGGATGTTAGGCAAAAGAGAATTTTGTGTGGTAAAAGGAAAAGGGGAGGAATGATGGGAGCACTGAGCCTTGGGGTGGCTCTGGGGGATCAGATTGTTGCTTTGGTGGGTGTGCATGAAAACTCTGTGGGCATGGGGGAGGCAGTTACACCTTGTGTAAAATTAATTTGGCTAATATGATGTTATGGAGGTTAAACTATATGGAAGGAATCTGCATATTCCCAGGACGTGTGCAGTGTATATTGGAGAAGGGGTTAAAAGAAATGCAAATAAAACATGGTACTTCATTAAAATCCTATTAGGGCTCCAAAAGGAGCCACAATAGGTTGTGCTTTCTTTTTCAGATCTATGTGTTTTGGAGCAGGAGATAAAAGTGGAAAGTAATCAGAACTCTGGTGGAAGTAAAATGCTTCCCTTTTTAAGACAGTGTCTGAGCTGCTAACAGCTTTGGATCCAGAAGCAAGCTACTAAGCCTCTGTGTAAATGCAAATTACCTAGCTGATGGGCACAAAGGAGCTGCAAATAATGAATACATCCGGTCAGCAAACAGGCTACTAGAAGACTCAGATTAAGGCCCTCCAGGAAAGGGAGGTGAAAAAACAAGTCAAGCCTGAAAATAAGGGGGACAGGTTAACCTTAAGGGGGGTGTGTGTGTGTGTGTACAGTGCTAGAATCTGAAGCTGTGTCTCAGCTATTACCTGAGAATAAACTTAAAGCTTGGTACAGCAGAGAAACTATTGCAAACTTGGTCTGTTGTACAAGAGGGGAAACTGAGGTACACCACCTCATGAATTTCATAAATGACCAGTGAGTGGGGTAATTCACTAGCCTGACTATAGAACAAAATAAGGACAGCCTGGAGGTAATTCTTCTGTTTTTCCTGCAATTAGCAAGGAAATTTGTAAAAGAAAGTGGTATTATTATTAAGCAATAATCTGTCCCTACCAGGGGGGTGGAAACTGTTTCTTTTGTTTTTCAGACACTCTACAAGCAAGCTGGCGCCAGCGGAAGAATAACTCAGAATACCATGGATCTATGTTTTGTGTTTGTCTGTGGTGTTTGTCTTGTTGCTAGCATTGCTGTGTTTCCATGAACAGAAAATCTCATGACATGGGTGGGGATGGCTTCAAAAGGCTGACCTTGGGGGGGAAGATGTGTATGGGAATGCAAAATGCTCAGCTAGGAGGCCAGCACCTGTGTAATAGCTACCGTGGTACCTGGAAATGGAATGGCAACTAAGGTGGCCCCCACAGGCCCTATGGAACTAATGAGAAGGGGGAGGAGCTCACTGGGAATCAATGGAGGGGTGTGTAAAATAGTGTAAATCAACAGAAGATGTTTGGATGTGCCCCTCTCCTATGACTATAGAGGAGCAGGATCAATGGCCTATGCAAGGGGTGGACAATTGGGTGTACTGTGTATAAGGTGTTTTGCTGGGAATGTACATATTACTGGGGGCACAATTACACCAGCCCATAACCAAACTACACCCATCTATATGCTGCTATCTGGACTTCGGTGCACAAATGGATCTGTGAATCTTATTGCTGTGAATAAGCCAGGGCATACTGCCTGATTCCATACCAAGTGGTCAAGCTGGTTTGGACAATATCCCATTTCTCTGTGAACATTCAATGGACTTATGATATGGACAAAAGCAAGCAAAACCTGCAGGGGCAGCTTGTTGCAACTGCCAGCAACTGGACACATCAGATCGTGACCCCGTCGAAGGAGGAGAGGCAGTGTTTTGGGGGTGTCTCGAATGTTGGACCATACTGCAGTGGTCAGGACTCAGTGTTGCTGTGGATTTTGTACTGTTAACTGTACTTGTGTTACGTTGCATAGGGAGATAACCTATAAGTAATGTAGTAAGCCCTCCAAACCCTGCAGTGTACTAGACAACCCGGACCCAACCTTCTCAGGCCCACTCTAATGGGAAGTCTGGAACACTAATTGGAATAGGTGTGGTATGCCCGTACGAGAGAAGGTGCAGGGCACTGTACTACACAAGGGGCAGTGGGACAGATGGAGCATCGACACCTTCCACCTTGATGCCTGGCCCCATCAGGAAATGTGTCGCCATATGTCCTATGCTTTTCCAGGGATACCTGGGCAGGAGGATCCCAAAAGAAAAAGAAAAAAAAGGGGTGGAGTGTTAGGATATAGATATTCAGGCCTGTCTGTAAAGGCCTGTACTTTAAGAATTTAGGGGTATTCTTATCACTTGGCTAGTTCTAGAAGTATAAAAGAGAGAATCAAAATCACTGTCTGCCGGTGTAAGGGCCTTCTCTTACTGTGACAGTTCGAGGCCCTGTGCTTAGGCTAAGGCCTTTGGCTAAGCAGCAGAGGCAGCCATAAGCTAGGAAGCGACCGGTCACATCCTCACATTCCAAACTAGTCACATTGAAAGAAGGTGCAATTGAGCTGTTAGGAATACAATCCTGTCCTGATAATGCCTATCACCTCCAGAGAAAGGGAAGTGCCTAGAAAATGTAAAAGGAAACAGCATCCTGTCTGGCAAGAACTCACTTATCAATACTGGGATGTGAAATCCTCACTTCTGTATTGTTTTGTCATTATAGTTCCTACTTTGCTATTGTTTGTCTGTATAATCTGTCTGGTTCTGTGATTGTTCCTGTCTGCTGTATAATTAATTTTGCTGGGTGTAAACTAATTAAGGTGGTGGGATATAATTGGTTACATAATCATGTTACAATATGTTAGGATTGGTTAGTTAAATTTCAGGAAAATGATTGGTTAAGGTATAGCTAAGCCGAACTCAAGTTTTACTATATAATCTAAAAAGAAAAAAGAAAAGGAGTACTTGTGGCACCTTAGAGACTAACCAGTTTATTTGAGCATGAGCTTTCGTGAGCTACAGCTCACTTCATCGGATGCATAGCATATCGTGGAAACTGCAGAAGACATTATATACACACAGAGACCATGAAACAAAACTTCCTCCCACCCCACTGTCCTGCTGCTAACAGCTTATCTAAAGTGATCATCAAGTGATCATCAAGGAAGGCCATTTCCAGCACAAATCAAGGTTTTCTCACTCTTCCCCCCCCCCCCACACACACACAGACACACATACAAACTCACTCTCCTGCTGGTAATAGCCCATATTTCCAAGATACCTCTGAACAACATAATGATCCACAGAGGCCTGCCTACCAACATTACAAAAAGAAGGATTCTAGGTGGACTCCTCCTGAAGGTCGAAACAGCAGACTGGACTTCTACATAGAGTGCTTCCGCCGACGTGCACGGGCTGAAATTGTGGAAAAGCAGCATCACTTGCCCCATAACCTCAGCCGTGCAGAACACAATGCCATCCACAGCCTCAGAAACAACTCTGACATCATAATCAAAAAGGCTGACAAAGGAGGTGCTGTTGTCATCATGAATAGGTTGGAATATGAACAAGAGGCTGCTCGGCAGCTCTCCAACACCACTTTCTACAAGCCATTACCCTCTGATCCCACTGAGAGTTACCAAAAGCATCTACAGCATTTGCTCAAGAAACTTCCTGAAAAAGCGCAAGATCAAATCCGCACAGACACACCCCTGGAACCCCGACCTGGGATATTCTATCTACTACCCAAGATCCATAAACCTGGAAATCCTGGACGCCCCATCATCTCAGGCATTGGCACCCTGACAGCAGGATTGTCTGGCTATGTAGACTCCCTCCTCAGGCCCTACGCTACCAGCACTCCCAGCTACCTTCGAGACACCACTGACTTCCTGAGGAAACTACAATCCATCGGTGATCTTCCTGATAACACCATCCTGGCCACTATGGATGTAGAAGCCCTCTACACCAACATTCCACACAAAGATGGACTACAAGCCATCAAGAACACTATCCCCGATAATGTCACGGCTAACCTGGTGGCTGAACTTTGTGACTTTGTCCTTACCCATAACTATTTTACATTTGGGGACAATGTATACCTTCAGATCAGCGGCACTGCTATGGGTACCCGCATGGCCCCACAGTATGCCAACATTTTTATGGCTGATTTAGAACAACGCTTCCTCAGCTCTCGTCCCCTAACGCCCCTACTTTACTTGCGCTATATTGATGACATCTTCATCATCTGGACCCATGGAAAAGAAGCCCTTGAGGAATTCCACCATGATTTCAACAATTTCCATCCCACCATCAACCTCAGCCTGGTCCAGTCCACACATGAGATCCACTTCCTGGACACTACAGTGCTAATAAACGATGGTCACATCAACACCACCCTATACCGGAAACCTACTGACCGCTATTCCTACCTACATGCCTCCAGCTTTCACCCTGACCACACCACACGATCCATCGTCTACAGCCAAGCTCTGCGATACAACCGCATTTGCTCCAACCCCTCAGACAGAGACAAACACCTACAAGATCTCTATCAAGCATTCTTACAACTACAATACCCACCTGCGGAAGTGAAGAAACAGATTGATAGAGCCAGAAGAGTTCCCAGAAGTCACCTACTACAGGACAGGCCTAACAAAGAAAATAACAGAACGCCACTAGCCGTCACCTTCAGCCCCAACTAAAACCCCTCCAACGCATTATTAAGGATCTACAACCTATCCTGAAGGATGACCCAACACTCTCACAAATCTTGGGAGAAAGGCCAGTCCTTGCCTACAGACAGCCCCCCAACCTGAAGCGAATACTCACCAACAACCACATACCACACAACAGAACCACTAACCCAGGAACCTATCCTTGCAACAAAGCCCGTTGCCAACTGTGCCCACATATCTATTCAGGGAACACCATCACAGGGCCTAACAACATCAGCCACACTATCAGAGGCTCGTTCACCTGCACATCTACCAATGTGATATATGCCATCATGTGCCAGCAATGCCCCTCTGCCATGTACATTGGTCAAACTGGACAGTCTCTACGTAAAAGAATAAATGGACACAAATCAGATGTTAAGAATTATAACATTCATAAACCAGTCGGAGAACACTTCAATCTCTCTGGTCACGCAATCACAGACATGAGGGTCGCTATCTTACAGCAAAAAAACTTCAAATCCAGACTCCAGCGAGAAACTGCTGAATTGGAATTCATTTGCAAATTGGATACTATTAATTTGGGCTTGAATAGAGACTGGGAGTGGCTAAGTCATTATGCAAGGTAGCCTATCTCCCCTTGTTTTTTTCCTACAAACCCCCCCCCCCAAGACGTTCTGGTTAAACTTGGATTATTGCTGTGCACATTGTAAGATGAGCTATTGCCAGCAGGAGAGTGAGTTTGTGTGTGTGGTTTTTGGAGGGGGGGTGTGTGTGGGGGGGGGGTGAGAAAACCTTGATTAGTGCTGGAAATGACCCACCTTGATTATCATGCGCATTATAAAGAGAGGTTTCAAAGAGGGATGGGCTATTACCAGCAGGAGAGTGAGTTTGTATGTGTGTCTGTGTGTGTGTGGGGGGGGGGGGGAAGAGTGAGAAAACCTTGATTTGTGCTGGAAATGGCCTTCCTTGATGATCACTTGATGATCACTTTAGATAAGCTGTTAGCAGCAGGACAGTGGGGTGGGAGGAAGTTTTGTTTCATGGTCTCTGTGTGTATATAATGTCTTCTGCAGTTTCCACGATATGCTATGCATCCGATGAAGTGAGCTGTAGCTCACGAAAGCTCATGCTCAAATAAACTGGTTAGTCTCTAAGGTGCCACAAGTCCTCCTTTTCTTTTTTCTTTTTACGAATACAGACTAACACGGCTGTTACTCTGAAAACTATATAATCTGTAGTCAATGAGGAACTGGGGGGGCCTTGGTGGGAGGGCGTGGGTGGGAGGGCGTGGGTGGGTGTTTGTGGGGGAGATGGGAACAGGGAATGGGGGTAAGGAAATTGGAACCATGTTTTGCTAAAGGGGGAAATGGGAACAGGGAATGGGAGTAAGGAAATTGGAATAATGTTTGGCTAAGGGCAGGAATGGGAACAGGGACACAGGTGTAAGGCTCTGTGGTGTCAGAGCTGGGAAGGAGGATACTAAGGAAGGAAACTGGAATCATGCTTGCTGGAAGTTCACCCCAATAAACATCGAATTGTTTGCACCTTTGGACTTCGGGTATTGTTGCTCTCTGTTCATGCGAGAAGGACCAGGGAAGCGAGTGGGTGAAGGAATAAGCCCCCTGTGATGATGTGACGCAGCAGGGAGGGGGGAGTGTTGACCTGGGAATGTGCCCTGGGGACGGGAGACCTGAGAGCCTGTCACCTGAGCCAGGAGGGGGAGGGGGAGGTGACACCTCTGCCCAGGAATGTGGATGGAGGCTGCAGCAGGGAACCTGCTCGGTGGGTTTAGTTTCAGTTTGGGGCTGGGTGGAGGAACACAGGGAACCCCAGGGCTGGGGTCTAAGCTCCCTGCTCCCCCAGAAGGACTTCACTGAGGGGTCCTGGGTGTACCCACAAGCTCTGTTTTGGACTGTGTTCCTGTTGTCCAATAAACCTTCTGTTTTACTGGCTGGCTGAGAGTCTCAGTGAATCCCAGGAAGAGGGGTGCAGGGCCTGGACTCCCCCACACTCCGTGACAACTGGTGGCAGCGGTGGGATCTACTGCACCCCGTGAACGGCGCTTCCTGCAGTAAGTGACTGGGGAACAGTAAAACGAAGGGGGATTGACGGGGACCAGGCGTGCTGAAGATTCAGAGAGAGACGGTTTCAGGGGGCGGTTAACCCCTGGGAGTGTGTGACCAGAGAGAAGGACTTTTGCAGTAACAGGGTCCCCCGGGGGATTGCAGCGAGCGGTCCCAGGGGCGGAGGAGTCTGCAGCTCGACCCTGGCAAAGAGGTGGTGACCTCAAGAAGGACTGGCACACTAGGGGCTTTTCCTGGAAACCGTGGACAGCTGCCCGGCCTGCGAGTGGCCAGCCGGGAGATGTACGCTAAACGCCTTAAGAGCGACCTGGTGGAGCTGTGCAGGCAGAGGGGGCTGCGCGTCGGGAGGTCCACCAAGGAACAGCTGATTGCCCAGCTGGAGGAGAGGGATCGCTTGGATGACCCGATCCCTGTCCCTGAGGGAAGCCGCCCGGCGGACGCAGCGTGGGCCCTGGGGCCTGACCAGGCTGGGAGGGGTCAGACTGCTGCCCAGGACACCCCGAGACCCTTCCTACCTATGCCTGGGGGAGGGGTTGTGGGAAGCCCAGCGAATACCGAGGGCCCCCTGACCCCAGCAGCCAGCAGGGGATCCTCCCAGCGGAGCTCCCCATCCCTGGAGCGGATGCGGCTGGAATGGGAGAGGGAGATGAAAATGAGGGAGCTGGAGGATCATGAAAAACAACGTCAACATGAGGAGAAACAACGTCAACATGAGCAGGAGGAGAAGGAGAAACAACGTCAACATGAGCAGGAGGAGAAGGAGAGGGAGCGTCAGGAGAAGGAGAGGGAGCGTCAGGAGAAGGAGAGGGAACGTCAACATGAGCAGCAGGAGAAGGAGAAACAAAGACAGCATGAACTGGAGCTGGCCAGGCTGAGGAGCAGTGGGGCCCCGGCTGCGGTGAGTGAGGGGGGACCCAAGACTGCAAGGAGCTTTGATAAGTGCTTCCTGGCCCAGCGGAAGGAGGGGGAGGACATGGATAGCTTCCTGACGGCCTTTGAGAATGCCTGCGAGCTGCACAGGGTTGACCCTGCAGACAGGCTCCAGTTCCTCACCCCCTTACTGGACCCCAAAGCCGTGGAGGTCTACAGCCGGATGACAGGGGCAGAGGCAGGGGACTATGAACTGTTCAAACAGGCCCTGCTCCGTGAGTTTGGGCTGACCCCCGAGATGTACCGGAGAAGGTTCCGGAGTCAGCGTAAAACGCCTGAGGTCGCCTACCTACAACTGGTCAACCGGATGCAGGGATATGCCCGCAAGTGGACAGCGGGGGCCCAAACTAAAGAGGACCTGCTGGACCTGTTTGTACTGGAGCACCTGTATGAACAGTGCCCTTCCGACCTGAGGCTGTGGCTGGTGGACAAAAAGCTTGCGAACCCCCAGCATGCAGGGCAGCTGGCCGACGAGTTTGTGAACAGTCGGTCAGGGGGTAGCCGGGAGGAGTCCCAAAAGAACAGGCCCCCCCCGATGCAGAGAGAGAGTCACCATGGGGCCTCCCAGCGGGGAAATAGGGAGAACCCCCTCCAAAGGGGAACGCCTGGTGTCGGGCCCCTCCGACCCGTTCGAGGGGACCAACGTGACCTGAGCTGCTATCACTGTGGCCAGAGAGGCCACGTACGGGCCCAGTGCCCCGGGCTCCGGGACAAACTGAGCAGACCCAACCTACCCAGGGTTAACTGGGTAGGGACTCAGCTGGACGAGGGGCAGGCGACCCAGGAAAGGGGGGCTACCAGTTTGCCACCTGCTCAGGAGGGAAGAGTACCCCCAGCCAGCCCCGCCAGAGGGCTGGAGGCTCTGGACTCAGGGTGCTCGGTTTACAGGGTGGGTGCGGGGCTGTCCCTCCGGAGAGAGTGCCTTGTTCCCCTGGAGGTGGATGGGAGGAAGGTCAATGGATACTGGGATACGGGCGCGGAGGTGACGCTGGCCCGGCCCGAGGTGGTGGCCCCAGATCGGGTGGTGCCCAACACCTACCTGACCCTGACGGGGGTGGGCGGGACCCCATTTAAGGTGCCCGTGGCAAGGGTACACCTGAAATGGGGGACCAAGGAGGGCCCCAAGGATGTGGGGGTACACCACCATTTGCCCACTGAAGTTTTGATGGGGGGAGACCTAGAGGACTGGCCAAGCGACCCCCAGACCGCCCTGGTTGTGACCCGTAGCCAGAGCCGGCGAGGGGCACTGCGACCTGACCCTGGGGAGGGTACCACACTGGAGGCGCGAGACCCTACTCGGGTGGGGAGGGAGCGCCGAGGGGCACGGCTCAGAGAGGCTGCGGCCTCAGACCTGGCCACGGAGGGGGAACCGGGCCCCATCCCTTCCCCAGCCGCTGAGTTCCAGGCCGAGTTGAGGAAAGATCCCTCCTTGCAGAAGCTCAGGGACCTGGCCGACCTCAGTGAGGGACGGACCATGAGGAGAGGCTGCCAGGAGAGGTTCCTGTGGGAGAAGGGGTTCCTGTACCGAGAATGGGCTCCCCCAGGGGAAGTGGAGTCCTGTGGGATCAGGAGGCAGCTGGTGGTCCCCCAGAAGTACCGCCGCAAGCTCCTGTCCTGGCCCATGACATCCCCCTCGCAGGGCACCAGGGAATCCGGCGCACCCGGCAGAGGTTGCTACAGAACTTTTACTGGCCAGGGGTCTTTACCACCGTCCGGCCGTATTGCCGATCCTGTGACCCCTGTCAGAGGGTGGGGAAGGCCCGGGACAAGGGGAAAGCGGCGTTGAGACCTTTGCCCATCATAGAGGAGCCTTTCCAGAAGGTGGCCATGGACATCGTGGGGCCTCTCAGCAAGACGACCCGGTCGGGGAAGAAATACATTCTGGTGGTGGTAGATTTCGCCACCCGCTACCCCGAGGCAGTGCCCTTAGCTTCCATTGAAGCAGACACCGTGGCAGATGCGCTCCTGACCATTTTCAGCCGAGTGGGGTTCCCCAGGGAAGTCTTGACAGACCAAGGCTCCAACTTCATGTCGGCCCTGCTCCGGTGCTTGTGGGAGAAATGTGGGGTCCGGCATGACTGGGCCTCAGCGTATCACCCCCAGTCCAACGGGCTGGTGGAGAGGTTTAACGGGACGCTAAAGATGATGCTGAAAACCTTTATGAACCAGCACCCGCAGGATTGGGACAAGTACTTACCTCACCTGCTGTTCGCGTACAGGGAGGTGCCCCAGGAGTCTACCGGATTTTCGCCTTTCGAACTGTTATATGGAAGGAGGGTGAGGGGCCCCCTGGACCTGATGAGAGACGAGTGGGAGGGGAAGGCCACTCCCGATGGAGAGTCAGTGGTGGAGTATGTCCTGATCTTCCGAGAGAGACTGGCTGAACTCATGGGCCTGGCCAGGGAGAATCTGGCCAGAGCCCAGAGGAAGCAGAAGGTCTGGTATGACCGCACGGCGCGGGCCCGTGCCTACGCCACCGGGATCAGGTGATGGTTCTCATCCCCGTGAGAAAGAACAAACTACAGGCCGCCTGGGAGGGCCCGTTCAAGGTCGTCAAGCAGCTCAATGAGGTAAACTATGTGGTGGAGCTGTCGAACCGGGCCCACCACCGCCGGGTGTACCATGTGAATATGATGAAGCCATATTATTCCAGGGGGAATGTGGTGTTAGCTGTGTGTGGTCAGTGGGAGGAGCAGGGAGATGACCCTTTAGTAGATCTATTCCCTGGGACCAGAGCTGGTTCCCCCTGGAAACAATCCCCCTCTCGGATCAGCTCACCCTTGCCCAGCAAGCTGAGGTCAGGGGGGTGCTGCATCCGTACCGACAGCTGTTTTCCAACCAGCCTGGACGCACTAATCTGACTGTCCACCGGGTGCAGACAGGGTCGCACCCGCCGATAAGATGCTCCCCCTTCCGAGTCATAGGAAAACTGCTCAGGACCTGGAAAGAGAGGTCCGGGACATGCTGGCTTTGGGGGTGATTCAGCCATCGGCCAGCCCTTGGGCCTCGCCGGTGGTGCTGGTCCCCAAAAAGGATGGGTCAGTCCGGTTCTGTGTGGACTATCGGAAGCTCAATGCCATCACTGTATCGGATGCCTACCCCATGCCCAGGCCGGACGAGCTCCTAGACAAGCTGGGAGGAGCTCGGTACCTTACCACCATGGACCTTACAAAGGGCTACTGGCAAGTGCCGCTGGATGCAGATGCCCGGCTGAAATCGGCCTTTATCACCCCTCTGGGGCTCTATGAGTTTCTGACCCTGCCTTTCGGCCTCAAGGGAGCGCCGGCCACCTTCCAGCGCCTGGTGGACCAGCTCCTGAGGGGGATGGAGAGTTTTGCCGTGGCGTATATTGACGACATCTGTGTCTTTAGCCAGACCTGGGAGGACCACGTGTCCCAGGTTAGACAAGTGCTGGACCGACTCCAGGGGGCTGGGCTGACTGTCAAAGCGGAGAAGTGCAAGGTGGGGATGGCTGAAGTATCTTACCTGGGCCATCGGGTGGGGAGCGGCCGCCTAAAGCCGGAACCGGCCAAGGTGGAGGTGATCAGAGACTGGCCCGCTCCCCACACCAAAAAGCAGGTCCAAGCCTTTATTGGGATGGCAGGATACTACCGAAGATTTGTGCCCCACTTTAGCGCCATAGCCACCCCCATCACTGAGCTATGCAAGAAGGGGAAGCCAGACAAGGTGGTCTGGACCGAGCAGTGCCAGGAGGCTTTCCGGCGCTGAAGGAGGCTCTGGTCAGTGGCCCAGTTCTAGCAAACCCAGACTTTGACAAGCCCTTTGTGGTGTTCACCGACGCCTCCGACACGGGACTGGGGGCGGTGTTAATGCAGGAGGATGAAAAGGGGGAGAGACACCCCATCGTGTACCTGAGCAAGAAGTTGCTACCCCGGAGTAACACTACGCGGCCATCGAGAAGGAGTGCCTGGCCATGGTGTGGGCCCTCAAGAAACTAGAGCCCTATCTCTTCGGGCGACACTTCACCGTGTACACCGACCACTCTCCCTGACCTGGCTGCACCAGATGAAAGGAGCCAACGCCAAGCTCCTGAGGTGGAGCCTGCTCCTGCAGGATTACGACATGGACGTGGTCCATGTGAAGGGAAGTGCCAACCTGATAGCGGATGCGCTGTCCCGGAGAGGGGGCCCCGAACTTCCCCAGGTCACTGGTCACAGTGACCCCGCTCAGTTCAGTCTCGAAGGGGGGAGAGATGTGACGATGTGACGCAGCAGGGAGGGGGGAGTGTTGACCTGGGAATGTGCCCTGGGGACGGGAGACCTGAGAGCCTGTCACCTGAGCCAGGAGGGGGAGGGGGAGGTGACACCTCTGCCCAGGAATGTGGATGGAGGCTGCAGCAGGGGAACCTGCTCGGTGGGGTTAGTTTCAGTTTGGGGCTGGGTGGAGGAACACAGGGAACCCCAGGGCTGGGGTCTAAGCTCCCTGCTCCCCCAGAAGGACTTCACTGAGGGGTCCTGGGTGTACCCACAAGCTCTGTTTTGGACTGTGTTCCTGTTGTCCAATAAATCTTCTGTTTTACTGGCTGGCTGAGAGTCTCAGTGAATCCCAGGAAGAGGGGTGCAGGGCCTGGACTCCCCCACACTCCGTTGGACACCCCCTAACACTGACATTCATGCCGACGCTGCTTTTCATGATCCTCCAGCTCCCTCATTTTCATCTCCCTCTCCCATTCCAGCCGCATCTGCTCTAGGGATGGGGAGCTCCGCCGGGAGGATCCCCTGCTGGCTGCTGGGGTCAGGGTGCCCTCAGTATTCACTGGGCTTCCCCCAACCCCTTCCCCAGGCATAGGTAGGAAGGGTCTCGGGATGTCCTCAGCAGCAGTCTGACCCCTCCCAGCCCGGTCAGGCCCCAGGGCCCACACTGCGTCCGCCGGGCGGCTTCCCTCAGGGACAGGGATCGGGTCATCCAAGCGATCCCTCTCCTCCAACTGGGCAATCAGCTGTTCCTTGGTGGACCTCCCGACGCGCAGCCCCCTCTGCCTGCACAGCTCCACCAGGTCGCTCTTAAGGCGTTTAGCGTACATCTCCCTGCTGGCCACTTGCAGGTTGGGCAGCTTTCTACAGTTTCCAGGAAAAAAACCCTCGTGTGCCAGTCCTTCTTGAGGTCACCACCTCTTTGCCAGGGTCGAGCTGCAGACTCCTCCGCCCCTGGGACCGCTCGCTGCAATCCCCCGGGGGACCCTGTTACTGCAAAAGTCCTTCTCGCTGATCACACACTCCCAGGGGTTAACTGCCCCCTGAAACCGTCTCTCTCTGAATCTTCAGCACACCTGGTCCCCGTCAATCCCCCTTCGTTTTACTGCTCCCCAGTCACTTACTGCAGGAAGCGCCGTTCACGAGGTGCAGTACATCCCACCGCTGCCACCAGTTGTCACAGAGTGTGGGGGAGTCCAGGCCCTGCACCCCCTTCCTGGGATTCACTGAGGCTCTCAGCCAGCCAATAAAACAGAAGGTTTATCCGACAACAGGAACACCGTCCAAAACAGAGGTTGTGGGTACAACCAGGACCCCTCAGTCAAGTCCTTCTGGGGGAGCAGGGAGCTTAGACCCCAGCCCTGGGGTTCCCAGTAATTTGTTCCTCCACCCAGCACCAAACTGAACCCCCCCCAGCAGACTCTCTCCTGCAGCCTGTCTTCACATTCCTGGGCAGAGGTGTTACCTCCCCTGCCCCCTCCTGGCTCAGGTTACAGGCTCTCAGATCTCCCATCCCCAGGGCACATTCCTGGGTCAACACTCCCCTCTCCCTGCTGTGTCACATCGTCACAGTGATCAATGGCTCCAAGTCTAGTTGGCAGCCGGTATCAAGTGGAGTGCCCCAGGGGTCGGTCCTGGGGCCGGTTTTGTTCAATATCTTCATAAATGATCTGGAGGATGGTGTGGATTATAAGTTTGCACAGGACACTAAACTGGGAGGAGTGGTAGATACGCTGGAGGGTAGGGATAGGATACAGAGGGCCCTGGACAAATTAGAGGATTGGGCAAAAGAAATCTGATGAGGTTCAACGAGGACAAGTGCAGAGTCCTGCACTTAGGATGGAAGAACCCAATGCACCGCTACAGACTAGGGACCGAATGGCTAGGCAGCAGTTCTGCAGAAAAGGACCTAGGGGTTACAGTGGACGAGAAGCGGGATATGAGTCAACAGTGTGCCCTTGTTGCCAAGAAGGCCAATGGCATTTTGGGATGTATACGTAGGGGCATAGCGAGCAGATCGAGGGACGTGATCGTTCCCCTCTATTCGACACTGGTGAGGCCTCTCTGGAGTACTGTGTCCAGTTTTGGGCCCCACACTACAAGAAGGATGTGGAAAAATTGGAAAGAGTCCAGTGGAGGGCAACAAAAATGATTAGGGGTCTGGAACACATGACTTATGAGGAGAGGCTGAGGGAACTGGCATTATTCAGTCTGCGGAAGAGAATAATGAGAGGGGATTTGATAGCTGCTTTCAACTACCTGAAAGGGGGTTCCAAAGAGGATGGCTCTAGACTGTTCTCAGTGGTAGCAGATGACAGAACGAGGAGTAATGGTCTCAAGTTGCAGTGGGGGAGGTTTAGGTTGGATATTAGGAAAAACTTTTTCACTAGGAGGGTGGTGAAGCACTGGAATGCGTTACCTAGGGAGGTGGTGGAATCTCCTTCCCTAGAAGTTTTTAAGGTCAGGCTTGACAAAGCCCTGGCTGGGATGATTTAGTTGGGAATCGGTCCTGCTTTGAGCAGGAGGTTGGACTAGATGACCTCCTGAGGTCCCTTCCAACCCTGATATTCTATGATTCTATGAATATCTGACACCTTTGCTAGCTAAGAACTCCGTATTAAATGGATTTTTGGAGCAGGGAGATGGAAGAGGAGCTTGGTCTGTCCACTCCACGCATTCACCCGATATTGTAGCTCTTCTGGGAATGGTGCGCCTCTTGGGGAGAATAAACTGGTTAAAAAAACAGAACAAACGTTTTATGCTATGAATGGTGCTGTTTTGTTTGCAATGTTAGTAGATTTATGGCTCATTCATAGCTCTTTTGCACCATGAGCTGAGAATGTGGGGCGAGGGGGAGGCTTCAGGCTTCTCCATTGAATGGCAGGCTCCTGACACCTGGGATTCCCCTGCCCAGTGGTGACAGCGGAGTGGGGGGGGTTGTGTTCACACTCCACCCCATGCCTTGCTCAGCAAAGACAGACAAAGCCAGGAAAGTGCAGGTTTCCATTGTCTTCTTAGATACGCCCCTGATAGGGGGCCTGAGGCCCAGATGGCTGGGTGACATCCCTGTGAGCAGACAGGCCCTTCTCCACACCAAGCAGCAATGCAAAATACAGGAGAAACCAAGGCACACACAGGAGTCATAAAAAGAAAAGGAGGACTTGTGGCACCTTAGAGACTAACATATTTATTTGAGCATAAGCTTTCGTGAGCCACAGCTCACTTTATCGGATTCATTCACGAAAGCTTATGCTCAAATAAATTTGTTAGTCTCTAAGGTGCCACAAGTCCTCCTTTTCTTTTTGCGAATACAGACTAACACGGCTGCTACTCTGAAACAGGAGACATAAAAGCACCAGGAAATTCTGACTTCATCTTGTAGGACAAAGTGGGGATTTTCTGTAACAGGTTTATAATGCCTATGTGTGCCTCAGTTTCCCCTGTATTTTGCATTGCTACCTAATATATTAAAAGGGTTAATGCTGAGCCAGGCAGCACATGTGCCACTTGCTGTCTGTGGGAGTGATGGGGTCACTAAAGAATTGGCTGAAATCGACCCAGATCAACAGAGGATCCGGAGAGACAATGAGAAACCCCAACAATTGCCAGGAGCCCCAGCAGACTGGCCTTGTGATGGAGCTGGAGAGCAAAGGGGAACAGCAGGCTGGAATAAGGGCTGTGTTATGGGGACCTAATGACAAGGGACCTAATGACAAGGAGACAGAGACTCAGAGACCGACATGGGTCCGGTCCAGCTCGGTTGGCTCCTCACACTGGCTTGGCCGGGCTGGCCCATGGCTCCACCTTGGCCTCTCAGCGCTAGGGGCTGGCAGACGCTCTAGCCAGGTGGCTGATCCACGGCTCCCCTGTTTGGGCAGGTGGCCGGTGTCGCTGCAGATCTGCCCCAGGAGCATCACACTCAGATGGGGCAAGGGACAAGCCTCCTGCAGGGGCCTGGCTGGGCTGGACTCGCTGGGAGCCATGCAGACAGATGGGGGTTGCTGTGGCCCAAGGCCCAGTCTCAGAGGCCACGGGCCCACTCCTGCACAGCTGTGGGGGTCCCCGGGACCCAGCCCACCAAAGGGGTCGCTCCCAAAGGACTGATCACAGGCTGGGCAGAGACCAGACCCTGTGAATCCAAGACACCCCCCACTGCCCAGCCTGCCACGTGACCCCTCAGCCCCCATTGCCCAACGGCTCCTCATCACCCCCCACTGCCCAGCCTGCCACGCGGCCCCTCACCCCTCACTAGCACTGTGCCCCCCAACCACTTCCCCTCTTTGTCCAGCCGGAGGGCAACAAGCCCAAGCAACCAGCCAGGGGGCAGTGTCTCCCACTCCCCGCCCTCCCCAGTGACACTGTGTCTCCCACTGACAACTAAGGAGTACCTGCTTCCCCCACTAATCAACTAGGGAGCACTGTGCGCCTCATGCCCATCCAGGGGGGACCTTCCCCCCACCTCTGACACCTGCCCCCTTCGGTCCCCCCATGTCCCCCCCAACAAATCCTGGAGCTCACCGGAGTTACAATGCCAACCACCTCCACCACCCCATCTGCCCCACATGGGGGGCACGTGCCCCCTCCCCCACACCTTAGCTCCACCCCCTCCCACTGGTCTCTTCACTCCCCCACGCTGCGCACCCCCCCCGAGGTCCACCCCGAAGGGGCGTGGCTCTTCCTCTTGCTGCCTTAGGGTCTGGAGCAGCTTTGGGGAGGGCGAGTTCCCACCCCACCGCCGGGGCGCTGGCTCTGGCTCCCTGGGCGGGGCCCCAGCACTGCCGGGGGCGTGGTACTAGCTCTGGGGGCGGGGCCCCAGTGCTGGGGACGGAAGGTGTGTTGGGTAGGGCGTCTCGTTCCAGCACTGGGGGCGGGGCTCTGGCTCTATGGGCGGGGTTTCGGAACTGGGGGCGGGGCTCTGGCTGTAAGGCGTGTGGCCAGGCCCTAGAGAGTTGCTTCGACTTAGGTGTGGGGCTGGCTCCGCGGCTCTGATGCTACTTCTCCTGGAGGGGACGGGGACAGGGACGTGACTCCAGATGTGGGGGCGGAGCTTTGGCTGGGGAGGCGGGGCCAGGCCACGGGGGGCGGGGCTCTGTGTGAAGGGGCGGGGCTCTGCGGGCACTGCTGCCCGCACTCCGCTGCCCGCACACACCTGGCCGGAGCCGCGCGGTGCCGGCTGCCCAGGGTCCCGCAGCCGGGGCTGGTGCCGCTCGCAGCCCCCTGGGGAGCCCGACCCGCCGGAGCTGGCGGGACTCGACCCGCACGAGCCGCGGGCTCAGCCCCGCACTGCCAGGGCGCAGCATCCGGAGCCGAGATGGACCCCGCGTCCGGGGCCGGGGACCTGGAGACCGCTCGCCTGGTGAGCGCCCTGGGCAGCCGCAGCGCCGGCACCCGGCGCCTCAAGAGGTAAAGGGGCCGCCAGCCCTTCCGAGATGCGCCCCACGGCCTGTTGCCCGGGGCCCCTCCATCTCTCCCTCTATCCCCCTCCATCCATCCACCCGTCCCCTCTTAAATCCCCCTCCATCCCTCCCCCTATTCCCCTCCATCCATCCCCTCTTAAATCCCCCTACATCCCTCCCTCTATCCCCCTCCATCCACCCGTCCCCTCTTAAATCCCCCTCCATCCCTCTCCCTATCCCCCTCCATCCATCCCCTCTTAAATCCCCCTACATCCCTCCCTCTATCCCCCCTCCATCCATCCGTCCCCTCTTAAATCCCCCTCCATCCCTCTCCCTATCCCCCTCCATCCATCCCCTCTTAAATCCCCCTCCATCCCTCTCCCTATCCCCCTCCATCCATCCGTCCCCTCTTAAATCCCCCTCCATCCCTCCCCCTATCCCCCCTCCATCCATCCGTCCCCTCTTAAATCCCCCTCCATCCCTCCCCCTATCCCCCTCCATCCGTCCCCTCTTAAATCCCCCTCCATCCCTCCCTCTATCCCCCCTCCATCCACCCGTCCCCTCTTAAATCCCCCTCCATCCCTCCCCCTATCCCCCTCCATCCATCCATCCCCTCTTAAATCCCCCTACATCCCTCCCTCTATCCCCCCTCCATCCATCCATCCCCTCTTAAATCCCCCTCCATTCCTCCCCCCTCCCTCCATCCCTCCCCCATCCCCCCTTCATCCATCCCCCTATCCCCCATCCATCCATCCCCCCTTAAATTCCCCTCCACCCACCCCGTCCATCCACCAATCCCTCTGCACCACCCACATTCACCCCTCCATCCATCCCCCCTGCCCCCATATGCCCCCTTAAATCTCCCTACACCCTTCATCCACCCCCCTTCCATCCCCCTACATCTCTCCCTCCATCCACCCCCAGCCCCTCCATCTCTCTGTCCTCCAGCCCCGTCCTATCCCCCGCCAGCCGCTCCGTCCGCTGCCCCATCACCCCCGCCAGCGCGGGGAGCCGGGCGCGGGGCCAGGGCTGCAGGGACCCCGCCATCGGGGCCGCCTGTCCGGGCGCGGCTCTGCCACCAGACCGGGCGGAGGCAGGGATGCTGCCCCTGGACGTGACCCTTCTCCACGGCAGGGAACCGGGAGCGCCCCGGGGGAAAGAAACCTGCGACCCCCCCCCGCTGCGCCCTGGACCCGGTCCTCCCCCCCCGTCCCCCCTCGCTGCGCCCCGGATCCCGCCTCCCCCCTTCTTCCCCCCCGCTGCGCCCCGGCTCCGGTCCCCCCCCCGTTCCCCCCCTCGCTGCGCCCCGGACCCCCGCATCCCCCCCCCGCGCTGCGCCCCGGACGCCGTCCCCCCCCCTCTGGCTGCGCCCCGGACCCCGCCTCCCCGCTGCTTCCCCCCCGCTGCGCCCCGGCCCCGGTCCTCCCCCCTTGCTCACACCCCCCGCTGCGCCCCTGACCCCCGCCTCCCCCTTGCTCCCCACGCAGCGCCCCGGCCCCAGTCCTCCCCCCTGCTTCCCCTCCCCGCTGCGCCCCGGACCCGGTCCTCCCCCCCCCCGTTCCCCCCCTCGCTGCGCCCCGGACCCCCGCCTCCCCCCCGCGCTGCGCCCCGGACGCTGTCCTCCCCCCCCTCGCTCGCTGCGCCCCGGAGCTCCCCCATCCCCCCTCCTTTCAGACACGAGCTCGGTTCCAGCCCAGCGCCCAGGACACGTTCCCTACAGAGACCCAGAGCCCGCAGCGGGCCCCACGGGGGGAGGGGGGGCACCACCCAGCCTTCCGCAGGGGCTGAAATGCCCAGGAGCCACCCCCCAGTGTGTCTGTAGGGGAGAGTCAGTCCCTCTGCCCCCTGTGTGTGTCTGGGGGGGTTTGGGCCATCTGCCAACCCCCCATGCGTCTGGGGGGGTCAGTCCCTCTGCCCCCCCATGTGTGTTGCAGCAGGAGGGTCAGCCCCTTTGCTCCCCCCCAGTGAGTGTCTGTGGGGTCCTGTCTCTTGGTCCCCCTTTCCCCATGCCCCATAGTAAATGATTGTCGGTGATTGGCGTGCGTGATTTGTGGGGTGGGGGGAGTGTCGGGGCTCCCAGGCTGTGAGGGCCGCTGGGGACTTTAGGGCTCTATGAAGGCCATGGTGCAGGGGTCAGAGCCCTGCTCTCCGGTGGGGAGGGGGGACTGGGCTCCGTGGGATCTCTGCAGGCGGGAGGAGAATGGGGGTGCGGCAGGAGCCGGGGACTGTCTGGGCGACTCCCCCCCAGGCCGCAGTAACCACGGGGCGTGATCCTGCTCTAAGGCTCGCTGCTGCGGTCGGCTTTGCTGGGCCACTGCACCAAACACATGTGACTCCTGGCGCAGGGCTGAGAGCAGGATCCTGGTGGGTGGGAGCTGGGACCCGGGGAGCAGCGGGCACATGCTCCTCACCCCCAGCCCCCAGCTACATCTGTATCTGCAAAGAGACCAGCTGCAGCTTCCGCAGGGCCGGGGGCGGGGCAAGGGGTGCCGGGAGGAAGGGGGGACATTAACCAGGGAACTGGTAAGGTAAGCGCTAACAAAAGCTCCTGGAGCAGGCCAGGGGTGCAGCTGGGGAGGAAGGTTGGGGCAGGGCCGGGGGCCGCAGGGGATTTTCCCCTCGCTGGATCCTGCCGCAGGAGCAGAGTGGGGTGGGCGCCACGGGGCGGTCGGCAGTACCCGTCTGGGAACCTGGCTGGTACTGCCAGTAAGATCTGCAGCCTCAGGGCATGGGGCCTTTGGCACAGACCCTCCCTGGCTGGTAGAAGGGCCCAAATACCCCACATGGTAAGAGCCACTGAAATCCTGGGCTGTGGGGTGACTCCAGCCCCTGCACACCCCCCGCGGGTGAGGCAATGGTCACCTGGCGCCGGGGCATTTCGTTTCTCCATGGGGGGCGCACAGATAGCCAGCTCCGCCAGGGCCCCTCCCCAGCCCAGCCAGACTCATCACTCTTCCTGTCCCCGCCGGGCCTGGGCACAGAGATAAGCCCTGGAGGCAAAGGGGAGGGGGGACTGGTGAGCTGATGCATGGGGCTGGAGATCGATGGGTCAGTCCCGTGGGGAGGGGGGCTGTCGCCTGTCTCTGCAGCAATGGCTGGCACAGCACATGGCGGCCAGGCCACGAGCCCGAGAACATGGCCAGGCCTGGCGGGCTGCTGCGGGGCCTGGTCCCTGGTGCCACATCCTCACTAGCTTCTGTGGGTACCAGCAGCAGACTGACCCCTGCTGCAGGCACCCCTCGGACAGCCATGCAGAGCCCCCGGGGGCCAACAGCCAGCCGGGCTGCCTGGGGGCTGCCCCCGGGCTGGGTGCGGTGCAGGGAGCTCTGTGCTAGGCCTGCACAGGGCTCAGCACCCCGCCCCCCCACCGACACGGGGAGGGGGCCGGACAGCAGCTGCTGAATGCCCCCTACTCCTAGTGAAGACAGGCTTTACCATCGCTGGCACCTGTGTGAGCCCTGTCATGGGCCCACAGGGCCGGGCTACGGCCCAGCCTGGGAACAGTCTCTGGGAGGGGCCTGCAGTGACCCAGACCCCCGGGGTCTCGCTCTTCCCCCAGGGGAGCCATGTGGTCTCACCGCCTCCTGAGACTGGGCCCCTGGGCCTGCAGCCCCCTGCCACACCCTGGGAGCTCTGGGCAGCGAGTCCAGGACAGATGCTGGGGGAGACGTGTCCTCTCCTCAGGGATCAGTGCCCCTCGCCCAGCATCTGCAGGGACACTCCCCCAGCGCTGTGAAACCAGGCGGGTTTATTGGTCACCTGGCACATGGCCCAGGCAGCCCCTCGGGCGGCCCAGAGAACTGACAGTTACAGCCCAGCCCAGCTGCAGTGATCCCCTTGGTTCAAGCTCTGTCCCCCCGTCTGTCCGATCTCCTTTGTCAGACTCCCGGGGTGCCCCTGACTGCTCCCCACAGCCCACACTTAGCCCCCTCTACCCCCGGGCCTTTGTTCCCGAGCTGGGGGATGGGACTCAGCCCCTGCAGAGAGGCAGGGAATCCCCGTCTCTCTGGGTCGCTGGTCACCAGGTGTCCACGTCCTGGCCATGGATCTGCCCTTCTCTTCTCAAGAGCTGCATGGAGATGGGACCTAAGGGCCCAGGCCGCCAGGTGCCATCCACACCTGTGTCTTTGCCTGCCCTGATAGCAAAGAGTCCCTTCCCCCCACTAGGGAACAATGCAGCATACAGGGGAAACTGAGGCATGTACAGGACTCATAAACATATTACAGAAAATTCCCACTTCATCACAAGCCTCTGCTGAGAGCTGGGGCGTCCGCCCCCAGAGCTGTGCTCTCAGACCAGCGCTGCCTCCCTCACACCTGACCCAGGAGAAGTGGAGGGACCTGCCCCCACCCGCCCCACTTGGCCTTGATCCGTATGCCCTGGGGCATGGCCCAGGCTTTGGGAGGTGCTGGTTTAGAGAGCGGGGTGGGAGCGCGGGGAAGGGGGGTGATGGGAGCGACGGGGAGCGCGGGGAAGGGGGGTTATGAGAGCAGGGGGAGTGCGGGTAAGGGGGGTGATGGGAGCGGGGAGGATGGGGGAATGACAGGGTCGGTTTTGAACCAGAACGCCTGGTGGAAAAGGGACCTGCCGACCGGGCCGTTAAAAGTCTGGCTGGCAGCTCAGCGGGGCCCTGGGGCTGGGGCAGGCTCCCCGCGGCTCCCGGCAGCAGCCACCAGGTCCCTGCAGGCCCTAGGCGCACGGGCAGCCAGGGAGGCGCCGCGCACTTCCCCCGCCCCTAGTGCTGGCTCCACATCTCCCATTGGCCAGGAACCACGACCAATGGGAGCTGCGGGGGCGGTGCCAGAGTGGTAGGCAGGGAGATGGGAGGAATGGGAGAGCCGGGGGGGGGGGGAGCCCGCGGGCAGGCGATGCGGGAGGAGAACCATGTGGGGGAAGCCCGCAGACTCTGGGTGGGGTTGGGGTGAGGGGGCTGGGGTGAGGGAAGGGGCTCTGGGCTGGAGCAGGGGGTTGGAGTGTGTGGGGGGGGGTCAGGGCTCTGGCTCGGGGTGTGGGCTCTGGGGTGGGGCTGGGGATGAGGTGTTTGGGGTGCAGGAGAGGCTGGGACAGGAGGTTGGGATGTTGGGGGTGTGTGACAATGGTGCCCGTGGGAGCCAGCTGAGGTCACTCAGTCAGGGTGAACTGCAAACAGAACAGGGCAGAAAACCCCCAAACGCTGGTGGATATTCCACTCCTTAGAGTTACCCAGCCAGCCCAAACCAGCTTCTCCAGCCCCTCCCTGGGTACTCAGACGTCCAAACAGCGCAGTGCCCTTAAAGTGCCCAGCCGGAGGCCTCCATCCAGACACACACGTCAAATATAGGATGCTAAACTCTGAAAATCTTATTTCATCACAGAAAAGAAAAGGTGCTCCTGACCCCAAAGGACCAAGCGCCAGACCCAGGTCAAATGATAACTGAGATCTTACCCCAAATACACGCTTACAGTCAATCCTTAGTAACTAAACTAAAATCTATTAAAAAAGAAAAGAGAGCACGTGCTGGTTAAAAGATCAATATACAGACAGACTTGGGTTCAGTTTTTGAGGTTCAGATACAGAGCAGAGATGAGTTTGTAGTTGTCAAAAGTCCTTTTAGAAAGAGTCCACGGGTTACAGTCCAATGTCCATGTTCAGGGTGACTCCAGTCAGTGACTGGGGATCTCAATCCTTATGGCTCAGGGTTTCCCCCTCCTGAAACCCAAAGCAGATCTGAGATGAAGGAGGATCGTGTCCCAAGGTCTTTATACATTTCCAGCAGCCATTTGGCCTGAGAAAACAATAGACTTCACTTTCCTTCCCCCAAACATCCTGGCAATTAGCCCAGGATAATTTATCCATTAAACAGTTCAGACACAGGTTATCACAACCTTCAAAGAGCCATATAGACAATAATACTATGTCACCCAAGTGTCTTCCTAAATGTTAATATTCCGCTTTTGATCTTTGAATCAAAGCCATGGTAATAGACAAGCCTTGTTTGCTGACATCACAAGACCTGAGCGAACATCTCCCCTTCTATCTCTGACAATGCCAGCTGCATTTTAAAGCTGTGTTCATTTACAGATCTTCCTAACCCTCTTTAGTATCTTCCTAACCAGTCTTTACAGTCCGGCCCTGGGTCAGGTCAGTCTGGGAGTTCATTAACTCTTTCTGGCCCTGTCACCTTTCAATGAGATATTATATTACACTCATAACGTTACAGGGGGTGAGGGCTCTGGGAGGAAGTTTGGGTGTGGAAGGGGGCTCCAGGCTGGGGCAGGGAGTTGGGGTGCAGGGGCCCCACAGCACTTATCGTGGCTCCCGGGAAGCAGCCGCCAGGTCTCTGCAGCCCCTAGATGGATGAGCAGCCAGGGAGGTGCCTCCTCAGGGAGCGTCTCCCGGCCATGCCCAGCCCTCGGCCCCACGGTTCTACCCACTAGCCACAGCTGCCTTGAGCAGCTGGGGTGGGGCCTGGCCCATGGGGCTCCTGGCTCTGGCCTGGGACTCAGGTGCCCTGCCTGAGCTCCAACCAGCCCAGGGATGCCAGTGCCGCCCGATCTGGGGGGCCGCTCTGTGGGCTCCCCGCTGGATCCCCAATCCTGGGACAGAGCCCCCCTTCCCCAAGCCCCCAGGTGGCCAGCGACAGGCCGGGGGGGAGGGAGAATGGGACGAGGGGCGTTTTTGGGGTGGGGAGGGACGTGGAGCTAGGGCTGCAGTGTGGGGCGAGGGGTGGGGGAGGGGAGCGTGGGAAGTGACACATTGTTCTGCTGCCAGAATCACCAGCTGCTTTGTAGCTGGAGCCATTTGTGGGGTGCTGAGGCGTGAAATAACTAACCGCTCTCAGGGGAGCAGGAGCAAGATCGGCCGCCTCAAGACCCCTCTCCTGTCTGCAGTGCCCCTTGCCCCCGATGCACAGCTCCGGGCCCCCCAGCTCTGCCGGTGCCCCCACTCCTGACCCGCAGCCCCCCGCCTCCCAGCTCTGCCGGTGCCCCTCACTCCCAACCCGCAGCCCCCCGCCTCCCAGCTCTGCCGGTGCCCCTCACTCCCGACCCGCAGCCCCCCGCCTCCCAGCTCTGCTGGTGCCCCCACTCCCGACCCGCAGCCCCCTGCCTCCCCAGCTCTGCCGGTGCCCCTCACTCCCGACCCGCAGCCCCCCGCCTCCCAGCTCTGCCGGTGCCCCTCACTCCCGACCCGCAGCCCCCCTCCCCCGCCCTGGGTCCCCCATCCCCAGCTCTGCCGGTGCCCCTCACTCCCGACCCGCAGCCCCCCGCCTCCCAGCTCTGCCGGCGCCCCTCACTCCTGACCCGCAGCCCCTGCCAGCCCAGCTCTGCCGGTGCCCCTCACTCCCGACCCGCAGCCCCTGCTACCCCTGCTAGCCCAGCCCTGGGGCCCCCATCCCCAGTTCTGCCAGTGCCCCTCACTCCCGACCCACAGACCCCCTCCCCCGCCCTGGGTCCCCCATCTCCAGCTCTGCTGGTGCCCCTCACTCCCAACCCGCAGCCCCCCTCCCCTGCCCTGGGTCCCCCATCCCCAGCTCTGCCGGTGCCCCTCACTCCCGACCCGCAGCCCCCTGCCTCCCCAGCTCTGCTGGTGCCCCTCACTCCCAACCCGCAGCCCCCCTCCCCTGCCCTGGGTCCCCCATCCCCAGCTCTGCCAGTGCCCCTCACTCCCGACCCGCAGCCCCTTGCCTCCCCAGCTCTGCTGGTGCCCCCACTCCCGACCCGCAGCCCCTGCTAGCCCAGCCCTGGGGCCCCGAGCTCTGCTGGTGCCCTTCAATCCCAACCTGCCCCCCATATCCCAGCCCTAGGCTCCCTCCCTCCCAGCTCTGCCCCTCAGTCCTGACCAGCAGTCACCCCCAAACTGTTCCAGCTTTGGGCACCTCTGTGGAATCCAGGCTTGGGGTGATGTCCCAGGGCCACCAGTTCCCACACTTGCCAAGTCTCCTTTCCCCGCAGTCTCCCAGGAGCCTGCGCTGCTCTGGGCTTTGCCCAGCCTGTGGCAGGCCCAGGCACCTGGGCAGTCAGGAGGACCCCAGCCAGGCTGGCGAGGGGGCAGCAGGTGCCCTGGACTCACTCCATTGCTACCTAGCAGCAGAGCTGGGTGGAGCCAGGGCCCCCAAAGATGAGAGCAGCCCCTCCCGTCCTGGTTCCCAGCCCTGCTCTGGGCCCAGTGGGGCAGGGGGGCGAGGAGCCGGGCCGGCTTGTTCCGGCCAGGAGTCCCGTGGGCTGTTGGAACTGGGGTGGCCTTCGCACTGACCCCCTTGGGTCTCAGTCTCTTCACAGGCTCCCAGAAGCCCTTCCCCGGCCTGCCCCCAGAGACCAGCCCTGCGGCTCCGTCCCTGGAGCTGGACCGGCGCCTGGCCAGGCACTGCCACCATGGACCCCGCTCCCCCAGCCAGAGCCGTGCGGAGCTGCAGGCCTGCCGGAAGCTGGGCATCGCCTGCGCCATCTGCTTTGTCTTCATGATCGGCGAGGTCGTCGGTAAGGTGGCAGCGGGGCCCCAGCCCGGCTTGTTCCTGGCCCTGCTCAGCCCGTGCTGCAGGACGTCCTGCTCTGCACGTTGCTCAAGTGCTGGCTGGCAGGCGCCCCCCGGATCTCTGGGGGCCAGGAGCCAGGTGCCCGGTGCGGGCCCAGCGCTCACTGGTGCAGCCCCTGGGCCCTCAGCTCCGCGGGATGGGGCAGCTCCCCTCCCCCCCTGCCAGGGTCCCCACATTCCTGGGAGTCACCTGGCTGGATCCCGCCCGCCATGGCAGGCTCCTTGGCAGCGCAAGGGGACGCTGTGTCAGGGCCCGGCGCTCTGTGGAAGGAGCCAGGCCCTGGCAGGCCGGGGCTGCCTGGGGCTGTGGGGGGGCCCTGCCGGGAGCTGGCGCTGAGCTGGCTAATCTCTGCTGCAGGCGGGTACCTGGCGCACAGCCTGGCCATCATGACTGATGCTGCCCATCTGCTGGCGGACGTGGGCAGCATGGTGGTCAGCCTGTTCTCCCTGTGGGTCTCCGCCAGGCCGCCCACCAAGTCCATGAGCTTCGGCTGGCACCGCTCAGGTAAGGGCCCTGCCGGGACTCGCTGCCCCCGCCCAGCCCCACAGACCTCCACCCCAACTCCCTGCCATGCCGGGGCCCAGGCTGGGGAGACCTGGGTGCTTATTTCACTGAGCCCGGGCAGCCCAGCAGGGCAGGGCCCAGCCTGTGTGTGTGGCAGTGGCTCCCCCTCCCTTCAGCCCGTGGGGAGCTGGGGGGTGCAGAGCCTTCACCCCCAGGCCACAGGCAGACCCTCACCGCTGGCCACCTTGGTGCAACACATTACCCATGATGCCTTGCCCCAGGGTCTGTGCTGTGCCCGGCTAAGCGCCCCGTCCTTGTGCCAGCCCCCCAGGGGGTCCCGCACTCCCTCCGGGGGTCAGCCACGTGGCCTCACCGCCTCCAATCCAGAGCCCCTGAGCTCCAGCCCCCCGCCTCAGCCCGTAGCTCTGCCCAGCAAGCCAGACGCCCGGGAGAGACGCGGCCGCTCTGCAGGGCCCCCTGCGCCCACCAGTGCTGCAGAGACACCCGCCAGCCTCTCCCCCCGAGCCGGTCTCGGCCCCCTGGGTGCGGCGTGGGGGGCCCTCGGCTCGCCCAGAGAAGTCGGGGTTAAGTCCCTGCTGGCCGACGCCAGGGCCCCTGTCAGTCTGTCTGTCAGTCCCAGCAGGTGAGAGCTGCCGTGTCTCTGGTGAGCCCAGCTCTGGTCCCGGCTCCTGTCTCCTCTGCTCCATGGCCCTTCTCCTGCAGTGCCCTGCCAAGTTCCCAGCTCCGCAATCAGGCCC
This sequence comes from Natator depressus, assembly GCF_965152275.1. NCBI lineage: Eukaryota > Metazoa > Chordata > Testudines > Cheloniidae > Natator > Natator depressus. The sequence goes on along the minus strand of NC_134236.1, from coordinate 935,594 downwards.
TCCCGTAGCCAGGTCACTGCTCCAGGCCTTCGGGCTCCCACAGTCTGTCTAGAGCCTCTCTGATGGGCTGGTTCTAGCCAGGCCGAACAACCCCCGGGGCTGGCCCCAGGCTGCCCTGTGGCACCCCTCTCTCCTCCCCTTGGCACCGTGTGCACAGCTGTGCCAGGCACGGAGGGAAACTGAGGCATATGCGGGCCCCACACAGACATTGCCAGCGTCCCTGCAGCAATGGGCACCAGAGGCAGGTCTTTAACCCTTTCCTCCCTGAGGGGCATGGATGGGTCCCAGCTGGGCTGCCCACAGCTGCGGGCGGCGCTGACTGGTGCCCCGTGCCTGCAGAGACGCTGGGCGCCCTGGCCTCGGTGCTGTCCATCTGGGTCGTGACCGGAGTCCTGGTGTACCTGGCCTCAGCCCGCATCGTCAGCAACGACTACGAGATCGACGCACGCGCCATGCTGGCCACCTCCACCTGTGCCGTGGGCATCAACGTCATGTACGTGGGCTCCCTGCCCCCCAGATCCCTGCCCGCTGCCCCCCTGCCCCCTGGATTCTCAGCCCCCTGGATCCCAGCCCCCTGGATCCCTGCCTGCGCCCCCCAACCCCAGATCCCTGCGTCCTGGATCCCAGCCCCCCCATATCCCTGCCTGCCATCCCCCCATCCCCCTGGATTCCCAGCCCCCCAGATCCCTGCCCGCTGCCCCCCAGCGTCCCGGATCCCTGCCCCCTGGATTCTCAGCCCCCTGGATCCCAGCCCCCTGGATCCCTGCCTGCGCCCCCCAACCCCAGATCCCTGCCTCCTGGATCCCAGCCCCCCATATCCCTGCCTCCCATCCCCCTGGATTCCCAGCCCCCCAGATCCCCAGCCCCCCGGATCCCTGCCCGCTGCCCCCCAACCTCCCGGATCCCTGCGCCCTGGATTCTCAGCCCCCTGGATCCCAGCCCACGCCCCCCCCAACCCCAGATCCCTGCCTCCTGGATCCCAGCCCCCCATATCCCTGCCTGCCATTCCCCCATCCCCCTGGATCCCTGTCCCCCAGATCCCTGCCCCCTGGATTCCCAGCCCCCTGGATCCCTGCCCGCTGCCCCCACACCTCCAACCCCCAGCCCCCTGGATCCTATCCCCCTGGATCCCTGCCCGCCCCCCCAACCCCAGATCCCTGCCTCCCGGATCCCAGCCCCCCATATCCCTGCCTGCCATCCCCTCATCCCCAGATCCCAGCCCCCTAGATCCCTGCCCCCTGGATCCCAGCCCCCTGGATCCTGCCCACCGCCCCCCAACGCCCAGATTCCTGCCCTCCGGATCCCTGCCTGCCCCCTCTCAACCCCAGATCCCTGCCTCCCGGATCCCAGCCCCCCATGTCCCTGCCTGCCGTCCCCCCATCCCCAGATCTCAGCCCCCCAGATCCCAGCCCTCTGCCCCCTGGATCCCTGCCCACTGCCCCCCCCAGATCCCAGCCCCCCAGATCCATGCAGCGACCACGTGCTCGGCTGCCCCAGTGGGTGGCTCTGTGCTCAGCTGGGTTCCCTTGGGCACTACAGGCCGGCCGTGCCAGTGGGTGGGTTGGTTCTAGCCCAGACGCTCCAGGCAGCTCTGTCTCAAATCCCCACCTGATGGGCCAGAGCCTAGGGAGAAAAATCACACCGTCCCCGGGCATGATGCCAAGGGGATCGGGCCAGTGCCACAGGGCGCTCATAAACACAAACACCCACATTTCTCACCCAGCCCAGCTGCTTAGCCCCCGCTCACACCTCCTGCTGCTTCAGGTAGAATAAACAAACAAACTTATTAACTATAAAGATCAATTTTAAGTGATTATAAATCAAAGCACAACAAGTCAGATCTGGTCAAATGAAACAAAAGCAAAACGCATTCTAAGCTGATCTTAACACTTTCCGTGCCCTTACAAACTTAGATGCTTCTCACCACAGGCTGGCTGGTTGCCCCTCAGCCAGGCTCTCCCCTTTGATCAGCGCTTCAGTCGCTTGGTGTCTGTAGATGTAGGTGGAAGCGAGAGAGAGCAAGCAAACGCCTCTCCCTTTTATCGTGTCCTTTCTTCCCTCTTGGCTTTGCCCCCCTCACCTTCAGAGTCAGGTGAGCATTACCTCACCGCAATCCCAAACTGACCAAGGGAAGGGAGGTGACTCCCTCGAGAGTCCAACAGATTTTTTATTGCTGCCTAGGCCAGTGTCCTTTGTTCCTGTGAGGTTGGGCTGGGTTTGTCCCATCCATGCCCTGATGAGGTGTGAACTGCCCTCTACTTCTGGAGAGTTTTTGTCTGGGGCTTGCTTTAAGCCATGAGGACACATTTTCAGCCCTCATAACTACATACATGAAATTATAACCTATAACATCACTATAACAACCATCCTCAGGGCATCGCGAGCTTCCGAAGACACCCAACATGACAAACTTTGCATTGGATCCCACACAATCATTTTACAAGGATGAACATGGGGGGTGCTGGGTGTTCCCCCGAAGTACAGAGCATCCCTGCCCCCCAATCACAGCCCCCTCACTTCTCCCATTCCTGTCTGTGCCCAGCCCCTGATCACAGCGCCCCAGACCTCTCCATTCCTGCCGCTGCCCATTCCTCCCATCCACACACCCCCACCTGGCCTGTTCCTTCTCTGCCCAGCCCCGCAGTCAATGCCCATCCACCTTGCCCATTCCCCCCTGTGCCTGCCCTGGTGATGCCACATATCTGGCCTGGGGTAGGGAGCGGGCGGGCGGAGGGGCTCTGGGATCTGTTGGTGCCGTGGCCCCCGGGCTCTGTGTCTGCCCAGGTTGGCTCAGGCTCCCCACTTCCCTCCAGCATGGCCTACATCCTGCACCAGTCGGTCACTGGCCACAGCCACGCCCGGGGCTATGAGAAGATGGAGGAGAGTCCTGGCTGCGCACCCCCTGGAAGCCCCCTGCCCGGCAGCACCAGCGTGCGCGCCGCCTTCATACATGTGGTGGGGGACCTGCTGCAAAGTCTCGGGGTGCTGACGGCTGCCACCATCATCTACGTGGAGGTACGACGCGAACAACCCCAGGCCTGCTTCTACCACGTCCCTCCCTGCGCCGCCTGGCATCCGCTAACCGCGTCCCTCCCTCACTGCCTTCCCTCTCCTGCCCCCGTAACCACATCCCTCCCTCCGCTGCCTCGCGCCCCGCTAACCGCGTCCCTCCCTCCTCTGCCTCACGGCCCCGCTAACCGCGTCCCTCCTCCGCTGCCTCGCCGCCCCGTCTAACACGTCCCTCCCTCCCTGCACCATCTCCCGTCCCCGCCAACCACGTCCCTCCCTCCGCTGCCTTCCCTCTCCTGCCCCCGTAACCACATCCCTCCCTCCGCTGCCTCGCGCCCCCGCTAACCGCATCCCTCCCTCCGCTGCCTCACGGCCCGTCTAACCACGTCCCTCCCTCCGCTGCCTCGCGCCCCCGCTAACCGCGTCCCTCCCTCCGCTGCCTCGCGCCCGCTAACCACGTCCCTCCTTCCGCTGCCTCGCGCCCCCGCTAACCGCGTCCCTCCCTCCGCTGCCTCACGGCCCCGCTAACCACGTCCCTCCCTCCGCTGCCTCGCGCCCCCGCTAACCACGTCCCTCCCTCCACTGCCTCGTGCCCCCTCTAACCACGTCCCTCCCTCGCTGCCTTCCCTCTCCTGCCCCCGCTAACCGCGTCCCTCCCTCCCTGCATCATCTCCCGTCCCTGCTAACTGCGTCCCTCCCTCCACTGCCTTCCCTCTCCTGCCCCCGTAACCACATCCCTCCCTCCGCTGCCTCGCGCCCCCGCTAACCGCGTCCCTCCCTCCGCTGCCTCACGGCCCGTCTAACCACGTCCCTCCCTCCACTGCCTCGCGCCCCGCTAACCGCGTCCCTCCCTCCGCTGCCTCACGGCCCCGCTAACCGCGTCCCTCCCTCCGCTGCCTCGCGCCCCGTCTAACCACGTCCCTCCCTCCCTGCACCATCTCCCGTCCCCGCCAACCACGTCCCTCCCTCCGCTGCCTCGCGCCCCCGCTAACCGCGTCCCTCCCTCCGCTGCCTCGCGCCCCCGCTAACCACGTCCCTCCCTCCGCTGCCTCGCGCCCCCGCTAACCGCGTCCCTCCCTCCGCTGCCTCACGTCCCCGCTAACCACATCCCTCCCTCCGCTGCCTCGCGCCCCCGCTAACCGCGTCCCTCCCTCCGCTGCCTCACGGCCCCGCTAACCACGTCCCTCCCTCCGCTGCCTCGCGCCCCCGCTAACCACGTCCCTCCCTCCGCTGCCTCGCGCCCCCGCTAACCGCGTCCCTCCCTCCGCTGCCTCGCGTCCCCGCTAACCACGTCCCTCCCTCCGCTGCCTCGTGCCCCCTCTAACCACGTCCCTCCCTCCACTGCCTCGTGCCCCCTCTAACCACGTCCCTCCCTCCGCTGCCTTCCCTCTCCTGCCCCCGCTAACCGCGTCCCTCCCTCCCTGCATCATCTCCCGTCCCTGCTAACTGCGTCCCTCCCTCCACTGCCTTCCCTCTCCTGCCCCCGTAACCACATCCCTCCCTCCGCTGCCTCGCGCCCCCGCTAACCGCGTCCCTCCCTCCGCTGCCTCGCGCCCCCGCTAACCGCGTCCCTCCCTCCGCTGCCTCACGGCCCCGCTAACCACGTCCCTCCCTCCCTGCATCATCTCCCGTCCCCGCCAACCACGTCCCTCCCTCCGCTGCCTTCCCTCTCCTGCCCCCGTAACCACATCCCTCCCTCCGCTGCCTCACGCCCCCGCTAACCACGTCCCTCCCTCCACTGCCTCACGCCCCCGCTAACCGCGTCCCTCCCTCCGCTGCCTCACGGCCCCGCTAACCGCGTCCCTCCCTCCGCTGCCTCGCGCCCCCGCTAACCACGTCCCTCCCTCCGCTGCCTCGCGCCCCCGCTAACCACGTCCCTCCCTCCACTGCCTCACGCCCCCGCTAACCGCGTCCCTCCCTCCGCTGCCTCGCGCCCCCGCTAACCGCGTCCCTCCCTCCGCTGCCTCGCGCCCCCGCTAACCACGTCCCTCCCTCCGCTGCCTCGTGCCCCCGCTAACCACGTCCCTCCCTCCGCTGCCTTCCCTCTCCCGTCCCCGCTAACTGCATCCCTCCCTCCACTGCCTTCCCTCTCCTGCCCCCGTAACCACATCCCTCCCTCCGCTGCCTCGCGCCCCCGCTAACCGCGTCCCTCCCTCCGCTGCCTGGCGTCCCTCCCTCCGCTGCCTTCCCTCTCCTGCCCCCGCTAACCGCGTCCCTCCCTCCGCTGCCTCGCGCCCCCGCTAACCGCGTCCCTCCCTCCGCTGCCTCGCGCCCCCGCTAACCGCATCCCTCCCTCCGCTGCCTTCCCTCTCCTGCCCCCGCTAACCGCGTCCCTCCCTCCGCTGCCTCGCGCCCCCGCTAACCGCGTCCCTCCCTCCGCTGCCTTCCCTCTCCTGCCCCCGCTAACCGCGTCCCTCCCTCCCTGCATCATCTCCCGTCCCCGCTAACTGCGTCCCTCCCTCCACTGCCTTCACTCTCCTGCCCCCGTAACCACATCCCTCCCTCCGCTGCCTCGCGCCCCCGCTAACCGCGTCCCTCCCTCCACTGCCTTCACTCTCCTGCCCCCGCTAACCGCGTCCCTCCCTCCGCTGCCTCGCGCCCCCGCTAACCGCGTCCCTCCCTCCGCTGCCTCGCGCCCCCGCTAACCGCGTCCCTCCCTCCGCTGCCTCACGGCCCCGCTAACCGCGTCCCTCCCTCCGCTGCCTCGCGCCCCCGCTAACCACGTCCCTCCCTCCGCTGCCTCGTGCCCCCTCTAACCACGTCCCTCCCTCCGCTGCCTTCCCTCTCCCGTCCCCGCTAACTGCGTCCCTCCCTCCACTGCCTTCCCTCTCCTGCCCCCGTAACCACATCCCTCCCTCCGCTGCCTCGCGCCCCCGCTAACCGCGTCCCTCCCTCCGCTGCCTGGCGTCCCTCCCTCCGCTGCCTTCCCTCTCCTGCCCCCGCTAACCGCGTCCCTCCCTCCGCTGCCTCGCGCCCCCGCTAACCGCGTCCCTCCCTCCGCTGCCTTCCCTCTCCTGCCCCCGCTAACCGCGTCCCTCCCTCCGCTGCCCTCCCTCTCCTGCCCCCGCTAACCGCGTCCCTCCCTCCGCTGCCTCGCGCCCCCGCTAACCGCGTCCCTCCCTCCGCTGCCTCGCGCCCCCGCTAACCGCATCCCTCCCTCCGCTGCCTTCCATCTCCTGCCCCCGCTAACCGCGTCCCTCCCTCCCTGCATCATCTCCCGTCCCCGCTAACTGCGTCCCTCCCTCCACTGCCTTCACTCTCCTGCCCCCGTAACCACATCCCTCCCTCCGCTGCCTCGCGCCCCCGCTAACCGCGTCCCTCCCTCCGCTGCCTCACGGCCCGTCTAACCACGTCCCTCCCTCCACTGCCTCGCGCCCCCGCTAACCGCGTCCCTCCCTCCGCTGCCTCGCGCCCCCGCTAACCACGTCCCTCCCTCCGCTGCCTCGCGCCCCCGCTAACCGCGTCCCTCCCTCCGCTGCCTCGCGCCCCCGCTAACCACGTCCCTCCCTCCGCTGCCTCACGGCCCCACTAACCACGTCCCTCCCTCCGCTGCCTCGCGCCCCCGCTAACCACGTCCCTCCCTCCCTGCATCATCTCCCGTCCCCGCCAACCACGTCCCTCCCTCCACTGCCTCACGCCCCCGCTAACCGCGTCCCTCCCTCCGCTGCCTCGCGCCCCCGCTAACCACGTCCCTCCCTCCGCTGCCTCACGGCCCCGCTAACCACGTCCCTCCCTCCGCTGCCTCGCACCCCCGCTAACCACGTCCCTCCCTCCCTGCATCATCTCCCGTCCCCGCCAACCACGTCCCTCCCTCCACTGCCTCGCGCCCCCGCTAACCGCGTCCCTCCCTCCGCTGCCTCGCGCCCCCGCTAACCACGTCCCTCCCTCCGCTGCCTCGCGCCCCCGCTAACCACATCCCTCCCTCCGCTGCCTCACGCCCCCGCTAACCGCGTCCCTCCCTCCGCTGCCTCGTGCCCCCGCTAACCGCGTCCCTCCCTCCGCTGCCTCACGCCCCCTCTAACCACGTCCCTCCCTCCACTGCCTCGTGCCCCCGCTAACCACGTCCCTCCCTCCGCTGCCTCGTGCCCCCGCTAACCACGTCCCTCCCTCCGCTGCCTCGTGCCCCCTCCTACCACGTCCCTCCCTCCGCTGCCTCGTGCCCCCTCTAACCACGTCCCTCCCTCCACTGCCTCGTGCCCCCTCTAACCACGTCCCTCCCTCCGCTGCCTCGTGCCCCCTCTAACCACGTCCCTCCCTCCACTGCCTCGTGCCCCCGCTAACCACGTCCCTCCCTCCGCTGCCTCGTGCCCCCGCTAACCACGTCCCTCCCTCCGCTGCCTCGTGCCCCCTCCTACCACGTCCCTCCCTCCGCTGCCTCGTGCCCCCTCTAACCACGTCCCTCCCTCCACTGCCTCGTGCCCCCTCTAACCACGTCCCTCCCTCCGCTGCCTCGTGCCCCCTCTAACCACGTCCCTCCCTCCACTGCCTCGTGCCCCCTCTAACCACGTCCCTCCCTCCGCTGCCTTCCCTCTCCCGTCCCCGCTAACCACGTCCCTCCCTCCGCTGCCTTCCCTCTCCTGCCCCCGCTAACCGCCTCCCTCCCTCCGCTGCCTCGCGCCCCCGCTAACCGCCTCCCTCCCTCCGCTGCTTCGCGCCCCCACTAACCGCATCCCTCCCTCCGCTGGCTCGCGCCCCGCTAACCACATCCCTCCCTCCGCTGCCTCGCGCCCCCTCTAACCACGTCCCTCCCTCCACTGCCTCACGCCCCCGCTAACCGCGTCCTTCCCTCCACTGCCTTCCCTCTCCTGCCCCCGTAACCACATCCCTCCCTCCGCTGCCTCGCGCCCCCTCTAACCACGTCCCTCCCTCCACTGCCTCACGGCCCCGCTAACCGCGTCCCTCCCTCCGCTGCCTCGCGCCCCCTCTAACCACGTCCCTCCCTCCGCTGCCTCACGGCCCCGCTAACCGCGTCCCTCCCTCCGCTGCCTCGCGCCCCCTCTAACCACGTCCCTCCCTCCGCTGCCTCACGCCCCCGCTAACCACGTCCCTCCCTCCGCTGCCTCACGGCCCCGCTAACCACGTCCCTCCCTCCGCTGCCTCGCGCCCCCGCTAACCACGTCCCTCCCTCCCTGCATCATCTCCCGTCCCCGCCAACCACGTCCCTCCCTCCACTGCCTCACGCCCCCGCTAACCGCGTCCCTCCCTCCGCTGCCTCGCGCCCCCGCTAACCACGTCCCTCCCTCCGCTGCCTCACGGCCCCGCTAACCACGTCCCTCCCTCCGCTGCCTCACGGCCCCGCTAACCACATCCCTCCCTCCGCTGCCTCACGCCCCCGCTAACCGCGTCCCTCCCTCCGCTGCCTCGCGCCCCCGCTAACCACATCCCTCCCTCCGCTGCCTCGCGCCCCCGCTAACCACATCCCTCCCTCCGCTGCCTCACGCCCCCGCTAACCGCGTCCCTCCCTCCGCTGCCTCGTGCCCCCGCTAACCGCGTCCCTCCCTCCGCTGCCTCACGCCCCCTCTAACCACGTCCCTCCCTCCACTGCCTCGTGCCCCCGCTAACCACGTCCCTCCCTCCGCTGCCTCGTGCCCCCTCTAACCACGTCCCTCCCTCCACTGCCTCGTGCCCCCTCTAACCACGTCCCTCCCTCCGCTGCCTTCCCTCTCCCGTCCCCGCTAACCACGTCCCTCCCTCCGCTGCCTTCCCTCTCCTGCCCCCGCTAACCGCCTCCCTCCCTCCGCTGCCTCGCGCCCCCGCTAACCGCCTCCCTCCCTCCGCTGCTTCGCGCCCCCACTAACCGCATCCCTCCCTCCGCTGGCTCGCGCCCCGCTAACCACATCCCTCCCTCCGCTGCCTCGCGCCCCCTCTAACCACGTCCCTCCCTCCACTGCCTCACGCCCCCGCTAACCGCGTCCTTCCCTCCACTGCCTTCCCTCTCCTGCCCCCGTAACCACATCCCTCCCTCCGCTGCCTCGCGCCCCCTCTAACCACGTCCCTCCCTCCACTGCCTCACGGCCCCGCTAACCGCGTCCCTCCCTCCGCTGCCTCGCGCCCCCTCTAACCACGTCCCTCCCTCCGCTGCCTCGCGCCCCCTCTAACCACGTCCCTCCCTCCGCTGCCTCACGCCCCCGCTAACCACGTCCCTCCCTCCGCTGCCTCACGGCCCCGCTAACCACGTCCCTCCCTCCGCTGCCTCGCGCCCCCGCTAACCACGTCCCTCCCTCCCTGCATCATCTCCCGTCCCCGCCAACCACGTCCCTCCCTCCACTGCCTCACGCCCCCGCTAACCGCGTCCCTCCCTCCGCTGCCTCGCGCCCCCGCTAACCACGTCCCTCCCTCCGCTGCCTCACGGCCCCGCCAACCACGTCCCTCCCTCCGCTGCCTCGTGCCCCCTCTAACCACGTCCCTCCCTCCGCTGCCTTCCCTCTCCCGTCCCCGCTAACCACGTCCCTCCCTCCGCTGCCTTCCCTCTCCTGCCCCCGCTAACCGCCTCCCTCCCTCCGCTGCTTCGCGCCCCCACTAACCGCATCCCTCCCTCCGCTGGCTCGCGCCCCGCTAACCACATCCCTCCCTCCGCTGCCTTCCCTCTCCTGCCCCCACTAACCGCGTCCCTCCCTCCGCTGCCTCGCGCCCCCTCTAACCACGTCCCTCCCTCCACTGCCTCACGCCCCCGCTAACCGCGTCCTTCCCTCCACTGCCTTCCCTCTCCTGCCCCCGTAACCACATCCCTCCCTCCGCTGCCTCGCGCCCCCTCTAACCACGTCCCTCCCTCCACTGCCTCACGGCCCCGCTAACCGCGTCCCTCCCTCCGCTGCCTCGCGCCCCCTCTAACCACGTCCCTCCCTCCGCTGCCTCACGGCCCCGCTAACCACGTCCCTCCCTCCACTGCCTCGTGCCCCCTCTAACCACGTCCCTCCCTCCGCTGCCTCGCGCCCCCTCTAACCGCGTCCCTCCCTCCGCTGCCTCACGCCCCCGCTAACCACGTCCCTCCCTCCGCTGCCTCGCGCCCCCGCCAACCGCGTCCCTCCCTCCGCTGCCTCGCACCCCCGCTAACCGCAGCCTTCCCTCTCCTGCCCCTCTTCCCAGGTCCCTCCCTCTGTGGGGCCACCTACCCCTCCTGAGTGGGCCCACTTCGCGCAGACACTTGTGTGCCCTGCTCAATGGCCCGAGGCTCTGGCCAGCCCCTGTCTCTAGCCCTGCCCTGCCCTGTCCCAGGTGGCAGCCGGCCAGTGACCCTGCACTGCACCTTGGAAGGATGGTGCCTCTGGCGGGACACGAAGGAGAGTGTCACGTCAGGACAAATCGCTTAGAGCAGGGCTGTCACAGCCCCAGGCTGGGGCTTCTCCACCTCTAAGGCACCGAACCAGCCAGCCAGGGAGGACTTTGGTCTCACCCCACTGGCTAACCACAGGTCTGTGACGGAGCGGGGAGTGGGGAGTTTTGACCTGGGAATGTTGCGTGGGAGGTTTACTGGGACTGTCTGCATTGGTGCTGGATGGTGCTGGGATAGCAGGGGGTGACTTCACTTGAGGGATGTCACCTGAGCCCAGGAGACGGTTGGGGCCAATAAGTCACACAAGCAATTCCCTTAGACACTCAGTGTCCCAGTATCTCCACCAGTGCCCCTCGTTAAGGGGATAAATGGGGATGGAAACCAATACCCCAGTAAAAGAGCAAAGGTTCCCTCGATCCCAAAGGACCAAGCCCCAGACCCAGGTCAATATACAAGTCAGATCTTACCCACAGATCACGCTGTTGCCAATCCTTCAGAATCTAAAATCTAAAGGTTTATTCATAAAAGAGAGAGACGGGAGCTAGAACGGGTTCAATGGAATCAATGACACACAGTGATGGCCAAGTGCTTGGCTCAGGCTTGCAGCAGGGATGGAATAAACGGCAGGTTCAAATCCAGTCTCTGGAGAACATCCCCAGCTGGGAGGGGTCTTTCAGTCCTTGATTCAGAGCTTCAGTGTAGCCAAGTCCCTCCAGAGGTAGGAAGCAGGACTGAAGACAAGATGGAGGAGCTGCAGCAGGTTTTTATAGTCTCTTGCCATGTGGCCTCTCTTTCTGTGTCCAGAGGACAAGCTGCCCATCCCGTGGCCTGGAAACACCTCAGAGTTCGGTCCCTAGGCAGGTCCCTGCACACCTGGCTGGGTCCCCAGGCGTGTCTGCCTTCTCTCAGAGGGTCAGTTGTGTCGCTGATGGTCCTTAATGGGCCATCCAGCAGGCTAGGCAGAGCTGACGCCAACTTGTCTGGGGTGTCCCCCAGAAGCAGAGCACAAGTTTGAACTACAGACAGGGCAGAGCCAATATTCGTAACTTCCACCACGAAATGATACCCCCATCCAGACAGCACGATCCTAACCAGCCAACCATCACCTCGTCTGAGACACCTCATTTGACCCCCTTTATACAAGATTTGGTGCCACGACAGGACCTTGATTGCAACAATGATCTATACGGTCCCAGTTCATGTCAATAACGTCACACACCTCCTGCCTGTCCCAGGGCTCTCTGGGGCTGGGTGCTGCCCATGAGCTGTGGGGAGACAGGACCTGCCCAGGGGAAATAGACTGAGATCCCCACAGGCTCGCTGGGACCCTGGTGCTCAGCCCCAAGGAAGAGCCATATGCCAGCTCCCTATGCTGGGCTCTGCCCTCTGCTGCCTCGTTCCCTCGGTGCGCGCCCCCCCCCCCAGCTTGAGGGGACAGTGGGGCTGGGCCAGGGACTCCTGGGTTCCACTCCTAGGTCTGACCCCCTCACTGGGTGGGGCTGGGAGGTCGTGCGGCTCTGGGGATTCGCTGGCTGCCCAGGTGTAACCCCAACCATGCCCCTTGCAGCCCCGGTACAAGATCGCTGACCCCATCAGCACCTTCCTCTTCTCCATCTTCGTGCTGGGCTCCACCATCACCATCCTCAGGGACGTCTTCCGGGTCCTCATGGAAGGTGAGCTGGGAGGGGGCACAGCGGGTATGGTGCCAGGAGGGCTCACGGGGCTGGGGGCAGAGGCTGCTGCTGCTGGGCAAGGGGAGCAGGCAGGGCCAGGGTCAGGCTGGGGGACAGGGGTCATGGGGTAGGGGAGGCTGGATGCAGAGGACGGGCAAAGCTGGGGAGCAGGGGCAGACCGGGGGGCAGGGGCAGTCGGGTTGGGGGACCAGGGCAGGGTTGCTTGGCAAAGGGTCTCACTGAAAAGTGAACAGGGAGCTGGGCAGATTCTCTGTTGTGAAAACCAGAATTACTCTGAGCTACGGCAGCCACAACCCCCCCCCGACAGATCGTCCCAAACCCCCCTCTGACCTCCCCACAACCCCCCCTCTGACCTCCCCACAACCCACCCCAACAAATCGTCCCAAACCCCCCTCTGACCTCCCCACAACCCCCCCTCTGACCTCCCCACAACCCACCCCAACAAATCGTTCCAAACCCCCCCTCTGACCTCCCCACAACCCCCCCTCTGACCTCCCCACAACCCACCCCAACAAATCGTCCCAAACCCCCCCTCTGACCTCCCCACAACCCCCCCTCTGACTTCCCCACAACCCACCCCAACAAATCGTTCCAAACCCCCCCTCTGACCTCCCCACAACCCCCCCTCTGACCTCCCCACAACCCACCCCAACAAATCGTCCCAAACCCCCCTCTGACCTCCCCACAACCCCCCCGACCTATCCACAACCTGCCCCTCTGCTCCCCACAACCCCCATGACAGATCACCCCAAACCCCCCTCTGACCTCCCCACAACCCCCCTCTGACCTCCCCACAACCCCCCTGACAGATCACCCCAACCCCCCAACCTCCTCACAACCCGCCTCTCTGCTCCCCACAACACCCCCAACAGATCGTCCCAAGCCATCACCCCTCTGAGTCCCTGCTGGGTGGCAAAGCAAAGTATGAGAGAAATTGAGGCACATGTAGCATTTATAAAAAATAGTACAGAAAATTCCCCCTTTGTACAAATATCTCTTTCCCCGTCACAACTGAACTGAGCAGGGTCCCTTTAACCAACATCTTGGGGAAGAGTCAACATGGTTTTTGTAAAGGGAAATCCTGCCTCCCCAATCCACTAGAATTCTCTGAGGGGGGAAACAAGCATGTGGACAAGGGGGATCCAGTGGACATAGTGTACTTAGATTTCCAGAAAGCCGTTGACAAGGTCCCTCACCACAGGCTCGTAAGCTGTCATGGGATAAGAGGGAGGTCCTCTCATGGGTCAGTAAATGGTTAAAAGATCAGAAACAAAGGGCAGGAATAAATGGTCAGTTTTCAGAATGGAGAGAGGTAAATAGCGGTGTCCCCCAGGGGTCTGGACAGGGCCCAGTCCTATTCTACATATTCATAAATGATCTGGAGAAAGGGGTAAACAGTGAGGTGGCCAAATTTGCAAATGATACAAAACTGCTCAAGATTGTAACTCCAAAGCAGACTACAAAGAGTGAACTAAGGGATCTCACTAAACTGGGCGACTGGGCAACAAAATGGCAGATGAAATTCACTGTTTATAAATGCAAAGTAATGCACAGTGGAAAACATAATCCCAACTCTACATATTAAATAATGGGGTCTAAATTAGCTGTTACCACTCAAGAAAGAGATCTTGGTGTCATCGTGGATAGTTCTCTGAAGACGTCCACGCAGTGTTCAGCGACCGTCAAAAAAGCAGACGGGATTTTAGGAATCATCAGAGAATAAGATGGAGAATATCTTATTGCCCTTATATAAATTCATGGTACACGCACATCTTGAATACTGCATACAGATGTGGTCCCCTCATCTCAAAAAAGATAGACTGGTGTCAGAAAAGGTTCCGAGAGTGGCAACTAAAATGATTAGGGGTTTGGAACGGGTCCCATATCAGGAGAGATTAAAGAGGCCAGGACTTTTCATCTTTGAAAAGAGGAGACTAAAGGGGGATAGGACAGAGGTCTATAAAGTCATGAGTGGTGTGGAGAAAGTGAATAAGGAAAAGTTATTTACTTGTTCCCATAATATAAGAACTAGGGGCCACCAAGTGAAATTAATGGGCAGCAGGTTTAAAACAAATAAAAGGAAGTTCTTCTTCACTCAGAGCACAGTCAACCTGTGGAACTCCTTGCCTGAGGAGGTTGTGAGGGCTAGGACTATAACAGGGTTTAAAAGAGAACTGGATAAATTCAGGGAGGTTAAGTCCATTAATGGCTATTAGCCAGGATGGGTAAGGAAAGGTGTGCCTAGCCTCTGTTTGTCCGAGGGTGGAGATGGATGGCAGGAGAGAGAACCTGTTCGGTTCACTCCCTCTGGGGCACCGGGTGCTGGCCGCTGTCGGTCGACAGGACACAGGGCCGGACGGACCCTTGGTCTGACCCCGTCTGGCCTCTCTGATGTGGGCTCAGACAGCGACGAGATGAAAAATCTTCACATCATGTTTTTTATTTCCCTCTTCCAGCCTGCCAAGGGTGGGCCGAGGCTGCTGCACGTCTCCAGGCGCTCAGGGGGCACTTAACAAAGCTTGGCTAATGGTGGCCTGCTTGCCGTTTGAGCACCCTCCTGGGTGGGTGTGGGGCGGGGTAGGACTGTCTCCATGGCTGGTGTTACCTAGGGAGGTGGTAGAATCTCCTTCCTTGGAAGTTTTTAAGGTCAGGCTTGACAAAGCCCTGGCTGGGATGATTTGATTGGGGATTGGTCCTGCTTTGAGCAGGGGTTGGACTAGATGACCTCCTGAGGTCCCTTCCAACCCTGATATTCTATGATTCTATGGTGTCACATGGGCAGAACGAACATCACCAGGGAGAGTAACGCAGCATGTCACGGAGTAAACCCCTCACCGCCTCCTCAGTCCGAGGACCGGTCTGGGCGCCAGCTGTGAGTTTGTCAGTTCTTAGCTATCTGCAGTTGTGGCACTGGGTCTACCAGCATCGGCCTCCAGCAGCTTTACCCTTCGCTGGGTCCTCTCTCACCCCTGGGCAGGACAAACCCGTCCGGCCCTCGCCCTGCCCAGGGCTCCCCACGCTCAGCCGGGCTCTCAGCCATCACAAGACACAGCTTTGCCTCTGGCCCCCAAGCAAGGGCAGGCCAGGCTGGTGTAACGCCAGTGGACCCCGGTTGTTGGTGGGTGGGATCGAACCTGGGACCTCTGGCGCTTAGGGCATGAGCCTCCACCGCATGAGCTAAGAGCCACCTGGCGCTCAGCTAAGGCTGTGGGTCAGACTCCTTTTCTCTCTCTCTCTCTAAGTGGTCTCGGGCCACTCGAGGAGGCAGAACCCCACACCCAGGAAGTGTGTGGGTTACACTGACTCCCTCGGGCACAGCAGCCAGCTGAGGTTACATCCGAGACCATGGAACTCACAGCTCCCCTGTGGGTCTGGGGGTGAGGGGGACGAAGTGGGAATTTTCTGTAATATGTTTATGAAGACTGTGTGTGCCTCAGTTTCCCATGTGCGTGGCACTGTTCCTCAGCGGGTGGGAAGGTCTGGGGGCTCTAGGGGCAGGCGAAGACACAGGTGTGGATGGCGCCTGGCAGCCTGGGCCTTAGGTCCCATCTCCATGCAGCTCTTGAGAAGAGAAGGGCAGATCCAATGCCTGGGACGTGGACACCAGGCAACCAACCACCATGGATGGTCCCACCGCTCCGCAGGGGGCCAAGCCGCACCCCCCAGCTTGGGAACAAAGGCCTGGGGCGGTGGGGGGGATAAGAGCTGGGGGCTGGAAGGAGTCGGGCTCTCACCTGGAGTCTGACCAAGGAGGTTGGATGGAGAGACAGACATAGCGCGAACCATGGGGGTCACTGCGGCTGGGCTGGGCTGTAACCGTCAGTTCTCTGGGCCACCCGAGGGGCTGCCTGGGCCATGTGCCAGGAGACCAATAAACCCACCTGGTTTCACAGCGCTGGGCGAGTGGCCCTGCAGACGCTGGGCGAGGGGCACTGATCCCTGAGGAGAGGACACGTCTCCCCCAGGGTCTGTCCCAGACTCGCTGCCCAGGGCTCCCGGGGTGGGGCAGGGGGCTGCAGCCCCAGGGGCCCAGTCTCAGGAGGTGGCGAGACCGCGTGGCTCACCCTGGGGGAAGAGCGAGACCCGGGGGTCTGGGTCACTGAAGGGCTCCTCCCAGAGACTGTTCAAGAACCCCAGCCCTATGGATCTGGGTGGGGCTGTTCCTCTGCCCCTCAGGCCCAGGGGCTGGTTACAGACAGGAAGGTGCCCGGAGCCTAGCAGCCCTTCCTTCGCGTCACAAGCCGGGGGAAGGACTCTCCCGCTCCCTGCCAGGCAGCTACCTGCGTGTGCCTTGGCACCTCCACGCCCAGCCTTCTGGCTCAGGGGTTCAACCCCTGGGCTGGGGCAGGAACCGGGCTGGAGTTTTGTCCTCAGGTGACCCAGGCATTCCCCACAAGGACGTCAGAGCTGGTGAGCTGGAGAACCCCGACTACCAGCCCCCCGCCCTGCCTGTGTCTGCCCAGGGCTCTGAGGCATAGGCGGGGCGAATGGCTCCCCACCTGGGCCCGTCGCCCCCGTCACAGCCCTGCAGCGTTCGATGGGGTGGCACCACACAGGGTGTGACAAGGGGCCTCTGCCCCAGAATCTCCCCGCCCCAGGAGGGTCTCCCCATTGGCCACCTCCCTCCGCTCCCCTGTGGGTCCGATGAGTCCGAGCCCCGGAGAGTCCAATGTGACACGTGCCTGGGGCCTGGAGTGGGAGCTCGTCTGCCCCCCCATGCCCCCGAGGACCTGGCTGGGTGGCTGCTTCCCTCCGATGGGTCAGTCGCATCGTGCCTCTGGGAGCCGGAGCTCCAGGCTGCCTTGGGTGGGCCTCTGTGCCCTGGGCTTTCCCCAGCTCACCCCTCACGGGTTGTCTGGCCACTGTCCCGCTCCCCCTTGGGCTTCTGCCCATGTAGGCCCTGTTTTCCTACAGACATCCCATCTCAGGGCTCTGAGACCCCTTGGAGGAGTCAACCCGCATCCTGCTCCCCCCTTTGGGTTTACGCCAGTCCCACTTCTGGGGCGCCTCCATGGTCCCTCTCCCAGCACCCAGGCTTAGGCCAGTCCCCTTCGGGTCTCTCCATCCCTGGACCGACTTGCCCCAAAGGGATCTGCCCACCGGCCTGACGGCGCAGCCCCTGCGGCTTCCTGTCCACTAGCCACGTTCTAGGCTCGTAGGGACTCATCTCCTGGAGTTGTTCTGATCCAGCCACATTACACAAATCCTCCAGCGCAGAGACCCCTGCCCCCACCCCATTTGTGGGGAGATCCTCCCAGCAGGGGGGGCTTCCATGTAGGTCACCCCCGGGTCTTCTGCACACCCCAAAACCTTTTCCCATAAGCCTCAGGTGCCCATTCAGAGTTGAGCAGTGGAGCCTGGTTGAACTGTTCCTAGTCCCCAGTATCGGCTCCGTCCTTCTGGCTGGGCGCCCCATGGCTCTGGGACTGAGCAAGGGGGTGAGATGCGGAGCTGGCCCGCAGGGCCAGCCTGGTTCAATCGCAGGCCTTCTCAAAGGCAGTGAGGTGGGAACCGATATCCCTCCCCTCCTCCAACTGGGCAACAATTTGGGATCTAGGCTCCCTGCGGAACTGGCATCCCAGAGCCTTTCCCCACTGTCCCCTCGGTGGGTCCTCTCGCCCCTCAGCTTCTCCAGCCCCCGTTCATGTTTCCGCTGCTTCTCCTGGTTCTTCCTCGTCTTTTCGCTGCTTCTCACGGGCTGCTAGCCTCTGTTGCTCCAGCCGGAGCCCCTTCGCTCTCAGCTCCTACTCCACCAAATCCATCGAGGGCGAACCAGGACCTGCTGCTGCCTCTGTCACTCTCGGACACTCTGGGAACCCCACTTGGGCCTGGAACCGGCTTCTCGGACTGACCGTCCTCCAGCCGTGCAACCAGCTGCCCCTTATTGAGCTGCCGCACACGTAACGTCTCTCCCTGCCCCTGCACAGGCTTGTGATGTCCCTCTCAGGGAGGTGCTTACACGCCATTTTCTTGTTTCCTTTGACTACACTTGTTTTCCTGCCGCACATCACAGCACAACATTACTGGTGCACTCAGCATCCCACCGCACCCACCACCTGTCAGGGATTGTCAAGGTTCCTTCCCCACTCTGAACTCTAGGGTACAGATGTGGGGACCTGCATGAAAGACCCCCTAAGATTATTCTGACCAGCTTAGCTTAAACGCTGCCACCACCAAAGTGTTACACAAAGAACAGGGGAAGTGCCCACTTGGAAATGTCTCCCCCCAAAAAATATCCCCCCAAGCCCTACACCCCCTTTCCTGGGGAAGGCTTGATAAAAATCCTCACCAATTTGTACAGGTGAACACAGACCCAAACCTTTTAGATCTTAAGAACAATGAAAAATCAGTCAGGTTCTTAGAAGAAGAAGAATTTTAATTAAAGAAAAGGTAAAAGAATCACCTCTGTAAAATCACGATAGTAAATACCTTACAGGGTAATCAGATTCAAAACACAGAGAATCCCTCTAGGCAAAACCTTAAGTTACAAAAAGACACAAAAACAGGAATATACATTCCATCCAGCACAGCTTATTTTATCAGCCATTTAAACAAAACAATCTAACGCATACCTAAGTAGAATCATAGAATCATAGAATCATAGAATATCAGGGTTGGAAGGGACCCCAGAAGGTCATCTAGTCCAACCCCCTGCTCGAAGCAGGACCAATTCCCAGTTAAATCATCCCAGCCAGGGCTTTGTCAAGCCTGACCTTAAAAACCTCTAAGGAAGGAGATTCTACCACCTCCCTAGGTAACGCATTCCAGTGTTTCACCACCCTCCTAGTGAAAAAGTTTTTCCTAATATCCAATCTAAACCTCCCCCATTGCAACTTGAGACCATTACTCCTCGTTCTGTCATCTGCTACCATTGAGAACAGTCTAGAGCCATCCTCTTTGGAACCCCCTTTCAGGTAGTTGAAAGCAGCTATCAAATCCCCCCTCATTCTTCTCTTCTGCAGACTAAACAATCCCAGCTCCCTCAGCCTCTCCTCATAAGTCATGTGTTCCAGACCCCTAATCATTTTTGTTGCCCTTCGCTGGACTCTCTCCAATTTATCCACATCCTTCTTGTAGTGTGGGGCCCAAAACTGGACACAGTACTCCAGATGAGGCCTCACCAGTGTCGAATAGAGGGGAACGATCACGTCCCTCGATCTGCTCGCTATGCCCCTACGTATACATCCCAAAATGCCATTGGCCTTCTTGGCAACAAGGGCACACTGTTGACTCATATCCAGCTTCTCGTCCACTGTCACCCCTAGGTCCTTTTCCGCAGAACTGCGTAGATCGCTTACTAACTCTTTACAGGAGTTCTGACCTGCATTCCTGCTCTGGTCCCGGCAAAAGCATCACACAGACAGAGAGAACCCTTTGTTCCCCCCCGCCCCCGCCAGCTTTG
The DNA here is from genome assembly GCF_965152275.1 of Natator depressus. NCBI lineage: Eukaryota > Metazoa > Chordata > Testudines > Cheloniidae > Natator > Natator depressus. The sequence continues at coordinate 916,216 of NC_134236.1, read as the reverse complement.
AAAGTATCTTGTCTCCTCATTGGTCATTTTGGTCAGGTGCCAGAGAGGTTATCTTAGCTTCTTAACCCTTTACAGGTGAGAGGGTTTTGCCTCTGGCCAGGTAGGATTTAAAGGTGTTTACCCTTCCCTTTATACTCATGACAGGGATGCACAGGGCTGGGCTATGCCCCAGCCTGGGAACAGTCTCTGGGAGGAGCCCTTCAGTGACCCAGATCCCCCGGGGTCTCGCTCTTCCCCCAGGGTGAGCCACGTGGTCTCACCGCCTCCTGAGACTGGGCCCCTGGGGCTGCAGCCCCCTGCCCCACCCCGGGAGCTCTGGGCAGCGAGTCTGGGACAGACCCTCAGGGCTCAGTGCCCTTCGCCAGCGTCTGCAGTGACACTCTCAAAGGGCAGGCGGACAGGCGGGTTTATTAGCCACCTGGCACACGTCAGCAGACGCCTGTGGTGTAGCCAGAGAGCTGAATGTTAAAGTGAGGCCAGTCTGGGCAGCCCAGCGCCCAGCCCCGCTGTCACGGACCCCATGTTCGGGCCGTGTCTCTGACTGCCTTCCTCAGTCAGTTCCCAGATGAGAGCCCTTAGCTTCCTGCAGAACCCCCCGGGGCCCCCTCCCACCTCTCTGCCCAGCCCCTCGCTGAGCCTTGAGCCAGGAGTTGCTGGAGCTGGTGATGGGTCTCTGGGCCCCTCGATCAGTCAGCGCTGGGCTGACGCTGTTCATTCCACCCAGCAGAGAGGTGACGCCCACCTCAGGCTCTTAGCCTGCCCTGCGAGCCAACCGCACCCCTGCCCCACCCTGGGGAACAATGCAACGTACCGGGGAAACTGAGGCACACCTAGGCATCATAAAAAGAGCACAGAAAACTCGCCCTTGTCACGGGTGGGTTTCTAGTCGCCTGTCCTAGCCTGGGGCGGCTTTAGGGCAGCACCAAGAAGCAAAGGTTAGGACACAAGCCAGGCTGCTGTGGCATGGGCGTGGGTCTGGCACGCCCAGCTGAGCCCTGTGTCGCTCAAAGGCAGTGCTTGTCCCAGCCGCTGGTCACCTCTCGGGCTCCCCTAGCAATTCCCCCCCGCCCCCCGAGAGCTGTCCCCCAGCATCAACCCAACCCATCCCAGCACCACCCCGATAACCCACCTCCCCCAGCATCACCCCGACAGCCCCCCAGCTATCACCCCCACCCCCAGCAATCACCCCCACAGCCCCCCAGCAATCACCCCGACATCCTGCCCCCGCAGCAATCAACCCACCATCCTGCCAGCAACCAGTCCCCCCCCAGCAATCACCCCTTGCCCCCACCAAGCACCCCCAATACCCCTCTAGTGCCACACCCCCAGCAGCCTGTCAGCCTGTCACCAAGCCTCAGGAGTGAAGCGACCCCCAGCTTGGCACAGGCTGTTGCAGGCTCCCATGGGTGCTCCACGTCCCCACCTGAGCCCCTGGGCGCCAGCCCTCCTGGGGTATGCATTGAGCTCTGTCCAGCAAGTCCAGCTGAGATAGACTCCTACTCAGAGATTTGCCCACATCTCAGGGACTGATACACCCCGGCTAGGCTTTGCAGTGACACCAGGCAGTGTTTTCCAAACAGAGCAGGGTTTATTAGTCACCTGGACACAGCATCAAGAAGTTCTGAAGTTAGCACAGAGAAACAAAGATTAAGCCATAGTCCAGTTGGCCAAGCCAGTGCAATCAGCCAGCCAAGCTGCTATGGACTCCATTTCAGGCTCTCTCTCTCTCTCCTTTCTCAGTCCCAGGTGAGAGGTCGGGGGTCTATGTGGAGGGTAGCACTTAACCCTGACACCTTTCCCTTTGTTCTTGAGCTGGGGTGTTGGCTTGGCTTCCCTGCCGAGAGCTGGGCGTGGGAAATCTCCTTCCTCTGGAGCTTTGCTGGGTGGGAATGTTCTGGGCAGTGTCATCGACATGGGTTGGGTCCAGCCAGCCCTTAATGACCCCCAGCCCGCCCCCCAATAACACGGCACAGCTCCTGCTCCACTGGGCAGCAATGCAAAGTGCAGAGGGAAACTGAGGCACACATAGGGTTCATACACGTCCCACCAGCATGGGGAGAAAAGCCTGGTTGCTATGGGGCTTTCTAAACTGGGGGTTGGGCCAGGGTGTGGCAAAATCCAGTGGCCGGAAACTGATGCCAGCCAGTCCATTGGCCAGCAGGCCCATGTGTTAACCCCAGGGCAGTGACCCACAGGCCCAAACAGCCCAGGGCACCAGTGACTGAGGCGGCTAGTGACCAGGCTGACCAGGCCGACGCATTAGCCCAGTGCAGGTTCCTGGGCTCAGGGCGGGGTCGCGGACGAGGGGCTCTGCTGGTGGGAGCCAGGGGGCCAATGGGCCCGTCTGGCCTGAGTTCTGAGGACCTGGCCACCGCCGGGCTGGGCAATGGGAGGAGGTGGGCAGCCTGGCCCTGGAATGCTCCTGCCAGTGCTGGGGGGGACATGCCTCACCCTAGCTCTGGCGGGGGGCAGCCCTAGGTCCTGGCCGCCCAGTGATCCCTGAGCCCAGCACACGCCACCCCATGCACATAGCACTCTCCGGCCCATTCCAGCTGCGCGTGATGCCCCCGCTCTGGGCGCATCTCCTGCCCCCATGCCTGCCAGCGCCATGGGGCCACCCCAGGACAGCCTGGCCCCCCACAGCCTGCTCCAGCTCCGCTCTGGCTTCCCCTCCGCCCACCCCGACCCCCAGGGCTGTGAGCAGCCTCTCCAGAGAGCCCTGGGGTGCCCCTGTGCCAGGGCTGGAGCCCTGCCAGGCTGGGGGAGCTGCCTACCTGAGCCCCCAGGAGCTGGGCTGCCCCTGGTGCCAGGCCTCACCCTCCCTGCTTGGCCCCAGGGGCGCCGCGGGGCGTCGAGTTCACCGCGGTGAAGGACGTGCTACTGGCCGTGAAGGACGTGAAGGACGCCCACAACCTGCACCTCTGGGCCCTGACCCTCAGCCACCACGTGGTGTCTGTGCACGTGGCAGTCGGTGAGTGCCCCCCCCCACCCAACCCCTCCCACCAGAGTGGCTGGGCGCCAGCTGTGGGGCACCCCCCCCCCACCAGACTGGGGTCCCTGCCCCCCACTGCCACCAGGGATGGGGTCCTTGCATGTTCCACCCTGGCATGTGCTCCTTGCAGGTCCTGCCGCCCCCCCCACATGGTCCCTGCATGCCTCGCCCCCGATATGTGATTCCTGCAGGCCCTGCCCCCGGTAGGTGATCCCTGCAGGCCCCGCCCCCCCAGTACCTGGTTCCTGCAGGCCCCGCCCCCTGGTCCCTGCAGGCCCCGCCCCCCAATAGGTGGTCCCTGCAGGCCTCACCCCCCCGCACATGGTCCCTGCAGGCCCCGCCCCCAGGCGATGCTCACACGGGGCTGGGCTGCCCCTTTGCCTGCAGATGCCGGCGCGGACATGGAGGACGTGCTGCAGGAAGCCACCGCCCAGCTGCAGAGGACCTTTGGCTTCGTCTCGTGCACGGTGCAGGTGGAGCGGTACCTGGAGGACATGGCCACCTGCCGCCAGTGCCAGGACCCCCAGGACTGAGCACCGGGCCCGCGGCACCTGGCACCAGAGATGGAGACGCCCCAGCCCCCAGCCTCCACTCTGCCCAGCCAGCGGACTGTGGGGCTGCCCCACCAGGCCCTGGTCTTGGCTCTCTTTCTACTGCCAATGGGGCACAAGGGCCAAGGTGCCTTGTGCCAGGAGCCCCACCCACACTGCCCCAGGGGCTGCGCCCCACGCGGGGGAGAGAGCCATGGGACTGCTGGAGCTGCCCTGCCCCCACTGCTGGGGCAGAGGGGCCATGCTGGGACCGTTCTCCCCGTCTGCCTCTGCTGAGCTCTCGGGAAAGGGGGAGCCGTCGCCCCGGCGCCCCTTCAGGCAGCCTGTCTTTGCGCAAGTGGGGTGCAATGCAGAGCGCCCCCTGCAGGGTGAGCGTGTCACACTCCCTGCCCCCTGGCCTGGGACTGGGGCGGCTCTGCTCTGGGGCTGCTCCTGCAGCTGCTGCTACATTGCATCGCCCTACATTGCAGGGGCCCTGCGCCCCCGGTCACCGCCAGATGCCCGTTGTTCTCTCCTGCTCCTTACAGAGCAACGGCCACGCTGGGCCAGACCAAAGGTCCCTCTAGCCCAATGTCCTGTCTCCAGCCAGGGCCAGGGCCCCAGAGGGAGTGAACAGACCGGGCAATCACCCAGTGATCCCTCCCGTCGCCCATTCCCAGCTCCTGGCAAACAGCGGCATCAGCCCTGCCCATCCCGGCCCACTGATGGACCTGTCCTCCATGGACATATCTAGCTCTTTTTGAACCCTGTTCTAGTCTTGGCCTTCACAACATCCCCTGGCAAGGAGTTCCACAGGTTGACTGTGCGTTGTGTGAAGAAATACTTCCTTGCGTTTGTTTAAACCTGCTGCCTAGTAATTAATAGGGCGACCGCTAGTTCTTGGGTTATGAGGAGTAAACGACACGTCCTTATCTACTTTCTCCCCACCGGTCAGAATTTCATAGACCTCGATCATCTCCCCCCTTCGTCGTCTCTTTTCCAAGCAGAAGAGTCCCAGTCTGTTTAATCTCCCCTCGTACGGAGCTGTTCCAGACCCCTCACCATTTGTGTTGCCCTTTTCTGAACCATTTCCAAGGCCAGTCTAGCTTTTCTGGGATGGGGCACCCAAGACTTGTCCCAAGGCAACATCAGGCCACTAGTTACTGCAGCTGACTCTGCTGCAGGGCCCCTCAGCTGTGTGGGGAGTTAGGGAGCCGGTCGGCCCCATCCCGCCCGCTGCAGCCCAGCCGTGCCTTGGTGGGGGCGGCTCCTGGGCTCAGGGCGAGCTTTGAAAGATCTCCAGCCCTCTAAGCAGCAGGGGCCTGGTCCCGGGAGGGGTGGGGGGTGGCCTGGCTCACAGTCCCCTGGGGCAGGCCTGCAGTGTCTGTCATGCTGCCTGCCGCACCCAGCTGACTGCAGGGTGGGGGGCTACCAGGACCCCCAGAGAGGGGTATTTGCCCCCACCCAGGCTCCCTGCGTGGAACCCCTCCCTGGCAGCCCCCTGCCAGCAGCACTGATCGGGTGGGGCCGCAGCACCAGGCTAGGGCAGAGGGGCTGTCCTGTGCCCCCCACCCCCACCCCGCAGTCCCTACCCAGGGGCCTCTCCCAGCCAGGGCAAATGCAGCTCCTGGCTTTGCCTCACTCACGGCCAGGCCTGGCCCCCTCCCCTTGCCTGATCCATGGCCCCGTGTCTGCCTGCCCTCCGCCGAACCCCGACTGAGTCGCTGGTGGGGCGGGAGCCCTGGGTCATGCAGCATGACCAGGGGGCTGGATTCCCACAGAGCCCCTCGCTGAAAGCCCCCTGTGCTGCCAGAACCAGGCCGGGGGACAGGAGCTGCAGCAACCGCCAGCCCCCCTTGAGCTCTGTGGGGAGCAGGACAGATCCACGCAGAAGTTTCCTTACACCTTACGGGGCTGCAGAGAATGGGGCGTGACCCAAGAGGGGGTGTGGCCCCCATGCTGGTGGGGAGGGGAAGTGGACAAGGAAGCTGGATTCCTGCTGGCGGTGCCCAGGCCAGGGAAGCAGCTGGGCAGGCAAAGCGCAGCCCCCCGCATCCCGCCTGCTGCAGGCTGAGCCACGGCCACTGGCCAGGAGTGAGGCCTTGTGCGGGCCCCGCTCGTGCCCCTTTGGCCCAGGGCGCTCTCGTTCCGTCCCAAGCAGGCGGCAGAGCTGCGGGACTGGTGCCTGGCCAACACCATGGCAGCAGCCCAACGCTGCCGGGGACCAACAGGAGAGCGATGCAGAAGACAGAAAATATCATGATGCCTCTGGATAAATCCATGGGACGCCCGCACCGGGAGCCCTGCGTGCGGCTCTGGTGGCCCAGCTCAAGAGGGACAGACTGTGCTACAACCGAGAACAGCACGGAGACGGGCCACAGCAACGGTGAGGGGCATGGAGCAGGCTGGGTCTGAGGAGAGATTAAGACTGGGACCGTTCAGCTGGAAGAGAGACGACGAAGGGGGAGACGATAGAGGTCATTAAAACCACGACAGGCGTGGGGAAAGCAGAAAAGGACGTGTGATTGACTCCTCATAACCCAAGAACTAGGGGTTGCCCAACGACATTACTAGGCAGCGAGTTGAAAACAAACACAAGGCAGTATTTCTTCACACAACGCACAGCCAACCTGTGGAACTCCTTGCCAGGGGATGTTGTGAATGGGTTCAAAAGGAATTAGATACACTCCTGGAAGACAGATCCATCAGCCAAGATGGTCAGGGTCACTACACCATGTTTGGGGCGTCCCTAGACCTGTTTGCCAGGAGCTGGGAATGGGCGACAGGATGGATCACTGGGCGATTCCCTGTTCTGTTTGTTCCCTCTGGGGCACCTGGCCCTGGCCACTGTCGGCAGACGGGATACGGGGCCAGATGGACCTTTGCTCTGACCCAGTCTGGCCGTTCTTACGTTCTAACATGAGCTGCCAGTGAACTGCTGTGGCCAAAAGAGCTAATGTGACCCTGGGGTGCACAAGCAGAGGAATTTCGAGTAGAAGTTGTGGTTACTTTCTCTTTGTGTCTGGCATCGGTGCAACCACTGCTGGGATCCCTCGTCCAGGTCTGGTGCCCACAGTTCAGGAAGGAGGTTGATCAACTGGAGAGGGGTCAGAGAAGACCCAGGAGAATGATTAAAGGATTAGAAAACCTGCCCGATAATGATAGACTCCAGCAAAGAGAAGGTGAAGGGATGATTTGAGCCCAGGCTGGAAGTGCCGACATGGGGAACAAATATTTAACAACCGGCTCCTAGTCTAGCCGAGGAGGTGGAATGGGGCCAGGGCTGGAAGCTGAAGTGAGACACAGACTGGAGAGAAGATGTAAACGTTGAATGGTGCGGGGGGAATTACCCATGGGAACCATTTCTCCAGGGTCTTGGTGGATTTTTTCACTCCAGAGGGGATGTTCTTCTAACAGCTCAGCCCTGGGGCAGGTCGCGGGCCTGCGAGATGCAGGGGCTCGGACGAGAGGACAACGGACCCTTCTGGCCTGCGCTGCCCTGCCCTAGGAGGGGCCAACAGGCCCAAGCCAGGAACCCCCCTCGGCTGCTGTGATGGCAGCAGTTCTGCTTCCCTGAACAAGCCAGGGAGGGGGGCTGGCTCAGGACATCCCTGCCCCCCTGCACGCCCCCGCTTTGCTTCACACCCCCCCACCAAGGTACTGCCGAGCCCCCGCCGTGCTGCCCCAGCCCATGTCACGGCTTGGTCAGTGTCGCCCCGTGGGGGGTGTTGATGTCTGTCACCCCGTGCCGTGTGTCCATGTCTGTCTGTGGGTCTGTCTGGGGTGAGGAAACCGGGGTCCAAACTGTAAGGCCGTGGAGACACCACCAAGGACGCCAATAAACAGTCGCCCTCAGACAAGCCCCCCATGGTCTTCGCTGCTGTTTGTGGGCTGGGCTGGCTACACGCAGCCCAGGATGGGGTGGGGGGGGGGTAGGGGGCTCATGTGCCTAGCGGCGTGGGGCACAACCTGCCCCGTGCGAGCTAGTCGGCCCGGCTCTGTGACAGAGACCCGGGGGACCCCAGCATTGCCCTTCGCTGGCGGACCAGGCGACCGGCCTCTCAGAGGACAAGGCAGCAAGTGGGGCCCAGCCGTGGGGCAGGGGATCTCCGCTGGGAACAGACACCGCCGGCCCAGTAGCCAACGCGAGCCGGGGCCAGACGGGCCACGACCCCCTGCCCTGGGGCCGAGCCAGAGCCTCGAGTCAGGGGCTGAAGCAAGGACAAGGGCCTCCTGCAGTGGGGCACTGACCAGACCTGGGGCACCAGGGCAGACTCCTGCCCATCCCTGGGCCCCACCGCCACCGTGTGCAAGCCAGGGGCCTCTTCCGCCATCACCCGATCGCAAGTCAGACCCTGAATGTGCTGGCCACCACTGCCCCCCGCCAGCCCCACACTGCACCCCCCTGCCAGCCCCACATGGCACTCTCTCACCTGCTCCCCACCAGCCCCACATGGAGCCGCGCCCACCCCCTGCCTGCTCCCCACCAGCCCCACACAGCGCCCCACCCCCGCCTCCTCCCTACCAGCCCACCTGGTGCCCCTCACCTGGTCTCTGCCAGCCCCACATGGCGCCCCACCTACCATGTCCCCCGCCACCTCCCTACCAGCCCTGCCCTGTGCCCCCTGCCACCTCCCTCCCAAGCCCAAGCGGTACCCCCTGCCTGCTCCCTACCAGCCCTGCCTGGCACCCTGCCCACCCAGTGCCCCCCGCCTGCTCCTTACCAGCCCTGCCCACCCAGCGCCCTACCCGCCCAGTTCCCCCCCCACTGCTCCCTACCAGCCCCCCACAGCGCCCCACCCATCCCCCGTCCCTCCTGCCCCAAGGAGAAGGAAACCACACAGACCCTTTAAAAAACAAACACTTTATTGAACAGTTAAGATCACAGCAGCTCAATGTGAGCGAGTTCTTGGCTCCTGGCCTGGGTGCGAGGTGCTGCCCGTACAGCCTGGGCCCGGCCCAACAGCTGCTCTGCAGCCTCCCCACGCGGTGCCCACAGGCACCCCGCGCCCGGGTCGGCAGGAGGGGCCTGAAGCCAGACGCTGGGAGCCAGGCACACGACCAGACAGCAACAGGCACAAAACCACAACGCTACACACACAGGGCATCGCCTGGGGGAGGGGCCCCTGCACAGAGCATCAGCACCCCCCTCCCCCCCAGGCTGGGTGAGGGGCCGCTGCAGAGCGTCAGCTCCCCCCCCCCGCCCCCAGTTGGGTGAGAGGCCCCTGCACAGGTCCACTCACCCCGGCTCACAAGCTGGGTCAAGCGGACAGCCGAAGGGGCTATCCACAGCGATCACCCGGCCAGCCAGCATGCCGCCCATGGCTCTCAGCCCATCCCGCGGGGGACAGATGGGCCGGGAGCTGGCAGGCCGCATGATGCACTGAACCGGTCCCGAGCCTGAGCGGCTGGAGGCAGGACCCTGGCTGGGCTGCTCGGCATCTCCCCCCAGGCCTGGGGACCCCCCGGGAGGCGCTGCGGCATGGAGCATCCGGGCCAGGACTCTGGCCGGCCGGGCGGGCAGACAGCGGTCGGGTGGCTACTGTTCCTGCAGGAGGCCGTGCTCGGCAGGGCTGGGGCTCTCCGGCCTGTCCCTGTACATGGCGCTGAACTGGGCCCGGCACTCCTGGAGCAGCTTGTGGCCCACAGGGGAGGTGAGCCCCACCAGGCAGTGAGCCCGCACGATGCCCGACTGGCCACCCGACACCAGCCAGCCATGAGAGTCCAGGTTGGGGCTGAAGCGAACCTGCCGGGAGAGGAGAATCAGGCAGGGCCTGCGAGGGGGCGGAGCTCATAGGGGTGGGGGCTGGGGGGGCGTCACCAGCTGCCGCAGCAGCAGGTCTGAGCAGCACTCGTCTGACCAGAACAAGGGGTCGCAGCTCCTCCTTTGGGCTGCTCACGGGGCCTCGAGGCTGCCCCCCGCCCTATGAGACAGACAGACCTGCTGCACGGCCCTCCCCCGGGCTGCCCCCAGTGAGTGCCACTGCAGCGTGTCCTGGGCCCCTGTGCTGGGGGGGGCCTCAACAACGCCGAGGCTTCAGGTCTCCTGCCCCCTGCCCCACATGCTCTTCATCTCCACCTCAGTACTGCGGACCGGCTCTGAGAGGAGGGAGGGCAGGCAGCGGGTGGCAAGGGCTAGCCCAGCATCCTGCAATGGGCTCCTGCTGCAGCCCAGGGGGATCCTGCCCCCAAGCGCTCTGGGGTCCAGTCCCACCCCCCAGCACTCCCCCGGCTGTGAGGCTGTAGGAGCCAGTGCAGGGAGAGCACATGGAGATCCTGCTGAGACTGGCATGGTGGGGTGAAGGGAGACCAGCGGGGGAGCCGGGCTTCCTCGGCATGGCAGGGGCGACCAGGTTTCCCAGCACAGGGCTGCAGGCCGGCACTCACCTTGTGGATGGACTCCAGCTGCATGCGGTCCAGGCTCAGCTCGGCCTTCACCTCCTGCTCATGCATCCTGCGCGTGGGCTCCCGGCTGAAGAAGTTTTGGAAGCTGCGCTGGGGGGCAGGGTACAGAGTGAGCAGGACACTGGAGCTGGGCCCCTGGGAAGGGCAAACGGGGGCCAGGGTGGGTGTCTGCCCATGGGCGCAGCCACTCCCTCAGCTCTTGGGCCCCAGCTAGCCATGAACACAGTGGCCTGACCTCTCACAATCCACTTGGCATGAGAGACCCACAGCTCGGAGCACTGCGGGGCACCCAGCCAGCCCGCACAGCCCCAGCAGGCCCATGGGCTGGGAGAGGGTAGGGAGGAGTCCACAGGCCATGCGGCCTTGTGGGTAGTGCTCTGGACTGGCACTCAGCAGAGCTGGATTCCGCTCACAACTCGGCCAGGGGCCTGCTGGCCCCAGCTTCCCCGTCTGCACAGAGAGCCCCCCACACACGAGGGGCGAGGGGAGCAGAGAGCTCCCCACACACAGGAGGGGGGAGACAAAGGGGCTCCCCGGTTGTCCCGCCGGCGCCAGTACCAGGTCCGTGTCCTGGAAGCGGAGGCAGTGATCCTTCGTCATCTCGCTGTAGGTCCGGGTCTTCGGCCTTGGCTCCTCGCCTCCCGCAGAGCTGCAGGGCACCAGATCTGCTTTGTAGATGGGCTGGGGGAGGAGACATGTCCTGAGGGCAGGGCCATGCTGCTCCCACCCCCAGGGACTTGGCTGGGGCAGGCTGTCCCCCATGGGAGCAGGGCCTGGGGTGACAATGGGGCCCTGTGACTCCGGTCCGTGCCTCGGCTGCGGGCGCTGAGCAGGGCCAAACCAAGGGCCAGGGACGGTGCTGACAGAGCTGGGGCACTGGAAGGTAACGACATGGGGCACAGTAACGAGGGGATGGGCTGCTCCCCCCACCGCTGGGGGGCTGGCGAAGGAAGAGCAGTGGGGAACCGGAACAGCTGTAGGAATGGCAGAGAGCGGCACTGTCCTTGCTGCCCCCCGGGCCCTCGTCCTGGTCCCGATCCTGAGAGGTTCCTGACCAGGGAAGCCAGAAAGGGGCCGAGAGGACACTGCCACCCCACAAGCTGAACCGTGGCCCCACACCTGGGCAGCTCTGGCTCCGAGACCAGCCAAGGGACTGTCTTACCAGGAGCTTTCCCTTCCCAGCCTCTCCAGGGGCCAGGAGAGAGTGGTTCAATTAAAGCCCTAGGAAGGTTTCCTTGTCGCTGGGGCCCGCCAGCTGTTCCTTAGTCAGAGGTCGTTACGGGTGGGGCCACGGACACCCCAGGCCGAGGCCTCTGGATACCTTGTTCCCCCCAGGTCAGGGCTGGACGGGGACCAGGTCACGTTAACACGTCTGGCCCCTTTATTCCCTCAGGCCCCCGCAGCGCGGCCCGAGCCACCCCTGCACCCAGCCCTGCCCGAACACACGGCTCCCATGGGCCCCTCGCTCCCAGGGCTGTGGGGGCATCCTGGGTTGCCATGGCTGAGGTGGGCAGGGACATAGTCCTGTACTTGCCCTGTGCCCCATAGCCCCTCACGCACCACTGCTTCCAGCCCCACGGTCCTCCCAGCCGCTCACCCCCACAACCCCTCCAGCCCCATGGACCCATCCTGCCAAACCACTTGTTCACAAGCCCCACGACCCCATTCTGTCAAGCCACTTGCCCACCCAACTCTCCGGTCCCCCCACCCAGTTCAGCCCTTGAGCCCCATGGCCCCTGCCCGCCCTCATATGCAATTCACCCAGAGCCATGCCCTCAGTCCACTGGGCTGCTCCCCCGAGGAGAGAGACACTTACAAATCGGCGCTCCGAGGGCCGCTTGATGTTGAGTGGGTTCATGGCCAGGTCGGGCAGCACCGCCGCCAGCAGCTCCCCGGTGATGTCCCCGGCCGCCACAGCGTTCAGCCAGTCGGAGCTGGAGATGCTCTACCGAGGGAGAGGGGAGCGAAGCTCTCAGCGCAAGCCCTACTCCGAGACAGAGGGGCCCCAGCTGCCAAGTCAGAGGGGCGCCCATGTGGCAGGGCCTGGGCTGTCCCTAGCTGGCCAGGAAAGGGGAACGGGAAACCCCGCGGGCAGCGGGGTCCCGGCACCACCCCGCCGCAGGCTCAGAACCGAGTGGGGGACGTGGGAGCCAGGGGCCCTGCTCCAGGCAGCACAGCGTGTCCCCGAGAGCCACACCCAGCAGAGTGCAGGAGCCGGCAGCCCTCCAAGGGCTACGGGGCACAGCTGGCCCCAAGCACCCAGGGACCCTGAACCCTCTCGCCACCAGCTCTTACCCACACAGTCCCCTTGCGAGGGGCCACGAAGTAGGCCTTGAAGCCCAGGTAGCCGGCGTCAATGTAGTGGATTCCACACAGTCCATACCTGCAAGAGAGAGCGAGTGAGACCCCAGGGGCCGGGCAGCACCGGGCTCGGGCCAGGGCAATGCAGGGAGCCCCCAGGCCCAGCCCCAGGGGAGGGTCACTCACGAGGCGTAGCAGTTGTCCTGGGCCACAGTGACGCCATTGTAGGGCAGCAGCCAGGTGATCTCGGTGGTCAGGAAACGCTTGATGCTGTTGATGGGTTCATAGAGACGCCGCAGGTCCCAGAACTTGATCTTCCGGTCATTCCCCGCCGTAACCAGAAAGTTGCTGAGAGCCAGAAGAGGAGCAGCGCTCAGAGCCCCGTGACCCCACACCCCAAGAGCCATGGGCCACCTCCCCATCCCCCCTGGGAGCCAGCACCTCAGGGCCAGCTCAGACGCCTGGCCCTCACGCCCTCCCCCACAGGTAACACTTCCCCCCAACCCCGTGGGGGTAGGGCCTTCCCTAGCCAGGCTGGGCCCCTCCTGCCCGGCCCACTGCTCACCTGTTGACTTTGCACCACTCGATGCTCCTGACGGCATGGTCGTGGGCAAGGAAGCACCTGAAGGGGTAGATCTTGAGGGAGCCATCGGGCTGGCGCACGCGCTGCAGCAGGGACTTGGTAGGCAGGTTCCAGATGGCCACGGTGCCTGGGGGAACACACCGAGATGCCCGTGAGCCCAGCACCGGCAGCCCACAGACCTCGGGAGCCCCCATCCTGCCAAGCGGAAGCATCGGGGCTAGGGGGGCTGTGGGAATTGTCTGATTTCTATGAACTATCTTTATGACTCTGTACAGATCCGCTTGGCACTGCTGCTGTGACGCTGACAGACCAGGTGTCAGCTCATGCCCAGGCCCCGAGATCTCACATGAACACTGACCAATAGACAGCCGGAACCCGCCCGACTCACCTGCACTAGTGCTGCTAACACAGGGGTAAGTTTATACCAAGGTGTTCAGACTTTGAGATGCCTGCAGAATGTTGCCTGTGGTCCTCTCCCTTCTGACATCCGTGCCCCACGGGACAAGGTGGTAGTAAGTGTTTGCATTGCAACTCTCTAACGGTGCCAGTCATCACCCAGGAAAGCAGCATTAATTCATGGAAAATGCTGGCTTCCTACAGAAGGCACTATCCTGTCCACCAAGGCAGCCCACTGAGCACTGTGAACTAGCAAGAACAAAGCCTTTGTTAACTGCCTCCCCCGGCCCCACGAAGGAGACGCATGAGAACTCCTGGTCTCACCTTGAGCTGTGGGGGAAGGGGATAAAAATCCCTGACAAGAAGAAACTGTGTCTCTGTGCTGCTTGGACTTTGCGAGGGCAAGGATGTCTAAGCGCAAGCAAGGGTTCCCCTGCTGCTCAGCTTGGGCTTGCCCTACAGGACACAGAGAGCTTGCTTGTGACAGCAGCTTCTACCACCTTTATTGTATTGTCATTATGGTCCTCACTTCCCTATTGTTTGTCTGATGTATGATCTCTGGTTCTTTGATTGTTTCTGTCTGTTACATAATTAATTTTGCTAGGTGTAAATTAATTAAGGTGGTGGGGTATAATTGGCTAGAGAATTTTGTTACAATGTTGGGATTGGTTAGTAAAATTTTAGTAAAATGATTGGTTAAGGTAGAGCTAACAGGACTCAAGTTTCACTATACAAACTGGGGACCAAAAGGAAGTACTTTGGGAACTGACTCCAGGACACAGCCCCATCAGAGCTGCCAGACCTCAACCTCTGCCAATGACGGCCTTCCTTGATGATCACTTGATGATCACTTTAGATAAGCTGTTAGCAGCAGGACAGTGGGGTGGGAGGAAGTTTTGTTTCATGGTCTCTGTGTGTATATAATGTCTTCTGCAGTTTCCACGATATGCTATGCATCCGATGAAGTGAGCTGTAGCTCACGAAAGCTCATGCTCAAATAAACTGGTTAGTCTCTAAGGTGCCACAAGTACTCCTTTTCTTTTTTCTTTTTACGAATACAGACTAACACGGCTGTTACTCTGAAACGTGTAGAAACTGGAATCCCCCAGATGGACCTGATCCTGACTGGCCCTCAAGAAAAGTTCATCTGTCTTATTGGGAGTGGTGAGCACTGTATGCATAGTGTGTGCAGTCTGTTTTTGGTGATTGTTAATAAATAGAGGTTAAGTAGGATATTATTGTGTAAGGCTCTTTCACTGGCAAAAGACCCTGCAAACTTGGGAGGGTTACACCCGAGTCCTTGGAACGGGGTGAGGGCGGGTGTCCTAGAGTGTAAAGCAGACAGGGGCAAACTATGGCCCATGGGCCACATCCGGCCCGCAGGACCCTTCCCTCTGGCCCCCGAGCTCCTGCCAGGGAGCGGGGGTCAGGACAGGGTTGCAGAGGAGCCAGCCCAACCCCCAGCTCAGCAGCAGCATGGTGAGTGGGGCAGAGCCTAGCCCCTGGCCCCTCCCCTTCTGCTCCCCTCCCTCCCTGCCTCCCTCACAGTCACAGTTCACGGGGAGTTCAGGGGGGTGGGGAGGCTGGGAGAGGGGGGTTGCAAGGAGGTGGTCAAGGGGCCTGGGCCCTGCTGCCGGGGATGGGGCAGAGCAAACCAGGGCCCCCCTCCACCTCCAGCATGCTTGGCCCCTGTCCCCAGCAGCCAAGCCCAGACAGGGAGCAAGCTGCCAAACGAGCAGGGGAAACACACAGGGAAAGGACTGAGCCCCCCCTTTCCCCCACCCCACAGGTAACGTGGGGCGGGGAGAGCAGGAGGGTTGGATAGGGGATGGGGGGCCCCAGGGGGACGGTTGGGGGTGGAGAGCAGGGGAGATTGGATGGGGCAGGGGTCCCAGGGAGCAGGGGAGATTGGATAGGAGATGGGCATCCCGGGGGGATGGTCAGGGGGCAGAGAGCAGGGGCGTTTGGATAGGATGCAGGAGTCCCGGGGGGGCAGTCAGGGGTGGGGAGCAGGGAGGGTTGGATGGGGGAGGGAGTTCCGGGAGGCTGGAATGGGGACGGGGGCCAGGCCACGCCTCGCTGTTTGGGGAAACATAGCCTCCCCCATCCTTCCCTACCTGGCCCTCCAGACAATTTCTATACCCGATGTTTGCCCACCTCTGGTGTGAGGTGACACCCGAGCCCTGGGAACTGGGCGAGGGGGGGCCCCAGAGTGTGAGGTGACACCCGAGCCCTGGGAAGGGGGGGGGGGGGGGAGAGGGCGGCCCAGAGCGTGTGAGTAATAGAATTTTGTGTGGGTAACACTCCTGCCCTGCAGCCACACCCTGTCCCCTTCCCACCCCTGCCCCCAGCCGCCCTGTCCAGTGCCCACCCTGCCTGCCCATCCTCCTGCCCTGCCAGGCATCCCACTCAGCTTTTTCGCACCCTGCCCTGCCTGTCCTAGGGCCAAGCGGGAGGCTGACTCACCATCGTAGAAGCCGGCTGCCAGGTGCTGGTGGGGCTTGGAAGGCATCCAGGAGAGGCTGAAGCACTGACCGCACTCAGACGAGTTCCCTGCCTGGATGGAGCCAACCTGCAGGGTGGCGATGCACTGCACCTGTGGGTGCCGAGGACATGGCCTGGGTTAGCAGAGTCCTGGTGCTAGTCAGCCCCTCCAGGCCCCCTCGCCAGCACCCACACCCATGGCACCAGCCCCATGGAACCAGGCGTCATGCAGACCATGAGCTGCACAACCACCAGGGCTAGGGCCCTGCGGGACCCAACTCCCATCCCCCTGCTAGACTGGGCCCCCACAGGGGGAAAAGCCCTGTGCTGCTCCCATTCCATCTCCCAGCCCCATGCTCCCCAGGGGCCAGGACCCCTGCTGGGGCTCAGCATTGGTGCCCCCTAGGAACCCAGATTCCACCTGCAGTCCTGGTCCATGGGGCGAAGAGCATGGTAGTGAAGGGCTGCCAGGAACGGGGGTATGGGCTGGGCCCAGCACGCCAGCACCAGCAGACACTCACCTTGCAGATTGTGTGCTTTGGGAAGGGCCCACCTAGGAGAAAGGAGAGAGCAGGACAGTCAGAAAGGGCAGGAGCTGTGCCAAGGGCTAGTTGAGCTGGGTGAGGCTGCCCCAGTCCCTAAGGGTCCACACTGTCCTGGGGCCCCTGCGGCCTGGCAGCTTGGTTGGCCTGGGATGTGAGGGCTGGAGGAATCACAGAAATGGAAGGGACCTCAAGAGGTCATCTAGTCCAGTCCACTGAACTCAAGTCAGGAACCATGCAAAAAATGAGGTTAGTTAAACAGAAATTAAAAGGTACAGTGACTAGAGTGAAATCCCTGCAAGCTGCATTGACACTTTTCAAGGACACCATAATAGAAGCCTCAACTTAAATGTATATCCCAAATTAAAAAACACAGTAAAAACTAAAAAAGAGCCACCGTGGTTTAACAACCATGTAAAAGAAGCAGTGAGAAATAAAAAGGCACCTTTTAAAAAGTGGAAGTCAAATCCTAGTGAGGTAAATAGAAAGGAGCATAAACACTGACAAATTAAATGTAAAAATATAATAAAAAAAGCCAAAAAGGAGTTTGAAGAACAGCTAGCCAAAAACTCAGAAGGTAATAACAAAACGTTTTTCAAGTACTTCAGAAGTAGGAAGCCTGCTAACCAACCAGGGGGGCCCCTGGACGATCGAGATACAAAAGGAGCACTGAAAGATGATAAAGTCATTGCAGAGAAACTAAATGAATTCTTTGCTTCAGTCTTCCTGGCTGAGGATGTGAGGGAGATTCCCAAACCTGAGCCGTCTTTTGTAGGTGACAAATCTGAGGAATTGTCACAGATTGAAGTGTCACTAGAGGAGGTTTTGGAATTAATTGAGAAACTGAACAGTAACAAGTCACCGGGCCCAGATGGCATCACCCAAGAGCTCTGAAAGAACTCGAATGTGAAATTGCGGAACTATTAACGATGGTTTGTAACCTGGCCTTTAAATCAGCTTCTCCACCCAGTGACTGGAAGATAGCGAATGTAATGCCAATATTTAAGAAGGGTTCTAGAGGTGATCCCGGCAATTACAGACCAGTAAGCCTAACGTCAGTACCGGGCAAATTAGTTGAGACAACAGTAAAGAATAAAATTGTCAGACACACAGAAGAACATAAATCGCTGCGCAAAAGTCAACAGGGTTTCTGTAAAGGGAGATCGTGTCTTACTGATCTATTCGAGCTCTTTGAAGGGGTCAACCAACATGTGGCCAAGGGGGATCCAGTGGACATACTGTACTTAGATTTCCAGGAAGCCTTTGACAAGGTCCCTCACCAAAGGCTCTTATGTAAATTAAGTTGTCATGGGATAAGAGGGAAGATTCTTTCATGGATTGAGAACTGGTTAAAAGACAGGGAACAAAGGATAGGAATAAATGGTCAATTTTCAGAATGGAGAGGGGTAACCAGTGGTGTTCCTCAAGGGTCAATCCTAGGTCCAATCCTATTCAACTTATTCATAAATGATCTGGAGAAAGGGGTAAACAGTGAGGTGGCAAAGTTTGCAGATGATACTAAACTGCTCTAGATAGTTAAGACCAAAGCAGACTGTGAAGAACTTCAAAAAGATCTCACAAAACTAAGTGATTGGACAACAAAATGGCAAATGAAATTTAATGTGGATAAATGTAAAGTAATGCACATTGGAAAAAATAACCCCAACTATACATACAATATGATGGGGGCTAACTTAGCTACAACTAATCAGGAAAAAGATCTTGTCGTCATCGTGGATAGTTCTCTGAAGACGTCCACGCAGTGTGCAGCAGCAGTCAAAAAAGCAAATGGGATGTTAGGAATCATTAAAAAAGGGACAGAGAATAAGACGGAGAATATCATATTGCCTCTATATAAATCCATGGTACGCCCACATCTTGAATACTGCGTACAGATGTGATCCCCTCATCTCAAAAAAGGTAGACTGGCATTAGAAAAGGCTCAGAAAAGGGCAACTAAAATGATTAGGGGTTTGGAACAGGTCCCATATGAGGAGAGATTAAAGAGGCCAGGACTTTTCAGCTTGGAAAAGAGGAGACTAAGGGGGGATAGGATAGAGGTCTATAAAATCATGAGTGGTTGGAGAAAGTGAATAAGGAAAAGTTATTTACTTGTTCCCATAATAAAAGAACTAGGGGCCACCAAGTGAAATTAATGGGTAGCAGGTTTAAAACAAATTAAAGGAAGTTCTTCTTCACTCAGAGCACAGTCAACCTGTGGAACTCCTTGCCTGAGGAGGTTGTGAGGGCTAGGACTATAACAGGGTTTAAAAGAGAACTGGATAAATTCAGGGAGGTTAAGTCCATTAATGGCTATTAGCCAGGATGGGTAAGGAATGGTATCCCTAGCCTCTGTTTGTCCGAGGGTGGAGATGGATGGCAGGAGAGAGATCACTAGACCATTACTGATTACCTAGGGAGGTGGTGGAATCTCCTTCCTTTGAAGTTTTTAAGGTCAGGCTTGACAAAGCCCTGGCTGGGATGATTTAGTTGGGGATTGGTCCTGCTTTGAGCAGGGGGTTGGACTAGATGACCTCCTGAGGTCCCTTCCAACCCTGATATTCTATGATTAGGTTCATTCCCTCTGGGGCACCTGGCATCGGCCAGTGTTGGCAGACAGGATACTGGGCTGGATGGACCTTTGGTCTGACCCAGTATGGCCATTCTTATATTCTAAGTATTATCTAGACCATGCCTGACCATGTGTTTGTCCAACCTGCTCTTAAAAATCCCCAGTGACGGAGATTCCACAACCTCCCTAAGCAATTTATTCCAATGCTGAACCACCCTGACACATAGGAAGTTTTTCCTAATGTCAAACCTAAACCACCCGTGCTGCAATTTAACATGGTCCAGCCTGGCCAGTCTCAGAGCTCCCAGAAGCCAGGCTGCTGTGAGATAACCTTGGTTTACTGTGTCTGTCCCTTTTCCTAGATCCCGAGGCCCGAAAGGCCCTTGTGAGCAGCTAATCTGACCCCGTGTCCCACAGGCCAGAGATCGGCCACCCAAGGATTCCTAGAGCAGAGCTTAGAGAAAAACAGCTGATCCAGACTGAAACATTGGCCGTGATGGAACATACATCAGAACCCTTGGTCACTTGTTCCAATGGTTAATGACTCTCCCTGTTAAACATTTACACCTTACTGCCAGTCTGAATGTGTCTGGCTTCAGCTTCCTTTCTCTGCTAGACTGAGTAGCCTGTTATTAAATCAAGTCACCCCTTCACCTTGTCTTTATTAAGCTAAAGAGACTCCAGAAGCTCAATCGCTTTAAGGCAGGCTTTCTAAGCCTTCAGTCATTCACATGCCTCTTCTCGGACTCCTCTCCAATTTATCAACATCCTTCCTGAAGTGTGGGCACCAGACCTGGATACAGGGTCCCAGCAGCAGTCGCACCAGTGCCAAACAGAGGTACAATAACTTCTCTGCTCCAACTCGAGATTCCCCTGTTTATGCTCCCAGGTTGGTATTAGCCCTTTTGGACACAGTGTTACACTGGGAGCTCATGTCCTGCTGATTGTCCACCACGACACCCAGGGTAGAGTCCATCAGCCTGTAAGTCTGGCCTGCATCCTTTGTTCCTAGTTGTACATTTACATTTAGCCATACTAAAATGTACACTGCTTGCTTGTGCCCCATGTCCCCAGGGATCCAGATCGCTCTGTGTCACTGACTTGTCCTCTTCATTATTCTCCACTCCCCCAATCTTTGGATCATCTAAAAACTTTATCAGTGTTTGGGTTTGTTTTCTTCCAGGTCATTGATAAAACTGTTAAATAGTGTAGGGCCAAGACCCCATCCCTATGGAACTCCACTGGAAAGAAACCTGCTTGATAATGAGAACCCGCATTTACAATTACCTTTTGAGACCTACCAGTTAGCCAGTTTTTAATCCATTTAATGTGGGACAGGTTCATTTTACATCATTCTAGCTTTTTAATCAAAATGTTGTGTGATACCAAGTCAAATACCTTAGAGAACCCTAAGTATATTAGGTCAACACTATTACCATGATCAGCCAAGCATGTAAGCGCCTAATATCTATAGATCAAGTTAGTTGGACCAAATCTATTTCCCATAAACTCAGATGAATGCCATGAATTACATCCCCCTCCATTAATTCTTTATTAAGCTGTGTCTGTCAGTCCTGGGGAGGGCAGCTGTGTCTGAGCTGAGCTCGTCCCAGCCTCCTGGCACCTCTCAGTCCATTGTCCTCCTCCTGCAGAGCCCTGCTGCTTTCACACATTCCGCCACCAGAACTGCCCATGGATAGGTTCAGTCCTTGGACCTCCCCCTGCCTTGATGGAGCCTCCACTGCCATGGGCTGGCTCTAGCCAGTCCTTAATGCCCAGTCATGTGACACAAACACCTAGCCTCCAGGTCTGCCCCAGGGCAGCTTTTTACCCCTTCTGTCCCCACGGGGCAGCAGTCCCTAGGCCAGGGAGTCACAAATTCCCAACTCTGTGGGGGAGGCTGGGATGGCAGCTTCACCCTTGGGCCTAGGCACAGGGTGCTCAGCTACCTATGGGGCAAACTGGGGCCAGGGGGTGGGAGTCTGACGATGAGGGACCAGGCCTCTGGCTTTTCTCATGCTGTGGCAGCCCTTGTGCAGCTCGTCCTGCCAACAGTCACCCAGCAACTTGAACTGAGGTGCCACCCCCCATATATGCCTACCATGACCCCTCCCCCATTACAGCCTCTCCCCTAGGCCCAGCCACGCAGCGCCAACCTGCCCACCAGACACAACATTCCCGCCCTCCCAACTCACCCAGCGGGTTGGGTGCCCTGTGCCTCTCTCCCAACCCACCCACCCACGCGATCCGACAGTCTGCCATGCACCTCTCCCTGGCCTGTCCAGTACAGCAGGAAACCTCTGGCATGGGTAATGAAGCCACCCCATTGTTCCAGATACAGACAGCAGCCCACCCCAAGGAGGTGGGGGGAGCAGATCCCTGTGAGACCAGCAGGTCTAGCAGCCCCTCCCTGCCCCACGTGCCCCCCATTCCTCCCACTCAGACATGACAGGCAGCAGACAGGCACTTCAGTTACTGCGTGGAGCGGAGCAGTCATGCATCTTCTCAGGTGCTTCAATTACAGATGGCCAGCTTGTCAATTACCTCCTCCAGGCGGTGGGGAGGGGAGGGGAGCAGCGCCCATGGAGACACTTTCTTGGGGGGCAGCCCCTCTGCCCACTACCCCGGGAAGGGGGGTGCATGGAACAGGGGGAGAGCAGTTCCCATTGACCTGGGGATCTCCAGCACCAGCAGCCCCTAGGCCATGGCGGCTCGGCTGGACTTAGGCCAGCGGGGATAGCTCCCCCATGCTGAGCCCAGAGCTGTCTGCACTGCGCTACAGCAGCACCAGGCCAGCAGGCAAGCCCCCACCTCACAAAGGGGGCACTGTGCCAGCAGGGATTAACCTGCTAGCCCAGAGGGATCAAACCAGGAGGCAAAGAGTGAACCCGCTGTAGCTGGCTGCCTGAGGGTCTGGCGGGGATGCGCCGAACTACAGGGGCTTTGCCAGAGCAGTGGGGCGCAGTCCCCACCGGGTGCCCGGAGCGGTTTCAGGGGGTGGGGTTGCAGATGCTGATTAGCCCTGGCACAGGCCTGCCCCATGGAGGAGCGAGTGGGCCTGGCTTCCCATTGTTACAGCACCAGCAGAGGAGACACTGGTCAAGGCTGAAGGAGCACTGGCCATCCATCACACCCAGCCCCCGTAGACAAGCCTAGTTACAAGCATCGTTAGCTGACTGACTTGGCTGAGAGCACCGAGGCCCCTCCCAGCCCAAGGAGGAGGGGGAGGAGCTCCCCAGCACTCCCATCCCCTAAGGCAGGCCCCACATTCCCCAACCCAGCTCAGGCTTCAATGACTCCCCAGGCAGCAGCTGGGGCTCCCGGCCCCCTGTGGGCAGCTCTGAGCGGGGCCGCCCCCGAGCAGGAGCATGGGGAGCCAAGAAGCCGCAGAGCTGCACCTCCCAGTCTGGGCCCCTTTCCTGCAGACGGTAGCACCCTCTGGTGGCCACAAGGAACAGCTGCACCTCACCGGCACTGTCCCAGGTGCCAGGGCCACAGTGCTCCGTGTGCGGGGTGCCTGCTCCCCTACCCAGCCAGGTGGGGATGTCGGTGGGAAGCCCAGCTCCCCGTCACCCTGTTCGCCTTGGCAGCCCTCTCGGCAGGCAGGCTCAGAGCCCTTGCGGGGTGGGCACTGCCTTATCTGCAGCAGGGCTCCCAAGCAGGTTCTAAGCCCGCCGCTGGCTCTCACTGTCTGGCAGGGAGGCCTCGGCCAGGCTGCAGCATGTCCGGGGGCACAATGCAGGTACAATGCTTCGAACGAGGGGCCCTGGGAAGGGCCTGGTGCACAAAACCAGGGTGCTAACATGACCAGCTCATCACCGAGACCCCCACCATGGGCAGAGCCTCCCAGGGGCACGCCCCTCTACCACCTGGCCTGCCCTGGCCCGGCCCAGCTCCTCTCTGTGCAGCACCCAGCCTGACCATTTGGAGAGGGAACCCCCATGAACAAGGAAACATGGCCAGGCTGGGGGAGAGTCAGCCAGGCCAGGAGGGGAGGAGATGCCTCACAGACAGCCAAGGGGCACAGCCAGGCTGGGATAGCTTAAGGAGAAGCAGCAAACAGCCCTAGAGGTGCTGATGGATGGCTCCCGCCTGCCAGTGGACAGAGGTCAGACACCCAGCCTTGTCCCGCGTCCCCTTGGCAGAGCTCGACCTGCTGACCAGGGCACGCTTGGCTCGCCCGAGAGTGGAGGACGGGTCCAAGGGAACGCGCTGAAGTGGGCTGAGTCCTTCCTGGAGGAATGCACCCAAAGAGCAGGGTTCGGAAGGGCCGCTCCCCCCAAGCCCCTCCCTGGCTGTGCACCACAAGGACCAGGTCTCCCTCGGGCCCGTCTCAACAGCCACCTGCAGCCGCCCGGTGAGCCGGTCAGACGCCGGGGCTCCAGCACCACCTCCCGGTCTGTCTGCCCTTCGCCACGTTCCACCCCCCATGACCCCCGAGATGGCCCCGGGCCTGGAGAACAGCTGGCTGGCAGCGCCCCCAAGCCAGGCTGAGGAGTTCTGGCCCCGGTGCCATCTCCATGGGTGAGGGTCAGGTCAGTCCCTGGCCTGGGAGACGGCTGGATTCCTTGCTGAGCTCTCACACAGCAGCACCCAGCAGTAACGCCGACAACCAGCTCTGGCTGGCTAGGAGCTCTGCCCCATCCCGGCAGATGAAGACTCTGCCTCAGTCACTCCTCTCGGGTGGGCTACAGCAGCGCAATGGACCTGGGCATGGAGCTGCCAACCCCTTCAGAATGCTGCAGCAGGTCCCCTCAGCACCACGGCTACCGCCAATCTATCAGCCCTGTCTCTGCGCTACGCTGCCTTCCCTGGCTCTTCAAAGCAAGTCCCAGGGCTCAGCCTCTCTCTTCAAAGCACTGCGTGGACCGGGCTCCCGGGACCCGAAAGACTGTCTGAAGCGCTGGACGAAGACAGCAGATGACAGCTTTGCTCCTCTGGCCCAGCGGAGCGCTCAGCAATTCAAGGACAGCTGGTCTGTGCCGGAGATGGGACATTTACAGGGGTGGGCCCAGACTGTGAGGTGAACTCACCCTGAAGCAGCCTCCCACTTCTGCTCCAAGGGAAGAGCGCGTTGCTTTAACCTCCCTTCTCTGAAACACACCCCATAGCAGGGACGTCTAGACCCCAACCGTTACCAAACCCAAATGCTGCATGGCACATGAACAAACCTGGGGGCTGCTGTGGAGTCACACTGCTCAACGCAGGCGAGGCACTCCAATACCGGTGCAGAGCGTGGTGCGAGAACCTGGCTCGAACAGCCGGGCCCCACCCAGCAGAGCGCGGTGCGAGAACCTGGCTCGAACAGCCGGGCCCCACCACGGAGTAGTCTGCCAGCAGAGTGCAGTGCGGTGTGGTGAGAGAATCTCGCTGGGCTTCACCAGGGCTGGGAAGGTCCTGTGTCAGGCCACATAGCTGAGCGTGGGCTGACACAGGGAGCCGCAGGGCTGCTTTGTGGGTGCCCTGAGGCTCACACAGGCCCAGGATCCATGGGTGGGGCCCTGGGCGTTGCATTTCTCAGGGTTTTCCCAGAGCCCCATGCGCTGCCCCGCCAGGATTTCAGTACTGTCACCCTACCCCTCTCCGCCCCGCGGCACGGCTCTTCCTACCTTTTACCTGGGCTCTCTTGTGAGCGAGCAGGCCCTCGGGGTGCGGGAGGCTGTACACGAGCACTTTGCCGTCAGAAAAGGCTGCCGCCAGGAGGCCCAGCCGGCTCATCTGAGGGGGCTGGAGGGACAGACGCACAGGCTGAGGGGCCAGGCTCAGGCTCCTGGGGAGACTCACCCAAGGCACCCCACCCCCCGCCGGATCATGCTGAGCGCTGCAGTGCAATGGTTCCATTCTGCGCCCAGGAGCGGGTGCAATCCATGGGCATCGCTCTGTGCTGGGGGGCAGCCACTCCACAGGCTGCTCGGAGGGGAGCGGGATCCGTGTCTGTGGGGCCCACTGCTGGGGTCATCCCCAGAGCCTTCATGCAGGCAGACCCAGCCTCCCCCCTGCTCCACCACACCCCTACCTTCCTGCAGGTGGTGGGCAGCTCCCAGGCTCCGCTGGGGCAGAACTTCATGTCCCAGATGCAGCCGTGGTCGGCGGTGATGGCATAAGCCAGCCTGGCTTTGGTGGCAGAGCTGCAGGCACAGGCAAGTTAGGGGGGGCCTGGCTGGTGGGTGTCAGGAGCCCCCCTCCACCCGCACAGGGGCATAGCTCCAGCTCAGCCCCCAGGCACATGGAGCAGGCAGGGAGAGCCCTGCAGTGCTCTACAGCTGCTGGCTCTGCCACCCAGAGCCCCCACCCTGGGCACGGGCCCAGCCTCCAGCCGGGGCCAAGGCGGTAAGCCACACCCTCCCCGCAGAGCAGCTCCCGGGCGCCTGGGTCGCCGTTTCCCACAGCACTCAGCCTTGGCCTCTGCCCAGGATTGGGCCACTGAGATCCAGGGTCCTGGAGTGAGTGACGGCCTGTGCAGGGCATGGTCATGTGCCCCGGGGAGCGTGGGGGTGAGGCCCCAGGCCCACATCCCATATGGAGGAGACGGCCCTGCTCCACTCCCACGAGCAATGCATTTGCCACCCCTGCAGACTGTGGGCTCGCCACCCCCAACTCTCCCACGGCTCTGGGCTTGCCTGCCTGCCCGCCCCCCTCACACATGGGCTCTGGGCTTGTCCGCCTACTCTGTCCCCCAGGGCTCTGCACTTCCCACCCCTGCAGGCTGTGGGCTCACCACCCCAACTCTCCCCCCGCCAGGGCTCTGGGCTTCCCTCCCAGGGCTCTGTACTGCCCCCCACCCCGCACCACCCCCAGGCCCTGAGCTCACTCCCCCCCACCCCCCAAGCTCTGCGCTCCCCCTTCCCCCCACCCTGCACCACCCCCCAAGCTCTGCGCTCCCCCTTCTCCCGACCCTGCACCAGTCTCCAGGCTCTGCCCTCACTCCCCACCCCCACCCCACACCACCCTCCAGGCTCTGCGCTCACCAGAGCCTCTCCCGCACACACGACTCACCCTGCCTCCGGCTGCAGGATACCCAGAGCCCAGAGCTGTAGCAGTGCAGGGCCTGTGTGGAGCTCGGCCAGGCTGTGCCTTTCATCCATGCCCTTGTTACAGTAGAGCGCCACGTACTGGGGGGCGGCAGAGCCCTCTGGACACGGGCACCACTCCATGGCCCACACTGGGCCACCCACAAAGAAGGACACGTCCAGGCGCTCCTCGTGGGGCTGCAGGGAGTTGAACCTGCCGAGGGGAATGGGAGCAGTGGGTAAAAAGCGGGCGGCAGGGCAGGGAGCATGGCCAGCTAAGGGCTCTGCTGTCCAGGGGACCATACAGAGCAAGGCAGGGCAGCTGCAGGCTGCCTTGACACTGCGCCATAATCGAGCCGTGCTCTGGGGGTGGGAGCCCTGCCTGGACCTGAACCCAGTGCCCAGGGTACAATGCAAAGGGAAGCCTGCAAGGAGGGACAGAGCACACTGCAGGCTCAGCTGGCCCTGATGCTGGGGGCCTCGATTCCCATCAGCTCTGGGCAGTGGCTGCGCTGGATCTCAGGGGCAGAAGCCGCTCTGGGGGGATGCCAAGACCCAGCAAGTCATTCTGGAGTAGGCACAGCCCTCCAGCTGCCAGGCCCAGCTCTGGACAGTGACCCTGGGGCTTGGTCATACCTGTTGATGCGGTACAGGACACCATCTTCTTCAATGCCCTCCCGCTGGATGGAGAAGAGCGGAGACTTCATCTCTCCCGGCAGGTACTGGGCACATTCGCTGAAGGGGCAGAAGGAGAGTAATGAGCAACCACTGTCTCCTCTCTCAGGGATTTGACTTGGGGAACCCGGCTTGTGGCCCCAGCCCAAACCTCAGCAACCCCCTCCCCGGGGCCCTGAGGAACTGGTCCAGCCCTCTGATATTATCGGACACCTGACAACCATCGAGGTCAGTATAGGGAACTGCCCCTATGTTGTGCATTCACCCCTTACCCACTGCTCCCTTGCCAGCCCCAAGGGCAGGGGCTGCCCCATGCCCACACTCGCCCCAGCCTGCGGAAAACCATTCACCTACCTCTCGGAGAGAAATGTCCACTTGCGTGTGGACGGGAGCCAGTCGGGGAATTCCCAGGGGGAGTAGTGCTGGTCCCGCCTGTGGATCACAAGGCATCAGAATCCCACATGCCCCCGCCTGGCTGCTCTCTCTGCTGCTACACACCCAGGCTAGAGGCAGAAGCTGCAGGCTGGGGCATGAAGACAGTGGGGAATTCGAGCCCAGCCTGGCCCCAGTCCCTCACCCCTGAAATCCTTCTGCCAAGGGCTCCTTGCCCCTCTCGAGCCACCTGTGCTGTAAAGGACCCTGCAGGCCTCTACCCACGGGGCAGCCCTGAGTGAGACTGATGCACCCAACCCCGCCACCCCAGACTAAGGGGCAAGGGAGCCTTAGCCATGCCACTGCAGGCAGGCCGGCCCTGCATGATAGGACCACCCAAAGGGCCCTGGGACAGACTGCTTGCAGCCCCTCCAGCCCAGCGGGTCACCCAGACTGTCGCAGCCCCAGGGCCAGGCGCTCACCTCTCAGCACCCGCCCTAGACCTGCGCGAGGGTGGCCATACTCACAGGCTGTGGGTGATGCTGGGACACTTCCACACGGGGGCCATGATGGAGTTGTGGAAGCCATTGGGAGCAAGCCCTCGGCACTGGGGCTTGGACTTCTGAGCATAAGAGAAAGCAGGGTTAGAGCAAGACACTAGTTATCCAGCCATGCCAAAGAGATGCCCCAGGCCAGCTCTCGAGACACCCATGCCCTTAGCCCCAGCTACTTCCCTGCCCTCAGCCCAACCCACCCACGCCCCCAGACGCAGCCCCCCAACACACCCTCCACCCAGCCCCAGAAACAGAGGGGGGGATGCAGCCATCCCATGGAGCCCCTACCCTGCCTCCCTCTCCAGGGCTGTGTCCGCCGAGAGCCCCTGCTCAGCCCGCTGGCTCGGTCAGAGCACAAAGGCTGCTGCAGGCTGGAGAAGCGCAGCCTGCTTTGGCCAGCTGCAGGGACCAGCAGATGTGTGCCCACACCCCAGCCTCAGCCCTGTGTAGTAAGATGCGGCCCTGAAACAAACCCTTATATCAGAGGCCTGGTCTGAGGCCTGAGCTAAAGTAATGGTCAAGACTTTGCTAACATAAAGCACAGTTAAGCTGTGAGCCAGAGGCAGGCCCTGCTCATAGAAGCTGGCAAGGAAAGGGCTGATGTTGCAAAATATACACATACCTAAAAGGTCCCGGACCCTAGCGATATCCGAACACTCTGAAACTTGCACACTCCACACACGTAACAAGGAACAGGCCAACCCGTCCCAAAGACAGGGGCAAAAGTGTACTATGATGGATAGAGTGGTTTTGTTCGAACCAAAATGTACAAAGTGAGAAGGCAGCACCTTACTGCGTAGAGGAGTTGCACCTCGATACGTCAGAAGTGATGTGTAACTTGTCTGTACCTGTGCATAAGATGCATCCCTGGGGCGGTCTCTCTGTCCGGCCTAGGGGGCAGTGGAGAATCCCGCCAGGGACTGAGCTGTGTCCATTGTCAAGGAGCACATAGGGACTAACAGAACTGTAGACATCTGATCCAGGGAGCTACAGATTGTGTTTCTTTTGACAATAAACCTGGCTGGCTGCCTTCGTACCTTATTGGAGTCTGTGGTCATTGGGGGTTCTCTTGGGGTCTGCTGTGTCAGCGATCTGCGCAGAGCCGGGGCAGCACACAGGGAGAACACACACGCACGCAGCCGACTTATCAACATTGGATAGAGCAGCGCACCACACCAGTGGCGTCTGACAACACCCTGGTCAGCGTCAGTCCCAGAACCTCCAACCCAGTAGACAGGAAGAACTGGCCCAGTGCAAACCAGCAAGGGTCTGTAATTAACCTATCGGCTCCAGGACAGCCAAAACCCCTGAACGGCAGGGAGATGCAGCCAGCCAGCACCAGACCTAGATCTATAAAAAAGGGGAAAAGTGACCTGGACACGTACAGCTCCGTTTCTGAGCTCAGGAAATGCAAGGTGGGTGCTGGAACATTGGAGGCGGTACCCAGAAGAGCCTGCGACTGACTGGCAAACCTGCCTTAGTACAGCAGGCCACCCCCTGCACTACAGTCACAGTACAGACCAGCTTTCTGGTTAACGCTGACTCCGGCAAGTGTCCGGCAAGCGCGGCAGGGGTAGTGCCACATCTGGGATCACTGGAAAAAGGGGTTCCTGAGACTCAGCCCTCCCAGGACAACAAGGGCTTTTCTTAGGGTTGCCACATTCTGCCAACCTTTTGGGGCCGGAGCTGGAAGTCAAAGCAGGGCTCTGGCCCTGGCAAAGAGTTACCCCTGGGAGCACCTGGCACCACTGATCCAAGGAGCCGCAGTCCCCAGCCTGTTTAGCTTTCCTGCGATGTCAGAACGACACAGATCTTGAGGCTGTGTCCTGGAGTTGGTTCCAAAGAACTTCCAAAAATGGAGCAGTGCACAGCA
The DNA here is from genome assembly GCF_965152275.1 of Natator depressus. Lineage (NCBI taxonomy): Eukaryota > Metazoa > Chordata > Testudines > Cheloniidae > Natator > Natator depressus. Next base: position 886,927 of record NC_134236.1, on the reverse strand, counting down.
GAGCTATAGGTTTAGGCTTTACTTGTCTCCATTCAGCCGAGCCCATCACACTGGGACGAATGGGCCACTTCACACCACTCAGAACCTCCTACACTTTCAGAATTCTCCAGTGCTGGGAGTCTGGATTTAGCAAAGCTGCTGCTGACTGATTAATGCTTTTTGTACACCACTGGCTTCTCATGCACTAATGGCTTAAAGGGATGGGAAGGGGAGGAGGGTGAGCTGGGAAGTGGGGGGATTGTTACTTGGGGGGATGGAGAGAGACACACCAGTCTTCTCTCACATGCTTAGTTCCTGTAACCACCATGTATTAAAGCAGTCAGATTCTTGGGACACAGCCCACGGCTGGGCGAATTTCTCCTCACAGTCCTGCTGGGAACTACACATTACTAACATTTCAAAGCATGACCATTATGCCGGGTCCACTGTAACAAAGTGCATGGTGGGGACAGGACTTATGATTCACGTAGCAACCGTGTGGGCCAGTGGTGAGAGCAGTGGACTGCGACTCAAAGCTTGGGCTCTATTCCCAGCTCTGCCACTGACCTGATGAGTGACTTTGGCCAAATCTCCATGCCTCGGTTTCCCTATCTGTATAATGGGGATAATGATTTTTCCCTCCTTGAAATATAATGATGAAGAACACCATGAAAGACTTAGGTTATCCCCTTTATTACCTGGCCACAGCAGCATCTGGACTGCACACTTACGTAATGACCACTACTTAAATGACCACTAACTCCTACCCATATCACTCCTCCTCCAGGAACTCAGACGACGGGAGCAAGCACAGAAAAGAGCTGCTAGGCTGATGAGCTGAACGCAGGGCCTGTCTTATGGGAGCAGGCTGGCAGAGCTTTGACTACCCTAGCAAAACGCAGGCTGAAGGGCGGGGGGATCTGACTGCTCCCTGGGAATACAGAGCGGGTAACGCCCAAGACAGGGGAGAGCTGCTGAAGCTAAAGGCCAAATCTGGCACAAGACCACACAGGAATAAGGTGACAATGAACACGCTGAGGCTGGAGAGGAGAAAATTTTGGACCATCAGAGGGAGGGAGGGTCGGGAACAGATTCCCAACAGGAGCTGTGGGAGCAAACCACCTCTCTGGCTTTAAGATGGAGCTCGACAAACTCACAAAGAAGCTGCCTGCAACCTCAGGGGACCAGGAGCTCCCTGCCAATCCTAGGCCCTGTGTTCAAACAGGGAGTTTGAGTCACTTTAAACCAGCAGCTCTGCCTCCATGCCATGTCCCAGAGCCCCCTCCCCCTGGGGGGACTGCTTCCTTCCCCCACAGCCATGCTCTATATACCCAGGGCGAGGGTGACCCCTTTCCCACTCTACCCCATACACACTGGAGGGGGTGGGTGGGGAGAGACACGGAACGGACGACACATCAAGGCTCAGTGGCCAGCCCCCTCCCCCCCCTACAAACATTAACCCAGGGCTGGTGTGACAAGGGGGCAATGTGAAGAGGATGCTGTTACCCCTGCTGACTGCATCCTCAGGGTGTGGCCCCGGACAGCCTCTGGCTCTGACTCAGAGACCTCGCTGAGCAGGACATCACTCTCCTCCTCCTCCTCTGCAGCCTCCAGCAACACCTCTTCAGAGGGCACAAAGTCTACATCCTGGGAGAGGTCATCGTCATCAGCCGCCTCCTCCTCTTTCCTCCTCCTGCTCCGGCGCTTCTTTCTCGAACTGTCAGACTCTGGTTCCTGGGGGCCCTCATTGGGAGCCAGGGGCTGGTAGACCGATGTCAGCTCCTCGGCCAGCTCCTGCAGGTAAAGCAAGGCCCTGGGGGCACCAAAGGCATCACTGGTAATAGAGCTGCCCTGCCCCCTCAGGGCGTCTCCCTGGGCTACAGTCATTGGACCTGGTGCTCTGGGAAGGAGCATTTCTGCCACTGATGCCCAGAGGGACTAGGCTGCACTGGGACTGGAGACCCAAACCTTACCAGCAACTTCCCGCACCCCAGCCAAGCTCTGCATTCAGGAAACATGGCTTGCCCCTCTGGGGGGAAAGCTTACACTGCGTCTGAAGGCCAAGCTTCCCCCACAGGAGCGCCAACAGAGCCCAGCAATGCTGCTCTGAGTCAGCCAGGGCCACCAGAGACTGGGAGCACCACTGCCCTCCTTTGGCTGTTTCCCTGTTTCATCTCCATGGTATTCTCATTCAAGCTGAGACCATCACATGGATGGGCTACATCACACCCTGCAGACCGTCCCAAGCTTTCCAGGTTCTCCTGTGTTGGGAATTTGGATATAGCAGAACTGTGGCTACTTTTCTCAAAGTTTCTTTATGCACAACTGGCTTCTAACTAATGGCTTAATGGCACGGGAAGGGGAGGAGGGTGAGCTGGCAATGCCGGCCGCGAGGTGGGGCCACATATTTGGAAAGTGCTTGTTATACATTGCAGGGAATGGAGAGACAGGCACCAGCCTTGTTTCACAGGTTTAAAGTTCCTGCAACCATCACGTAATAAAACTGTCACACTCTTGGTAGCTAGACCAGCCGTGTTTGAGATCTCTCTCTGCAGCCCTGGTGGGAACTGAACACTGCAAATATTCCAATCATGGCCATTATTCCCAGCCCACGATAACAGAGGGCAGGGAGTGGGTCACTTAGGGAATGTCTACATTGCACTGTAAGCCTGTGCTTGAGCCTGGGCTCTAGCCTAGCCTAGCCTCCCCTCCCCTTGTGTCTACACTGCAATTGCTTGAGCTGGGTCCCAGGATTCAGCCAGAAGTATCCCACAATTCCATGGGACAACCTCCTTAGTCCTCTCTATCCCAACAATCTGCAATCCACTATATTGAAAATGGAAGCCCCCCCACCCTTTGCGAACAGCTGCAACTCAGGTCAGCATTAACCCATTCTCTACTGATCACCAATCTGGAAGCGCACTGTCAGAGAGCTTCCTGGGTCTGCAGTGGAGAGCAAACAGATCAAACCTTTTGCAAAGTGAGCAGCTTCAACCTTCCCGTAACGTGCAGGGTGGGACGTAAAGTTTTCCCCACACGGTCCTAGTGCTAGAGCGGCCACATTTCAGGGGGATGAGGATGCTAGGGAGTCGGGGATAGGGTTACCTCGACTAGGGTCTGTGCACTGCAGTGTGGATACTAGAGCCCTAGGATCAAGCACAGATTAGAAAAGTCTTAATGTAGGGTTAAAATACAATGTAGATGCTCAAGCCCAGGGTTCCCTAGCTCAGATTAGCTGACTCGAGTCCCACTAACCCTGGGCTTACATTGCAGTGTAGACATACCGTCTGGCATCACATCACTAGCCCACACGGTTGCTGATGGGGACACAGGAGCCCTGGGCTCTATTCCCAGCTCTGCCACTGGGCCAAATTTGAGATGTACTGATGCAAAGTGCTATGTCAGGGCTAGGTGTTATTACCTGACCACAGCAGTGTCTGAGCTGCACTTCTACATCTGCCTAAGTGACCGGAACTACCAACACCACATTCGAAGAAACTAGGAAGTTCACTGACTAAAATGTCAACAATGCAGAGGCACAGTTGCCTGGTGGTATCTTGCACCTTTCTAGAATGTTGAGTTCACCAAAACTCCAGCTTCTGAAAGCCAGGAAATGCTGAGTTAGGGTACGCACCCATGCAGCCTTAGCTCTGCCCTCTTTGAGCAATGCCCCAACAGACTCATTGCATGCTTACTCACAGTCTCCCTTTGCATTGTACTAAACAGGAGATCATTCAAACACGGCTTGCTCCATGGAAAGTCCACCACCCTGCTAAATTTCACAGCGCCTTCACCTCTACGCACATGGTGCCATCCAGCACTCTGCTTTCACTCACCCTTCGTTAAACTCACAGCCACACTCACCTCCCACAAACTGCTGGCAATCCCCATTGCAAGAAGACCCGTGTCCTGCTCCCGACAAAGCCTACACAATGCAATACTGACACGAGGGCTGCTGAATCTCCTAAGGCACACAAGTACCTCTTTCCTTTGATCACACACAGAGGGATCATGGAGAGGGGCTCACAAACACCCCAGAGGGCCACAGCCCCCCAGATCGCCTCATATTACACACTCAGCTCTGCCAAGCTGCTCCAAATAATGTATCCATCATTCAATACAGCTATACCTAACGCAGGAGCTCCCAGTGGCTAGTGCCTGCTCTCGGGTGGGGGGGGGCAGAATAAAGGTTACGGAGGCATGCACTGTAATTCTATTTCCTGGGTTTGAGTTTTACCAAACTCGATGATGTGGAAGGGCACCAGATGTCGCCAGGCAACCTTATCTCTGGGCTAATGACTGTTTTGTCAGTTAATTTTCAGATGAGAGTTGCTGAACCGCCAGGTGTCCAGCCCCTCAAGCTCTCCCATCCCCGGCCCGGACTGTCAGCATCCCACAGCCATTTCCTGTTCAGCCAGCAGCTCTGCCCTCCCAGGGGCCGCTCTGAGGACAGGACAGTGAAGTCAGACCCATACACAGCCAATACCACCCCATGTCCAGTGTGACTCTATGCTCTGCAGGGAACGCACGTGTGTGTTTGGGGGGTGAAGGCAGTGAGTAACTGCAGCTCATGGGAATGGATTCCCCGGTCAGTCCGCTAACCATAGCCCAGCGCACAGCATGGCAAGCAGCTGCCCTACAGATCCCGTCAGTCTATTGCATTGAAAACCAGCCCCCCAGAGCACAGTCAAAGCTGGCCCCTTGCTGCTGTAGACACACAAGGGGCAGGGCCCTCCCCAGCTCAGAGTGCTTCACTGGGCAGCCCAAACCATCACCACAGCAGTTTTATGGCTGTTCTTGTGACTTTCCCGGGCGCCTTCCCAAGAGCGCAGACAGGGGAGTTCTAGGGTGAGGTGGAGATGAACCTCACAGTCACCACGGAGCAGCTGAGCAGGCTGGGGGACAGACACCTTCAGAAAGGGCAGCATGGAGCCCCACAAGGAGCGACTCCTGCATCACAGACTGCAAAACAGCAGCTATCCCCTCTCTGCCCCGCACAACGCACCCTGGGCTGCAGCTCCTTCAGGTCTCACACCGGAGAGAGAAATCCACAGACTGCAGGATCCCCACTGGATCCCAGCAAGCTAGGCTCAAACCAAGCCTTTTGTTTCCATGCAGACCTGGCCCAGGCATGGCAGACTACAGGGAATCTGCATCCTCCAGCTCAAAATTCCCAAGAGTCACTGTTGGGCAGAGACCAGAGCTGGCCACGTCAGGCCAATGAGCAGCATGCTGGCAGACCTAACCCTCTTCCCCAGCCCTAGAGGCTTAGAATGCCTGCAGGCTCGCCAGGTGCCCGAATGCTGCATGGGATGGTAGCTCCCCTGGAAGGGCCTTGGGGGGACCCAGCCAGGACAAAAGTCCCAAGTGGAGCCCACCAAGTTAACAGCATACAGTCAACAACGGCACCCACTAGGCCCTCCCTGCTGCATCCACAATGGCAGTGATGCCCCCGCAAGGAACAGAACCGGCCTCAAGAGCACCATGCCCACATGCGCAGCCTCACTTCCTCCTATTGATTCTTTGTAGTACCGTAGGACCTAGGAGCCCAGCCACGGCCCAGAGCCCAATTGCGCTAGGAATTGTATAAACCCAGGACAAAGAAATGATACCAGCTCTGCCCCCAAGGGCATTCTTACACTGGCATTAGCACCCTTGCCCTCCTCCCCCCACCCCATTGCACTTCTGTGCTAGGAGCCCTCCTCCCCCCACACCCGCTCTTACACTTTAGCTGCCCGCCTCTTGGGGCGCCCACTGGGCGTGGCCTCCAAGCCATCAGGTGCCTCGTTGCTCCCCAGTACCTTCTGCACACAGATGGGCTCCGGCGCTTGGCAGTCCAGACCCTGCGACAGCTTCAGCAGGAGCAGCTCTGCTTTGGACTTACGGCCTCGTTTCTTTGGCACTTTCATGGGCGAGGTGGGCCCATTCTCCGAGGTCCCAGGGGCCTCCCCACCCCCCTCAGCCTCTGCCCAGGCTGGACACTTGCGGGCAGGCCGTTTCCTTTTGGATTTTCGGCTTCGGACAGGCTTCCTCCTGGGCATGGCAGCTGCCAACTCCCCTTCGGGGTGGGCTGAGACCTCCCAGCCCACCAGCGCCGGAAGCTCACCTGGCCAAAAAGAAGAGGGCCAGATGTCAGTGATGTGCAGCTCAACTCACCATTCACCTCACCCCACCCAAAGCTGCCTTATGGCCCACAAGTCACTACTGTGGGGGTGACAGGGCACCACTCCCCAGCTTGGCAGACACGAGGGCCCCAGGTTCCAGCAGCAAGCAGGGCGCACCCACTCTGCCCCTTCCCAGGGGCACTCCTCAGCCACAGGGACCCCTCTGGGGAGAGGGGCTCCCTCCAAGGCTGGGTGCCAGACAACGAGCTGGCTTGGATCGTTTCATGTTTGACAGGACCTTGCAGGATGAAGGAGCCCTGGGCTATTTGAAAGAGAAGAGGGCACCAGCAGAGCACACGAGGTGAGCGACAGGTGAGGTCAACAGGACTGCAGAACTCAAGAGTGATAGCGTAAGAGCCAAGACTAGAAGCCACGTCGCTCCATCCACAGCCACATCACCTGCCTGGCCCTTCTGCAGCTGCCAACTGCAAGGTACTCAACTAGCAAGGAACCCGGAGCAGCCGCATGGGCAGGCAGAGCCAAGTCCACCTATCAGGTTCTGTGGTCTAGTGCTCTGAGATCCTGGAGAGCTGGGTTCCGTTCCTGACTCTATAAGCTTTCCACGGGGCAAAGCTCGCCCAACACCCTCCCGAGGGGGGTGGGGGGCCTCATTTAAACTGGGAAGCACAGAGGATTATTGAGGGTGAAACTCTCAGGTAAGAAGGAATGGAGGACCAAGAGGGTCTCAGTTTTCCCCCAACATGGCCTAAGTCAGGAGACTGAATGAGCTGAGCTGGAGCTCAGTGCAGCTTGCCAGCACTCAGAAAGCTCCCCAGCTGCACGCAGAGGGTGATTTCCACTGATCAGTCCCAGAGCTCTCCAGACTTCAGCAGCAGGCAGATTCTCACATGGGAAAGTCGCTCACTTGGCCTCCCAATCTGAACAGGGTTTGATTCAAATTCTCAAAAAGGTCCTGAGCCAAGACCTCGCAGGCCCATAGATGGACATTTCAGAGAGCTATGCTATGGCAACCCAAAACGGGGGGCTTGCAACAGAAAGGCTCAGGCAACCTAATGAGAGCTGGCACCCTGGCTACCCCAGAAACCACCACTGAAATGCAGCCACCTGCGGGGAGCCTGGCCGCTGCTTCACCCGGCAGGGCTTAGAGCAGCCATTGAAGGAGCACGGGGGACTCGGGGAGATGAAAGGCGCCCTTAGGGTGGAAGCACAGGCCTTAGACTAGGAAGCCGGAGGTTTATCCTCTCCACTGCCACCGACTCATAAACTGACAAGTCCCTTCCGCTCCCTGCCCCAGTCTCCGAGCGATCCAATGGGGGCCGCGTCGGGCCGGCCGGGACGGGGGCGAGGAATAGGCCCAGCAGGGCCGGGGCGCCGGCGGGGGGGCGTGGGGGGGACCCCAGGCTGCCAGCGCGGGGCTCCCCGCGCAGAGGCCGGGGCGGGGCCGGGAGAAGGGCCGGGGCGGGGGGTGCGGGGGGGACCCCAGGCTGCCGGCGCGGGGCTCCCCGCGCAGAGGCCGGGCCGGGGAGGCGGCGGGTACGTACGGGCGGCGGCCTGCGGGGAGCTCGGCTCCGGCCGCTCGCTCCCTGGAGACCCGCGTCCTCTCGTGCGGCGGCGGCGGCGGCCCGGCTCCTCCCGCAGCGCGCCCGGGGCGGACGGTCCCGCGGCGGCCTCCGCGGCGCAGGGCGGCTCCGAGCGCAGGGACCCGCGGGGGCCCGTGGCCGCCGCCGCCCGCATGGCCCCGGCACGAGCCGCCGCCGGCGCCGCCCGCATGGCTCCGGGGCGGGCTCCGGGGGTCACGCGGGGCCGAGTCCGGCCGAGCCGCCCCGCCGCCCTCACCTCAGCTCCCGGCGGCCCGCGCGGAACCGGGGGCTCTAAGATGGCCGCTCCGCAGGCGCGCGACGATCGACGCGCGGCGCTCCCTGGCGTCACTTCCGGCTGCGTCCCCGGGGAACGGACGTTGCCCTGCTCCCACAGTGCCCCGCCCCTCGCGCCCCGATCTGCATGTGCGGCCCCGCCCCTCGCGCCCCGATCTGCATGCGCGGCCCCGCCCCTCGCCAGCCCCGGGCACCGCCTGCAGCCGGGTCCCGGGACAGAGCCCGTGGGGGGCGGGGCCGGTTCCCCGGGGGCGGGGCTGGGTACCCTGAGAGGCACCCGTGGGGCGGGGCCATTCCCCTGGGGGCAGGCCGGGGGGGGGGGCTGGGTACTCTGAGAGGAACCCGTGGGGCCGGGCTGGTTCCCCTGGGGGCAGGCTGGGTGGGGGGGCCGGGTACCCTGAGAGGAACCCATGGGGCGGGGCCGGTTCCCCTAGGGGCAGGCTGGGTGGGGGGGCCGGGTACCCTGAGAGGAACCCATGGGGCGGGGCTGGTTCCCCTGGGGGCAGGCTGGGTACCCTGAGAGGAACCCATGGGGCGGGGCCGGTTCCCCTGGGGGCAAGCCGGGGGGGGGGTGGGGGGCTGGGTACTCTGAGAGGTACCCGTGGGGCGGGGCTGGTTCCCCTGAGGACCGGTGGGGGCCCATGCAGTGCAGCTCTGGCCCTGTCCCCCAATCACGCAGTCCCAGCAGGCAGCCGTGAGATCAGCAGGGTTTATTGAGGGTCCGTGCAGCCCCCATTCCCCCACTACTGCTCCACGTTCTTGACACGCAGCACGACGGGCACCGAGGTGCATGGGATCATGCCCAAGTCCGTGATCACCAGGTCCACCAGCTCCGGGGGGGTCACGTCATAGACCAGATTGAGAAGGCGCAGGGATGAGTTCTCCTTCCAGCTACGCAGCTGGGCTCCTCCCTTCCCAGGCATGATCAGGTCATCGGGGTCATCTATAGAGACATGCTACAGGGTCAGGCACTAGGGTGCACCCGCACCCCCTCCCTGGGAGGAGCTGCCTGGCACGGGGACAGCTCCCCATGACTTCCCTGACTGGCCGGAGGAACTGCCTAGCACTCGGACAGCCCCCCAGCCAAAGGAGCTGGCTGGCACCAGCACAGCCCCTCTCTGCCCCCCATGACTTCCCCAACTGGCCAGAGGAGGGTGCAGTGCTGGGATGTGCCATACACTGGTCAGTCTGGCTGCACGGTGGCCAGCAGCTGCTCTGAGGGGAGCGGAGCCCACGGCACGGGAGGATGCAGGGCACGTACCCAGCTCGTTGGAGACAAAGGAGTCCGTCTGCACCCGCTCACAGAACTTGTAGGTCTCGCAGCACACCAGCACAGGCACGTTGTAGGCCTTGGACACCAGCGCGATCTGGGATGTCCCCACCCGGGACATGACGGAGCCGTTGGCCAGCAGTGCGTGAGCCCCCAGCAGCACCTTGGAGACCTGCGGGGGGGAGCACGTCAATTAGCACCAATCTACGGCTGTAGCAGGCCCTGCCTCCATCACCCTAGCAATGCCCTTCCCCTCAGCACAGCTGCCTGCTCACCTCGGGCAGCACGTAGGAGATGGCGGTGATCATGACGTAGGTGCAGCGGATGCCCTTGCGCACCAGCCTGCGTAGTGTGTCTCGGCCCTCCAGCCGCGGCCGGCTGTCCACCACAATCACCCGGAAGGCACAACCGTTGGCATAGGCGTCACACAGTGTGCGGTTCACTAAGGAGGAGCTGACAGGACACCACAAGTGAATTCATGGAGCTTAAGGCAGGAAGGGACCATCTAGTCTAATTGGCATATCGCAGGTCAGAGAAATTCATCGTTACCCCGACACTGAGCCCAATAACGTGCGTTAGGCTAACGCACACTCAGAATGGCAGCCAGTCTGGATCTGAAGCCATCGACAGAGGGAGACTCCACCCCTGCCCTTGGCAGTTTGTCCCAAGAATTCATAACCCTCCTGGTGAGAATTTTGTGCCTTCTTTCTAGTTTGGATTTGTTGGGCTCCAGCTTCCAGCCATGGGTTCTTGTTCTGCCTTTCTGCACTAGATTGAAGAGCCCTCACTGTTCTCCCCCCGTGAAGGTGTTGTAATGACACTGTAACGAAGTCACCTCTCACTTTTCTTACTGAACTAAACAGATCAAACTCTTTAAAGCTCATTCTGCTTCATTCCAAATACTGAACAGAAATATTTATTGAACAGTTCTGCCTTTTCCACATCATTAACAATATTACCAAAATCTCCATCTAGTAATGGGCCTGCACCGTTGCTTGGATTTCTTCTGTTCCTGATATATTTGAACTCCTTATTATCCTTACCCCTGACAGCCACTGATTTTTCCCTGAGGTCTTTAGCCTCCCTTATCAATTTTCTACACTTCTTAGCTTCTAGTTTATATCAATTACTATTTATTTCCCATTTGTTATATGTTGCTTTTTTATTTCTTACTGCAACCTTCACGTCCTCACTGATTCAGGATGGGCTTTTAGGCACAGTTGTCCTCTTCTGTGATTGTGGAATCATGGATTTTTAGCTATCTAAAGAATTTATCTTAAAGAACACCTGATTTCCATTCACATTTTTCTGTATACATTTTCCTTCCAGTCAACTTTGCTCATGGGAAATTAGCCTTTGGAAGTATCTGTATTTTTGGTTGGGACTGTCCAGTTTGCCCACAGTGAACATAAGGAAGGCTCCTCCACCCTGGGCCAGATCATCTGCACAGGGAAGCCCCCTCCTCCATACCATCCATATACCAGGATGACATCACGGTCACTGATCTTCTCGAAGGCATATTTGGAGATAGCTTCGGCTGCCAGATGGATCTTCTCCCTCACGTATCCTTCGATGCTGCCCTGCAGTTTCCCCTTCGCCTGGGGAGAGGCAGTGACAGTCACACTGGGGCCTGAGAGCCCTGACATCTTTCCCTCCGGCTCACACCACAGCTGGCCATGCTCCACATTCCTACCAGGAGGGAGCACTCCCATCCCACCTACCCAGGGCGCCCTGACTGGGCCTAGCAGCCGCAGGCCCACAGCACATGGTTTGGGAGAGCCCCTCCGCACTGGAGGAGGAAGGGAAGGGAACGGGTCTGTGCTGTACAATTCAGCCAGGGCAGCTCCCATTCCCCCATCCCATCATCATGAGCAGGAGCCAGGATGCACTGCATGGCACAGGCCTTACCCTGAGTCCAAAGGACCCATCACCCCACAGGGCTGGAGAGGAAACCCCGGCAGGGAATAGGCTGGCTCAGAGCCACTGCCATTCCTGTAGCACCTTCCCGCTATGAGGCCTCCAAAGCACTCTCCCACCACCCCACCCATATGGAAGTGCAGTCCCCTCTGGGACGGAACTGGGCACCTGTAACAGCCACACAGAAATGCTGCAAAATAGATGAGAACAGCAGGTGAAGGAGGATCCTCTATGAAACAACTGCAGGGGGTTAGCTCAGCTAAACATAAATTATCTGGGCTTGAATTTGGCCAGGCCACAGGAGCTAACACTCCAACTCTGACAGACAGCAATTGGCAAAGATCTTTAATATGGGCGGTCAGGCCTTTGCCATCTGAGTGGGACAGAGCCCTCCACAACCGCATTGAGGCCAGCGCTGACTGCAGGGGGGAATGTTCCCTGGCGAGTCCCCTGCCCAGCTCCCTGCAGCACAGCGCCCGTAGCTCTGCACTGGGGCCAGACCTGACTGCAGGGGGGAATGTTCCCTGCCGAGTCCCCTGCCCGGCTCCCTGCAGCACAGCTCCCGTAGCTCTGCACTGGGGCCAGACCTGACTGCAGGGGGGAATGTTCCCTGCCGAGTCCCCTGCCCGGCTCCCTGCAGCACAGCTCCCGTAGCTCTGCATCGGGGCCAGACCTGACTGCAGGGGGGAATGTTCCCTGGTGAGTCCCCTGCCTGGCTCCCTGCAGCACAGCTCCCGTAGCTCTGCATTGGGGCCAGTGCTGACTGCAGGGGGGAATGTTCCCTGGCGAGTCCCCTGCCTGGCTCCCTGCAGCACAGCTCCCGTAGCTCTGCATTGGGGCCAGACCTGACTGCAGGGGGGAATGTTTCCTGCCGAGTCCCCTGCAGCATAGCACCCGTAGCTCTGCATCGGGGCCAAACCTGACGGTAGGGGGGAATGTTCCCTGGCGAGTCCCCTGCCTGGCTCCCTGCAGCACAGCTCCCGTAGCTCTGCACTGGGGCCAGACCTGACTGCAGGGGGGAATGTTCCCTGCCGAGTCCCCTGCCCAGCTCCCTGCAGCATAGCACCCGTAGCTCTGCATCGGGGCCAAACCTGACGGTAGGGGGGAATGTTCCCTCGCGAGTCCCCTGCCTGGCTCCCTGCAGCACAGCACCCGTAGCTCTGCATTGAGGCCAGCGCTGACTGCGGGGGGAATGTTCCCTGCCGAGTCCCCTGCCTGGCTCCCTGCAGCACAGCTCCCGTAGCTCTGCATTGAGACCAGCGCTGACTGCGGGGGGAATGTTCCCTGCCGAGTCCCCTGCCTGGCTCCCTGCAGCACAGCTCCCGTAGCTCTGCATTGGGGCCAGCGCTGACTGCAGGGGGGAATGTTCCCTGCCGAGTTCCCTGCCCGGCTCCCTGCAGCACAGCTCCCGTAGCTCTGCATCGGGGCAGACCTGACTGCAGGGGGGAACGTTCCCTGCCGAGTCCCCTGCCCGGCTCCCTGCAGCACAGCTCCCGTAGCTCTGCATTGGGGCCAGACCTGACTGCAGGGGGGAATGTTCCCTGCCGAATCCCCTGCCTGGCTCCCTGCAGCACAGCGCCCGTAGCTCTGCATCGTGGCCAGACCTGACTGCAGGGGGGAATGTTCCCTGGTGAGTCCCCTGCCTGGCTCCCTGCAGCACAGCTCCCGTAGCTCTGCATCGTGGCCAGACCTGACTGCAGGGGGGAATGTTCCCTGGCGAGTCCCCTGCCTGGCTCCCTGCAGCACAGCTCCCGTAGCTCTGCACTGGGGCCAGCGCTGACTGCAGGGGGGAATGTTCCCTGCTGAATCCCCTGCCTAGCTCCCTGCAGCACAGCGCCCGTAGCTCTGCATTAGGGCCAGACCTGACTGAAGGGAGGAATGTTCCCTGGTGAGTCCCCAGCCCGGCTCCCTGCAGCAGGAGAAAGAGGAAGTTGTTGACTCAAATGCAGAGCTGTGTGAAATGGGGGACAGGGTGCGGAGGAGGCGGGAGCCAAGGCAGGAGGGGGGACACGCCAGGTTGAGGGGTGGATATAGGCAGAGGGAGACAGAGGCAGGATACTCTTGAACTTGAGTCCCCCGTCTCTGTATTCATCTGTGATCAGCCAGCAGCAGGAAATCCACCGGCAATGGGAGTCTCATCCCCTGTAGTGCTGGGGCAGAGAGCACCTCGCGAGCGGTTATACCCCTGCTGGAGCGGTGGTTCTGCGAGATGCTGGGTGTAGGCAGTGCTGGTCCCTCTGGACGTGGCCAGGCGCCTCGTGCACATGGGATGTAACGTTTTAATAGCCATGTGTCTCAGGGCTACACATGCACCCCAGCCCCCTTCCTGCTCCCGTGCCATGGGAGGGGGGCGGGGCGGCTGTGACGGTCCCTCGCGGCTCGAAGCCCCTGGTAGCTAAGGGCTCTGAAAGCAGGGACAGAGGGTGGGTCATGGGATCCACACGGACTGCACCATCGCGAAGCACCACAGCTCCGGCCCAGTAAGTAACCGGTCTCTCCGAGTACAGGCCAGCATGGAGCCCGCTGCTGGTGACTGTCAAGCAGTGCCCCTCAAGGCGGGGGAATGAAGGGCTCCAGCTGGCCAGGACTAGAGGACCTGGCTCAGACCGGGCATAGGGTTTGGCAAGGTCCGCGGGTCACTTGCAGGTCCCTGATCCTGGCGCGTGTCTGAAGCAGACGGAAGAGCTGCCTGGGCTCTGAAGGAGAGCGCCAGCGTGTTCGGCGGGGAGGCGCACCAGCCAGCTGGTAACGCAGCCAGGGACAGCCTGTGATCCACTTCGATAGTCTCCGTGAAGAGATGGCTTGGTCCAGTGCTCTGGCAATAAATGGATGGGGGGGTCGGAATGGTTTGGTCAATACAACAAAGCAAAGCCCTGGATGCATCACGCGTGTGGTTTCTTTTCTCCCAGCACCGAGTGCGGCAGGGGGAGGAAGTCTGGCAGTGGACTGGCCCATTCAGATGGAAATCTGAGACCAACTCAGCAGTGAACATCAGCTAAGGTCTCAGCACCACCTTGTCCCACAGGGAGGCTCGACAATATGTCCCTGAAGTCAAAGCCACTAGCAAGACCAACTTCAGAGTGAGGTGGTGCAGGGAACATCCTTAGAGCGGCTCGAACGGAGGCACCACGACTCTCAGGAGGACTGAATGGAGGTCCCAGACAGAGGCAGGTTCTCTGATCAACGCAGGAGTCCCTTGGAAATCTCGATACTGGGGAGAGGGGTGTGTGAAAAGACCAGGCACAACCGCACAGGTGGGCAAGCTGAAATGCTGCAAGGGGTGCGTTAACAGAGCAAAGTGAAGGCCAGCCTGCTTCCAGTGTAACAGGGAGTCCAGGATCTTTGGTACTGAAACTTGGGCTCAGAACAAATTGGGCTGGGCTGCCATATTGAGACCACCTTCCACCTAGATGAGTCCGTTGGTCTGGCAGATATTTTCCTGCATTCGATCAGGATTTCCTAGGCCCAGAGGGAGCAGTGCCTACCCGCAGCACTGAGTCAGCCCACAGCCATGCCATCAGGTGCAGCGAACACGGGTCTGGATGCAGCAGCTGGCCACGGTGCTGCGAGATCAGGTCCAGGAGCTGGACTGGTGGCTTGACGGACATTTGTCACAGGGCTGTGAGCCACAGCTGTCTTGCCCAACAGGGCAATGAGACGGACTGTGGGAGATCACCGTGGGAATCAGGGAGCAGGTGGAATGGGGTGCAGCAGGCTCCGTTCCACTGCAGGAGGACGAGCTCTGGGGACAATCCTGGGCTCAGTCCTTCTTGGGAGCCAAAGTTCTGAGCGTCAGCATCGTCCGTGGTGGCGAAGGGGCTGCTCACAGACTGCTCATGAAACCCTCTGGGTTCTTGCTGGCTGCCATGGAGGATGGTAGGGCCAGCGGCGTCACCTTGTTTGGATGGTGTCGAGTCCAGACCCTGACGGCCTCCAGACGTGTGAGGAGCAGGCCTCCCCTTTTCGATGCTGGGTGTGTCATGCAGGAAGCTCTGCAGGGCTGAATTCCAGTGGACAGGGAGGAATGTCACACCGGCCTGAGCTCCAAGACATTCCCTCCACGCCAGCCGGGGACCAAGTCCCGTGAATCTGTAAGTGACCCAAGTGAGCCCCCAGCCTGAGACATTCGTGATCAGTGTCTTCATCGGTGAGGGGATGGAAAGGGCAACGCTTTCCAAGTGTGTGTGGGGCCCAAGCACCGGCAGCTCTGCCGCGACATGCTGGGGCAGACACGTCCCTGCCTATCTGAAGGCTCAGTGGAGACGAGACTGACCTGAGCCAGACTCAGAGGGACCGCAGCTGGCGTCTGGCATGAAACTTCCTGAGCATGCGTGCTAACATGCGAGCTAGCGCTGCCAGCCATGGCTGTCCTGGCCCCAGCCATGAAGAGTGAGTCCCTGCAGTGCTGGAGCCCACCCTTGGTCATGCATGCCTTTTCTGGCTGGCGTCTACAAGGCTCCTGTGAACGCTGTGCCCAGGAGGGTGAGGCATTACTGTTAGGATCAAGGCCTCTTTGTTAGCCTGAGAGAGAATTTGGGGTTTGATCTTTGATATTCTTACTAACGTGTGAACAAAGACGCTGTGTGTTGCATCTGCCCACTATCGATGGGGTTTATCGCACAATGTGAAAAGACAAGGAAGAGAGTTAAAGTGTTGCTGGGTATGGTGGGAGTTTAATGTAGGAGCATACACTTGAAGGCTGCCCGACTCCTCTCCCAAACCAAGGTTAAGCAACTGGTCAGGAGGGGCAAGGGGAATTGTGTGTGTGCAGGGGGCATAAGAAACACTAAAAGCCAAAGAAACAGTGACCCTGCCCGAAACACAACTTCACTCCCTACCCTTCCCAAGAGGTGGTACTGAAGCCCCCAGACTCAAGGCCCCCCAAGACAGAATATGATCATAAGTTGTAAGGGGTGGGACTAGGGCCGGGCACTACAGGTCAGTTTGGGCCTGCTAAGAAGAAGGAGGGAAGGGAAGAAGGCTCTCCCAGTGTGCAGAGCTCTGGATATGCTTGCTTGATCAACCCCAATTAACATGGCATTGCCTGCACTTCGGACTTCTGGTCTTCTGCCTTCTGTCTGCGGGACAAGGGGCGGGGGTGGGGGAGCAGAGGGGAAGCCCCTAACAGTTATTAATAATAGTTCACCAGTGGGGGGGACAGGGACAGAGCACGTTCCAAGCCTACTGCTGCCGCCTGCTGCGACTTGCCTCCGAGCAGCAAGTCTGTAAGTGCCCTGACTTCGCAGGGGAGCCGCGACCAGCGTGAGGCATTTCCTGGAGACTCTCAGGGCCGCAGGGAGCCTGAATGGTAACGCTCTGATCCCCCACGAACGTCCGGGTCTTCCTGTGGGCCGGCTGGGTGGCCGTGTCCTGAAGCCAGGAGCCATGCACCAGCCCTGGGCTGCAGAGGTGGAACCATGGAGGGAAGTGTTGCTGTCCTGAAGCAGTTCAGTCTCCTCTGGCCATGCATGAAACAAAAGCCCCCTTTTGTCTTCCAGAGACTACGTTCAGCATCCGTTGTCTGAGGTGAGATCGTCCCACGCTCAACGGAACGGGCAAGGCAGCCCCCAAAGACTGGCTCCTGATGGGACCTGCACTGGAGCCAAACACTCCCATCAAGTCTGCAGTGGGGAAGGGTGGGTGACAGAGGATATCACAATAGTTTTTACACGGGTACCGTGGCTGCCTGCCCTGGGAGAAGAGGGGAGCCTGCTGCCTCTGTTGGGGTTTTCTGTAGGGCAGAGGTGGGCAAACTACGGCCCGCAGGACCGTCCTGCCCGGCCCCTGAGCTCCTGGCCCGGGAGGCTAGCCCCCGGCCCCTCCCCCACTGTCCTCCCTCCCCCGCAGCTATGCTGCCGCACGGGCAGTGCTCTGGCTGGCAGGGCTGTGCGCTCATGTGGGGCGGCGCGTCTGCAGACATGCTGCTCTGAGTGGCCTGGTAAGGGGGTCGGGGCAGGGGGGTTGGATATGGGGCAGGGGGTCCCGGGGGGCAGTCAGGGGACAGGTAGCAGGGGGTAGTTGGATAGGGCAGAGGTTCGGGGGGGCAGGGGAGGGGGAACGGGGGGATTGGATGGGGGTGGGGTCCCGGGGGCCCTGTCAGTGGGCGGGGGTGTGGATGGGGTCGGGGCAATCAGGTGACAGGGGAAGTTGGATAGGGGGTGAGGTCCCAGGGGTAGTTAGGGGTGGGGGGGTCCCGGGAGGGGGCAGTCAGGGGACAAGGAGCGGGGCGGGGTTTGGATGGGTGGGGGGTTCTGAGGGGGAGAGTCATGGGGCGGGAAGTGGGAGGTTGGGGCGGGGGCCAGGCTGTTTGGGGGGCACAGCCTTCCCTACCCAGCCCTCCATACAGTTTCACACCCCGATGGGCCCTCAGGCCAAAAGGTTTGCCCACCCTGCTGTAAGGGGTTGGTGTGTAGATTCTCAGGGTGGCTCTGAAGTCATCGAAGTGAGCACTGGGTCGCTTCCTTTGTTGAAGAGCTCTATCCTCCCGAATGGGAGCCTCACATGGTGTCACGGATCCACTGGATTGTCTGTGCTATGCTGTGGCCTTTCCTGAGAGCACCCCGTCAACGTGCCAGACCACAAAGGGCCACCCTTTTCCACAAGGGTTGGCCGTGCACCCTCAACGCCTCCAACACTGAGCCTCCATGCTCCAGCACTCCTGCTTCTCACCATGAGCTCTACCCAGCCAGGCCAACTCAAGCAGAGCCCTGTTCAGAAACTTCCAGCCCCTCAGGGATCTTTGGGCACTACCTGCAGCAGCTCCAGGCAGCCTTTTCCAAAGAGAGCTGGGTTCCCAGTCACCTGGACACAGCCTCAGGAGTGCTTCGGTTAGCAGAGAGAAACACAGGCTAAGACAGGGTTCAGACTGGCCAAGTGCCTCTTTTTCTGTGAGCTGAGCTCTTACCACAGCGGCCTCGCCTTCGCAGAGCCTGCTGAGTTCACCCCTGCCTCCTGCGAGAGCCACCTGCTGTTAAGTGTCCTTTGTTCAGAGGCTGGGACTCCCGCTGTCTTTCAAAATCACCCCTTGATACGGTCAGTTTCAGCCAGTCCTTAATGACCCATTCGCCTCCCCCTAGCCAATTCCACAGACACCTCCAGTCTCCTGCTCTGCTCCCGGCCCGCATTTGAACCCTTCCCTAGTCACTGGCAGGCAGTTCCCAGGCAGTAAGTCACTGCTATGCCCATCTTCAATAACTTCCCAGACGCATCACACACGGCATGCTGCATCTCTCCTGGCATTCCTGAGGCTGACAGGAGGCCCAGCTCCTGGTCAGAGCCAAGGCCTGCCACCTTGTGGCCATGTCAGAGCCTGAACAGCGGCTCTGGCCACCTCTCATGACTCCTTTAAGTCCTCCTGGCACCCTGTGGCACTTCCAGCAGGACGGGGTCACCCTCTCCAGCCCCAGGAAATTAGATCTGGTGAACACCCCCAGCAGTCTGCCGCCCAGCGCTGCAGTGAAGCAGTCGAGGAGACCTCGCGCCTGCACACATCCAGTTTTGGGGGGTCCTTGTCCATTTTGTCTATTTTGATTTTCCCACACTGCTGTAGTTACCCCACAATCCTGGGTTTGGGTGGGAGTCAAAGGGCTCAGTTTTTCAGAGGTCTCTGATCTGACTTCACCTGTTCAGAGGTAGGATGGATAGTGACTGGGGTTTGCCAACCCCCCGACTGGCTCCAGTGTGCTTTCTGTCACAGGTGGAACAGTTCTGACCAGGGCTGACGCAGAGAGGGAGTCAACGTTTGTGAGATTCCTCTCGTATGGCCATCATTTGGATATCCAGGGTCTCCGCCATTGAGCCAGGACATGCTGGAACGCTTCCGTCATCAACTGCTAGGCAAGGGCTGGTCTGACCGCCTCCTCCAGCAAAGACTGGGGCTCCCGGGGTTTCTCCAGTGCTCTCCATCCTGGAGTGCTGACGTCGGGCTCTGGAGACGGTGGTCTGGGCAGTGAAGCCACCGGGAAGAGCTCGATCTCCTCCTCCTAGACATCCCGGAGGGGATCTGCTGGGGAACATGTGGGATGATGAGCCGCACAGAGCCAGTCTAGCATGGTATACAGGTCAGCTCAAAGCCACTCTGGCCTCCTACGAGAGGGGTCCCCGGTATCACCTCTAGGCCTCTGTCAGACAGACGCGGGGAGGCGTCTCTGCTTGGTGCTGGGAAGAAGGCACAGTTTGGTGAGGGTGACGAGGCATATTCCTCGGCCAGTGCCACGGGGAGGTCTCTGCTCCAGCTCTGCGCCAGTGGTGGCCCAGCAGGGATCCCAATGGTTCAGTGAGGGCGTCCCCTGGGCACTCTGTCAGTGCCCCGTGACTTAGCCCTGCTCTCTTGGCAGAGCACGACGGCAGCCTGCCCTCTTCTCCCAATGGGGCGACGTCTCTATGCTTGGAGTCGTGTCTGTCTCTGCTTGGCCCCACACTCGTGCCTGCTGCAGCGATGACAGTGTCTCTGCTGGCACAGGCTCCGTCGGTACCAGTGCCAAAGCAGTAGCCAGCCTTGGTGCTGAGATAGCCGCGGGGGTGCTGACAGTACTGGGGCAAACAGTGTTGATGTCACCCGTGCCGATTTTGCTAAAGTTGTCTTCCTGCCTTCCTGACGCTGCGAGAGCCTGGCATGGGTCTGCTCGCAGGGCACTCGCTGAAGATTAGCCTGTGGGCTCCTTGGAGGGAGGTGGACGTCTCCTCCAGGTCTGAGTGACACGCATTGACTGCTCGAGCAGGTGCATTTCAGCCACGCCTCCCTCGACTTGCAAGTCCTTATCCCCTGTGCACCTAATGGGGAAGTGGCTCTGCCCCAGGCAGAAAAGGCATCGGCCATGTCTGTTGGCAGGGGACCGAGCCCCTAGCAGGAGGGGCTTGGCTTACACCCTGCAGGTTTAGAGTCTAACACATGGTCAGTGCAATGCGCTGCCTCCCGCTGCACAGGGGATGGACAGCGGAAACGTCCACAGGAGAGAGCGGAGCGACACGAAGAGCAGGTGAAGCAGCAGTTTGTCACCGAACTGGGTGTAGAAGAGGAGTCTGAAGGAAGGAGAAAGTCAGCAGGCGAGCGCTCGCCAGGCTCCTTATCTCTGCCACGGGTGGTCTGTAACTTCTGCCTGCTTCGAAACGTACAGTGGAAAGTAGGTCAAGTCATTTTCCATAAAGAATGTTACCAACAGGTGCAAGAGAACCAGAGAGAGACGGAAGTAGCCTGCACCAAGAAGGCCATGCTGATCCAATCCAAGGAGTGTTGACCTTCTAATGGTTAGAAACAGAGATCAGGCCTAATTGGTGGACAAAATAACGAGGGGATGAGCTCTTCCCCCACTGCTCCCCTTGTGGGTCCTTCAAGAGACTTTGGGAGGGGGGGAGAAGACAGACAGAAGGATGGGGAGGAAGAACAGATGGTGACTACTCAACTGAGCTTCACCATCATGGCTGCTACCTCCACCATTTCCAGGGACCCTGGGCCTTGGTCATCCTGCCCTTAGAGGCGTCCTGACCAGAACAGGCCAGACAGAGATCCAGACAACATCGCCACCTCCACCGGCCATAGCCGAATCCCAGATACCACCTGGGATGAAGCAGGATTGGACTTTAACAGCAGCAGCAGCAGCAGCTCCAGCTCATCGCAACGCACTTCTTTTCTGCCCATAACGACATCCGATAGCGTCGAGAGAGGGTCAAACAGCTGGGTGATTTTCCTTCTAAAACCCTCTCCGGCTACAGGGCAAGGGAACAAGGGATGCTGTTGGAAGGAAAGCCTGACTGAATGCTTTATATTTCAAACGCTTTAACTGTTTGTCCTTCTTTTCTGTAGCTGTAATAGCAGGTGAACAGGCTGTTTAATGGGGTGTTTGCCCTGGTTCTGGGCAGGCTGAGGTCTCTGGATACCAACCCCTGTCCTGCCCCCGGTTCAAAACTGTTTAATGTTGGACGGTGGCTGGGTTCTGTTACCACCTTTGGCCCATTTGCTCCATCTAAATTAATACAACAGTGGTGCGAGGGAACCGAGGGAGGGCTGCTGACTCGGCAACCAAGCAAATGCCACTTTGATGTCAATATGTGCCACATGAAGGCCCAGCCCCATGGCCCCAGCTCTCCAGGCGTCCCGACTAGACCTTGGGGTCTCTCACCACATGGAACATGTTAACACTGAGCAGCACTGGGTACAAGACAGCCCTTGTCAAAGAACTCTCACGCTACAAGATCACAATCCCTGGCACCACAAAGTGATTATCACTGTGGAAGAGGCAACCTTCCTCCACTCCAGTGCTCCACACCCAGTTCCAGACGTGTCACTTGTTATCAGACACCGCGAGCGCAGTCCTTACCCTCCCAGAACCTCACTTCTCCAGCCCTACACAAACCCCAAAGGTTTTAAACTACAACAATTCAGCCCTCAGGAGTCTGAGCAGTTGTGGCCACAGGCAGAGAACTGGAGAGACCAAGGTGCCCCCAGGGCTGTGGCCCCTGCAGTGGCAGAGAACTGATCAGGTCAGACATGCCCAGATGATCCCAGCAGGCGATCCAAGCCCCACACTGCAGAGGGAGATGAAAAATCCCCAAGGCCCCTGCCAACCTGACCTGGGGAAAATTCCTTCCCGACCTCGAATCTATCCATCAGTTTGACCCTGAGCCTGTGAGCAAGACCAGCAGCTGGGCACGTAGAAAGGATTCTCTGCACCACCCCAGAGCAATGGGCCACCCCGCGTAGTGTTCCATTTCCAGCAGTGGCCAGTCTCTGATGCTTCAGAGGAAGGCGAAAAAAACAGAATCCATCCTGCCACTTGTGCATTGAGGGGAAAATTCCTTCCTGACCCCCTGCAGGTCAGTGGCCAATGACACAAAGCATGAGATCTGAATATAGTCACTGCCACAATGCAGAGCTGCAGGTGTTACGAGCACACGGAAATCACTGCAGGCAGTCCTGTTCTGCTGCCTTCTCTGAGGATGCATCTACACGGCACCGCTCCTGGGGCAGCACGTAGGTTAAGGTAGGTACACGCTGGCTGTGTCCACACTGTGATGTGTAACTGCACGTATCGGTAAAAGGCCCTGGCAGGTGGGAGGCAGCAGGGAGCTGCGGGAAATGTTCCCCACTGTAGGGAAAGATTCCTGCAACAGAGCTGCCGGAGCCTTCCCCCACTGCTTCCCAGCTGCCGGAGCCTTCCCGCACTGCCAGAGCCTTTCCCCACAGCTTCCCTGCCGCCGGAGCCTTTCCCCATTGCTTCCCCAGCCGCCAGCGCCTTTCCCCATTGCTTCCCCACTGCCAGAGCCTTCCCCAGCTGCCAGAGCCTTCCCCAGCTGCCTCCCATCCACTGCCAGAGCCTCTCCCTGCAGCAGGGTAGGAGTCCAGCGGTGGGACACTACAATGCTAAGAACATCAGCGTGGATGGGGTGCTGCGTGGGCGAGCCCAGCCGTGTAGGGTACGTGCCCCGGTGCGTACCCCCAGAGGTCAGGAGGGTCTGCACTCACCTGAGCAGAGCTCCCTGGCCACAGTCCTAGTTATACCAGTGCTGGGGGCTGGCTGTGGATGTATTCTACATGCAGTGTGCAGTGCAGATGTACCCTGAAGTTCCTCTGGTCCTGATGACCCTACATAACTCAGTGTCACCGGCACATTCTGTCCCTTCACTGCTCACCCAATTCCCATCATCAATAAATACATTAACGAGATCTAGTTCAGCACCTCAAGGCCTCCGTTTGCCTTCAGCCGTGATGGAAGGTGACCATTTACTCTACGCTGTGTCCTGTCTCCTGACCAGTTTCTGATCCCTGGCAGTATCTGCCTCAGCCCACAGCGACTTAGTGTCTTTACAGCCTCTTGAACAGGCCCCTCCTGTAGCCCTGGTGAACCCACAGACCCCTCTGTGGCTTCCTGCTCACCTCCTCCTCTCTCAGGGTGCTGGACAGGCCTGAGATCTCTTTCTTGAGGTACTTAATGGCATTGCCCATGCTGGCGGAGAGGGGCCGGCACTGGTTCAGGAAACTGCAGAGAGGAGACAAACGCTGAGGGGCACGGACTGGAGCCAGATCTGGGGGCAGAGAGCACTCAGTGCTGGGGGGGGCAGGCAGCACCCCCAGGGCGGGGGAGTGCCTGGGCTCATTAATGGGGATTAGCAGCTTTTCAGCATCTGCAGAGAAGCCCCTGCCCAGTAATACCCAGCCTGGGCCTGGCGGGGAGCAGGAACGGCAGGCTGGGGGAGAATGGCAGCGCCAGTGGAGATGACCAGCCCGGACTGGGGGGGGCCAGGGGAGAACCACAGGCACAGTACCCATATGAACTGCAGCCCCAAGAACCCCTCCCTTGGAAGATCCTGCCGTCCCATCTCTCTCGGCCTCACCTGATGTAGGGCTTCAGCCTGGCCACCAGGTCTCTTGAGAGCTCCTCGCTGGGTGGTGTTGAGTAATCCCGGATCACCTGGAACGAGCAGGGCAAGAGACCATGACACCCAAGCACCGGGACAGGGTATCCCGGCTTGGCAGAGGAGTGGAGGGGGCAGGCAGCCGGGGCTCATCTAGGGAGAGCAGCAGGTACCCAGGCGTGTTAACTGGGAACATCTCCCAGGAGCAGGCATGGGCGGAGGGGACATGGAGAGAGACTGGGCTGGTGTGGGGCGGAGGTGGCCTACCCGAGCCCATGCTAGCACAGAGTGCTGTCATGGGGCGAGGGGCAGGGCGAGCTGGGAGGGGGCAGCTGGGACAGGTTCTGAGGAGGCGGAGAAGAAGGGAGGTGCTGAGCTAGTGGTGAACTGGGCTGGGCTGGGCGGCGAGGTGATCAGATAAAGGAAGATGAGAAGAAGGAGCTGGGAAGTGCAACGGAGGGACAGAGGGAAGGTTTTAGGGCCCGAGGAGCAGAAGAAAGCAGAGCTGGGTATGTGAACAGGCCCTACCAGAGACGGGAGGGCATGGGAATAAAAACTACAGACGTGCTGGAGAAAGTATCAGGGAAAGATACTTGGTGAAAAGGGAACTGATCACAAAGCAGATCCTGAAACCAGCAAACGAGAAGCCTGCCCACCCCAGGCCTGCAGCGTATGGACTGAGCGTGACAGGTACTGAAGGAAATGCGCCCAATGGGCAGGTGAGGGCCCACTAGGTGCAGGAAGCCCGCTTGTGGATACACGCCGTGGGAAGAGATACAGCCGCAGGACAGCGACTCTAAGGAGAACGGCAAGCTGAAGAGAGGCAAAGAGCAGGACAGCCAGCGTGGAGCTGGACTTCCAGCCCAGGGGAGGAAAAGTTCATTCTCCGGAGTGACCCGGACTGTCGCTGATCCAGCTCCGTGTTCTTGGACAGCGTGAGGAAGAGCCGCGTGTGCGAGGCCAGTGAGTGGGGACCCAAAAGCTTATCGTCACAAGCAGTGAGTACTCGCTAACGGTCTAGATATTTCTGCGCCTGGTACAGTGGTGGGGTTTTCCCTTATAAACTTTTAAAAATGTAAACGATCCATTTTGTCTTGGTTTGCCTCTGCTCAGTCAGCACAGCCTGCCTCGCCGGTCACTGCAGAGGGGCATTGGCAGAGCGGGAGAGCAAGGCTTCCAGACAGCGGGGGGTGGGGCAGTGGAGGGTTGGGGGGCTTGGAGCTGGAGCACCGGCAGAGCTGGGGGGCGGGGCAGGGGGCACCCGCAGTGCTGTGGGGGGAGGGGGGCAATTAGTCAGGCTCCGTGGCGGGCAGGTGCCAGCAGCCCCACCCATTCTGCCCCCAGGCTGGGCTGCGGCACCACGCAGGGCCTGGCCTCACCAGCCCAGGGAGCCGGCAGACGACAGACTGGCACAGCCCGAGGGAGCGAGGGGCCCGGGTCCAGGCCCCGAGCCAGGGCAGGACGCTGCCTCTCAGCCTGCGCCCCTGGGGGGAGCCGGCACTGGCGCTGCGGGGGGTCAGCGGTACCTGTTTGAAGACTTGCAGCAGGGCGAGGCAGCGTGCATTGGAGCCGTTCAGCAGCCCCTGGGAGTACTGCAGGCCGAGCCGCACCACGGCGGGATGGATCACCGTGGAGGGGATGCTGGGGACACAGGGCACAGATGAGAGGCCTTGGAGCTGGGAGGCTCCACCAGTGAGGAAGGGGAAGGACCCTACGGCCCCCAGTGCTGGGTCACCTCCCCAGAGCTTCCATGGTGAGCCCCCAAGCGATCAACCTGCCAGTGAGAGGCACATGTGCCCTTCATGAACCAGGCCACCCCACACACACACCCAGGGTATCCCCATCAGCTCCCCACAGGGCATCCCCGTCACCCCGTAACCCCTGCGGACACCCAGGGCATCCCCATCAGCCCCCCCCGCACCGAGGGCATCCCTGTCACCCCGTAACCCTGTGGACACCCAGGGCATCCCCATCATCTCCCCAGGGCATCCCCATCACCTCCACACCCACCCAGGGCATCCCTGACACCTTAACCCCCCACACCCACCTAGGGCATCCCCATCACCTCCCCCCAAGGCATCCCCATCACCACCACACTCACCCAGCACATCCCCGTCACCCTGTAACCTCTGCGCACAACCAGGGCATTCCAGACACCCCCCTGCACACACCCAGGGCATCCCCATCAGCCCTGCACACACCCCCAGGGCATCGCCATCACCCCATAGCCCCCACGCACACCTAGCGCATCCCCATCACCTCCCCCCAGCACATCCCCGTCACCCCTACACCGCATCCCTGTCACCCCCTAACCTCCGCGCACACCCAGGGCATCCCCATCAGCCCTGCACACACACCCAGGGCATCCCCGTCACCCCATAACCCCCATGCACACCCAGGACATCCCTATCACCCCGTAACCCACCCAGGGCATCCCCATCACCCCTCCTCCCCACAACACACCTCCAGCATATCCCCGTCACCCTGCCACGCACACACCTGGGGCATCACCCTTTGCCCCACACTTGTCCCAGGCCAGGATTCCCTATTTGTCACATATTCCCCTAACCATCCAGGTTACCGCGTCCCCCAAACACCCCTACACACAGTAATAGGGTGCCCCCCTCACCCCATACCTCTCCAACACACACTGGGTGCCCCCTTCATTCCATACCCCCCCCCCCACACACACACACAGCCAGTACGTCCCCCGCCCCATACCCTCCCCACATGCGGCAAATGGGATGTCCCGGCCAACCCACCCCAACTGGCCAGGGCTCACCCTTCACCCTGTAGCCCCACCGGGGCAGCAAGACCTGCCCCTGGGGTGGGCACACAGAGCTGGGCAGCCCACAGCAACAGGGCGTCGCCCCAGCTGGGGCTCACCAGCTTCCCCTCATCCAGGAAGGACACACGGAGGCCAGGCTGCGTGGGCACAGCCCAGCCCAAGAGCACAGGCTGCAGCAGACATCTTCACCAGCCTCAGGGCCGGGCGGGGAGCACAAACCTCATCTGCTGGGTCAGCGGCCTCTTCCGGCTGTACTGGTGCAAGTGGGAGAAGAGATTGACTTTGGAGCCATAGTCTGGCCTCAGAGGAACCTGGCATGGAAATTTCAGAGCACGCTGCTTCAGTGCAGGTCGGCAAAGGCCCTCTGCCAGACACAGCCTGCCCATGGCACACTCCCACCCCGGCTCACCCCTGCTGGGCACTGCCCCCCTGCCCCTGCCCAGCAGGCACAGCCTGCCCATGGCACACCCCCCACCCTGCCCTCTCCCCTGCCAGGCGCCGCCCATCTGCCCCTCCCCCCTTCCCCTCCCCAGCGGCACAGCCTGCCCATGGCACACCCCCCACCCTGCCCTCTCCCCTGCCAGGCACTGCCCACCTGCCCCTGCCCCCTCCCCCATGGGCACAGCCTGCCCATGGCACACACCTCCACCCCTGCCCCCAACCCCGCTGGGTGCCGCCCACCTGCCCCTGCCCCCCCCAGACACCACCCACCTGCCCCCTTCCCAGTGGGCACAGCCTGCCCATGGCACATCCCCCACCCCTGACCTCACCCCTGCCAGACACCGCCCACCTTCCTCCTCCCCAGTGGGCACAGCTTGCCCATGGCACACTCCCCACTCCTAACCCGCCGGGCACAGCCCCGACACCCCCTCGCTTGGCATAGCCAACCTGCCCATCAGGAGGTGAGCCAGCGATTAGGGCCTAAGTGTCTGTAAAGGATCCACATACACATTGATATCACATGCTGCTTAGGAACCTACATGAACAAGCACCTGGCCAATGTAAGCTACACAACAGGGTGCCTGGGATTACCCTTTGGGGAGCAGTACCAAACACAGCCATCTGGCTTACTTGGAACCGTCCCTGATATCTAGGCACAGAACAGGGACAGGGCGACGACAGGTCACGGCAGCCCCGCCGAACAGAGCCAGCGAGGCAGGGCCCCAAAGCCCCTGACCAGCATGGAGACAGGCTGGTTATCGTTAATAAGCAGATGAGTGAGTTCCCTCACTTGGCGTGAAGAGAGACCCTTAGTTTGGGTCACAGCCGAACGCAGCCAGGGAGGGGGCGGGCAGAGCCCCTGGGTATAACAGAATGCGCTGAGATGGAAGGATCTGCATCCACACACCTTGTCTGTACCCACAGCCACCCCACCCGCCTGCCCCATGCCCCTATCTCCTGCCCCTGACCCCCGCTGGGCACAGCCTTCTAGCCCACTACGCCCGCCCACCCCAGGCGTCCCCCTTCACGGAGATGAGACCACACGGCATGTGGCAGTGCCCGGGCACCCTGTACCTGCTGCCGTTCCAGCTTCTTCGCCAGTCTCCTCTGTGCTGCTGGGTCGTCCACCTGCACGTGCTCCGGTACCCGCTTCACCACTGGCAGGAGCAAGGAGAACAGGCTGAGCTGGGGGCTAGGGCATGACCCTAACACGGAGCCACCCAGGCACCGGGGGAGGGGCACAACCACACTCCACGGGGACCAAGGCATCCTGGAGGGGCAGGGGGCAACAAAGAGCATGGGGACCCGGGAAGGGGGTGGGGGACGAGGGCAAAAGCACAATCACAGCGACCTGGGCACAGGGGAGATACGGCAGCACCATCCAGGGGGCGCTGAGCTAGACCCCCCCCTCCACGCCAGCTCATCCAGGGGATGCTGTGTCAGACCCCCTGCCAGCTCACCCAGCCTCACCCAGGGGACACCGCTCTGGGCCCCCTGCCAGCTCATCCAGGAGGCGCTGAGCCAGAACCCCCACCAGCTCACCCAGCCCTACCCTGGGGGTACTGCCCCGGGCCACCCACCGGCTTACCCAGCCCCACCCAGGGGTCGCTGCCCTGAACCCCCATCGGTTCACCCAGCCCACCCAAGAGGCGCTGCTTTGGACCCCGAGCCCTGCACCGCACCCCTTTGAGCCCACAATGCTGAGGAGGGGAATGCCTTACTGGACTGGGGCTCGCTGGGTGGCAGCCTGGGCTTGGCCGGCGCAGCTGCCGGGGTCGACTCCACTTTCTTGGTTTGTTTCAGGGCGCGGTCAGCCTCCTGCTTGGCCCGGCGCTCTGCTCGCAGCTCCGCCTTGCTCTTCCCTACCGCCGGCTTCTCGCTGCCAGCCAGGCCTTCGCTGGGCACTGGGGCCAGCATGGGGGGCGCAGCCCCTACAAGAGGAGAGACCGGTCAGCTTGCAGGAGCCTCCTGCACCCCCAGGATCCAGAGAGCACACGGCCCATGGCGGGAGGGAGAGGGGGGCGCAGTGGTCAGAGCACGCGACGAGGATGCAGGAGACCAGGGGTCATGTCCCTGCTCCACCACAGACTGGCCAGGCACTGGGTCCCCAGTTCCCACCAGTAGCATGGGGACAGTAGCCGGGCTGTGCCATGGCTGGTCGGGTGTGCCCCAGTCAGAGGTGGAACCCAGACGGACAGACAGAGAGCTCATAACCCAGGGGCCACGTGCAAATGAGCAAAGGCTTGGGACAAAGTGGGAATTTTTTGTAATATTTTATGAGCCCTGTTTGTGCCTCAGTTTCTCCCTGTGCTGCATCGTTACTGAGTGGGTGGAAAAGGGCTGTGTGCTCTCAGGGCAGGGGGAGAGCTGCCCAGGCCCCCTACCAGCGGCAACAGTGGCAGCTCCAAGGGGGAGAAGATCACGTCCCACCTCTCCACAGGGCAGCTGAACACCACTCCCCAGCGGAGAGCAACACGCGGGCGGGGGGATAAGCGTTGGCTGCTGGAAGCACTGGCGGGGGCTCGGACCAAGGAGTGAGCCGGAGCCAGACAGAGCTTGAACCCCGGGGTCGCTGCGGCTGGCTGGGCGCTGGCTGCCCAGAACGGACTCTGCTGGAACCACTTCTCTGTGTGCCAGGCCACGGATACACCCGCCTGTCTGCCCGCGCTGGCTGGGTGTCCCTGCAGACGCTGGCGGGGGGGGGTGCTGCTCCCCCAGATGGGGCACATCTCCCCCAGGGTCTGTCCCAGACTCGCTGCCCAGGGCTCCCGGGGTGGGGCAGGGGGCTGCAGGCCCAGGGGCCCAGTCTCAGGAGGCGGCGAGGCCGCGTGGCTCACCCTGGGGGAAGAGTGAGACCCCGGGGGTCTGGGTCACTGCAGGCCCCTCCCAGAGACTGTTCCCAGGCTGGGGGCTTAGCACCGGCCCTGGGGGTCGGTGACAGGGGCGCACTGAGAAGGGGCAGCCCCCCGCTGTACCTGGCGGCTGGCCCTGCGGGTGCCCAGGGAGGGAGGGCTCAGCTGGCTGCCCCTTCTCGTCTCTCCGCTTCTTCTTCTGCTGCTTCTTCTCCTTCCGCAGCTGCAGCTTCTCCTCCTTGGAGAGCTCCTGGGCCTGGGGGGGCCACGAGTCAGCCCGGCCCCCTGTGGGCAACCTGCCCCTCCCCCGGCTCTGGGGGCAGCCCAACCCTGCCCCCCGCCGGCCGCCCAGCCCCCTCCTGCAGCCAGACCAACCCCCACCCCGGGGACAGCCCCCTGCCGGCCCCCCAGTCCCCTCCTGCAGCCAGACCAACCCCCACCCCGGGGGGCAGCTCCCCACCCAGCCCCCCAGCTCCCTCCTGCAGCCGGACCAACCCCCACCCCGGGGACAGCCCCCTGCCGGCCCCCCAATACCCTCCTGCAGCCAGACCAACCCCCACCCCGGGGGGCAGCCCCCCGCCGGCCCCCCAGCCCCCTCCTGCAGCCGAACCAACCCCCACCCCGGGAGCAGCCCCCAGCCCGGCCCCCCAGCCTCCTCCTGCAGCTGGACCGACCCCCACCCCGGGAGCAGCCCCCCGCCGGCCCCCCAGCCCCCTCCTGCAGCCAGACCAACCCCCACCCCGGGGACAGCCCCCTGCCGGCCCCCCAGTCCCCTCCTGCAGCCAGACCAACCCCCACCCCGGGGGGCAGCTCCCCACCCAGCCCCCCAGCTCCCTCCTGCAGCCGGACCAACCCCCACCCCGGGGGCAGCCCCCAGCCCCCCACTGCCGCCGGACCGACCCCCACCCTGGGGCCCCTCACCTGTCCGTCTGCGGGCGTCTCGCGGCTCGGCAGGGGGCCGGCCCCTGAAACAGAAGAGCGGGGCGTGAGGGGGCTCGGGGGGCGATTCGGGGGGGCTCGGGGGGTGATCCCAGGGAGGGCTCGGGGGGGCTCGGGAGGGCGATCCCGGGGGGGCTCACGGGGCGGCTGGGGGGGCGATCCCGGGGGGGCTCGGGGGGGCTCGCGGGGCGATTGGGGGGGCCGATCCCGAGGGGGGGCGGTTGGGGGAGGCGATCCCGGGGGGGGGCTCGCGGGGCAGTTGGGGGGGGATCCTGGGGGGGTCTCGCGGGGCGGTTGGGGGGGCGATCCCGGGAGCGGCTCGTGGGGCGGTTGGGGGGGCCGATCCCGGGGGGGGGCGGTTGGGTGAGGTGATCCCGGGGGGGGCTCCCGGGGCGGTTGGGGGGGATCCCGGGGGCGGTTGGGGGGGCGATCTAGGGGGGGTCTCGTGGGGCGGTTGGGGGGGGCGATCCCGGGGCCGGCGGTTGGGGGGGCCGATCCCGGGGGGGGTCTCGCGGGGCGGTTGGGGGGGGCGATCCCGGGGGCGGCTCGCGGGGCGGCGGGGGGGGGCGATCCCAGGGGCGGCGGTTGGGGGGGCCGATCCCGGGGGTTGGGGGCGGCGGGGGGGGCGATCCCGGGGCGGGGGGGGACCCGGCCCGCCGCTCGCTCTCACCGCTCCGCCCGCCCCGCTCCGCCATCGCTGCAGCCTGCGCGGGGCCCGGCCGCTCACAGCGCCGCCCCCGGCCGGAGGGGGACCCGCGCCGCGGGAGGGGTGACCCCCGCCGGGCTCTGCGGGTAAATCCCCCCCCGGCCGGCCGGGCGCTGGGGGGTAAATCGCCCCCCCGCTGGGCTCTGGGGGGAAATCCCCCCCCCGGCCGGCTGGGCTCTGGGGGGTAAATCCCCTGCTGGCTGGCTGGCTGGCTGGGTGGGGGAGGCCCCCCCGGCTGGGTGGGGGAGGGGTGAACGCCCCCCCCCCCCCGCTGGGCTCCCCACCCTCTGCCAGGAGCTCATCGCGAAAGCTTCGGCCACATCTGCCCCGCTAAAGGCCTGTCCTGGCCCCCGGGACCCGCCGGCTGCCGCCAGCCGGGGCCTTGCGGCCCATGTGGAGCGTGGCTCCCGTCTCCCCCACAAGCCCCCAGCCAGATTTGCTGCTTCGCGGCCGCACTGGCCCATGACCCCTGCAGCCTGCCCCACGCCATGGGGGGAGACGAGCGCCCGGCGATGGGTCTCCAGGGGAAGCTGCAGAGCGCAGCTCATGGGCCATGCTAAATGCAGGGACGATGCCCGCTTGGGTCACAGAGCCCCAGCCTCTCTGTCCACTCCAGCCGCAGGCAGCTTCCCTGCATCCCCGCCGGCTGCCCTGCCCCGTCCCTTGTGCCCCGTGTGCTTCGGGTCGCCACCCCCCGGTTTCACCAGGGTCTCCCGGAATCGGCCTCAATCTCCCAGGGGCTACTGCAGCCAAACAGGGAGATTTTAGGCTGCTAAAAGTCCATCGGCACGGGGGGGCTAAGGCAGGCCCCTGCCTGCCCTGGCCACATGCTGCTCCCGGAAGCAGCCAGCACATCCCTGCAATCCCTGGGGGGCAAAGAGGATCTCGGCAGACACCACCGGTGTGGTGCTCTGCTCTATCCAATGTTGAGAACAGTCGGCTGCGTGCGTGCGTGTGTGTTCTCCCCGTGTGCTGCCCCGGCTCTGCGCAGATCGCTGACACAGCAGACCCCAAGAGAACCCCCAATGACCACAGACTCCAATAAGGTACGAAGGCAGCCAGCCAGGTTTATTGTCAAAAGAAACACAGTCTCTAGCTCCCTGGATCAGATGTCTACAGTTCTGTTAGTCCCTATGTGCTCCTTGACAATGGACACAGCTCAGTCCCTGGCGGGATTCTCCACTGCCCCCTAGGCCGGACAGAGAGACCGCCCCAGGGATGCATCTTATGCACAGGTACAGACAAGTTACACATCACTTCTGACGTATCGAGGTGCAACCCCTCTCACGGAGTCCCCGGGCGATGCTCTGGACCTGCTCCCCATGAAGCCAGGCAGGACTCTGGGGCAGTCTCCTCTCTGGGAGCAGCCTGTCTGCAGGACACACAGCTCACCCAGCTTCCACCTTCCTGGGTCTGACCTCGGAGCATTCAGCATCCTCTGCCCCTCCGTGCGCTTCCCACAGCCAGTCCGCTCAGGTGGGGCTCCTGGGGAAGCCAGAGGGTCCTGCCCCCCAACTTCGCAGTCAGACGTGACTCTCAGCCAGCCAGTAACACAGAGGTTTATTAGACGAGAGGAACATGGTCTAAAACAGAGCTTGTAGGTGCAGAGAACAAGACCCCTCAGCTGGGTCCATTTTGGGGGGCAGTGAGCCAGACAACCCCATCTGCCCTTCAGTCCACGTCCCCAGCCAGCCCCAAACTGCAACTCCCCCCAGCCCCTCCTCCTCTGGGCTTTGTCCCTTTCCCGGGCCAGGAGGTCACCTGATTCCTTTGTTCTCCAACCCTTTAGCTCTCACCTTGCAGGGGGGAAGGGCCCAGGCCATCAGTTGCCGGGAAATAGGGTGTCGACCATTCTCTGTGTCCAGACCCCTGCACACACCTGCCCTCTCGGGCTCTGCAATGATCATACACCCTTCTCCCACCCCCTAGATACTTAAGAACTGCCTAGGGGAAACTGAGGCATCCCCACACTATTCAGAGGAAACATTAAGAACAGTCCCACTTCATCACATCTCTCCCCCCTTCGAGATCGAACTGAGCGGGGTCACTTTAGCTGTTGACCTGGGGAAGTTCGAAGCCACCAACGTTCCCATGGACGCCCCAGCATCTCTCCCATTCCTTGGTAGGAGTTACACCAGGCCCTTCCAGTTTCACGCCCTCCCTTAGGTCGGGGGTGGTCGATAGCACTCGCAGGCTGCATGTGGGAAGGTTTATGCGGCACGTGCCCTTTGGCCACCCCCAAAACCCCAGGGGGTCAAACTGGGATTGGGTCTTCTCCCCAACAAGCTGGCCAAACACAGCCACTTGGTTATAGGACTGTTTAACTTTCTTAACAGCTTTCGCTCCATCTGAGACCTTCTCAAAGCTATCCACACTGGATCCTTCAACAGGAAAGTCAGTGGATCCATTCACAACAGAAAATTTCTGGCTGTTAGGAACTGAAACTTTCTTGATTAAATCATTTTCACACCCTTCAGTTGCAGTAAACTGCTTGCAAAGACTCCATGAGGATTCCTTTCCCTAGGGCTTTTCTATGCAACAATTCACCCCTCACAGAAATGATGCCCTTATCCTCTTCACCTAGGGCTTGCTCTAGGGGAACACTTTCCTGAGCAACAACAGACTCTTTCTGGGTCTCCCTTACATCCAGAATTACCTCTGGCCTGTCCGGTGGATTCCTACACAGTCCCCTTTCAGGCGAACTTACAGACTCCCTAGATAAAAGGTCAGAAGCATTCTCCTTCCCTTTGCCACACACAAGTTCAGGAATCTTTTCCTTCTTGCTACAGGTTTCCACACCCTCAGTAGGTAACACAATCACATCACCTTCATTCTCTCCTTGTGCCCTGGCTAGGATCTCACCCTGATTAGACAGAGTTGCGACACCCTTTCCCAACAACACACTAGCAACAGGCAAAATACAAGCACCAGAATTGTCTGGGCTCTGGGATTTTACATAGACACTAACTGGATGCGACCTAGTTACAGGGCCATTCTCCCGAGCAGACACAAACTTAGGACCCTTCCCTTCCTGGGCTTTAGCTGAATCCAGAACCAACTCTGAGACAACTGCACGACCCTCAACCATCACAGGCTGAAAGGCCCCTTCTGTCTGCTCCACCGACGAAGAGCCGGACACACTTTCTCCTTTCCCAGACACCCAGCTTGGGATCTCTTTCCCCTTGTCCCGGCACACAGGGCTGGTCACAGACAACTGCTTGGAGACCGGGGAAGCTCCCTCCATAGGCAAGTCAATACCCCTGACAGACACAGGCACATTTCTTTCACTGTCACACTTCTCCACCCAGCTAACAGGTAAGGTCCAGGGACACTCATCTTCCACTCTCCTGTCCTTCCCACCCTGCTGACTAGACACAGCCATCAGCTCACAAGGCTGCCTAGGCTCATCCAGACTTTCCTTACCCAGCACCTTGCCACTCCCAGCAGATGCCCTGCCCTGCCTGTGTCTCCCCCCACTCAGCTGGGGTCTCAGCTCCCACTGTGCTCAGCGCTGCCCTTGCTGTCCCAGGGGGGTAGGCAGCGAGCTCGCTGCTTTCCTCACTGCATCAGAGCCAGCCTGAGCCCCCTCTCCGGTGTGCAAGGGGGGTGGGGAGCATCTCTCAGTCCCACCCAGCCCCAGGGGTCTGGTTACAGGCAGGCAGGTAGCCTGAGTCTAGCAGCTCCTCCCTGCTGCCAGCCAGGTCATCTGAATTTTCACTGACCATTTCCATCTCCGCCGATTGGTTCCCTGGATTCAAATTCAAACCCTTGGCAGTTACCGGAGCAGGGCCTGGATCCTGTCCCAGAGAGACACAGTCGCCCCACAACAGGTCTCACAGCCAATATCCTGGAGAGCCCCAACGACCAGCCAGCCCCACCCCTCCTGGGTCTGCACAGGGATCTGGGCCATAGGCAGGGCGAGGGGCTTCGTCCCTGGGACCCTCACCCAGCTCACACAGCCCCTCAGCATCTGAGGCTGCACCACCCAGGGCCTGACAACAGTTCTCTCTGTCCCAGGATTTCGCC
This sequence comes from Natator depressus, assembly GCF_965152275.1. Taxonomy (NCBI): domain Eukaryota; kingdom Metazoa; phylum Chordata; order Testudines; family Cheloniidae; genus Natator; species Natator depressus. The sequence goes on along the minus strand of NC_134236.1, from coordinate 851,659 downwards.
ACCCCAGGAATGTCTCCCCATTGACCATCCCCTTCCGCTCCCACTGGAGGTCCGAGGGGCTTGGCCCCAGGAAACTCCACACAGACATATAGGTTGGGGTCAGGAGTGGGAGCCTGTCCACCTCCCCACCCATCTGGCTGACGGAGTCTGTGGCCTTGGGATCCAGCAAGGGAACTAGACACCGGGGCTTTTCTGCAGGGTCCCCCTCGTTCAAATCTCCAGCCTGCTCAAAGGCAGTGAGGTGGGCATCCACATCCCCCCCTCCTTAACCAGGGGCAGCAATTTAGTCTCGAGGTTCCCTGCGGAACTGGCACCCCGGGGTCTATCCCCACTCACCCCTGGGGGGTCCCCTAGGCCTCTCCGCTCCCCCACCGCCAGTTCATGCTGCTGCTGCTTCTGCAGCTCTTTCTCGGGCTCTCGCTGTCTCTCACAGTCCTCTTGCTCTCCCGGACTCAGCTCCAATCCTGTCCGTCTCCGATCTCCCAATGGGGAACCCGATCGTGAAGACCCTCGTCTGGTCGGGGACAGGAGTCTTGGGGATGCCTGGCTCCCACTCCAGCTGCTCCCAGATCCTGCTATAGCCCCATTTGGGTCAGAAATCTGTTCCTTAGAGCGGTCATCCTCCTCCAGCTGCACGATGAACTGTGCTTTGGTGAACTTTCCAATGCTCAACCCTCTCTTTCTGCACAGGGTTACAATGTCCTTCTTAAGGAGACGGTGACAGGCCATCACTCCGCTCTTCCCAAGTTGTTGTGGACTCACAGGCCTGTGTGCTCTCAGCTCCCCACGGTTTCCAGGGAGAACCCCTAGTGTGCCAGCCCTTCTCGAGGTCACCACCTCTTTGCCAGGGTCGAGCTGCAGACTCCTCCGCCCCTGGGACCGCTCGCTGAATCACACACTCCCAGGGGTTAACCACCCCCCGACACCGCTCCTCTCTGAGCCTTCAGCACGCCTGGTCCTCATCAATCCCCCTTCGTTTTACTGCTCCCCCGTCACTTACTGCAGGAAGCGCCATCCGCGGGGTGCAGTAGATCCCACCGCTGCCACCAGTTGTCACGGAGTCCCTGGGCAATGCTCTGGAACTGCTCCCCATGAAGCCAGGCAGGACTCTGGGACAGTCTCCTTTCTGTGAGCAGCCTGTCTGCAGGACATACAGCTCACACAGCTTCCACCTTCCTGGGTCTGACCTCGGAGCATTCAGCCTCCTCTGCCCCTCCGTGCGCTTCCCAAAGCGAGTCTGCCCAGGTGGGGTCCTGGGGGGGCCAGAGGGTCCTGCCCCCCAACTTCGCAGTCAGACATGACTCTCAGCCAGCCAGTAAAACAGAAGGTTTATTAGATGACAGGAACATGGTCTAACACAGAGCTTGTAGGTGCAGAGAACCGGTCCTCAGCTGGGTCCATTTTGGGGGGCAGTGAGCCAGACAACCCCATCTGCACTTCACTCCATGTCCCAGCCAGCCCCAAACTGAAACTCTCTCCAGCCCCTCCTCCTCTCGGCTTTGTCCCTTTCCCGAGCCAGGAGGTCACCGGATTCCTTTGATCTCCAACCCTTTAGCTCTCACCTTGCAGGGGGGAAGGGCCAGGCCATCAGTTGCCAGAAAACAGGGTGTCGGCCATTGTCTGTGTCCAGACCCCTGCACACACCTGCCCTCTAGGGCTCTGCAATGATCATACACCCTTACCCCACCCCCTAGATACTTAAGAACTTCCTAGGGGAAACTGAGGCACCCCCACACTATTCAGAGGAAACATTAAGAACAGTCCCACTTCGTCACACCCTCTATGCAGTAAGGTGCCGCCTCTCACCTTGTACATGTTGGTTCGAACAAAATAACTCTATCCATCATAGTACCCTTTTGCCCCTGTCTTTGGGACGGGTCGGCCTGTTCCTTGTTAGGTGTGTGGAATGGGCAAGTTTCAGTGTTCGGATATCGCTAGGGTCCAGGACCTTTTAGGTATGTGTATATTTTGCAACATCAGCCCTTTCCTTGCCAGCTTCTACGAGCAGGGCCTGCCTCTGACTCACAGCTTAACTGTGCTTTATGTTAGCAAAGTCTTGACCATTACTTTAGCTCAGGCCTCAGACCAGGCCTCTGATATAAGGGTTTATGTTTCAGGGCCGCATCTTACTATACCCCCCTCCCCCTCATCCTGAGCGCTGACTCCGCAGCTCCCATTGGCCAGGAACTGCGGCCCATGGGAGCTGCGGGGGCGGTGTCTGCAGGCAGGGGCAGTGCGTGGAGCCCCCTGCCCCCCCCCAGGGGCCACAGAGACATGCCGGCCGCTTCTGGACCCACACACCACAACCCTCTGCCCCAGGTCGGTGAAAGTGAGTGAGGGTGAAGGAGAGCAAGGGACAGAGGGAGGGGGAAATGGAGTGAGCGGGGCAGGACCTCAGAGAAGGGGTGGGGCAGGGGGCAGGGGCTGGGCAAAGGTGTTTGTGTTTGTGTGATTAGACTGGGGAATAAACATGGGGAAATAGTTTTACTTTGTCTCTATTCAAGCCTGAGTTAATGGTGTCCAGTTTGCAAATTAATTCCAATTCAGCAGTCTCTCGTTGGAGTCTGTTGTTGAAGTTTTTTTGTTGAAGAATTGCCACTTTTAGGTCTGTAATCGAGTGACCAACTTAGGCTTGAATAAAGACTGGGAGTGGATGGGTCATTACACAAAGTAAAACTATTTCCCCACGTTGATTCCTCCCCCCCACCCCCCACTGTTCCTCAGATGTTCCTGTCAACTGCTGGAAATGGCCCACCTTGATTATCACTACAAAAGGTTTATTCCCCCCCCCCCCCGCTCTCCTGCTGGTAATAGCTCACCTTAAGTGATCACTCTCATTACAGTGCGTATGGTAACACCCATTGTTTCATGTTCTCTATGTATATAAATCTCCCCACTGTATTTTCCACTGAATGCATCCGATGAAGTGGGCTGTAGCTCACGAAAGCTTATGCTCAAATAAATTTGTTAGTCTCTAAGGTGCCACAAGTCCTCCTGTTCTTTTTGCAAATACAGACTAACATGGCTGCTACTCTGAAACTTATAAAGTTTGCGGACGATACCAAGCTGGGAGGGGTTGCAAGTGCTTTGGAGGGTAGGATTAAAATTCAAAATTATCTGGACAAACTGGAGAAATGGTCTGAAGTAAATAGGACAGCATTCAATAAGGACAAATGCAAAGTCCTTCACTTAGGAAGGAACAATCAGTGGCACACGTACCAAATGGGAAATGACGGCCTAGGCAGGAGTACTGCGGAAAGGGATCTGGGGGTCATAGTGGATCACAAGCTAAATATGAGTGAACAGTGTAACACTGTTGCAAAAAAAGCAAACATCATTCTGTATTAGCAGGAGTGTTGTAAGCAAGACACGAGAAGTGATTCTTCCACTCTACTCTGCACTGATTAGGCCTCAACTGGAGTATTGTGTCCAGTTCTGGGCGCCACATTTCAGAGAAGATGTGGACAAATTGGAGATAGTCCAGAGAAGAGCAACACAAATGATTAAAGGTCGAGAAAACATGACCTATGAGGGAAGACTGAAAAAAATGGTTTGTTTAGTCTGGAGAAGAGGAGACTGAGGGGGGACATGATAACAGTTTTCAAGTACTTAAAAGATTGTTACAAGGAGGAGAAATTGTTCTCCTTAACCTCTGAGGATAGGACAAGAAGCAAAGGGCTTAAATTGCAGCCAGGGAGGTTTACATTGGTGTCATGGAGTCCCCGGGCGATGCTCTGGAACTCCTCCCTACGAAGCCAGTCAGGACTATGGGGGAGCCTCCTCTCTGGGAGCAGACTGTTGTCAGGGGAAGAAGTTTACACAGCTTTGACCTTCCTGGGTCTGATCTTGGAGCATTCAGCATCCCCTTTTCACATCTCCTCTTCCCACAGCATGTCCACCCGGGCGGGGCTCCTGGGGAAGCCAGAGGGCCCTGCACCCCCACTCCGCAGTCAGACGTGATTCTCAGCCGGCGTAAAACAGAAGGTTTATTCGTAGACAGGACCACAGCATAGAACAGAACTTGCTATTCCAGACATCAGTGACTTTCAGCCAAGTCCATCTTGGGAATCCTGGGCCAGACACCCTGGATTCGCCCTCTTCCAGTTCCCCCAAGCAGACTGCCAGCCTCCAGTCACCAGACCTCCCCCCCCACCCCCCGTTGATGCTCCTCCTCCTTCTCTTTGTCTGGGAAAAAGGTGTCACCTAGTCACATCCCCCATCCTGTGTCTCAGGATACATAGCTGCAAATAGCTGGGCAGTCTCACCTGCCCTGAGGGCCTCAGCAAAATCACACCCAATTCCCACCACCGAAGTATTTGTGCAGTACACAGGGAAACTGTGTGTGGAAAGGTTTCAGAGTAGCAGCCATGTTAGTCTGTATCCGCAAAAAAAACAGGAGGACTTGTGGCACCTTAGAGACCAACAAATTTATTTGAGCATAAGCTTTCGTGAGCTACAGCTCACTTCATCGGATGCATGGAAACTGACTGTAAGCGAGGACTGGCCTGTCTCCCCAGGTCTGTGAGAGCGAGGGATCATTTTTCAGGACAGGTTGTAGATCCTTGATGATGCGTTGGAGGGGTTTTAGTTGGGGGCTGAAGGTGACGGCTAGTGGCGTTCTGTTATTTTCTTTGTTAGGCCTGTCCTGTAGTAGGTGACTTCTGGGAACTCTTCTGGCTCTATCAATCTGTTTCTTCACTTCAGCAGGTGGGTATTGTAGTTGTAAGAATGCTTGATAGAGATCTTGTAGGAGTTTGTCTCTGTCTGAGGGGTTGGAGCAAATGCGGTTGTATCGTAGAGCTTGGCTGTAGATGATGGATCGTGCGGTGTGGTCTGGATGGAAGCTGGAGGCTATGGGTATAGCTATGAGTACCCGCATGGCCCCACAGTATGCCAACATTTTTATGGCTGACTTAGAACAACGCTTCCTCAGCTCTCGTCCCCTAACGCCCCTACTCTACTTGCGGTACATTGATGACATCTTCATCATCTGGACCCATGGAAAAGAAGCCCTTGAGGAATTCCACCATGATTTCAACAATTTCCACCCCAACATCAACCTCAGCCTGGACCAGTCCACACAAGAGATCCGCTTCCTGGACACTACGGTGCTAATAAGCGATGGTCACATAAACACCACCCTATACCGGAAACCTACTGACCGCTATTCCTACCTGCATGCCTCCAGCTTCCATCCAGGACACATCACAGTGCCGGGGATGCATGTGTGTGTGAGACAGAGACACACACCGTGTGTGTGTGTGTGTGTGTGTGTGTGTATGGGAGAGAGAGAGACACACACAAACACACGCACACCATGTGTGTTTGTTTGTGAGAGAGAGACGCACACCATATGTGTGTGTGTGAGAGAGAGAGATGCGCATTGCCCCTTTAAGTACACTGACCCCACTCGAAGTACATTGCCTTTTTAAGTAGATCAGCAAGTTGAGACAATAGCTGCTGCCAGCAAGCTCCCTCCGTGCTGAGCCCTGCCGTGTCCCCCCGGCTGGGTGAAGACGGGGTGCAGGAGCGGGGGGAGGGGGACACCGTGACATTAGCACACACACCCGTGCACAGCAGGCAGGAGGCTCGGGGAGCAGCTCCAGGGCAGGGGGGTTGGTCCGGCTGCAGGAGGGGGCTGGGGGGCCTGCCGGGCGGCTGCCGCACAGGGAACGTAGGGGAGCGGGGAGCTGATACGGGGGGCTGCCGGCCCACCCTGGTTCCAAGCCCCCACCTGGTGCAACAGACTGCTCTTCCTGCGTTATGTGGGAGCAAAACGAGCGTGTTCTCGAATAGATCAGTGACATTGTGGTACAGGAAACTGCTCCCTCTAGCAATGTGCTACTGGGGATGTACGGAGCATGCTCAGTATCATCTGCTGAAGCCACTGCCCTTCACCCTGCCCTTATTAGCCATAAGATTCTGCTGACTGCTTTCGACGGGGGTTAAAAAGGGGCAAAGGGGGAAAATCAGGGGAAGGGGTGGCCAGGGTCTGAGCAGGAGACAAAAATCGACTGGTCGCGGGGTCAAGCAGCTGGAGGCAGGGTTAGGAAAGGGGATAAAGGGCAAAATCAGGAATGGAGGAGGAAGGAGATGGAGTTAAGCCCAGGGGTGAGGCGCTGGCAGAGGGTGACAGAGGGTAAAACCCCTGCACAGGCAGGGGCGGAGGGGATAACAGTTACCCTGGTGGGATGAGACCCCAGTGTTTGCAGAAAACAGGGTGGGGGAGGAGCGGGGCTTTTTTATTTCCCCTCCCACAGACAGCACCGCTCAGCACGGGCTTCCCGGGGCTGGGGTCTTAAAGGCCCAGGCTCCCCAACGCCCCATCACTGCAGTGCCTCTTTGATGTAACCTACCGAGGTGCTGCAGCAGGAGACTCAGTTCAGTGAAGCCAGGCCTTCCCTACCTCCCCGGCCCCAGGAGCTGTACACCCCCCTGCATTTCCCCAACTTCCCCCCCCCCCACCCCCCCAGTGGTCAACTAGTTACATGAAGTGCTGCCAATTTTGTCATTGGTTGGAACTTGAATTGAAATTTGAAACATTCATCCACACTTTAAAAGCAGATACCGTATATGATAAAATACATGTACCTGGAAAAGTGTAATGGGTCTGAAAAGTCTGAACAAAGCCTGGCTTCCTCACACAGCTGTTGTTTTTGCTGACAATGGCGGCACATTGGTGTCGGCGATGCTGGCCAACCTTATAATTTAAAATAATGATTTGTAAGCCAGGGCTGACTGAGCTCTCCCCTGACAACTCGTGGTGAGCTGGAGGCCTGGGGGGAAGGCTTCAGGACCAGACTGTATTGACATGAACTCACCTACTGTGCCGAGGTACCCAGCAGACAGACCTGTGCTGCCCAAGGGATCGATTTTGGCTGGTGTTGGGAGTTTCTGTGTTGAACATTTTTATTATATTATAATTAATTTTTACATAAGAACGGCCATATTGGGTCAGACCAATGGTCTATCTAGCCCAGTGGGTGGCCAGTGCCAGGTGCTTCAAAGGGAATGAACAGAACAGGGCAATTATTGAGTGATCCATCCCCTATCATCCACACCCAGCTTTGGGCAAACAGAGGCTCTCAGAGCATGGTGTTGCATCCCTGCCCATCCTGGCTAATAGCCATTGATGGACCTGTCCTCCATGGACGTATCTAGTTCTTTTTTGAACCCTGTTCTAGTTTTGGCCTTCACAACAGCCCTTGGCAAAGAGTTGCACAGGTTGACTGTGCGTTGTATGAAGAAATACTTCCTTTAAACAGTAGTAATGTCATTGGGTGACCACTAGTTCTGGTGTTATGTGAGGGAGCTTTTCACTCTCTCCGTACCAGTCACGGTTTTATAGACCTCTCTCATATCCCCCCTTAGTCGCCTCTTTTCCACGCTGTAAAGGCCCCCAGTCTTTTTAGTCTCTCCTCCCACGGAAGTTGTTCCATACGCCCAATCATTTTAGTTGATCTTCTCTGCACCTTTTCCAACTCCAGTCTATCTTTTTTGAGATGGGGCGACTAGGACTGCACGCAGTGTTCAACATGTGAGCAAACCATGGATTTATATAGTGAAAATGGAGGAGCTTGGTTTTCCAGACTGATCAGCAAAGCCAATGCTGACAAACTATGTGAAAAGGCTGCAAAACACCCGATCCTCTGGACTGCATCGACATGAGCATGCTTTCTCATGAGCGATGCTTGGCTGTTGTCTTAAAATTACTGCAACCATTATTATTGGCTTTGGAAAGTATCTACCAAGATGGGACGGATCTAAGTAGTCAGGCTGGTGGACTCCTTTTGCTACTAAGTTCAGAGAACACAATCGCCATTCTCTCTCTTGTAAGTCTACTGCTGAAACCATTTGGGTCATTAAACAACGCCATCCAGGCATCTGCTCCAACGGTCGTAGTTCTGTGTCCAGCAATAGAAGCTACGCTTGGATCAATCAGAGAGATCCATTGAAAATGTACTGGAAGAAGCAAAGACTTCAGTTCAGAAGTGACCAATTAGGGCACTTATATTAACCCCTTAAATGAAGAAGACAAGAAGTGTTTGTTAAGCCAGCTGAAAAAGGAAAGTACACGGACTTGATTCTTACCTCTCTACAACAACAACTTTGGGATTCCATCAGCCTCTGGGGAGCTTTTCCAGATGCCGGTCTTATAAAACACCGACAGTTGAGCGGAGTGAGGCACTACCAGCAATGGGGCTGCCACGTGACCAGGACAGAACAGAGAATTTGAACCCAGAGCGGAATATCATACCATGAACGAAGTGGGTATTCACCCACGAAAGCTTATGCTCCAATACAACAGTCTATAAGGTGCCACAGGACTCTTTGCCGCTTGTATAGATCCAGACTAACACAGCTACCCCTCTGGTACTTTAATTTGTGTGATGATTTAAAAACATGAGTTAAATTTAATAAAATGGTGGTGAAACATTTTTCAATGTTTACTTTGATGCCATGCAGCCCACCTTTGCCCTAACAGTCTCACCCCTCATCAGTCCTCACCCCTCCTCCTGTATTTTTGAACAAACACCCCCCCCCCATCTCAATTTCTGTGAAAAACACTGGAGACGGGTCATGGAAGCGGGGAAACAGGGATAGCTGTATCCACAAGAACGACGTGGTGGAAAAACATGAGGCCAGACGGCTGGGCCAAGATTTGTTTGGGACTCTGGATTTTGGCCAGGAGAACCCAAACAATTCGAACAAAGGGCTGTACGGAGACAAGGCACAGGTACGCTGTATGTAAGAAAGTTCAAGGGATGGTTTGCCAGGGACCCAGTCACCAGTGCTTGATTGGCTAGAGCCTTTTGGATCAAGCCTGCAGAGAGACATATTGCATTTGTTGTTGTTTGTTGTTTTTAAAAGCTGCATGCGGAAAGGGTTGTGACAGGATGGGTCACAGAAACCCCCGTGGGAACTGTCCCCAGATGTGCGGAGACTACCTCTGAGCCCATTTTCCCTGGCAGCTTGGGACTTCAGTGCCTTGCCTGGTTGTGCCAGACACGCTAGCCCTGCTACAAACACAGACCCAGCTCTGAACCACGTCCCCCAGAAGCTGCAGGCTTAACTGAAAACAGCTTAAGAAGTACTCCTGTCTCCAACACCCAGACACCCAGTTCCCAATGGGATCCAAACCCCAAATAAATCCGTTTTACTCCGTATAAAGCGTATACAGGATAAACTCATAAATTGTTTGCCTTCTATAACACTGATCGAGAGATATGCACAGCTGTCTGCTCCCCCAGGTATTAATACATACTCTGGGTTAATTAATAAGTAAAAAGTGGTTTTATTAAATATAAAAAGTAGGATTTAAGTGGTTCCAAGTAATAACAGACAGAACAAAGTAAATTACCAATCAAAATAAAACAAAAACACACAAGTCTAAGCCTAATACAGTAGGAAACTAAATGCAGGTAAATCTCACCCTCAGAGATGTTCCAATAAGCTTCTTTGACAGACTAGACTCCTTCCTAGTCTGGGTCGAGCAATCACACCCCCTGTCCTTACTGTCCTTTGTTCCAGTTTCTTTCAGGCATCTCTTTGGGGTGGAGAGGCTATCTCTTGAGCCAGCTGAAGACAAAATGGAGGGGTTTCCATGGGCTTATATGGTTTTTCTCTTGTGGGTGGAAACCCCCCTCTTCTCCTGTGTAAAATCCCCTCCACAAGATGGAGTTTTGCAGTCACCTGGGCAAGTCACATGTCTGTGAATGATTCAGCATTTTGCAGGCCAACACCATTGTTTGAACATTCCCAGGAAAGCTTAGATGTGGATTGGCGTTTATTGTTAGCTAAGTACTCCCAATTACTTGAATAACCCCTTCACACTATGTTGACCAAATCTGCCTTATATGCTTCCCACAGCAAACACTTTAAATACAAGCATAGAGCCAATGCTCATAACTTCAGATATAAAAATGATACATGCATACGAATAGGATGAATATATGCAGTAGAATATAACCTTTGCAGAGATTTGTTACATGGCATATCTAGCATAAAACATATTCCAGTTATGTCATATTTACATTCATAAGCATATTTCCATAAAGAATTATGGGGTGTAACATCACAGGGGGTCTCTTGACACACGGTGTAGAAGGTTTTAAAATCATGTTATGAAAAAGTACAAAGATACCTTATACCAGGGGTTCTCAAACTGGGGGTCGGGACCCCTCAGGGGGTTGCGAGGTTATTACATGGGGGTCGTGAGATGTCAGCCTCCACCCCCAAACCCCGCTTTGCCTCCAGCATTTATAATGGGTGCTAAATATATAAAAAAGGTGTTTTTAATTTATAAGGGGGGGTTGCACTTAGAGGCTTGCTGTGTGAAAGGGGTCACCAGTACAAAGGTTTGAGAACCACTGCTTATATATATTTCTTATTGTAAATTTTTCAGCAGCTGAGCGATGGTTCTTCAGAGGACTTGGAGGTTCTGGACACAAACAGCTCTGAAGCAACAACCAGATTGGGCCCAATCTGTTTTTGCCCAGACCCAAAACCAGATGCTCAACAGAATGTCGAAACAGAGGGGGATGCTTATTCTATAGGCCTGTACTATCTAGAGTTGAGGGAGAAATTCGGTATTCAGCCTGTGCCAGTCCATAACCGTAAAACCGTGATGCATGCAATTGTGCGAGCAGCTGTGCACGGAATCACCAAGCACTGCCTGAGAGAGAAACAAAATGAGGAGTGTCCTGGGTGCGCCATAGATGCCCCCAGTCAGAGGCATCACGCCTGCGTGTTCTGGTCTTTAGATAAAGTGAACTGTCAAATGAAAGAAATTAGCGGTAGTTTGTGTCTGGAGAGTGTGTTAAATATCGTCATCACATTGGGATACGCGCTGCAGGGCCTCTGTTTACCCCAGGAACATGTAGCTCTAGGGGCAGAATTGGTGGACAAAGTGACAGAGCCCGAGGACCCAACTGGCGTTTTATATGAAATCATCAAACCGACAGATAAATGTTTAATGCAAAATGTTGAACGTCTTCTTCGTTCAAAAAGAACAGGAGACCTTGTGGCACCTTAGAGACTAACAAATTTATTAGAGCATGAGCTTTCGTGGGCTACAGCCCACTTCATTGGATACATAGAATGGAACACTACAAAAAGAAGGATTCTGGGTGGACTCCTCCTAAAGGTCGAAACAACAGACTGGACTTCTACATAGAGTGCTTCCGCCGACACGCACAGGCTGAAATTGTGGAAAAGCAACATCACTTGCCCCATAACCTCAGCCGTGCAGAACACAATGCCACCCACAGCCTCAGACACAACTCTGACATCATAAGCCGAAAGGCTGACAAAGGAGGTGCTGTTGTCATCATGAATAGGTCGGAATATGAACAAGAGGCTGCTCGGCAGCTCTCCAACACCACTTTCTACAAGCCATTACCCTCTGATCCCACTGAGAGTTACCAAAAGAAGCTACAGCATCTGCTCAAGAAACTCCCTGAAAAAGCACAAGAACAAATCCGCACGGACACACCCCTGGAACCCCGACCAGGGGTATTCTGTCTACTACCCAAGATCCATAAACCTGGAAATCCTGGACGCCCCATCATCTCAGGCATTGGCACCCTGACAGCAGGATTGTCTGGCTATGTAGACTCCCTCCTCAGGCCCTACGCTACCAGCACTCCCAGCTACCTTCGAGACACCACTGACTTCCTGAGGAAACTACAAACCGTCGGTGATCTTCCTGAAAACACCATCCTGGCCACTATGGGTGTAGAAGCCCTCTACACCAACATTCCACACAAAGATGGATTACAAGCCGTCAGGAACAGTATCCCCGAGATACTGTTGAATTGGAATTCATTTGCAAATTGGATACAATTAACTTAGGCTTGAATAGAGACTGGGAGTGGCTAAGTCATTATGCAAGGTAGCCTATTTCCCCTTGTTTTTTCCTACCCCCCCCCCCCAAGACGTTCTTGTTAAACCCTGGATTTGTGCTGGAAATGGCCCAACTTGATTATCATACACATTGTAAGGAGAGTGATCACTTTAGATAAGCTATTACCAGCAGGAGAGTGGGGTGGGAGGAGGTATTGTTTCATGCTTTGTGTGTATAAAAGATCTTCTACACTTTCCACAGTATGCATCCGATGAAGTGAGCTGTAGCTCACGAAAGCTCATGCTCAAATAAATTGGTTAGTCTCTAAGGTGCCACAAGTACTCCTTTTCTTTTTGCGCATACAGACTAACATGGCTGTTACTCTGAAAAGTATCCCCAATAATGTCATGGCTAACCTGGTGGCTGAACTTTGTGACTCTGTCCTCACCCATAACTATTTCACATTTGGGGACAATGTATACCTTCAAATCAGCGGCACTGCTATGGGTACCCGCATGGCCCCACAGTATGCCAACATTTTTATGGCTGACTTAGAACAACGCTTCCTCAGCTCTCGTCCCCTAACGCCCCTAATCTACTTGCGCTATATTGATGACATCTTCATCATCTGGACCCTGGAAAAGAAGCCCTTGAGGAATTCCACCATGATTTCAACAATTTCCACCCCAACATCAACCTCAGCCTGAACCAGTCCACACAAGAGATCCGCTTCCTGGACACTACGGTGCTAATAAGCGATGGTCACATAAACACCACCCTATACCGGAAACCTACTGACCGCTATACTTACCTACATGCCTCCAGCTTTCACCCTGACCACACCACACGATCCATTGTCTACAGCCAAGCTCTGCGATACAACCGCATTTGCTCCAACCCCTCAGACAGAGACAAACACCTACAAGGTCTCTATCAAGCATTCTTACAACTACAATATCCACCTGCGGAAGTGAAGAAACAGACTGACAGAGCCAGAAGAGTACCCAGAAGTCACCTACTACAGGACAGGCCCAACAAAGAAAATAACAGAACGCCACTAGCCGTCACCTTCAGCCCCCAACTAAAACCCCTCCAACGCATCGTCAAGGATCTACAACCTATCCTGAAGGACGACCCATCACTCTCACAGACCTTGGGAGACAGGCCAGTCCTTGCCTACAGACAGCCCCCCAACCAGAAGCAAATACTCACCGGCAACCACACACCACACAACAGAACCACTAACCCAGGAACCTATCCTTGCAACAAAGCCCGTTGCCAACTGTGCCCAAATATCTATTCAGGGGACCCCATCATAGGGCCTAATCACATCAGCCACACTATCAGAGGCTCGTTCACCTGCACATCTACCAATGTGATAGATGCCATCATGTGCCAGCAATGCCCCTCTGCCATGTACATTGGCCAAACCGGACAGTCTCTACGCAAAAGAATAAATGGACACAAATCTGACATCAGGAATCATAACATTCAAAACCCGGTAGGAGAACACTTCAGCCTCTCTGGCCACTCAGTGAAAGACTTAAGGGTGACAATTTTGCAACAAGAAAACTTCAAAAACAGACTCCAATGAGAAACTGCTGAGCTTGAATTAATATGCAAACTAGATCCCATTAACTTGGGTTTGAATAGAGACTGGGAGTGTCATACCTTCTTGTCAACTGTCTAAATGGGCCATCTTGATTATCACGACAAAAGTTTTTTTCTCCTGCTGATAATAGTTCATCTTAACTAATTATCCTCTTACAGTTTGTATGGCAACTTCCATCTTCTCTGTATGTGTATATATATCTCTTCTTACTCTATGTTCCATTCTGTGCATCCAATGAAGTGGCCTGTAGCCTACGAAAGCTTATGCTGTAATAAATTGGTTAGTCTCTAAGGTGCCACAAGTCCTCCTGTTCTTTTTGAGGATACAGACTAACACGGCTGCTACTCTGAAACCTGTCATTATGCAAGGCACTGAATTTAGCCGTATGGAATGGCAATCCCTCTTCTTTGTTCAGCAAATTACAAAATCTTGCTAAGAAAGAACACTAAAAGTTAGAGCGTGTTTTGGGAACAAAACAGGGTGTGTTGTAAAATAAAATGTCCGTTGAAAATAACAGTGTGAAGCGCTCTTGTATGGAGTTCACGGGGTGTGGGGTTTGTCAAAGGGGAAGTAGGTTGCCTCCATGGTGTACGTTCAGTTAGGTTACAGTTTGTCAACAACAAGAAGAGGTAGATGAGTGGCCTGTTCCTCTGACAAAGGCCCACCCAGCCCTGGCACTTGTGTGTGAGGGATATAGGCTGTTGGGCAGCCGGACCATTGCAAAGCAGCCCCAGAACCCCTCTTTAATCATTCCATCTTCTGCTTCAGCTGGACCTTTTCATTTCCCCCCGCAGGCCCTCTGTATTAGGACTTAATCATGACCCCTCTGATTTCAACAATGCCTCAGGTCTCTCGTCGACTGGTTCATATTATTTAATGCTGTTCAGCGTCTAAGGTTACAGTTTGCATAAAAGTGTTTTATCAAAAGAAAACAAAAAAATACTCTCTAGGGGCTTAGACAAGCTAATGATCAACAACATTATACATGTTGCTTTGCAGGCCCTGCTACAAAGTATCTTGACGTTTGTTTGCGTTAATATTTCTGACAGGCCGGAGGAGGGGGAGCTAATACCTCACAAAGGGGAAAGCGCTTCCGAATGTCGGACGCTTGCCTGTGCTAAAGCACGACAGCTAACACGGACTGGCTGCCTGCAGCCCTGTTGTGCTAAAAGCGTTATCAGCATCCCCTACAACTCAGGGAACCCTCTCTCACCCCGTGGCCTTGGCTTCTAAAATCTAAATCTGGGGCTGGGGCTTTTTAAGAAATTTCTTTGTCCTCGGTTTATATTTAAAAAAACATTCAGAAAGAAAGTGGGGTGGGGGGGAGAGGGGAGTAGGAAGGTGCGGGGGGCAGACTCCTTATTTCTGGTTAAAAAACAGCTAATTTTTTTTACATAAGCTATTTTTCCTTGTGTTTTTTGTATAAATCCCAACTTTGAAATGCAATCTTGGGTATTCTTTTGTTAATTTTGTTTTTTTATTAAAACACATATGTAAACTCCCCTCAATTGCCAGTTTTCATATTCTTAGCCGGCTGCTGTTTTGGTACGTTAAAAACACAATTTTTAAAAGGCCAGACCAGTATCTTCAGCCTTTTTAGTTCACTAAACTTCCACAGAATATCCCTGAGCGGGGCCTTGGTTTGCTCCAGCTCAGCCAATACTGCTTTTTCATGTGAAAATTTTAAACACACCCACCCACATAATGCGTCCGATAGGCCTCGCTGCACACGGGATGTAACGAGGTCTTGTCATGTTACAGCTCAGTCAGTGCTGTATTTTCATGTTAAATAGGGTGACCAGACAGCAAGTGTGAAAAATCGGGATAGGGGGTGGGGGGTAATAGGAGCCTATATAAGAAAAAGGCCTAAAAATCGGGACATCTAATGTTAAATGTAAAAACAAAAAACCTTTATATAATGAAACACAGCATGTTTAGCAAGTGTCGAAAGCATGGGGGAAAAGTCGAGGGGTGGTCTTCAGATAGGCTATCTCTGAGCTTCGTGTAGTCACAAAGCGATGGGTTTTGTCTTTTACAATCAGTAAATGGAATAAAATATTTGTTATAACTCTCACAAAGTGTCTTTCAATGCAATCTCACCATTTGTTAAAACTTGAAGAGTGTTTAAAGAGTTGACGAAGAATGCTGTGTGAAAAAACAAGCAAACTGAAGGGGTGACCCCTAGAGCAGTGCTAAGGCAGACTATAGTGCAGGGATGGGCAAACTACAGCCCGCGGGCTGGATCCGGCCCCTCAGGGCTTTGGATCCAGCCCACGGGATTGCCGGCCAATGGGAGCTTTGGGTGTGGAACCCACAGGCGAGGGCAGCGTGGAGCCCTCTGCCCTCCTACCCCAGGAGCCGCAGGGCCGTGGTACCAGCAGCTTCCAGGAGTGGCGCGGGGCGAGGGCAGGCAGGGAGCCTAGCCTGGGCCCCGGTGCGCACCGCTGCCACCCCAGAGCTGCTCCAGGTAAGCGGCGCCCCAAACCCCTCCTGCACCTCGCACCCCAACTCCCTGCCCTGAGCCCCCTGCTGCACCCCACACCTCTCCTGCACCCCAGCCCCCTGCCCTGAGCCCCCTCGTACACCCCACACTCCTCCTCCACCCCAACCCCTTGCCCTGAGCCCCTTCCTGCACACCGCACCCCCTCCCACACCCCACACTCCCTCCCGCACCCCAGCTCCCCACTCCAGCCCTACATGCATGGCCCTGCATGCAATTTCCCCATCCAGATGTGGCCCTCGGGCCAAAAAGTTTGCCCACCCCTGCTATAGTGCATGGATCGCTGGCTAGCCTAGTTAGTCGTATCTGTTTTTAAAATGTAGAGAAAGCCACAGCTCCAGCCTGTGGTGTATTATTTTAATAAAATCTATGGACCCTAAACAAACACAGGAGCTTATACCAGTGTCTCAGCACAGGTTGTAAACATTTAAAAACAAAGAGATTCTGATAATGCAACAGAAAAATGCATACTTAAATCTAAAAGTCCTACGAAAATGAAAGTTTAATAGAACTTTCCCATGGATTTGTTAAAAAGTGGGGAGGAAAATAAACTTCTCTCTGATCCATGGGATTACAGAATAAGGGGACTGACTATAAACTAGCTGTTACTAAGGGTCTGTGGTTTTCACTCCGGGGTGTTTCTACTCTTTTTTTTTTTTTTATTGAAAATCACCTGTAAAAATGTGAAATGAAGGGATGAGTCTCCATATAGGCTTGTCTTTTAAAGTGTTTATTCCTTGACAAAACTTAATAGAACTTTCACTTGTATTTGCTAAAAAGTGGCGGAAGAAGCAATCTTCTTATCTCTGATCCACTTCCTCACAGATGCTGTTTTTGCTAACAGGGGCTCTGCTGCAAAAGCAGGCTGCTTCAAATTGTCCGTACTAAAAAATGACCAATGTTCGTCTAAACCATAGGGGGGAAATGGTTTTACCACTATACATTACTTTTATAAACAGGTTCTCTGTGGTTTTAGCCCTGGGATCGTTCTGCATGCTAAATTTTTATTGAAACATATGCAAAAGTGCTAAATGAAGGGATGTGTCTTCAAATAGGCTTGTCTTTTAAAGTGTTTATTCCTTCACAAGACTTAATATACTGGAACTTTCACCTCTATCTGTTAGAGAGTGGGAGAAGAAGCAATCTTCTTACCTCTGATCCACTGGCTCACAGATGCTGGTTTTGCTGCAGCTTCAAATTTCCCTCACTAAAAGCACAAGGAAAAGCTTTTCGAGACTTTTTGTTCGTAAGAGTTTGTGGGTTTAACCCCGGGGTTCTTCTGCAGGCTCATTTGTTATTGAAACACTTGTAAGCAGGGTCTGGATGAGCTCTCCCCTGACATCTAGTGGTGAGCTGTGGAAAAAGACTTCAGAAGCTGATCTCATTTGCATGGACACACCCACCCTGCCTAGGTGCTCAGCATGATGGGATTGCTTGCCCAAAGGATCACGTGTGGCTGGTGTCGGATGCCCAGTCTCCTTGTTATTGGGGCAGGAGTAGCAAAGCGTTGTTATCCTTGTTGTGTGAACCGAGGGCAGCAGAACGGTACCTGGCATACCCCATGTGACATTATTGACATAAACTGTGACCATATAGAGCGTTGTTGCAACCACTGTTATATATTTGCAGCAAATATTATACAAAGGTTGTTGTGTGAGGTGTCAAGGTGATAGTTTGCTGGTTAGGATTATGCCGTCTGTATGTGTGTATCACTTTTGTATTTGAAGTTATGAATATGGGCAATGTACTTGTGTCTCAAAGGTATTTGATTCCAAGGAGCCTCAGTGAAGCATTTGGTCAGCTTCTTGAGAAAGGACTGTTCTCAGTAAGCGCCCAAACAAGAAACACTTAACTGACAATGGACTCTGGGAGATGCCAATCCACATCTGAGCTTTCCTGGGAACCTTCAAACTAACATGTAAACAATAGCGTTGGCCTGCAAACTGAGTCATGCATGGACATGTGACTCACCCATGTGACTCCAGACTCCATCTTGCTGCTGTGATTTTCCACAGTAAGAACAAAGGGGTCCTTCCGCAGGCAGAGAATATAAAAGACCCTGGAAACCCCTCCATCTTGTCTTCAATCCAGCTTCTGACCTCTGGAGGAAACTTGCTACAAACTGAAGCTCTAAACAAAGGACTGAATGACCCCTCCCAGCTGGGGATGTTCTCTAGAGACTTGATTTGAACCTGCCATTTATTCCATCACTGCTGCAAGCCTGAGCCAAGAACTTTGCCATTGCTGTGTGTCAGTGATTCCATTTAACCAATTCTAGCTCTCATCTCTATCTTTTCCTTTTATGAATAAACCTTTAGATTTTAGATTCTGAAGGATTGGCAACAGCGTGATCTGTGGGTAAGATCTGACTTGTATATTGACCTGGGTCTGGGGCTTGGTCCTTTGGGACCGAGAGAACCTTTTTTCTTTTACTGGGGTGTTGGTTTTCATAACCATTTGTCCCCATAACGAGTGGCACTGGTGGGGATACTGGGAAACTGGAGTGTCCAAGGGAATTGTTTGTGTGACTTGTGGTTAACCAGTGGGGTGAGACCGAAGTCCTCTCTGTCTGGCGGGTTGGTGTGCCTTAGAAGTGGAGAAACCCCAGCCTGGGGCTGGGACTGCCCTGCTCTAAGCGATTTGTCCTGAATTGATACACTCAGAAGTGTCCCACCAAAGGCCGCAACGTTACATCCCAATGGAGGGACTCGCTAGGCAGGAGACATGGGTTCCAAAGCCTGATGAGTTGAGAGAGGGTGGGGATAGGTATTTGTACCTGCTGGCGTGGGCCCCGTTTAAGGGTCCTAAACACCTGTGACCCTTCCTCGCCCTATGGTATAATAAAAGAGCTAATTTAGATTCAATTGGGAGTCTTCTTACTTGCTGCAGAACTGAAATCACTGATACCTAGGTCCATGTATTAGACCTACTTTGGGATAGCACCTCTCTTGCAGGAGACTGCCCAGTATGCACCAGCAGTGAGGCTCCCCCACGAACAGCTGAGAGCTGTGGTGGTGGGCGGGGGGGCCTGAAGACATCTTGGTGAGTGGACAGCTGGCAGAGAGGCGCAGTAAGAGGCCAGCAGGGTGGTTGCGGGAGAGGCATGCCCAGCGGCCAGCAGGGAAGCTGGTGGAGAGGGCCAGAGCAGAGCCCCGCAGAGATGCAGCAATCAGCCGTTGCGGCAATGAACGTGTAAGGTGCCTCCTTACCCCCCCTCCACCCAGGGTGGGAGGTGAACTCTGCGGATGAACCTCTGAACTCTGGGGCTGCACTGGCCAAGGACAGTAACTGCGAGTGAGGTGCGGAGAAGGGACAAGCACGTTAAAGGGACTATTGGGTTGCTGGACTTAAGAACCTGAGGGGAAAAGGACACTGCCCAACTTACTTGGGGGTGGGTCTTTTGCTCATGGTTTGTGTTTATGAGCCCTACTTGTGGTGTTTTCCCAAATTAATGCTGAGTTAATTCCCTCCTTTTATTAAAAAGTTTTGATACACTCAGACTCTCTGCTTGCGAGAGGGGAAGTATTGCCTCTTAGAGGTGCCCAGGGGGCAGTGTGTAATTGTCCCAGGTCACTGGTGGGGGCTCGAGCCGGTTCTGTGTTGTATCAATGAAAAGGAACCCCAAGATACTGAACCTGGCCCTTGTTGCTGCCGGCTCCACCTGACAGAAGGGTTACACATGTAAAAGTGTTAAATGGAGGGATGTTTCTTCAGATAGGCTTGTCTTTCAAAGAGGTGGTCTTCTTTTCTAATCCACTAACTTAGAAAGGCTGCTTCAAATTGTCCTCACTAAAAAATAACCAGTGTTAGCAAGAGGATAGGGGAAATCTTTTTTATTACTATAAATTACTTTGATAAACTGGTTGTTTGTGTTTGTAGGCCTGGGGTGTTTCCACATGCTCATTTTTTATTGAAACATATGCAAAAGTGCTAAATAAAGGGCTGTTTCTTCAAATAGGCTTGTCTTTTCAAATGATTATTCCTTTACAAAACTTAATATGACTTTTATTTGCTTTTGTTCAAAAGTTTGAAAAGAAACAAACTTCTTATCTCTACGTTCCAAACATCTAACAGCCTTCTTTATTTCTAATTCACTGGCTAACACAGCTGCTTTTGCTGCAGCTTCAGATTGTCCTCACCAAAAGCATAGAGGGAAAACTTTTTAAAATGGTTTGTTACTAAGGGCTTATGGTTTTAACCTTTATTAAAGCACCTATGGAAAAGTGCTACATGGTGGGAAAGATGCTTGGAATCTGGTTTTTTAGATAAGAATCAGGCAGCTAAAGGGAGGGGGGGAGATGGCTCTTTGTTTAAAAATCTTGGGACTATAGGATTGGTTCAGGAAAACGTATAGAACAGCATCTGATTAGTCTGACCCAAAGGCAGATGTAACTAGCCAGAGGGGTTGAGAGCCTTCGAGCTTCCCGTTTCCCCAGGAACAGTCGCAGGGGTAAGGTCTCTCTCTCTCTGACTCAACCACATGCTGCCTGGCTTTGCCCTGTGCAAAGGGGCTTTCTTTTCCCTTTTCCTGCCCTGTCCTCTCTCTTAACCTATCTTTATATTTTTCTCTTTTATTTAATTCTTTTTAAATGTTCTTTTCTTAACCTAACTTTATATTTAATATTTTAAATGCTTTTCTATTAACCTACCTTTATATTTTTTACCATGTGTGTACTAAACAGTCTCTGCTTTATAAAATTCCCTTTTTTGCCATGTGTTCTCTTTTAACCTATTACTTATATTTTTCTTTTAATATTTTTAAATGCTCTTTTCTTAACCTACCCTTATATTTAATATTTTAATTTTTTTATTAACCTACTTATATTTTTACGGTATGCTTGCCAAACAGTCTCTGCTTTATCAGATTCCCTTTTTTCTTTGCCCTGTGCTCTTTTTAACCTAACTTTATATTTAATGAATCTTTTAAATTTATTTTAAATTGTTTAGTTCTTTAATAACATGCCAAAATAGTCCTTTAACATCATCTCTCCTTAATAAACCTAACCAAAAATCTTTCTATTCTTTAATAACTTGCCTCTATTCTTTCAAACTAGCCCTTTAAAAAGAAAAATCTTTATTTTTCTTTAAGTTCTTTTTCTAGTCTTTAATAACATTCCAAACTAGTCCTTTAAAATCATTACAAAATCTAACCAAACAATCTTTCTTCTGTTTAATAACCCTTCTTTCCTTTTTTCCTCTAAACCTAACCAAAGCTTTCTTTTTTTAATCTTTAAGCTCTTTCACTCTGTTCTTTCAACCTTTTTCTCTAAACAATCAACCAAACGTATCAAAGCACAAGAATGCAACAGTCCCCCTAGTCAAACATAAAAAATAATTAAAAAAATACATTTGAAAATGGCCAACAGCGCCAAACCTCAACACCAATGGAAACGGGAATGGAGGGCGGGACATAAGCGCTAAATGGGGCGAGGAAACCGGTGAAAAATGCATGGTGATGAATGCTATCGATCTATATACTACTACTGTTATTCCAAAATCCTTCCTCACTCCCCAGTTTCTGATGTGCTTTCACATGTTACATAAGTGTTTCCCTTTCTGCCCCTTATTAAAATCGCCACTTGCGTCCAACACTGTTCATGAGCTATTGCTTTCCACCTCCTATGTGCACACCCCTAGCTGCGCAAATGGGTAGCCACCTAAGTTCCCTCTAAGCTGTGTGGCCATGCAGCCGGCTATCAAGGGCCGTGCAGGTGGAGAGGGCTGCTGCAGCGGGGGAAAGGCGCCTCTCCCCTGGCCTTGGACTACTGCAGTGAGAGAGAGCTAGGGGGAGTCCTCTCTCCCTGCCACAGCCCCGGGGCAGCCTGCACCCCAAGGCACCCCTATTGGGGTGCCACCGACAATACGGAGTCTGTTACGGGACTGACAGGAGCCCCATCAGTCAATGCCTCTTGCCTCTTTAGCTGGACAATCCTCCTGTGTGGGCTTCTCATTCCATTTCTCTTTTGGTTCTCCTGCTATCCTGAGCAAGGGCTCAGCTCCAAGCCCCCTAGTGGAGACAGGATAGAGAAGCCCTGCAAAGGGCAGTGAAGAAACAAACCAGCAGCTGCAGCTGCCCCGCCAAAGCACCAGGGCAGGAGAAAGGAGGGCGCTGCCTGCAGCCCCTCAGCTCCACCTGTTCTTGCTGACAGAGGCCAGGGGAATCACAGGGGGAAGCCCCACCACAGGCAACACAGACACACCCTTAACAAAATCAATCAGGACCCTAGTACCCCCCCCAGGTGAGCGCGAACTACTCCTGCCCCCCATCAGTCCCCGCGCTCGCCCAACACTCTGTGCTCACGGTGGAGGCCGCCTCAGACCTCCCGCCACCCCAGCCCACACCAGCCCCGACTGCCACAAGCTGCCCTGTCCTGGCCCCGGCCCCTTCTCACCACCAGATCCCAGATGCCAAATTCAGGCCCTGCTTGACAGCCTGCTCCCGCTCCTACAATGCTCTGCTCGCACCCAGATCTGCATACCCGCTCATGTGGCCCCACCCCTCCTGCAGCCTGCCCACTCCTGGCCCCACCCCTTGCCAGCCCTGGCTGTCAGCAGGGCGGCACGAACCCAGGGCACTGGGAGGGGTGCAGGGGGTGCATTGCAGGGGGTAAAGGGGAGAGGCCGGGAGGCTGGAGACACTGCCTTGCAAGGGAACAGGGCGCTGGGGTGGTGCATTGCAGATTGTACAGGGGGTGCGGTGCAGGGAGCAGGTCAGAGGGTCACTGGGAGGCGGTGCAATGCAGGGTGTCCTGGGGGACGGGGTCTGGGGTGCAGTGCAGGGGGAGAGTCCTTAGAAAACCAGCTAGTCTGGGTTAAAAAATTGTCAGTGAGGGAGAATCCACCACTACCATTAGTAAATTGTTTTAGGGGTTAATTCCTCTCACTGTTTTAAACTTGTGTCTTATTTCCAGTCCGCATTTGTCTAGCTTCAACTTCCAGCCACTGGTCCATTAGACCTTGTCACGGGGTCCCCGGGCGATGCTCTGGAACTGCTCCCTACGAAGCCAGGCAGGACTCTGGGGAAGTCTCCTCTCGGGGAGCAGCCTGTCTGCAGGACACACAGCTCACCCGGCTCCACCTTCCTGGGTCTGACCTCGGAGACTTCAGCCTCCTCTGCCCCTCCGTGTGCTTCCCACAGTGCGTCCGCCCAGGCGGGGTCCTGGGGAAGCCAGAGGGTCCTGCCCCCCAACTCCACAGTCAGACGTGACTCTCAGCCAGCCAGTAAAACAGAAGGTTTATTACACGACAGGAACATGGTCTAACACGGAGCTTGTAGGTGCAGAGAACAGGACCCCACAGTCAGGTCCATCTTGGGGGCCAGGGAGGCCAGAGCCCCATCTGGGCCTCCCTCCATTTCCCCAGCCAGCTCCAAACTTCAACTCTCCCGCCCCTCCTCTGGCCTTTGTCTCTTTCCCAGGCCAGGAGGCCACCTGATCTCTCTGTTCTCCCACCCCTTCAGTTGGCACCTTGCAGAGGAGGGCCCCAGGCCATCAGGGGCCAGGAGACAGGGTGTCGGCCACTGTCTGTGCAGACACCATCACACTGGCCCCCTAGGGCTCTGACACAATCTCACCCCCTGATCCCACCACCTGGATACTTAAGAAAGGCATAGGGGAAACTGAGGCACACACACAGTATTCAGAGAGAACATTCCCACCCTTCCTCACAGACCTTTCTCTTGGTCACTGGGGGCGGGCTGCTGAAGGGAGGGTCACTGGGGTGGTGCAGGGGGTCAGAGCTGCTGCCGCTCAGCATAAGCAGACTAAGCAATTTCTTAAGGCCCCAAGCAGCTCAAGGGGGCCCCTTATTCACTTTTTACGTGTTGTGTGGGACCCCAAAATATCCTTGCTTAGGGCATGGGAGGGGCGCGGGGGGTGCATGGCAGGAGCGCGGGGGGCAGAGGGGCAGGGGGGTGCATGGCAGGGGCGTGGGGGGAGGGTCAGTGGGGGGCAGAGGGGCAGGGGGGTGCATGGCAGGGGCGTGGGGGGAGGGTCAGTGGGGGGCAGAGGGGCAGGGGGGTGCATGGCAGGGGCGTGGGGGGAGGGTCAGTGGGGGGCAGAGGGGCAGGGGGGTGCATGGCAGGGGCGTGGGGGGAGGGTCAGTGGGGGGCAGAGGGGCAGGGGGGTGCATGGCAGGGGCGTGGGGGGAGGGTCAGTGGGGGGCAGAGGGGCAGGGGGGTGCATGGCAGGGGCAAGGGGGGAGAGTCAGTGGGGGGCAGGGGGTGCATAGCAGGGGCTTGGGGGGGGAGGGTCAGTGGGCAGGGCGGGGGGGTGCATGTCAGGGACACGGGGGAGGGTCAGTGGGGGACGCGGGGGGGCGGGAGGTGGATGGCAGGGGCGTGGGGGGCGGGTCAAGGGGTGGCGGGGGGTGCATGGGAGGGGCGCGGGGGCGGGTCAGTGGGGTACGGGGGGGCGGGGTGTATTGCGGGGGGGGGAGGGGGCGCGGGGGGGCGCGGGACTCCGGGCGGAGGGAGGAGCCGGAGCCGCCCCGCGGTGGCAGGAGCCCGCCCAGGCAGGGCCGTACCAATCCCCGACTGGAGGGAGGTGCAAGCCGTGGCCCCGCCCCCGCGAGCCGGGCCTTTCGCGCACGCGGCGGGCGGCTCCCCCCTGCACGGGCCGCTTGGTACATCCCTCGGACCGTACCATCCGCCGCCCGCGTCCCCCGCTGGGTGCGCGGCCCGAGCTGGCGGCGGCGCGGGACGATGCACTTCTCCGTCCCCGAGACCGAGAGCCGCGGCGGGGAGGGCGGCGCCGCCGCCTACGTGGTGAGGGGGCCCGTCCGGCCGGGGGGGCTGGGGGGGTGTGTGTGTGTGTGTGTGTGTGTGTGTGTGTGTGTGTGTGTGTGTGTGTGTGTGATCCGGGGGGGGGCTGGGCTGGGGGTCCGGGTGGGTGTGGGGGGGTGTGATCCGGGGGGGGGGGCTGGGCTGGGGGTCCGGGTGTGTGTGGGGGGGTGTGATCCGGGGGGGGGCTGGGCTGGGGGTCCGGGTGGGTGTGTGTGGGGGGGTTGTGATCCGGGGGGGGGGCTGGGCTGGGGGTCCAGGTGGGTGTGGGGGGGTGTGATCCGGGGGGGGGGGCTGGGCTGGGGGTCTGGGGGTGTGTGTGTGTGTGATCCGGGGGGGGGCTGGGCTGGGGGTCCGGGTGGGTGTGTGTGGGGGGGTTGTGATCCGGGGGGGGGGGCTGGGCTGGGGGTCCGGGTGTGTGTGGGGGGGTTGTGATCCGGGGGGGGGGGGCTGGGCTGGGGGTCCGGGTGTGTGTGTGGGGGGTGTGATCCGGGGGGGGGGGGCTGGGCTGGGGGTCCGGGTGTGTGTGTGTGTGGGGTGTGATCCGGGGGGGGGGCTGGGCTGGGGGTCCGGGTGTGTGTGTGGGGGGTGTGATCCGGGGGGGGCTGTGCTGGGCTGGGGGTCCGGGTGTGTGTGTGGGGGGTGTGATCGGGGGGGGGCTGGGCTGGGGGTCTGGGTGTGTGTGGGGATGTGGGGGTGTGATCCGGGGGGGGGGGCTGTGCTAGGGGTCTGGGTGTGTGTGGGGGGGTTGTGATCTGGGGGGGGGCTGTGCTGGGGGTCCAGGTGTGTGTGTGGGTGTGTGATCCGGGGGGGGGGGGCTGGGCTGGGGGTCCGGGTATGTGTGTGGGTGTGTGATCGGGGGGGGGCTGGGCTGGGGGTCCGGGTGTGTGTGTGGGGTGTGTGATCCGGGGGGGGGGCTGGGCTGGGGGTCCGGGTGTGTGTGTGGTTGTGTGATCCGGGGGGGGGGCTGGGCTGGGGGTCTGGGTGTGTGTGTGTGTGGGGTGTGATCCGGGGGGGGGGGGCTGGGCTGGGGGTCTGGGTGTGTGTGTGTGTGGGGTGTGATCCGGGGGGGGGGGGCTGGGCTGGGGGTCTGGGTGTGTGTGTGTGGGGGGTGTGATCGGGGGGGGGGGCTGGGCTGGGGGTCTGGGTGTGTGTGTGTGGGGTGTGATCGGGGGGGGGCTGTGCTGGGGGTCTGTGTGTGTGTGTGTGTGGGGGGGGGTGATCCGGGGGGGGCTGTGCTGGGCTGGGGGTCCGGGTGTGTGTGGGGGGGGTGTGATCGGGGGGGGGGGCTGTGCTAGGGGTCTGGGTGTGTGTGTGTGTGGGGGTGTGATCCGGGGGGGGGGCTGTGCTGGGGGTCTGGGTGTGTGTGTGTGGGGGGGGGGTGTGATCCGGGGGGGGGGCTGTGCTGGGGGTCTGGGTGTGTGTGTGGGGGTTGTGATCTGGGGGGGGCTGTGCTGATGGTCCGCGTGTGTGTGTGTGTGGGGTATGATCCGGGGGGGGGGCTGGTCTGGGGGTGTGATCGGGGGGGGCTGTGCTGGGGGTCCCGGTCCGGGCGGGCGGGGTCTGTCCTGGGGCGTGGAGGCAGCTCCCGGGGGGCTGAGTGCTGGGGGGCTGCTGTCAGTCTGCGTGGGGCTGGCCCTGTGGCTGGGGGGCTGCTGTCAGTCTGCGTGGGGCTGGCCCTGTGGCTGGGGGGCTGCTGTCAGTCTGCGTGGGGCTGGCCCTGTGGCTGGGGGGCTGTTGCTCTGCCCCTCTGGCTGCCTGTTCAGTTCTAGCTTCCCAGGGTTGTGGTTTGGCCCTCGGTATCGACCCTGCCCTTCCGTTGCCCCCTGTCCGGCAAGCGGCTGCCCCCCAGCCCGGGAGGAGCCGGGTTGTGGGCTCCCGAAAGCCCTGCAGCAGGTGGGGTGTGAGGACCCGTTGTGCCAGCTGCCTGCCCCCCAGTGTCCCTTGCGTGTTCTGAGTTACAAGTCGTCCATACAACCCTTGGATGTGGGGGGGACAGAGCCACCATGAAACTCCTCCGGGGAGTCTGCGCCAGCGGACAGCCCTGCAAGCCCTCTGAATGCTTTTTAACGTAGCTCAATGTAAATGTACATGTCGGGGCGGCGAATGCGGCCGTACCTGCCGAGCAAGGGACTCTCTCCTGGGAAGCAGTGACTCTGGAAAGGATTTGGGGGGTGGGTTGGACGATCAGGTGAATGTGAGCTGCCGGTGCGATGATGTGACCAAAAGTGCCAATGTGATCCTTGGATGCATAAACAGGAATCTCAAGTAGGAGTCGAGGTTATTTTATCTCTGTTTCTGGCACTGGTGCAACCGCCGCTGGAATCCTGTGTCCAGTTCTGATGCCCACAATTCAAGAGGGATGTTGGTGATAAATTGGAGAGGGGTTCAGAGAAGAGCCACAATAATTAATAAAGGATTAGAGGATATTCCTTATAGTGACAGACTCCAGGAGCGCAATCTATTAACCTGACAAAGAGAAGGCGAAAGGGTGACTTGATCCCAGTCGAAGTACCTACATGGGGAACTAATAGTTAACAATGGGCTCTTCAGTCTGTCAGAGACAGGTACAACACGATCCGGTGGCTGGAAACTGGAGCTAGACAAATTCTGACTGGAAATAAGGTGGAAATTTGTAAGGGTGAGGGGAATTACCCGCTGGAACAATTCCCCAGTGGCCAGTTGGTTCTCCAGCACTGGCAATGCTTCAGTCCAGCTTGGACGCTGTTTAAAAAGAGCTGCTCCAAGAATTATTTGGGGGAGGTTCTCTGGCTTGTGCTATAGAGGAGGTCAGACTACAGTCATGGACACCTAGGACTGGAAGGGACCACAACAGGTCATCTGGCCCCATCCCCTGCACTGAGGCAGGAATAAGTATTGTCCAGACCAGTGATACTCAGACCTCAGTGGTTCAGGAGCCAAATTAGCAATCAACATTCCCCAAAAGAGCCACAGGAGTGTGAATTCATCATTTCATTTACTATAGTCTTATTTAAACAGTATGACGGGGAAATAGTGTGTGTGTGTGTGTGTATATATCTAATGTTATGGTCTCACATCAAAATGACTGACCAGATATTATCATTTTATCAGCTACAATTGGATAGTAAAGCATCCTGGTTGGTTAATGACTTAGATAGGTTAATAATTAAATCACACAGTGTTACCAGCTTTGCCCGTGGGGGTACGCTCATTTATTAGGTTTCAGAGTAGCAGCCGTGTTAGTCTGTATCTGCAAAAAGAAAAGGAGGACTTGGGGCACCTTAGAGACTGACTAAGGTGCCCCAAGTCCTCCTTTCCATTTATTAGGGTTACTCTTCTGTGTGAATGGTTTTTTTTTTTCCCTGTAATTCTGTCAATGTACTGCTTGTGTCACTTGTGTTCTCACATGGAGCTCTACTTCTCCCTGCTGCAAGTTCCCTCCCAGTGGAGCTATCCTGCAGGACCGAGGTTCCCCAGGGCTGGGTTCCTCCAGCCCCAGAATCAGACGAACACACCCACACACGTTAACAGAGTGCATCTGAGAGGACCGGGTCAATCAGCACTCCCAAGCTGACCCCTTAGATGTCCCTGGGCTCAGCAGGCCAGGTCGAGCAGCACTTCCAAACTGCCACCCTCAAATGTCCCAGATTCAGCACGTCCCTGTCCCCACTTCCACGTTACAATTGTTCTGGTCGTAACCCACTGGATGAGCAAACCCCACAGGATTTTTGGGCACTCCAGGGATCTTAGCTTAGGTATGAGGAACGTTGCTGCAGAGCGAATGGGGGAAGCCAAAAAATACCCACCGGGGGCATGTGGGGGATAGAGAGAAGCCACCAGCTTAACCGTGAAAGTTATTTATTACCAGGTAATAACCATACAAGGGGAGCCAAACAAACAAAACAGGGATAATATTAAATCTCATTTAAATTTGATTATAAAAGTTAGGTTTAGAAAACTAGAACTGATCCCACCAGTCAGGGTCAGAAGACTAGACTGAGAAAGAGCGAGAGCTGGGTTCTCACCACTCCGTGAAGCTGGAATCGATCGAGGGTCCCAGGTGGTGGTGGTGGTAGCTGAGGGTCCGGAGTGCTGGCAGAGCCCCCAGCACGATCCGTCAGGAGAAGATGAAGTCCCAATGGAACTGATGCA
This sequence comes from Natator depressus, assembly GCF_965152275.1. Lineage (NCBI taxonomy): Eukaryota > Metazoa > Chordata > Testudines > Cheloniidae > Natator > Natator depressus. Next base: position 822,789 of record NC_134236.1, on the reverse strand, counting down.
GATGTTGGATCCAGGCATCAGAACGCTTACTTGAGCATGGGTAGGGGTTTGTGTAGGGAAAGAGCAGTGGTTCAAGGGAGAACACTAGATTTGTTTATGCATAAACTGGTAGCTCAAGGGAGAATACCAAAGTTGTTTTGTTCAGGCTAGACGATAGGAACTGATCATTCCTGGCTATGGATGGTGATCCTTCCAGGGAGCTCACAATGCAATTAGGCAGCTTCAGTATTTTGGATACCAGTACAGGATTTATTACTAGAATTGGTCTGATAACTACTGAGCTGAGTGTGTGCAGGGGTGGATTCATTAACATCTGGAGCAGAGATCCCCCCCATCATGCAGTGCTTCCCTGCTTTTCTGGTCCCAGCTGCCAACTAGACATGGAGCCATTGATCACTACCTGTTGAGCCCAACTGTCTAGCCAGCTTTCTATACACCTTTATTACCCTCCTCTTTATAACAACCTTTTATGTATTTGAAAACTATTATCATGTCTCCTCTCAGTCTTCTCTTCTCCAGACTGAATAAACTCAGTTTTTTCAATCTGCCCTCACAGGTCATGTTTTCCAAACCTTAATTGTTTTTGTTGCTCTTCTCTGGACTTTCTCCAATTTGTCCGCATCCTTCCTGAAATTAGGGGGGAGGGATAGCTCAGTGGTTTGAACATTGGCCTGCTAAATGCAGGGTTGTGAGTTCAGTCCTTGAGGGGGCCATTTAGGGATCTGGGGTAAAAATTGGGGAATTGGTCCTGCTTTGAGCAGGGGGTTGGACTAGATGACCTCCTGAGGTCCCTTCCAACCCTGAAATTCTATGAAATGTGGTACCCAGACCTGGACACCATACTCTAGCTGAGGCCTTAGCTGATCACAATGGTCCCTTCTGGCCTTGGAGTCTAAGAATCTCTGAATTCCCCCCAGCTAGGGCTGCAGTGAGCAAGGGACAAGGTGAGGAGAGAGGTACTGTCCCACTCTGACCCTTCCCAAGCCAGGGTGCAGCAGGACTGTTGGAAGTGGACCCCTATCCCTCTCTGTGATGTGCTGGTAGTGGGCCTTCTGCATGTGGCCAGTGGTGCTAAGGGCCAGTGCATGTTACTCTCCTGGGGGTAACTCTCCCTGTGGGATTGAACTGCACATACCCCAGGGCCCCTGCTTTGGCTCACCCTCCCTCCTTGATCCGCTCTGTCTGTGTCGCAGGGTGCGACAGTGGGGTTGTGGGTAAGGTTTGGCAGGTGGGTAAGGTTTGGCAGGCAAAATCCCCTGCCTCTTTATAGGGTGAGAGAGAAACTCAGGCCCAGCTCCCCAGCCTGCACTAGCCCTGCTGCTTTAGTGATCTCATCGCTTGTCTCACACGCTGTGTTCCCGTGGCTCTTCCTTGCTGTAGCCCCAGACTCCAGCCTGGCCTTTCTTGCCTCTTGGTCCCTCTGGCTGGGCCTTCAGGGCTTTGATGCCTTATTTTCCCTTGCTCAAAACAAGCCAATGATGCTGTTGTCCTGGGCTCCTGGCGGGCTGGGAAACTCTTCCCGCCTTCTCTTCCGTGTCTCTTGGCTCCTCGTGGGCTGCGCTGCTGGCTGAAGCATGCACTGGAGTCTTCGTCCTGCATTGCTGCGGGGCGCTAAGGGCTTCTGGGGGAAGAAGACAATTGGCTGCTTCTCCTACCTCTGTAGATTGGCCTTTCCCCAGAGCTGCTGACACCCACTAGGACACAGAAGTTTGTGCACCTCGGCCTCTCCTGTTTACCCCTGTGGCATGTAACCGTCTGGTTTCCTGTTTGGTCATTGTGGTCAGTATGTGGGTGCTGGTGGCTTGTGATATACTGGAGGTCAGACCAGGTGATCTGTGGTCCCTTCAGGCCTTAAACTTCATGGCCCTGTCCTAGAGGGTCTTTCTGGATGTGCCCTGTGAGCCTCAGTCTCTGCTGTTCGTGCATCCAGCAAGCTGGGAGCACTTGGAGCTTGCAGCCCATCTAAATGGGGGAAGCATTCGCTGGACAGCCCTGGAGCCTGAGGCCTCTGTAACTCCCGAGCTGTGGCAGTGCTGGGTGCAAAGTGTTGCTTCCACATTGCTCTGGCCACTGTGCTAACTGTGACATGGGCACCTGGCCTTGAGAGCTGGGCTGAGTCCATCCTTGTCTTCTTGGGGGCTCCCACAGAAATATGTGTGGGCTAGGAGCACCCGGTGCTGCGTCTGACTCCATCTTCCCTGGAAACTATTAAAACCACATCCGCGAATCGGTCCCCATTTGCAGGGCTCCCACAGGCACTCCCCCTACCAACTCTGGGGAACAGATTGAATAGATTCATAGGCCAAGATTGAAAAACTCAAATGAGGAGCTGCAGGGTCCCGGAGCTGGGTTCTTTGGTCTGGGCTTAGGAGCCCGGCTTCCCTTATTCCCTTGAAAATTTTGGCCAGGGCCCTTCTGATATCTAGTCTGACCTGCATGGCCCAGTAGTGTGGGATTGAACAGGAGCCGATGGTTTCTCCAGTCTCAGATCCCACGTGACAGAGAACCCTCCATTCAGTGGTCATTTACCTGAACTGTAAATGCGTGCACCTTATTCCCACCTGAATTTTTCTAGCTTTAGCTTCCAATCATTGGAGCACGTTCTGGCTTTGTCTGCTCGATTAAAGAGCTGTCTGCTTTCAGAACCGTTCTCCGCACTGAGCTGCTTATGAACTGTCATCAGGTCACCCCTTAACCTTCTTGTTGCCAAGAAGGCCAATGGCATTTTGGGATGTATAAGTAGGGGCATAGCCAGCAGATCGAGGGATGTGATCGTTCCCCTCTATTCGACACTGGTGAGGCCTCATCTGGAGTACTGTGTCCAGTTTTGGGCCCCACACTACAAGAAGGATGTGGATAAATTGGAGAGAGTCCAGCGAAGGGCAACAAAAATGATTAGGGGTCTAGAGCACATGACTTATGAGGAGAGGCTGAGGGAGCTGGGATTGTTTAGTCTGCAGAAGAGAAGAATGAGGGGGGATTTGATAGCTGCTTTCAACTACCTGAAAGGGGGTTCCAAAGAGGATGGCTCTAGACTGTTCTCAATGGTAGCAGATGACAGAACGAGGAGTAATGGTCTCAAGTTGCAATGGGGGAGGTTTAGATTGGATATTAGGAAAAACTTTTTCACTAAGAGGGTGGTGAAACACTGGAATGCGTTACCTAGGGAGGTGGTAGAATCTCCTTCCTTAGAGGTTTTTAAGGTCAGGCTTGACAAAGCCCTGGCTGGGATGATTTAACTGGGAATTGGTCCTGCTTCAAGCAGGGGGTTGGACTAGATGACCTTCTGGGGTCCCTTCCAACCCTGATATTCTATGATTCTATGATTCTCTTTTCTAAGCTAAGGAGATCGAGCTCCTTCTATTTCTCACTGTAAGGCGGGTTTCCAGCCCTTGAGTCATTCTTGTTCTCTGCTCTGAACCCTCTTCAGTTTTTGAGCATCCTGTACGAAGCATGTGAAGCCCAGAGCTGAGTACAGTGCTGCAATAATGGTCTTACCAGTGCAGTATCCGGTAATACCAGCTCCTGGGAATTCTCCCCTGCTTGTGTTTCACTGCACGGCAGAAAGGTCCAAGTGCTATGTGAACAAAGTTCCTCAGACCCCCCAAACAGGCTGAGCTGTGAACAACAGTGTTTTCCCCCAGAGAGCCAGGCCCTTCAGCTGCATCCTTACTGCTCGCTGCTTTCACTGGCTTGCATAATCTGTGAGGGTCAGGGTTGGGATCTGCCATGTCCTGTTGAGAATAGTGCCAAGTTTCTCTCTGGCCCTTCAGGGCTTTCTCCGGAGAGGGACGAGGATGATCACTTAGCCATGGGAAAGCCGATCTGCTGTTATCCCGGGGAGACTGCGAGGAATCCTGCGATGGGAAGGATTGGCTTGGCTGTTCTCACACTATTCCCTTTGGTCGGGGACAGCGCTGGCATAATGATGGCCAGTTGTGTCACTTGCACACCCTTCCCCAGGCCAGGGAAGGCTGGCTTACAGTAACAGCGGCAAGGTGGCAGGGCTAGTGGGGTTGGTGGCGTGTCCGCGAGACCCCAATAAATGACAGGGATTTCTAACCCAGAGTTGGGGGGCTTCCCGCTTGTAGGAGGCCCTCTCAGAAAGACTACCATCTTGGATTGAGCCCCCATCTGTGTCTCCCTTACCTGCGCACTCTCCCAGTGGGTGAGGCAGAAGGGGCCGTGCTCACCAGGAGTGGCCTTCCAGGCTGCTGGCGCCCATCACCAGGCTGCGTGCTCTCTCACTAAGGGTCAGTGAGTGGCAGTGAGGTGACGTTGGGCAGCTGACAGCATGCGTGTTGCGGGGAGAGCCTGGGGTGTTCGGCTGCTGCTTCTGGAGGGAGGGAGTCCTGAGGTGACACTCGGAAATGGGCACTGGATGCTGCAGGATATTGGGTGAGTGTTTCAGATGCGCCGCACATCTGTGCGGTTACCTCTGCTGTGTGTGGATGGAGACATGCGTTCTCTTCACGCTGCCAGGGCAGTATCCGGGCCTGCTGCATTGTGTGCTCTGTGGCGCAGGCCAAGAGCGATCCTGTGTAGGAGCTTCTTCACATAGAAAGTTAGGGTTGGAAGGGACCTCAGGAGGTCATCTAGTCCAACCCCCTGCTTGAAGCAGGACCAATCCCCAATTTTTGCCCCAGATCCCTAAATGGCCCCCTCAAGGATTGAACTCGCAACCCTGGGTTTAGCAGGCCAATGCTCAAACCACTGAGCTATCCCTCTTCTCTGGGGTCTCCGACCAGCAGGGAGTGCGGCTGTGGCTGTCCCCTGCCCAAGAGGGGCTCGGAGACTGCAGTGGCCAGGCTTCAAGCCCGTCAGGAGCAAGCCCCATGGCTGGGATTCTGGGGAGTGAGGGGCCTCGGCTCCTCAAGCCCCTCAGGAAGGGAGGAGGCAGCCATTGGCATGTTTTAAGCCCAGCGGCTCTGCACATGGCTTAGGCCTCCGAGTGTGCAGAGCCATGGGGCGCAGGCCCACGGTGTTCCTGGCCTGGGGGCAGTGAGGGACCGTGCTGGGGACTCTGCTGAGGCCTCGGCTAGGTTTAGTTCTTTTTTGGTTGGAATCCACGGGGTTGCTCCCTGTTCTGGGAGGGGCTGAGTCCCTCCTCTGCAAACCTCTTCCCCCTCCCCGCCGCCGGATAGCTGCATTGTCTCAGCCCTGTCTGTGTCCAGGGCGGGCAGTGCTCCAAAGGGCCCTTAGAAAGAGCTCAGGGAGGGCACCAGAACTGCCCCAGCTGTAGCTCCTAGCCTGGCCCATAGGGGCAAAGCCGCTGGCCTGCTCTGGGGATAGGGTCCCGCGCTGAGTCTCTCCCCTGACCCTTTCCCCAGGCTCCCTGCACTCTTCTCTGGCTGCCACTCTGCAGGAGCTGACTTAAAGATGCAGCTGCTGTGTGTTGTGAGGAGCCGTGCGGGACAGTCCAGCCCTGCCTGGCCTCCACGGTGGGTGCTGGTGCCCAGTGTGGGCAGGGCACCCTCTACCCCTACATGCCTGGCCCCAGTGGCTTGCTGCCTGGAGGGAGGGATTTGTGCTGCCTGTCTGAGGGGGCTGGAGCACACAGCCTGGCTCAGGACCTGGCAGCCAGCCCCCAGCTTCCTGTTTTGTTGAGCTGGAGTGTGAACGCCCTCCCTGCTTGGCTGCTCATTGGAGGAGCAGGGCCTGGAGCAGGGGAGCAGACTGTCTGAGGCAATGGATTTGGCAGCTTCTTGGGCGTCTGGTGCCCCTGGCTGAGTTTTCACGCTGTGCCCTGGTGCGTGCTCGCTTCCCGCTGGTGGCTGAGGGGCTGGCTCTAGACACAGAGCCATCTCTGACCGCAGGCTGCCACTTGGCAAAGGCCCCCTGGGCTGTGCTGTGGGGGGAGTGTTGGGAGCTCCGGGAGTGAAATCCACTCGTACTCTGCTGCTTTGGCAGCTTTCTTGCCTTTCCCGCTGTTTGTGAGGCTGGAGGGCGGTGATAGTCCCCATCCCCCATGAGGCTCGGCCTCCAGCTGCGCAGGATTGAACAGGGTCCCCAGCTCAGTCGGGGTCGCTCAGTGGCTGCTCACGGCAGAGCTCTGCAGCCTGACCCCAAGGTGACTGAACGTGACGACGAGTGTTGGGTTTGGGGCAGGGGTGTCGCCTCCTCCTACCGGTGGGGTCGGCGTGGCCGGGGCTGCGTGCCCTGCCCCTGCCAGCCATTGCCACCTGGCTGTGTTGCACTGCCCCGGCTGTGTAGGGAGTGTGCCGGGATGGAGCTCGGTGCATCGCAGGAGCTCCGGGGGGCAGAGGGGTGAGTGTGTGTGTCGTCGTGGCCAGTCCCTGCTAGCACAGGCAGCCCCCTCACGTCATCCTGCTCACAAACTTGCCAAGAGCCATTTTCAAACCAGTGGAGCAGGAGAGCTAACTGGGTCCCAGAGCCTCACTCCTCAGCGCTAGCCTGTGTCCTCGCAGCTGATTTATCTCTGTTTGTTCTTGGGCCAGCATTGACCTTTAGCTTCAGCAGCTCTTCTCCCTCCCTGGTGTGTACTGCCCTGCTGCATGTGGAGAGAGCAATCCCATCCCTGCTCAGCCTGCCTTTGGCGAGGCCAGTCTCCTCTCGGCACAGAGGCCCTCCGTTCCCCCGATTATCCTAGGAGCTCTTCTTTGCACCTGGTCCTGTTTGAGCAGCGCGGAGCTCTCACCAGACTTCATGTTGCAAGGCACCAGCTGTACAAGCAGCAGTGTGCTCTGAAACGGGGGCTCCCTGAGGGCTGCTCGGGGAGAGGGGCAGGGAGCCCTGGGCACCTCCAGAGCTGTTGGCAGTTTTGTGGGCTGTGCCGGGGGCTGGAGTCAGGGAGCTGGGGGGGAGGATGCTGAATGCCAGCCCTGCTGTTTCCTGTGGCTTGCGCCGGTGGGCACTGGGCTGAGAGGGAGTAGTGCTTATGAGTGTGGTAGGCCAGCTGCAGCTGTGAGCCCACTGTGGCTGTTCACCGGAAAGCTCTGTCCACGTGCAGGAGGAAGGCACTTTCTTACCACGGGTTTGCTAGCCCAAGGTGAACTCCCAGTGAAGATGGGGCAGCCTGCGGTTTTCACATGTGTTCACAGGGGAGCGCTGGCCATGGTAAAACACTCTGGGCCTCCCCTACCTGGGGACAGAGGCTTCCTCTCTCCAACTGCATTGGGGCCATTGTTTGTTGCCCGGTGTTGTGGTTACCTGCCAGGACTTGATCTGGGGCTGGGTTCCATAGGAGAGCAGCGCCGTTCTCTCCAGAATCTCACCTGCTTGTGCCTTGGGCAGAGCACGAAAGTGGATCAGCCCGCTCCCTGGAGGTCGGTGGGTGGGTGGGCAGGAGCTGTCAGTGGCACACAAATGCTCCGGGCCCCTTGTGCCACACCGCCCTGGCCTCCTGTGCTCCCCATCTTGTTAGACCGGAAATTAAAAGGAGCAGTGGCAAGGTGCAGGGCTCCCGAGTCCCCACTAGACCCCGATTCCAGTTGGTTATTATGTCCTGCCCCTGTTTGTACCACACCAGGAGTTCTCCAAACAAACAAGGGTCCCATTACTCTGCCCCTCCCTTGAGAGAGAGAGGGGAATCCAAGTAAAGGCAGTGGTGATCTCTCTTTGGCAGTTTTTTGGGTTTGCCCTTATGGGGCTTAGCTTCTCAGCTGGTAGTGTTTTTAATTGGGGTCTACCTTCAGTCCCTCCTCTTGGGGGCATCCTACCTTTTAGCTAGTCCATTCACTTCAGGGGTGATGAGGCCTGCAACTGTGTCCCTGTTGGCTGATCTGTCTCTGTGGTCAGCAGTCTCTGATGTACGGCTGTCTTCTTCCTGTTCACGCTTTTCCCTTGTTAAGCTCCCCCCACCTCTTGGCCCGGTTAGCGCTGATTGAGCCCAGGGAGCCTGCTAGCCTCCTCTACCTGAGTGAGGGTGCGCCCCTGCACACGAGGGTTACATGCCTGCAAGCTGCTTAAAAGGCCATAGTACTGGCTCAGCATAATGGGTGCCCCAAAGGAGAAAAGACAATGAGAGGACCAGAAGAATACTACTCGGCTGTTCAGCCATGGTGGCAGAGGCCATTAGAGGCGAAAATGCATCCTTTCAACTCTAGAAGTCAGATTCTAGTGAAGCAAACAGGAAGGAAAGCAAACTCTGGCAGGTTAAGTATAAAAGTGTAATAAGGCAGGCCAAGAAAGAATTGAGAAGCAACATGCCAAAGATGAAAAGGGATGCAAAAACTCCCAGTGAGGATTTTTTAAAGTACATCAGAAGTAGGAAGCCTGCCAAACAGGCAGTGTCAATAGAATGTTTTAGTACAAATTGATAAGTTAAATAGTAATCAGTCACCAGGAGCAGATGGCATCACCCAAGGATTCTGAAGGAACTCAGATGTGAAATTGCAGAGCTCCTAGCTGTGGGATGCAATCTGTCACTTGAATCCGCTGCTGGACCATGTGTCTGGAGCGTAGCTAATGTGACACTGATGTTCTGAAAAGGGCTCCAGAGGTGATCCTGGCACTTCCAGGCTGGTGAGCCTACCGGTCATGTTGGTTGAAACTGTAGTTAATTTTTTTTTTTTTTTTTTTTTTTATCAGACACCGAGGTGAACATGATTTGTTGGGGAAGAGTCAGCAGGGCTTTTGTAAAGGGAAATCCTGCCTCATCCGTCTGTCAGAATTCTCTGAGTGGGTGAACAAGCATGCAGAGAAGGGTTTTCCAGTGGCTAGAGTGTACATGGATTTTCAGAAAGCCTTTGATGTGATCTCTCACCAAAGACTCTTTAGCCTCTTACTCCACCTTTTCATATTCTCTGTATGTGTATATATAGATATCTTCTTATTATATGTTCCATTCTATGCATCCGATGAAGTGGCCTGTAGCCTACGAAAGCTTATGCTCTAATAAATTGGTTAGTCTCTAAGGTGCCACAAGTCCTCCTGTTCTTTTTGTGGATACAGACTAACACGGCTGCTACTCTGAAACCTTAAGTAAACTGAGCAGTCATGGGATATCAGGGGACGTCCTCTTATGGATCAGTAACTGGTTAAAAGATAGGGAACAAAGAGTATGAATAAATGGTCAGTTTTCACAATGGAGAGCAGTGAGCAATGCAGTCCCCTATGTATCTGTACTGGGATCAGTGCTGTTCAACATATTCATTAATGATCTGGATAAAAGAGTGAACAGTGAAGTGGCTGAGTTTGCAGACGATAAGAGATCTTGGAGTCAACGTGGATAGTTCTCTGAAAACTTCAGCCCAGCGTGCAGCAGCGGTATAAAAGGCCAACAATGTTAGGAAGCCATAGAAAATATCCTAATGCCACTATATACACGTGTGGTACTCCCACACCTTGAATACCGTGTCCAGTTCTGGTTGCCCCATCTACAGTATAGTAGAACTGGAAAAGGTTCGGAGAAGGGCAACAGAGATGATCCATACGTGGAGAGAGCTGTTCAGCTTAGAAAAGAGAAGACAAAGGGGGGATAATAGAGGTCTAGAAAATCATTTCTCTGTTCACTGTCTCCACACCAGGCATGTTATTTATCCTTTCCCACAATACAAAGCCAGGGGTCACCTGATGAAATTAATAGAGAGCAAGTCTATGACATACAAACAAGAGGAAGTATTACTTCATGTAACACACAATTAACCTGTGGAACTCGTTGCTATGGGTTCTTATGATGGCCAAAAGTATAAGTGGGTTCCAAAGAGAACTAGATAAGTTCATGGAGGCTAGGCTATTGGCTACTGGCCAAGATAGTCAGGGACACAGCCCTGTGCTCAGGGTGACCCTAAATCTCTGCATGCCAGAATCTGGGAGGAGAAGACATGTGGCTCTCTCAAAAATCACACTGTTTTGTATGCTCCCTCTGAAGCTCTGGTACAGGCCGCCGGTGGAGGCAGGCCGCTGGTCTGGATGGACCAGGATCTGACCCTGTTTGGCAGCTCTTATGTTCTTAAGCCGAGAGCGGAGGGGCATCCCACGGTTTCCACCCTGATAGGCCTGCAGATGCCTGACTACTGCACTGGGCTGGCCAAAGCGTGATTGCCATGCTGTCTGGAGTGACTCCTAGCTGTGAGTGCCGACCTCAGGGCAGCCTGTCAGAAACAGGGCAGGTACCCCAAGTGGATGGTGTGTTGTGTAATTAGATTTCAGCAACAGACAGTCCCCTCCAGCCTATCTTAGGGCTTATCTACACTACGCAGCTTTTAGCGACAAGGCTGTGTCGACACAGCCTTGTCGCTAAAAGTCAGCGTGTGTAAATGCTGTGTCGGTATTTTGTTGGCACTTTTGCCAAATAAATACTTCCAGCCCCGCAAGCGGTGTTAGCTTTGTCGGCAGGAGAGCGCTCCTGCCGACAAAGCCATGTTCACACTGCCACTTGCGTCGGCAAAACTTTTGTCTTTTGTGGGGGGGGGCTTTTTTAAGTACCTGTGAAAGACAAAAGTTTTGTCGACAACGTCGCAGTGTAGACAAGACCTAAGAGTCTCCAGCCTATCTTCCACCGACACAAACAGAACTTTGTGATAATGGGCACTGAAACCAAGAATCAAACCACATCAGGTCTGGAACTTACACCAAAGGCAATGCTGGCAGCCAATTCTATAGTAATCTTACTAAAGGTTTATTAGCTAAGAGGAAACAAATGAGAGTTACTGAGAGGTTAAAGCAGGTACAATAACTGCACAGGTGAGTCAGTCTGTAACACCGAATGGTGGCAGTGATGTAATAAATGTCCAGTTTCCCAAAAGTATTTCAGGAGCTGGGTATCTCCGCTTTGCATCTGGTGCACTTCCCTGTAAGAATTCAAATAGTCCAGAGATGAGGGATCTTCCTTTGCATTCCTTCTTGTATCATCTTCTGGCAGAAGACAAGCTGACCATTTCTCTACCATGGGGAGCTTTTCCTTTGATTAGGATGAGCAAGGAGCAATGCACTTGGAGTCTCTGACCGCCGCTTGTCACACACCGTAGCCATTTGCTTTGGAATTAGCACCTTTTCTGAGAGTCCTTCCTTAGCATTCCCCAAGGCGTCTTTGATGGCTGGTGAGTTGTTCAGTTCCGAGGGCATTTACAGTGTCAATGGTTGTGTCCCGAAGTCCCAGGTTGTTATTACATTAGGACAGACACAGATAAGTAAAAACAACGCGTGTAACATCCCCTTAGTTTTATGAAGTTTAAACACCCAATACGCTTACCCAGTTATCACTTGGATCTATCCTAATACACCAGTAAATTGACCTGAATACGCTGCTGCATGAGCTGGTATGCCAGCATCACACTTATCACAAAGGGGAGGTCACAAAAATTGAGCCAGGTTTCAGAGGGGGAGCCGTGTTCGTCTGTATCAGCAAAAACAATGAGGCGTCCTTGTGGCACCTTGGAGACTAACAAACTTATTTGGGCATCAGCTTTCGAAGGCTAAAACCCACTTCATCAGATGCATGGAGTGGAAAATACAGTAGTAGGTTTAAATACACAGCACATGAAAAGATGGGAGTTGCCTTGCCAAGTGGCGGGTCAGGCTAACGAGCCAATTTAATTAACAGCAGGACACCATGGGAGGAAAAATCACTTTTGTAGTGATAATGAGAGTGGCCCATTTCAAACAGTTGACAAGAAGGTGTGAGTAACAGTAGGGGGAAATTAGTATGGGGGAAATTAGTTTGTGTAGTGACACATCCACTCAATCTTTATTCAGGCCTAATTTGATGCTGTCCAGTTTGAAAATTAATTCCAGTTCAGCAGTCTCTCGTTGGAGTCTGTTTTTGAAGTTTTTTTGTTGAAGAATTGCCATGTTTAGGTCTGTAATCAAGTGACCAAAGAGATTGAAGTGTTCTCCGGGTGGTTTTTGAATGTTATAATTCCTGATGTCCAATTTGTGTCCATTTATTCTTTTACGTAGAGACTGTCCAGTTTGGCCAATGTACATGGCACAGGGGCATTGCTGGCACACGATGGCATCTATCACATTGGTAGATGTGCAGGTGAACGAGCCCCTGATAGTGTGGCTGATGTGATTAGGCCCTGTGATGGTGTCCCTTGAATAGATATGTGGGCACAGTTGGCAACGGGCTTTGTTGCAGAGTGTGGTTCCTGGGTTAGTGGTTCTGTTGTGTGGTGTGTGGTTGCTGGTGAGTATTTGCTTCAGGTTGGGGGGCTGTCTGTAAGCAAGGACTGGCCTGTCTCCCAAGGTCTGTGAGAGTGAGGGATCCCCCACCTTGAAGCAAATTGAATTCCAGAGCCTAAGGACTCTGCCGTCAGCCTTAGTGAACTGGCGTGATGTAGCCTGCCAGCTGCTCACGGACCCTTCCACGCAGCCACAGCTCCCAGCAGCCTGCTGAGATTCACCAGGTCAGCTCCATGGCATGGCCTGGGTGGCAGCAGAAAGCCCACAGCCTCTGGTCCTTTGACTCCGCAGGGAGTGCCAAGGACCGTTTGAGGCATCAGCCCTTGTCTCTGAGTCCTCTGTGGGGTTGCCCTCACTCTCACACCCCTCCCCTCGGGGGGCAGAGGCTGTCCTTGGCCTGTTTGCTACCAGGCTGCAGCATGGCTTTGCTCCCTCATGCCAGTGAGCACAGCTGCTGCTTGCCCTTGCTCTGGGGGCAGAAGGGGGCCCTCTCTCGTCCCCAGGCACCATGTGTCTGTGCTGGTGCACCTCCCGGCTGAGGAGCTGCCCAGGGGTCCCTGTGCCACTGCAGAGGGGCTGTGTGGGGAGGGCAAGGAGGTGCCTGGTGTGAGGGTGCCTTTCCCCCTGGGGCTGGCAGTGAGCCCTTGGTGCAGGGCTCTACGCAGCCAGGCTGTGAGCCCTGCTGGGGAATTGCCTCCCGTCCTGCAAAGCTTCTGCCTTACTGGCAGGGCTCCCCATGGATTTGGTGGCTGGGGCTGGGGCTAGGGCTAGAGGGAAGGAGGCCTTAAGGTCACACTGCCCAGCACTACTGTAGCTGATCCCAGCCTACGCTGTTCACTGTCCCTCCTCCCCGTTCTTGTCCCCTGGGCCCTGTGTTAGTGCTGGAACTGCATTGGGCTGGGCTGTGATCCAAGCCAGCCCCTGGAGCGTGGCCTCCCTGCGGATCCCCCAGCTCCTCATTGGTATTCCAGGCAGGGCCGTATCTGCGTCAGCTGCATGGTGCGGCTCCTCCCTGCCTCTGAGGCATTGGCCTCTGCGCTGGGACCCCGGGGAGGGCGAGTCGCCCCGCAGCAGACTTGGCAGGTCCCAGTGTCTGGGGGGTGTAGCAGAGACCAAGCGGGCCTGACCATGAAGTGAGCGGTCCCTCTCCCCACCCTCCTTGGTCCCCCACAGTCCCTGCTATCCCAGCCAAGGTGCTCTCCCTCCAGCTCTGCCGGGGACGGGGAGGGCAGCCTCACTGTACACTTCTGGCCTGTGGTAGGCCACGTGCACTGCCCCGGCTAGCTTGGGAAAGGGGTTTGGAGCTCCAGGGCCCGCTGTTGGGCTGTGGTGCCCCAGAGTTCAGGCGAGGACCCCTCGAGCTGTTCCAGACCTGGAGGCGGTGGTGCTGCTGTTGTCTCCCCGTCATTTGGGGTTCCGGGCCAGGGGAGGGAGCGGAGCCTGGCATGTGCTTGCAGGCTGGGGCTGCAGCCTGGGGTGGTGCAGGCCAGGGTGGGAACCTCCTGCCGATTGAACATGCCCCAAGTGGCTCGGCAGCAGTTCTGCAGAAAAGGACCTAGGGGTTACAGTGGACGAGAAGCTGGATATGAGTCAGCAGTGTGCCCTTGTTGCCAAGAAGGCCAATGGCATTTTGGGATGTATAAGTAGGGGCATAGCCAGCAAATCGAGGGACGTGATCGTTCCCCTCTATTCGACATTGGTGAGGCCTCATCTGGAGTACTGTGTCCAGTTTTGGGCCCCACACTACAAGAAGGATGTGGAAAAATTGGAAAATGTCCAGCGGAGGGCAACAAAAATGATGAGGGGACTGGAACACATGACTTATGAGGAGAGGCTGAGGGAACTGGCATTATTCAGTCTGCGGAAGAGAAGAATGAGGGGGGATTTGATAGCAGCCTTCAGCTACCTGAAAGGGGGATGGATCTAGACTGTTCTCAGAGGTAGCAGATGACAGAACAGGGAGCGATGGTCTCAAGTTGCAGTGGGGGAGGTTTAGGTTGGATATTAGGAAAAACTTTTTCACTAGGAGGGTGGTGAAGCACTGGAATGGGTTCCCTGGGGAGGTGGTGGAATCTCCTTCCTTAGATATTCTTAAGGCCCAGCTTGACAAAGCCCTGGCTGGGATGATTTAATTGGGGTTGGTCCTGCTTTGAGCAGGGGGTTGGACTAGATGACCTCCTGAGGTCCCTTCCAACCCTGATATTCTATGATCATGTGATCCAGCCCCTGTTGTCCAGTCCCAGGTTCTGGCAGTCAGAGGTTAGGGAACACCCGAAGCATGGGGTTGTATCCTGAACATCTTGCCTAATAGCCATTGATGGACCTGTCCTCCATGAACTTATCTTTTTTTTTTTTTTTTAACTCTCTTATACTTTTGGCCTTCACAACATCCCCTAGCAATGAGTTCCACAGGTTAACTGTGCTCTGTTCATTTCCTCTGGGGCACCTGGCATTGGCCACTGTCAGAAGACAGGATACTGGGCTGGATGGACCTTTGGTCTGAGCCAGTCTGGCTGTTCTTATGTTGTGTGAAGAAATACTTCATGTTTCTTTTAAATGTGCTGCCTACCCTATCCCCCTTTCGACGTTTCTTTTCCACGCTGAACAGTCCCAGTCTTATTAATCTGTCCTCAGCTGGGAAGTTGTTCCATCCCTCTAAATATTTTTGTTGCTTTTCTCTGTACTTTTTCCAATTCCAATATATCTTTTTTGAGCAGGGCGACCAGATCTTCAAGCAGTATTCAAGGTGGGGGCGTACCATGGATTTATATAGTGGCATTGTGTTATTTACCGTCGTCTTATATATCCGTTTCCTAACATCCTGTTGGCTTTTTTGACTGACGCTGCACATTGAGTGGATGTTTTCAGAGAACTATCCACAGTGACTCCAGATCTCTTTCTTGTGTGGTAACAGCTAATTCAGACCCCATCATTTTATACGGATAGTTGGGATTGTTTTCCAATGTGCATTACTTTGCATTTACCAACACTGAATTTCATCTGCCATTTTATTGCCCAGTCACCCAGTTTTGTGAGGTCCCTTTGTAACTCTTTGCAGTCAGCTCTGGACTTAACTATCTGGAGTAATTTTGTGTCTTCTGCAAATTTTTCCACCTCATTGTTCACCCCTTTTTCAGGATCATTTATGAATATGTTGAACAGCACTTGTCCCAGTACAGAGCCCTGGGAGACCCTGCTGTTTACCTCTCTGCGTTGTGAAAACTGACCATTTATTCCTAGCCTCTGTTTCCTGTTTTTTAACCAATTACTGATCCATGAGAGGACCTTCCCTCTTATCCCATGACAGCTTACTTTGCTCAAGAGCCTTTGGTGAGGGATCTTGTCAAAGGCTTTCTGAAAGTCCAAGTACACTATATCCACTGGATCCCCCTTGTCCACATGCTTGTTGACCCTCTCAAAGAATTCTAATAAATTGGTGAGGCAGGATTTCCCTTTACAAAAGCCGTATTGAATCTTCTCCAGCATATTACGTTCATCTGTGTCTGATAATTCTGTTTTTTACTATAGTTTCAGCCAGTTTGCCTGGTATTGAAGTTAGGCTTACTGGCCTCTAATTGCCAGGATCGCCTCTGGAGCCTTTTTTAAAAACAGCATCACATTAACTATCCTCCAGTCATCTGGTACACAGGTCGATTTAAGCGATACCATGGTTATTTTTTCTGCAGTTTCATATTTGAGTTCCTTCAGAACTTTTGGGTGAACGCTGTCTGGTCCTAGTGACTTTTTAATTTGTTCCAAACCCTTCTCTATTGAGCCTTCAATCTGGGACAGTTCCTCTGATTTGTCACCTGAAAAGAATGGCTAAAGTATGGGAATCATCACCACGTTTTCCGCAGTGAAGACCAATGCAAAGAATTCATTTAGCTTCTCCACAATGGACTTGTCTCCCTTGCATGCCACTTTAGGCACTTCGCACATCCCGTGGCCCCACTGACTTCCTCATTTTTGTGTGGTTCCCCTTTTTGAAATGAAATGCTACTGTGGTGGGCTTCTTGGGAATTTTTCCCTCACAAGGATATTGAATTTAATTAAATTTTGGTCTCTGTAACTTCTTCATCCTCGTGATATGACTGGAGTACCTCATCCTGCTTCTTTCCAAATGCAGAACTTGAACATTCCTGGCTTTCCTGCAGCATTATTCAGTTTTTCCCCATCTAATAATGGGCCTGTACCATTGGTGGGATTTTTATTCCTGACAGAATTAAAACCAAAAAACCTTCCTTCCTATTGTCCTTACCTAAGTTCCCTCGAAGCTGTTTGGCCACGCAGGAGCCTATTAAGCGCCGCACAGGTGCTCAGGGCTGCAGTGGGGGGAGATGCCTCTCCCACCCAGACCAGGTGCTGCTGTGGGGAGAGAGAGCTTGGGGGTAGTCCTGTCGTAGCCCCGGGGCAGCCTGCACCCCAAACCCTTCATCCCCAGCCTGACTCTAGAGACTGCACCCCCAGCCAGAGCCCTCACCCCCCCCATGCCTCTGCCCCAGCCCTGAGCCCCCTTCCACACTCCGAACCCCTCAGCCCCACACATCACCTCTATATTGGTGCACATAACAAAATTCATTCCGCATGTGTGGGGAAAAACTAGAGGGAACACTGGTGCTTACTCTGCCAGCCATGGATTTCTCCATGATGTCTTTAGCTTCCCTTATCAGTTTTGTACATGTCATAATTTCTAATCTATGTTGATTGCTATTTTGTTCTCCTTTTTCCCAGTTATATATTTATTTAAATAGCATTGTCCTTCTGCGTGGTCCTGCTGCTTTGTGGTTTGGCTACCTGGCTGTCCACCGGCAGCGAAGGCTCAGTGCCGTCCAAGCCAGCAGTGTTCTGGGGATTGTAGGGGACAGCTCTGCACAGCGTGGGCCCTAGCGTTCTAAACCTGGAATGGGAGAGCAAACAAGCAAAGGGCGTAATCACCTCCTGAGTCAGCAGCTGCTGCTAAGGGATGAGTCCTTTTCTGTTCTCTCACAAGCCTGTCTTCAGGCAGCCCTGCCCCCCTCTCCCAGGGGCAGTCAGGGAGTTGGCAAGCTCCTGACACACCCTGGAAAGGCCTGTGTGGCAGTAGCCTGACCATTCTCCCTCCTCAGGCATCTGACTTCTCTGGCTAGTAAACAGAGAGAGAGAGAGAGAGTCCCTGGCCAGCAAGAGGGAGGGAGCCGGGAGCCCCATGCTGGGGACCGGATGGTGTCAGGCAAAGCTGCGGCTTCCTGGGGGTGGAGTTTCCAGCGCCAGGGGCCAAGGGAAGGTGGGTGCATGTGATGCTGTCTCCAAGTACCTCTGTGGGGGAGAGTCTCGGAGCAGGCAGATCTTCGCTCTCCCGGGCCACAGCAGGACCAAAGGTGCCAGTGTTCCTGGGGGGGGCATTCGCTGTCGAGACAGGGCGGATCTCCCGCCCTCGGAGGCTTCATGGCCAGCTGGGCTGCGTCTGCCGACGGCTCCGCTGCGGCTCCACGGGTGGCGTGGGTGGGTGCATGGCTCGCCGGGGGTGGGGGGATCTCTGCCCAGCGTGGTGCAGGGGTCACGTGGGGTGATGGGTTGGTCCCTTCTGGCCTTAGATGTTCTGAAGTCCCCCAGGTGACTCCCAACCTGTCAGGATTGCCCTGAGGAGTCCAGCTCCTAGTCCCCCTCTGCTGGGTCTGCCCCCACCCCCAGGGTCCACACTCGCCCCTGCCTGGGCTTTGCCTCCACGCCTGCTGCCCCTCCCCCAGAGACACCTGGCCCGGGTTGCAGCCGTCGCTGTGCTGCCCCCCAGCCGAGCCCCATCTCCTGGAGGGTGCTGGTGCCTGCTGAGGGTCTCCCGCAGCCCCGAACTCTGTAACGACGACTAGGGCTGAGCAGGAGCTGGTGGCCAGCTGCTGTACCACAGCAAAACCCACGAGGGCTCTGTGGGGCTGGCACAGGGCCTGGGCCTGTGGGGGGCGTCCCAACTTCAAACAAGACTCCCTGCGGCCCTCCGCTCGGCCCTGCCTGGGAGGCCTGAGCTGTGCCTGTGGGCTGGGCGGGGCAGAACCCATCTGGGAGCGGGCGCAGGGCAGGGCCCTCCCGCAGCGCCCGGGCCAGGTCACGGGCCAGTGCTGCCTCTCCCACAAACACCTCCCCTGCTCAGCGGGCGCTGGGGTCTCTCCTCCCCTCTCCGCCTTGGCGGGTTCCCCTGCCCCCTTCAGGGCGCCCCAGACGGGTGATTCTGGGGTTACTTTCCCCCTGCAGGCCTACAACGTCCACGTGAACGGCGTGCTGCACTGCCGGGTGCGCTACCGCCAGCTGCTGGGCCTGCATGAACAGGTGAGTCGCGCCCCGCCTGCCGCAGCCCGGAGGGCAGGTCTGTCCCCTGCTCCCCGCCAGCCAAGGACAGCCCAGAGCTCCCCGGCAGCCGCTCCCCTCCTCAGCACCAGTCGTTCCTGCCGGGCAGGTGCCCGGTGCCCTGCTGAGATCTCCGGCCCCGCTTCCCTGGCGGGCGGGGAAGAGTCTGGCCCATGTGGAGGCCAGGCGCTAAGGGGCCCTGGGGGGGGAAGCTGAGCTGAGCTGCTGAGAATCCACCATTCCTGGCTCCACACAGGGCAGGAGCTGTCTGGGGTGGCTCCTGAGCAGCCCTGGCACAGTCCCCTGCCAGCCCCAGAGCCCCTGGGCCCCACAAACTGCTCCCTGCTGCGGGTGGAAAGGGCTGTCGCAGTCCGCAGGGCCGCTCTGGGCTGTCCGAGCTGCGAGTGCTACTGTCATGTGAGGCACTCGCTGCCTGGGCTTCGCAGCGCTGGGCCCTCCGTCTCTCCATCTCCAGGGCGGGCACAGGGTTCCCTCGGGGCGCCTTGGTGAGACGTCCCTCAGGGCCCCAGGTGGTGAGCGGGATGGGCTCTCCCTCATGTTTGGGGCCGTGGAGTTAGATGCCACCCCATCCCCAGCTCCGGTTCAGAGGATGCTCCCCATGTCCCAGGACAGGGTGGGGAAGACTCAGGCCAGGGGGCGATGGTGGGGCCTATGGGTCTGTCCAGGCTTGCCCCTGGGGCGTCTCAGTGTTCTGTGCTCTCCTTCCAGCTAAGGAAAGAGTATGGGGCCAATGTGGTGCCCACCTTTCCTCCAAAGAAGATCTTCACCCTCACCCCGGCGGAGGTGGAGCAGAGACGAGAGCAGCTGGAGAAATACATGCAGGCCGGTAAGTGGGCAGGCAGAGAGCGCTAGCTTGAGCCCTGCTTGGCTTGGGGCATCTCTCCAAGCGTGGAACCAGGCCTGGGCCATTAGGTGACCACTCACAGCGGCTGACTCTGGGCAGCCTGGCCTGGGCTCTCCTTGGCTTCATGCCCCAGTAGCAGCCCCTCCTAGACCTCAGGCTGGCAGAGGTGGGCATGTCTGTGTGTGTCATCCACGACCCTGTGTGTGTCATCCACGGAGGGGTGGGACCATCCATGGTGGTTGGTCGCCAGGTGTCCATGTCCCAGCCATGGATCTGCCCTTCTCTTCTCAAGAGCTGCATGGAGATGGGACCTAAGGGTCCAGGCCGCCAGGCGCCGTCCACACCTGTGTCTTCGCCTGCCCCTAGAGCCCCCAGACCTTCCCACCTGTTGGGAAACAGTGCTGCACACCGGGGAAACTGAGGCACACACAGGCTTCATAAAATAATTACTAAAAAGTCCCAGTTTCACAGTCCGTGTGCGCGTGTCTGTTTGTGCTCTCAGCACTGGGCGTTCCATGGGAGATGGGGGGTGCTCTCTGGGTATGTGAGGTACCATGGGGGTTGGGCGGTCCGTGAGGGATTGGAGGCGCTCTCTGGGAGTGGGGTACCAAGGTGGGTCAGGGGGTTCTGTGAGAGCTCAGGGGGTTGTCTTTGGGTGTGTGGGGTACCATGGAGGGTTGGAGGTTTCGGTGAGGGTTCGGGGGTGTGCTCTCTGGGTGTGTGGTGTAACATGGGGGGATGAGGGGTGAGAATTCGGGGGCCAGGGTGGCGTTCCAGGGAGAAGTGTGTGGCTCCCTCTGGGCTGGGTTTCACAGGGTGCCGGGGGGGCGTCTCTGGGGCAGGGGGAGGTGCGGCTCTCTCTGGGCTGGGTTTCACAGGGTGGCGGGGGGGGCGTCTCTGGGGCGGGGGGAGGTGTGGCTCTCTCTGGGCAGGGAGGGCATCCTGGGGGGGCTCTCTGGGCTGGGTTTCACAGGGCGGCGGGGGGGGCGTCTCTGGGGCGGGGGGAGGTGCGGCTCTCTCTGGGCAGGGAGGGCATCCTGGGGGGGCTCTCTGGGCTGGGTTTCACAGGGCGGCGGGGGGGCGTCTCTGGGGCCGGGGGAGGTGCGGCCCTCTCTGGGCTGGGTTTCACAGGGCGGCGGGGGGGGCGTCTCTGGGGCGGGGGGAGTTGCGGCTCTCTCTGGGCGGGGGGGCGTCCTGGGGGGGCTCTCTCTGGGCTGGGTTTCACAGGGCACCGGGGGGCGTCTCTGGGGCGGGGGGAGTTGCGGCTCTCTCTGGGAAGGGGGGGCGTCCTGGGGGGGCTCTCTCTGGGCTGGGTTCTGGACGTGCCGCCTGACTCCTGGGTTTGTTCCACCCTTAGTGCGGCAGGACCCGGTGCTGGGAGGCAGCGAGACCTTCAACAGCTTCCTGCGCAAGGCGCAGCAGGTGAGCAGGGGCAGAGGAAGGGGTGCAGGGGGCGGCTGGCTGCGGGAGTGGGGGGTGTTGGCTCCATGGGGTAGGGGCTACGCCCAGCTCCCACAGTCGGTAACGGGGACCTCGCAGTGAGACAGACCCCCTGGACTCTCACTCTTCTTCTGGGGTCAGCCGTGCAGTCTCCCTGCCTCCTAGCCCCTGGGCTCCAGCCCACCTGCCTCAACCCACAGAGGCTCCCGGCGCAGAGGCCGTGCCGGCCAGGCATTTGGGGTGTCCGCCCCGGCACGTGGCACAGACAGTCCGTAGGGGAGCACAGAGAAGTGGGGGTTCGAGCCGCGCCCGAGTCCATCCCGGTGAGTCCAGCCCCAGCCGTGCGGTCACGAGCCCATGGTTGGGCTGTGTCTCTGTCTGCCTTCCTCGGTCAGAGCCCTCCGGGTCGCCTGCCCCGCCCCCTGCTGAGCCGGGAGTCGCTGGTGCTGGGTCTCTGGGCCCCCTGATCAGCCAGCTCCGGGCTGACTGTTCATTCCACCCAGCAGGGAGGTGACGCCCACCTCGGGTCTCTAACCACACCCCTCCCCCCCCCCCCCATCCTGGGGAGCAATGCAAAGTACTGGGGAAACTGAGGCACACCTAAACATCCTTAAAAGAGCACAGAAAATTCCCCCTTGTCACGCGTGGGGGTGTGGGCAGGGGCTGCGGGGGCAGGGCGCAGAGCCCCCTCACCTTGTCCCCATGTCCCAGGAGACGCAGCAGATCCCCACTGAGGAGGTACCGCTGGAAGTGCTGCTCTCCAACGGCCAGAAGGTCACGGTCACCATCCTGACCTCAGACCAGACGGAGGACGTCCTGGAGGTAGGTGCGGCGGGGCAGAAGCGCTGTGGGGGGCACAGGCGCGGGAAGGGCCTGGGGAGCGAGAACAGGGCCTGTGCTGGGGCAGGGGGCGAGCTCTAGGTTGCTTCCCGGCGTGCCCTCACCCCCGGGCTGGGCTGTCTCTGGGGTCGCTCACCAACATCCCCCCACCTCCCCCCCGGGCTGTCTCTGGGGTCTCTGCCATCTGGGGTGCCCAGGGCCCCTGTGTCTGCCCGGGTGCCCAGCCCTGCAGCGGCCTGGCTGGAAGCAGGGTGTGTTGGGGGCTGCGGCCCTGGGCAGGGCTCGGGGCTGCGGGAAGCGGTGACTCTCTGCTCACTCACCAGGCCGTAGCCTCCAAGCTGGATCTGCCCGAGGACCTAGTTGGCTACTTCAGCCTCTTCCTGGCAAGAGAAGCCAAGGACGGAGCCTTTTCCTGTGAGTGCCTCCCTCCCGGGAGCTCCGTGGTGGGCCTTGGGGTGGGGGAGGGCAGGGCAGGGCGCTGTGCATGGGGCAGGCCCCTGGGAAAGGAGGGCAGGGCGCCGAGCGTGGGGCAGGCCCCCGGGGCAGGACTGGGCAGGAGGGCGCCGGGCAGGCTGAGCTGCGGGGCTCTGAGTGCTGCTGTCCCTTGTCAGTCATGAGGAAGCTGCAGGAGTTCGAGCTGCCGTACGTGTCTGTCACCAGCCTCCGCAACCCTGAGTACAAGATCATCCTGCGCAAGAGGTGAGTGGCTCAGGCGGCCTGCGGCCCCCCCAGCCCAGGGCAGGACCTCGCTGGGCCAAGGGAGTGAGGAGCAAGGGCCCCTCCGCTTCAGGGATCCGTGACTCTTCCTGCCCTGTTCTCCGGGGTGCTGCCTGGCCACGCTTTCCCCAGCACGGGTCACGCCACGCAGAGACTTCACCCAGTGCCGATCGGCAGGGATCTGGCAACGCCCCCACCGCCACGCTCTTCTGAGAGCCGTTTCTCTCGCTGGGCCCTTGTCTCTGAGCCTCCCGCGCTCCCGGCTGGCTGGAGCTGCACTGGGTGCACCTGCTCGGCGTGCTTTGGCTCCCAGGTGTGCTAATGGCCTCCCACAATAAGGTTTGGTCACTTCGCTCCCGTTGTCTCTGCCAGCGTCTCCACTGGTGCTGGTCCCAGCCAGTCCTCGTGAGAGGAGCCGCTCTCACCCAGGCAGCATCCCTGTTGCTTGGCCATGCCTTGTTCCTTTTCGCACTCAGTGTGCATATAGCAGGGTACCCCGGGTAAACTGAGGCACGCCTGTCCTAAAAGTATTAGCAAAAACTCCGCTGTGCACCATGCCTCGTTCCCTTTTACACTCAGCCCTGTCTGCATGAGAGAATTGCTTTTGGTCGTGTCGTGAATACCCCGAGCGACAGAGCGACGCCGTGTAGACAGCGCTGTGTTGGTGTGGAGCTGAGTTGTCTTCACCAGACACGCTGTAAATCTGCCGTGTAGACCTGCCCTCAGTGTGCTTAGTGAGCAGGGTAAACTGAGCCACGTGTATAGAGCATAAAATCTTCACCAAAAAGTCCCTTGTCACACCTTGGGCCCAATCAGGCCCCCCGGGCCCTACTCTGCTGCGCAGCATGGAGAACGAGAGCCTGGCCTAGCTATCTGAAAAGCCCTGGGCCCCACAGATTAGGGCCAGGGCCCAAGGGGCTGGAGTGTGTGGCAATGCCCTGCCTGTGCCTCCCCCCTTGAGCGGTACCCTCTCCCAGGTGTGTGGCTAGACCCCCACCGCACACACACAACCCCCCCGCCCCCCAGCTCTTGTTCTCATTGATGCTTGTGATGAAGTGGGAATTTTTTAAAATATTTTGTATGAAGCCTGTGTGTGCCTCAGTTTCCCCGGTGATTCCCTGCCTCTCTGCAGGGGAGCTGAGCCCCATCCCCCAGCTTGGGAGCAAAGGCCTGGGGGTGGAGGGGACTAAGTGTGGGCTGTGGGGAGTAGTCGGGGGCACCCCGGGAGTCTGACAAAGGAGATCGGACAGATGGGGGGACAGAGCTTGAACCCCAGGGGTCACTGCAGCTGGGCTGGGCGCCGGCTGCCCAGAATGGACTCTGCTGGAACGGGCCCAGTCTCAGGAGGCGGTGAGGCCGCATTGCTCACCCTGGGGGAAGTGAGAGACCCCGGGGGGTCCTCCCAGAGCCGTTCCAGAGCCCTGATCCTGCGGGTCCGTGACAATGTTGGTGGCCTGGGGAGAGCATTCAGAGTAGCAACCGTGTTAGTCTGTATCCGCAAAAAGAACAGGAGGACTTGTGGCACCTTAGAGACTAACACATTTATTTGAGCATTGGATGCATCCGATGAAGTGAGCTGCAGCTCACGAAAGCTCATGCTCAAATAAATGTGTTAGTCTCTACGGTGCCACAAGTCCTCCTGTTCTGTTCTTTTTGGGGAGAGCAGTGACTGGGCTGGGGTCACTCCACAGGGCTAGGAGTGGAGCCCTGCTCCCCCGAATGCCAGCCCAGTCTGTGGTCTGCTGGGTTCGCCGTGCCCCAGCCCTGCTGCGTGCTGGGGACCCACTGACACTGTGTGCTCCGTCTCTCTAGTTACTGGGATTCTTCCTATGACGACGACGTCATGGAGCAGCGGGTGGGGCTGAACTTGCTGTATGCGCAGGTGAGTGTCCGTGGGGGCCCAGCCCAGCCTGGCTGCTCTGGCAGAGCTGCCAGGGGCGCCGAGCCAGCCGGGCCCCTTGTCTGTGCTGCGGGGCCCGGCCCCGCACAGGCTGCCCCTCATGGCCTCTGCTCCTTTGCAGACGGTGTCAGACATAGAACGCGGCTGGATCCTCGTCACCAAGGAGCAGCACCGGCAGCTCAAGTCCCTGCAGGAGAAGGTCTCCAAGAAGGAGGTGGGTGAGCGGAGCGTGCCGGGGGGAAGGGAGCTGGGTTCACGCTGGCCCCAGGGTTCTCAAGTAGGGTCTGAGGGGAGAGGCGGAGCAGGGTCTGTGGCCCCTGGGCCCACTCCTTCGCTTCCTGCCACGGGAGGAGTCTGGAGGTTCCCGCAGCTGGGCAGAGGTGCCCCAGGCTGGTGGCAGCGAGGGTCCTGAACCCGTGCCCGGCTCTGCCTGCAGTTCATCCGCCTGGCGCAGACCCTGAAGTACTACGGCTATCTCAAGTTCGAGCCCTGCGTCACCGATTTCCCCGAGAAGGGCTGCCAGGTCATCGTCAGCGCCGGCAACAGCGAGCTGAACTTCCAGGTGCGGCTGCCCAGCGAGCAGATCAAAGAGGGCAGCTTCAAGGTGACGCGCATGCGGTGCTGGCGGGTCACGTCCTCGGTGAGTGCCCCTCGCCCGCCGCGGCTCGGGTCGCGCCCTCCCACAGAGCTGGGGGTACCCGTTGGCCTGTCTGGCTCGCCCACAGTACCAGCCAGGCCCCTTGCCCGCCTGCCCCCCACAGCTCGGGTCGCACCCTCCTGTGTGGGATGCTGTGAGGGAGGGAGGGGGTCTGTGGGGGCGGGGGTCTTTGGGGGAGGGATGGGGGTGCCTGTGATGGGTGGGAATCTGTGAGGGAGGGGATCTTTAGGAGAGGGTTGGGGGATCTGTGGGGGAGGGGTGGTGGTGCCTGTGGCTGGTCTGTGGGGGGTGACATCTTTGGGGGAAGGGTGGGGGGTGCCTGTGACTGGGAGGAGGGGTCTTTTGGGGAGGGGTGGGGTCTTTGGGGAAGGGGGTCTTTGGGGGAGCGGTGGGGGGTACCTGTGACTGTGGGTGGTCTGTGTGGGGTGACTGTGGGGAGGGGTGGGGGGTCTGTGGGGGGTGACTGGGGTGGGGTCTTTGGGAGAGGGGTGGGGGGTGTGTGACTGGGGGTGGGGTCTTTGGGAGTGTCTGTGTGTGTGGGTGTTTGGGAGAGGGGTGGGGTCTGTGTGAGGAGGGGTCTGGGGGGGCACTGGTCTTTGGGGGAGAGGGGGTGTGGGTGACTGGGGGTGGGGTCTGTGGGGGAGGGGGGTCTGTGGGGGTGTCCTGCTATGGCAGAAAGGCTACCTGAGGAGCTGGGCAGCCTCCCTCGGCCCCCTACCCCGGTGGCCCTGGGACTCAGGCTGGGAGGCAAAGGCCTGGCTGGGTCCAGGGGCTCCGTTTGGTGCCCCACTGGCAGGGGTGGGCAGGGACAGCCCCGCCTCACCCTCCTCTTCCTCAGGTTCCCACGAGCAGCGGGCCGCCAGGGAGCAGCCCGGGGAAAGCGGAGGTGAAGCTGGAGCTGGCCTTCGAGTACCTGATGAGCAAGGACCGGCTGCAGTGGGTGACCATCACCAGCCCCCAGGTAGGGCCAGCTGCCAGCCTGCCCCGGGCTTCGCGCAGGGCCCCAGCGGTGGGGGCTCTGCCAGCTGGTCTGTGCTGCTCCCAGAGCTCTGTGGCTGGGGGGCTGCAGGCAGGGCTGTGCTCTGGGGGAGATGGGGGGCCTGCTCGGGGCTGGCTGTGACGGGCACTGTCTCCCCCAGGCCATCATGCTGAGCATCTGCCTGCAGTCCATGGTGGATGAGCTGATGGTGAAGAAGTCTGGCGGCAGCATCCGCAAGGTGAGGGGGCGGCTAGGCAGGGGGTGAACTTGTCCCTCTTGCATTGCTGCTGCCCCAGCCCCCCTGGGGGTCCCCCGTCCCCCCAGGTCCCCCGGCTGGCGAGGGGCTGTCCCCCCGCCTCTGGGGCCTGTGTGGCCACCCGGCTGTCCCCCAGCCCTTGCTGAGCTGCTCTCCTCTGCTTTCCCCCAGATGTTCCGCAGGCGAGCCAACGGGACCCTGCGGCGCTCGGACAGCCAGCAAGCTGTGAAGTCCCCGCCCCTGCTGGTAAGTGCAGCCCCCCGCCCCCACCCTCCCCGCCCTGCATGCCCGCTCTGACCCCTGTCCCTCTCTGCAGGACTCGCCCGATGCCAGCAGGGAGCCCATGCTCAAACTCTCGGTGAGTAACTTGCCACCTCGTGTGGGGGGTCGCGCGGACGGGCGGGCGCCTGGGTCTAACCCGCCCTCCCTCCCTGCAGAGCAAGCTCACCTCCGTCAGCCTGCGGGGCGTCAGCCACTCCGGCTCCACCAGCGACCTGGGCACCGACGACTTCCACGGCAACTACGCCTTCGAGGGGATCGGTGACGAGGACCTGTAGCCCGCTCCGGCCACTGCGGCTCTGGGGAACGACCCATGCGCCTCTGCCGGGTCACCATCTGCCTGCCCTGCCCCGCTTCAGCCCCCTCCACCTGCCATTGCCTTGGGGGGAACCACCTCCCAGCCGCTGCCACCACCTTCCTGAGGGCGGCCCCTGCCCAGACTCAGCCCACGGAGCCCATTTCACGGGGGACTAACGCTCACCTTCATGTGGCGAGAGCAAGGGTTGCACACAGCCCCCATCAGGATGTGGGCCGGTCCAGCGCCACGAGGCAGCTGCCCCACCCCTGCAGGAGGGCTCAGCGGCCTGGGGCCAGGACTGGCCCGTAGCCTGCACTTTGAGCCAGTCTGAGGGCTGGCTGCCATGGGGGGGCAGGGGCAGGTGGAGGCAGAGGCCTGGGGCTGTTCCCATGGCGACAGACACCTCCCGGCCTTCATAAATGCCAAATTAGCAGCTAGGTCTTCGCACAAAGACGAACGGACGAAGTTTAGCTGTGGCTGGTGCTGTGCCTGCCGCTTCTAACCTGCTCACAGACGCCAGCACAATCGCCAGGCTTGTAACCTGCCGTGCTCTGCTGTTCGCAGGGGATTGGAGCATTAATGGACATTAACCAATATTTACACGCTGCAGCGATTAAAGCGGATCATGATTGGTACCCGGTGTGTGGCTGTGGAGTGCGGGGGTGGCTCCCTTGATGCTGGCCTTGCCCTGGCTGTGGGGCTGGGAGGTGTGTGTGTGTGTGTGGGGGGGGGGGGGAGCAGCCCAGAGAGGCTGTAACTCCAGCTGGGCCCCTGGCACCTCCCTCTTTGGCTGTCCCAGGGGAAGCTGAGCACCCCCCTTGAGGGCTCTTAACCCAAGTCAGGCCTGAGAGCCAGCAGGAGCAGGGTGCACAGGCCAGCGCTCCCATGCCCTGCCCTGGGTGCTGTGAGGGCCAGGCACCCAGCAGGCCCAGAGAAGCTTGAGGCCATGTGACATCAGCCCTTACAGGGCGTGGCACTCCGGCAGGATGGGTGCTGCCGCGTCTCCTTTGCTGGAGCGGAGGGCTCAGTATCGCTCACGACCCCCTGGCCGTGGTCAGGCCCCCCAAAGAGTGAGGCCAGGTACCCAAACTGACTTTAATGCTGTTATACACAATATAAATTACACAGCCTTGAGACGCACCCTGGGTTGGTGGGCCCGGCCAGCCTCCCCACGCCCCTCCCTCCCTGCTATACCCAAGGATGCTGGAGGGAAGGGGCCACGCTTGGTGGTCACGGACAGGCTGCCTTGCGGGCTGGTGGCAGCAGCTACGCTGTGCCCCAAGTGCTCGGCCTCCTGGCCCCTGAGCCCCCATTGCCAAGGCAGGGCTGGCCCAGGCTGAAGGGCTCCAAGAAACAGCTGTGTGTGATGGGGAGGGGGGGGTCCTATTCCCTCCCCCAGATAGCAGCTACACACCACTCCCTGCCTTCATGGGGCGCTGCTGGGCCCGAGTCCCACGTGACAGCCCTCTCCTGACTACTGGGAGCTCAGACTAGACGAGGCTGCTGGCAGCTGTCGTCCTGGCACTGCAGGAAGCAGAGGTGCAGCTGGGGTGAGGGGCTTCCTGGCCCCAGCCTAGGTTACCGGGCAGCAATGGGTCTGAATTCCTGCTTCCCACCCGGGCCAGGCCCAGCCTGCATTGGGGGGGGGGGGAATCTGCAGCACTGCTGGGCCCTGCCCCCATGGCTGGCCAACCCCCACCCAGCACTACAGCCCCCTAAGGCCAGGCACTTGCTCCTCCCCAGGTCCCCTAGGAAGGGACAGGCCCCGCAAGGCCGTGCCCCCAGGCGGTTGGGCTGGCAGGGGCCACCCCGCCCCCCGGAGCAGCCCGTCGGGCCTAGGGCAGGGGGGCGGCGGGGGGCGGCGGGGCCAGCCGGGGGGCGGCGGCCGGGGGGCCGGCCCAGCCGGCGGCCGGGGGGCCATGCACCTTCTGGTGGCGCTTGTAGTTGTCCCAGTGGCCGGTGGTGTAGGCGCAGAGCCGGCAGCGGAAGGGCTTCTCGCCCGTGTGGCGCAGCATGTGCCGCTTGAGGTTCATGCTCTGGTTGCAGCGGTAGCTGCAGAGGCCGCAGCGGAAGGGCTTGTCGCCCGAGTGGGTGCGGCCGTGCCGCTTGAGGTTGGCCAGGTTGCCGCAGGCGTAGGCGCAGAGCGGGCACTTGTAGGGCCGCTCGCCCGTGTGCACCCGCTGGTGCCGCTTGAGGTTGTCCAGGTGGGCGGAGGCGTAGGGGCAGAGGGGGCAGGGGAAGGGCTTCTCGCCGCTGTGCGTCTTCATGTGGCGGGCCAGGTGGTTGGGGTAGCGGGTGGCGAAGGGGCACAGGCTGCAGGAGAAGCCCTTGGGGCCGCTCGCGGGGGGGCTGCCGCTCAGCACGGCCAGGCTGCAGCGGCTGCAGACCTGCTCGGCCAGGCTCTCGTCCTGCGCCAAGCCGTCGGCCAGCACCAGCCCGCACGTGCGGCAGGTGAAGGGGAAGAGCAGCTCCGGCAGGGCGTCCGCCTCATCGGTCCGCAGGCGGGCGCAGCCCGGCGGGAGGGGGCTGCCCGCACCGCTCGCGCGCAGGCTCGGCTCCGGCAGCAGCGGCTCTGCAGGACAGGCAGAGGGCACCTGTGAGACTGGGGGCGGGGACCCCCCCGCCGTGTCCAGCCCCCTCCTCCCTTCCCCATGCACTGCGCCTCCCCGCCCGCTCCCCCACAGAACAACTCAAGGGGGGAAGGGCAGCCCCCGGTTCCAATGCTCCTCCCTCAACGCTCCCTGCTCCCCCGGCTGCTGGCCACGGAAATCACGAACGGCGCTCTGGGGACGAAGGCATTGCACAGTCTCCTCCCCAGAGCGCGTGCCAGGTGGGGTAGGAGTGGGCCCAGGAGGGGAAGTGCCCCGGCCGCTTGACGGAGCGTTTGGGTCTCAGCGTGTGGGGAGCGGGCTGGGCTCCCAGGCCAGGCCAACGGAGCTGGGCCTGAGACTTGGCCAGAGACAGCTCCGCTCCCCCCAGATCCCACAGAGCCTCCCTGGAGGCTCGTGACCACACCAGGTCCCGGAGGGGCTGGAGTCGGGCTTCTCGGCAGGGCCCTGCAGCCCCACCCTGGAGCTGCCTGCTCCGGCCCCCCTACCTTGGGCCTTGTCCTGGCAGCTGGGCGCCTCTTCGGCCTGGCGATGGCGCAGCATGTGGCGTGTGAGGCTGCGGCTCTGGGTGCAGCGGTACTCGCAGGCGCCGCACCGGAAGGGCTGATCCTGGCTGTGGATGCGCTCGTGGCGCCGCAGGTTGCCCAGGCTGCTGCACGCGAAGCTGCAGGCCTGGCAGCGGTAGGGCCTCTCGCCCGTGTGCGTGCGCTTGTGCCGGGTCAGGTTCACCAGCTGGGCCGAGGCATAGTCACAGTGCGGGCACTGGAAAGGCTTCTCGCCGTTGTGGGTCTTCAGGTGGCGCTTGAGGTGGCTGGAGTAGTGGGAGGCGAAGGGGCAGAGCTGGCAGGAGTAGACCACACGCTGGCCCTCGGCCCCCGCACACCGGGGGCAGCTCTGCCCCAAGTGCACGGCCAGCTGCAGGCCGCACTGAGGGCAAGGCGAGGCTGGGGGGCCAGGCTCCCGCCCCTCCTCGGGGTCACTCTCCACGCTCAGCTGCCGGTAGCTGGAGGAGTAGTCATCGTCACTCAGCGAGTAGGCCGGGATGGTGATCTTCCCCACCAGGGAGTCCACTGCAAATACCGCAGGGAGAGGGGAGCAGTCAGCCCAGAGGCCCCACAGGCCTGAACAGACACCCCCAGCAGCCACCCACAAGCCCCTCCCCTCTGGGCTAGACATAAGAACGGCCAGGCCGGGTCAGCCCCGTGGGCCAGCTAGCCCAGGGTCCTGTCTTCTGCCAGCGGCCGGTGCCAAGTGCCCCAGAGGGAATGAATAGAACAACCATTTTCATGTGAGCCAGACCCTGTCATCAGTCCCAGCATTTGGCAGCCAGAGGCTAGGGGACACCCAGAGTGTGGGGTTGTGTCCTGACCCCATTGGCTAATAGCCATTGATGGACCTGTCCTCCAGGAACTTATCTCGTTCTTTTTGACCCGTTATAGTCTTGGCCGTCACAGCATCCCCAGGTTGGCTGCGTTGTGTGGAGAAACACTTCCTCCTGTTCGTTTTAAACCTGCTGACTATTCATTTTATTGGTGGCCCCTGGTTCTTGTGTTATGAGAAGGCAAAAATAACACGTCCATATTTACTTTCTCCACACCTGTCGTGCTTTTATAGACCTCTCTCAGATCCCCCCTTAGTCTCCTCTTTTCCAAGCTGAAAAGTCCCAGTCTTGTTAATCTCTCCTCATGCAGCAGCCGTTCCAGACCCCTCATCATTTTTGTTGCTCTTTTCTGTACCTTTTCCCATTCCAATATCTCTTTTTTGGTATACGGCGACCACGTCTGCACACAGCACTCAAGCTGTGGGCGTACCAGGGATTTATATAGAGGCAACATGATATTTTCTTACTATCCAGCCCTCTCCTAATGGTTCCTATGTTCTCTTTGCCGTTTTGACTGCTGCTGCACATTGAGGGGATGTTTTCAGAGAACTATCCACAGTGACTCCAAGATCTCTTTCTTTAGTGGTAACAGCTAATTTAGACTCCATCACTGTATATGAAGAGTTGGGATTATGTTTTCCAATGTGCATTACTTTGCATTGAGCGACATTGAATTTCACCTGCCATTTCGCTGCCCAGTCACCCAGTTTTGTGAGACCCCTTTGTAGCTCTTCGCAGTCTGCTTTGGACTTTGCCACCTCAGTGTTTACACCTTTTCCCCCCACATCCTTTATGAATTTGTTGAATGGCACTGGCCCCACTGCAGGAGCCCCCCCCACAACCAGGAATAGCCATTCATGAGCCCCTCCCCTTGGGGCAGGGCCCACCCACCAGGCCACGGAGGCATTTGCACATGACAGCCCAGCAGACACCAGTTCCCAACAGCTGGGCCTGCCCATGCAGGACCCCCCACACTCTGTGCAACTGCACTGGTTCCCTCTACACCTGCTGGCCAGGCCCTCTAAGAGGCCATTAAACCAGCATGAGAGCTGGCAAGGGGGCTGGCTGTACCTGCACTGATCGCCCACCCAGCAGGGTCACCCCATGGCAAGGGCACGGCCAAAGCCAGGCAGCTGAGCTGAGAGAATCGTCCCTGCAGTGCCCCAGCTGGACAGATGGCAGCCAGGGGCAATGCCAATGGGCTATATGCTGTTAAACTGGCAGCCTGGGCCAAGGGCGCTCCAGGCTTGCATCCAGTGGCCACCAGAGCAGGAGCCAGATGGAGACAGCTGCCCTCCAGGCCCTGAGAGAGGCTGGAGCAGCCCATGGACACACACTGGGCCAGCGAGCTTTGCAGCAGTGGGCTCACGGAAATGGCATCTTCCCAGACAGCACTGCTGCTCTAACAAAGCCGAACCCTTATCTTCTATGATTCATGTCCCCTGCAGATTCCCCAAGTCTCCCCCCACCCCTGAAAACAGATTCAGCAGGGGAGGTGCTGCAGTTTCACCTTTTGCCCACCAGGGGGTGCTGGGGCACCAGAAGAAAAGGCAGCTGGCTCCAGGCTGGAGCAACGAGCCGCAGAGAGGGAGGGGGCAGCGGCTGCCTTCTTATAGTGCTCTGCCTGCAGAGCCAGGTGAGGAGACAGGATGTGAGGACGACGACCAGAGCAGGGCACATGAACCAGTGAAGTGACAGCATTGAGCCAGGGACAGAATGGGAGTGGGGGTGCAGGGACACCTGGGGATGGGGGGGGGGGGGGACACGGCTGAGCAGAGGTGCAGGGACACCTGGGGACTGGGGCAGATGTGCCTGACTGAATGGGAGAGGTTAGGGGTCAGCCAGGGTCTGCATGGGGAAGCTCCCTAACAACATCCCCCAACCCTGCCAAAAAACAACAACAACAAACCCTGTTCCATACTTCTCCCACCCACACCTAACAACCCTCCAGGTTCACTCCCAGGCTCCTGCCCAGCAATTACTTCTCTCTCTCTCAGCTCTTCCATTACCCCTGACTCCCCCCAGCCTTTGCACTGCTTCTGAGGGGTGCGAGAAATACGGTTCTGTGTTGTAGTTTAAATGAGTTATTATTCAAAGGTCTGTATTAATATGCCTAGTAAGGAATCTATTTGTCAAAAAACATTTCCTGAATCTTTTGTGTTGTCAGTATTGTTACAGACATACTTGCTGACAGGTATTTTGAAATCAGTTTCAATTATTTTGGTCATTTGTTATATTGTGTTTTTTGACAAATAAAATATGCAGAATTTTAAAATATTGCATGCAGAATTTTTAATTTTTTGTCACAGAATTCCACCAGAAGTAGTGTCCCTAACCCTTTAACTGGGACTGGATGACAGGGGATAGATCACTCGATAACTGCTCTGTTCCGTTCATTCCCTCTGGAGCATCTGTCACTGGCCACTATTGCTCTGACCCAGTATGGCCGTTATGTTCACTTTCTATAATATCAGTCTGGAGTTCCTCTCCTCAACTCCATCCGAGGCCCTCTGACCTTGCTTCCATCCCTTACTCTCCACTGAAACTGCTCTTGCTGAAATCTCTGATGACCTCTCCCTAGCCAAACCTCAGAACCAGCACTCCATCCTCGCCCTCCTTGAGCTGTTAGCTGCCTTTCATACCGCTGACCATGCTCTTCTGCTTGAAGCCGTGTCTTGCCTTGGTTTCCATGACTGTCCTCTCCTGGCTCTCCTACTGCTCCATGTGCTCATTCAGCACATCCTTTGGGGAATCTTCTCTTTCTGGGGGGGTTCCACAGGGGTCTGTGCTTGGTCCCCTTCTCTTCTCCCTGCACACCTTATCTCTGGGTCATCTCATCTGCAAACACACATTCAACTACCATCTCCATTGTGACGGCTCACAGATCTACTGCTACTCCACACCTGTCTCCTTCTGCCAAACTACACCTCGGCTTCTTTTGCTGACATCTCCTCGTGGATGCGTAGCCATCAGATAAAGTGCAACATGGCTAAAACAGAGCTTCCTCATCTTCCCCACGTCATCTGCCCTGCCACCTCCTTTCTGGATCGCTGAAGACACCTCCACCATCCAGCTGTCAATCAGGCCCGTCACCTGAGCATCGTCTTCCACTCGGACCTCATTCTAGGCCCTCACTTGCAGGCTGTGTCTAAATCTTGCAGATTCTTTCTGCACAACAGCTCTCAGATCCAGCCTAATCTGTCCATCCGCCCAACTAAAACCTTCCGCCAGGCTCACATCTTAGTTACTACAACATCCTGCCCTCTGGCCTTGCAAAGGCAACCTTGTCCCACTCAGATCCATTCAGAATTCTGCTGCAAAGATCTCTGTCCTAGTCTGGCGCCCTCTGACCATGACGCTCTCTGAATCCCTCCACTGGCTCCCCCTTCTCTACCGCACCAAACCATCTGTGCAGAGCCGAGAAAGCAAAGACAAGCAATCTCTCTCTCACTCGCAGCCAAAGGTCAACTCCTGCAGCTGATCAACCACTAGCACCCACTTGTTACATTTTAAACAAGCACCCCAGTGTTTTCTCCCTGGCTGCCTCTCACTTGGGGAGGTCCCTGAAAAGTTCCACTAAACTCATTACCCTCCTTCGGCACCCGCTTTGCTCTGAGGCCTGTGAAAACTCAGCCCACTGGCCATCATGCTGACCAATACAGTTGTACTGTTCCCTTGTACCCCCACCGTCGTCTGTGTCCACTTCTTGTCTTAGGCCAGAGTGGGCAAACTATGGCCCGCGGGCCACATCCAGCCCACAGGACCGTCCTGCCCAGCTCCTGAGCTCCCGGCCGGGGAGGCTAGACCCCGGCCCCTTCCCTGGAGCCACGCCACCATGCGGGCAGTGCGGCTTGCGCCTGCCCACCTCCCAGGCTTTCCAGTAAGTCTGTTCTGCCACTCTGAGCGGCATGGTAAGGGGGGTGGGGGGAGGTGGGGGTTGGATATTGGACAGGAGGTCCCAGGGGGCAGTCGGGGACAGGGGGCGGTTGGATGCAGTGGCAGTTCGGGGGGGGGGGGAACAGGACGCAGTCAGGAGACAGGGAGCCGGGGGGGGGGGGGGTTGGATAGGGGGTGGGTAGATGGATGGGTCAGGGGTCTTGTCAGGGGGCTAGGGTGTGGATAGGGGTTGGGGCAGTCAGGGTACAGGAAACGGGGGGGGGGGGGTTGGATAGGGGGTGGGGTCCCAGGGGGGCAGTTAGGGGCAGGGGGTCCCAGGAGGGGGTGGTCAAGGGACAAGGAGTGAGGAGCAAGGGGGGGTTGGATGGGTCGGAGGTTCTGAGGGGGGCGGTCAGGGGGCAGGAAGTGGGAGGGGGCGGATAGGGGGCAGGGACAAGGCTGTTTGGGGAGGCACAGCCTTCCCTACCCGGCCCTCCATACTGTTTCACAACCCCGATGTGGCCCTTGGGCCAAAAAGTTTGCCCACCCCCGTCTTAGGTAGCCAGCGCTTTGGGACAGGGTGTTCTGGCTGTACAGCCCCGAGCACAATAGGAGCCTGGTCCCTAGCTACGCTCCTCGGCACGATGAGAACACAAATGAATAATACGAAGAGGGGCTATCTTCAAGGACAATGCCCACCCTGGCTCAGGAGTCAAAGTAGGTCGCTAAACGATGGGGGCAGGGCAAACATACTGAGCAATTGGAATTGCTTGAGAAGCTGGGCTCACTAACCCAGCCAAACGTACAATCCTGCATCCAGGGACAGAGAGTTACAGCTCGGGGGACTATCCTGAGATCAGAGAGTCAGAACAGGACTTGGGTATCTACTCTGACCTCTAACTGACCACGTGCTCCCAGCGGGACGCTCCACGGGAACAACTGGCTGCGGTGGATTCTCCAGCCCTTGACGCTTTTAGGCCAAGGCTTGGCGTAGGTCTACAAGTGCCACTCCAGCTCTTCTGGAAGTTGAACCCAAGGCAGGAATCACTGGGCGGGTTCTCTGGCCTGCATGATGCAGGAGGTCAGAGTAGAGGATCACAATGGTCCCTTCCACCAAGAGAGCTCTGCATCCTCTGCGACTATCCCAGAGAGAGCCCCTGTGCTGCAGGGACCTACATGCGAACTGCTGTGGGTCCAGGCGCAGGGGGGAGAGCAGGCCCACTCGCACAGCAGCGGAGCTCGAGGGATCTGCCCAGGGGAGGCTGAGGGACAGCTCTGGTTAGAGCAGGCCCCAGTGTGACCAGCTCTGGGGAACCTGCCAAGGCTCCTGCACTGTTTAGTAGGGAGGGCCCAGCCCTTGTCCCAGTGCCACGCTGCCAAGCTCTCTTCTCACCCACTGCACTGGGAGCCCACGTAGTGCTTGGCAATGACACCTGCTGAGCCTCGGCCAGAGGGCTAGCGAACACCAGGAGGAGACAGAATTGCATGGCAGGGCGGGGCCAGCAGTCAGACGGGCATCCAGTGCAAGCCCTATCAGCACACCCAGCTGAGCACACGACCCAGCCTCTGCGCCACTAACCCCCAGAAACCTTTGTAGCATCATTGCACGTTGCCCCCAGAGACCTTGGAGTGCTCTGCACAGGTCAGGGCCGCTATCTGGTCTGCAGATAGGGGCATGGAGGCACAGAGTGCGGAACTTGCCACAGGTCATTGACAGAGGCAGGAAGACATCCTGGCTGCCAGCCAAGGGCCCCGCCACAGGGACACTGCCTCTTATGGTCACCTGCCTAAATGACGTCTCTGCATCGATCTTCACTGCTGGGGTAATGGAGACTCCTCCAGCAACATTACTCTGCTGATTGGAGCTCAGAGATTGAAGGCCATTGCAACCATCGAGTGTGATCATCTGTAGAACAAGTCATAGACCCTCCTCCAGGGACTCCTGCATCAAGCCCAGAACTGCTGGCTGAGCCAGAGCAGATCTTCAAAAAACAAGTGTGCCCAATCTTCTAACTTGTCCCAGGGCTGGAGAAACATCTGCACCTTATTTCCAAGCTGAATTTCTCCAGTTTCAGCTCCCAGCCACTGGCTCTCCTCCTGCCTTTGTCTGCCAGACTGAAGAGCCATCTGCTAGGAGAATCTCTTCCCCAGAGAGGTGCTTTTAGATCATGCTCTAGTCACCTCTTCACTTTCCCTTGGTTGAGCTAAATAAACTGAGCTTCTTCAGTCTCTGGCTGCAAAGCAGGCTTTCCAGATCTCAGATCATTCTTGTGGCTCTTCACTGAATTCCTTCCAACTCATCAATATCCTGTCTGCAGTGTGGGCGCAGCGTCCAGTGACGTTTTCACTAATGCCACATACAGAGGTAATGCCACCTGCCGGCTCACACATCCAAGGATCACGTTAGCCTCTTCACTGCAAGGTGGCCCTGGGAGCCGACGATCAGCTGGCCCACAAGTCATTTCCTGAGTCCCTGCTTTCCGGGAAGCTCCTCTGGCTCGTGAGCAGGATGACGCTCTGTGCTGGTAGACAGACAGCCTTGCATTTGGTGGTGTTAGAGACAGATGACGTTGAAAGGACACCTGTTGCTGCAGGATCCCACTGACGCCTGGCATGGCCCTGCGAGGATGCCAGGACCAGGGAGTTCTGCTTGGTGCATAGACATGACTTCATTTAAAACGTACATCACAAATGCGTAGCTGGGAGGTACAGCTCTGAGAAGCCAGCAATCCATCTATCTTCTAAGGGTTTTATACAGCCACGCATCGCACCCGCTGAGCATCTTCCACGCCAGCTCAACAGCTCCAGCTGCACTCTCAGGGATTCTCTTTTCAGGGCCAGGACTCTGCTTGGGGCAGGTCTGGGGGAGTTGGGCGCGGGCGGGAAGAGAGGAGGGTGTTCCACCTGTGGTGGACAGGCTTTCTGACAGAGGAAGGCTTGGCACATTTCCTAGATGACTGGAGGTCACATTCCCCTGATCTCTTCTGGAATTTTGTTCCTTGGCCAGGTCCCCTCCACTGCAAATGCTCTGCCACGCTGTTCCCGCACTCTGATCTGCACTGGCACAGAAGAGCACAGCTCTTGGGGTGGTTCATAGACAAATTTGGTCTGTGATGTGCCTAGGGCTTGATCCATTGAAAGTACAGAGCTGGAACTGCCTGGACACCTGACTGCCCCCGAGCGCATGCATGACAGTAGTCTGCAGCTACAGAAGCATGTGCTGTTTACCAAGGGACTGTCTCTCATTCAGTGCACAGAATGAATGGACAAGGAATGAGGCAACTGTTCAATATTTCTGTTTATCCTCCTAATTCAGCACATGAGCCGCGGCCTCATTTACTGCACACCATCCAGACACGGAATGACTGACTGCTCCCGGGCTTGTGTGTGTTACTTATCCCTGGAGTTCTGGAGCCCAGCAAGCATTCGTTCACCCCCCATTTTACAGACAGGGATCCGGGGCACAGGCAGGCTCCTGGCTGATCGGTGCTGGGTTTGCTGCACTGACATAGCTGTGTGGCCAACCCTGGTCAGCACAGGAGCGCAGCACATACACTGAAGGTCACTGCCCGCAGCCCCAGGGCAGGAAGGGAATCCAGATCTTTGGGGTCTGTCCATCCAGGCTGCCTCCGCCAGCACACTCCTGGCTCCGCCACCCGGCACAGGACTTGCAGCAGCCTCAGACCTATTTCCCCACAGCCCTGCCTGGCGAACTCGCCACGGTCTTGCAGCGACAGGTAGCATGTGACGCCATCCCTAGTTATGGGCCATCGCAACCCATGTGCATGAAGGGCACCCAGGCGACCGTAGTGCTTTCATATCTTGACTTCGTCCACGTGCTCTCGCGGTCTCTCTCTCTCTCTCTCGACTTGCCTGTGCTTTTTACAGTGACGAACAAAGCCCCTCCCAGAGGCCAGGCAGCTCAGCCCCCCACCCAGCCCGTTTCATAAGGAAGAAAGCAGGCCTGCTCCTGGGCCCTGCCTCGCTCGGAAGGCACCATCACAGACCCTGCCTTTCCTCTGCACAGAGCTCAGCGGTCGTGCACGTGTCCCACAGGAACCTGGGCCACCTCCGAGGGAGTGAAGCCCCCACCACATGACAGTACAAGAGCCCAGAGCGAGGGGTCAGAGCCACCCCATCCCCCTCTCACCCGACCTAGGCAAGCACCAGCCCTGCCTCCACGTGGGTCCCAGGGTCACAGCTAATCAGGCACCTGGGCAGCGCGAGGGCAGATAAAAGTCGATGTAGCCAAGGGTGGGTGAGGCACATGCCCTGCCCAGCCTCTCCCCACCCAGAGCCTCAGGGGACACACGTAGGGGTGCTGGGTCCTGCGAGTAGTGCTCCCTTATGGCCCCAGGGGGCTCTGGGGACAGAACTGCACAGCTCCCGCTCCCCCAGAAGCCCTAGCAGCAGCCGTTGGGCACCACAGAGGCTCCCCATCCTGCTTGGGATGGAGGTGACTGCAGGGAGGGGCCTGTGCCAGGTCCCCAGGACCAACTGCCTCCCCTCTTTCCTCCCTCAATTAGCAACAGCTGCTGCTGCCTGGACTACCAGCCTCCCAGTGCCCAGCAGAGAGCGCAGGCCAGCTGGCTCGCCAGCCACCCCCTCCTCCTGAGTGCAGGCCCTGCACTCGGGTCTAGCGGAGAGCTACCCTCACCTAGCTCCAATGAAGCAAGCTCCCCTTTCACTGCAGGCCTACAGGGTCCCTCTGGAAAACACGCAGCCCATAGACAAACCTTCCGAGTCTTTCTCAAAGCCCATGATCCTGTCGTTGCTGTCCTCAAACTCCAGGTCCTGGCCCAGCAGCAGGTCACTCTGCAGCACCAGGCCCCCTCCTGGCGTCTCCTCGAGAGTGTCTTCAGTGTCCACTGCAACACACGGAGCGCCAGCCAGTTACTGCTGGGGCACAAGGAAATGCGCTATCACAGGCTGAGGACTTGAGTGCCCAGCTCTCTTCTTTGCTGCCGTGCAACCAAGGGAGGCACGGGAAAGAGACGTTACTGCTAGTATCTGGGAGCCCGGGCAGGGCCCAGGCAGCTGGGCCCAGCCACATGGGGAGCCGTGGCTTCGGCAGTGGCTCCAGGGAGAGTCCTCCACATGCTACCAGCTGCATGTGAAGTGCCCTCCAAGCCTCCCATCCTACAGCATGGAGAAAAAGGTGAAACCCTCAGTCCCGATGCCCCTGCTCAGGCTGCCTTCAGCGTCACGGATCAGAGCTCCCACGGCACGCAGGGGAACTAGGCAAGACAAGGGAAGACTGGGGCAGCAGAGTGAAACAAATGCAGGCACCTCCCTTTCCCCATGCAGCAGGGACTTCACACCCGCTTCCTGCGTGAAGAGAAAATTATACCCGAGGGGACTGGAGAAGCACTGATAGCCGGTAGAGGACCCAGCCAGGCCTGCAGGGTGGAGCTCACCAATGCCCTCAGGCCACTCTGCAGGGCAGAAGCACTGCAAGTAAAAGGTCCAGGCACACCCCCGCACTCCGGCAGCCAGCGACAGCTAAGGGCCTAGCCAGCACCGTGACCACCTACAGACAACTAGCGTTGCTGGTCCCAACAGGGTGGGGAACTTGGCAAGATCTGTCCCCGCATCCCAAAGCCTTACACCTCTGCAGACAAGCCGCAACGCTGCCGGGAGACTCAGGTGACCAGATTAGGTTTCACTGCGCCAGGGAGTTGCCAGTGTAGTCCAGGGGACGCTGAGCACAGCTGGGTGGTGGGAGAGAGAGTGTGCTAGCTTGTGTGAGCCCCGGGATGTGCAGCTTTCGCCCCACTGCACGGCAACTGGTCTATCTGCAGTCCTGACCTAGCCCAATGTCTGCGGCCCCTGAGCCACGCCAGCTTTCCAGCCTTCACCCTCTCGCTCCCTTGGTGCTGGTGGGGAACTGAAACCCAAAGCAACTGGCCCAGGGCCACACAGGGAGCCCATGGCAGAGCACAGACTGACTCCCAGGACAGCACCCTGCCCATGCAAGTTATTCCACCAAAGCCCATTGGTGCTCAGGTCAGATGTTGGGTTCTGCCATTCCACACACCCTTTCCTGCTCATCCCCCTGCCAGAGGAGCCTGGAGCCATCTGCCTTGTACATTTCACTGAGAGGGGAGGAAGAACAGCTTCCCCGCTGGCTACTCCCCACCTGCTAAGAAATCAGAGATTCTGCTGCCGGAAAGGAACCGCTCACACAGCTCCTCTACCAGGGCTGGGGAGCTGCCAACCTATTCCCCCCTCCCACCCCCGATACCCCCCAAGAGCTCTATCCCAGGCTATGGCTGCACCATGAGCTAAGACTGAGATTCCCTTGCTCAGGCTCTCAGTGAGCTAGTGAGAGTATAAATAGCCGTGTGGCCGCAGCGGCATGGCCTGGCTGTGCCAAGTCCATGCCCGAACGTTTCAGCTGTACCTCTGCGGCCGCTGCCCATGCTCCTGCAGCTGGGCTGTGACCTACGCTCATGCTAACTTGCTGAGAGCTGGAGCGAGTACAGACCAGGGGAATCGTCGCCGCACGCTCCTCAGAAGGGAGTGGGGATGTCCCTAAGGGGAGCTTCCTAACAGACCCAATAGGGTCTCCTCCTGCGAGAGGAGAGCTGACCAAGGCCCAGTGTAAGGGAAATGGACAGGACTCAAAGCTGAATGCGCGAGGGTCTGGGGACTGCCTCCGCCTAGATGGGGGGCCGCCTCCCAGTGCCCTACTGCTATGGACACACGGCACCCCGGGCACAACGGGATCCTTGGGGTCCG
The DNA here is from genome assembly GCF_965152275.1 of Natator depressus. Classification (NCBI taxonomy): domain Eukaryota; kingdom Metazoa; phylum Chordata; order Testudines; family Cheloniidae; genus Natator; species Natator depressus. Next base: position 781,545 of record NC_134236.1, on the reverse strand, counting down.
CTGCAGCACCTGGCGCCTCGTGTCCCGGCCTCCCCCCTCGGACCGGCAGCGCTGCGCCTGGCTCACGGAGGTTGCAGCCGGGGCACCGACGCGGCCTCCGGGGCTGCTCTGATGCCACCTCACCCCAGCGCCCCCCCGGGGAGAAGCCTCCGCTCGGTTCCCGGGACCCAGGCTGGGTCAGACCAATGGCCCAGCCAGCCCGGTGCCCGGCCCGGGGTTCCCGAGAGAACGGACAGAGCCGGGCAACGACCGAGCCAGCCACCCCCTGCCGGCCACAGCTCCTGGCCCTGACCAGAGGGGACAACAGCCACGGATGGACCCCAACAGCTGCGTGCTGCTCCCCGCCCTCTCCCCCCCCGGGGCCTCCCGCCCCCGCGGTCTCCCCACGCCGGGGCCTCCCCACCCCGCGGTCTCCCCTCGCCCCTCTGTGCCCCACTCCGGGGTCTCCCCACGGCTCCCCCCCCCCCGGGGCCTCCCCACGCGCGCCCCCCCCCCCGGGGCCTCCCGCCCTCGCGGTCTCCCCGTACCCCTGCGCCCCACCCCAGGGCCTCCCCACGCCCCCCCCGGGGCCACCCCACCCCGCGGTCTCCCCTCACCCCTCTGTGCCCCCCCTTGGGGCCTCCCGCCCCCCCCGGGGCCTCCCCGCCCCCCTGCGCCCCACCCCAGGGCCTCCCCACGCCCCCCCCCGGGGCCGCCCCACCCCGCGGTCTCCCCTCGCCCCTCTGTGCCCCACTCCGGGGTCTCCCCACGGCTCCCCCCCCCCGGGGCCTCCCGCCCTCGCGGTCTCCCCGTCCCCCTGCGCCCCACCCCAGGGCCTCCCCACGCCCCCCCCCCGGGGCCGCCCCACCCCGCGGTCTCCCCTCGCCCCTCTGTGCCCCCCCCTTGGGGCCTCCCGCCCCCACGCCCCCCCCGGGGCCTCCCCGCCCCCGCGCCCCCCCCGGGGCCTCCCCACGCCCCCCCCGGGGCCGCCCCACCCCGCGGTCCCCCCGCGCGCGCCCCCCCGACGAGACCCGACCCCCCCCACCTTTCACGGGCTGCGGGTGTCGCTGCTTCCGGCGGGGCATCGTGTCCGGCTCCAGCCCGACCCCGCCCCCGGCTCCGCCGCGCCGCCCCCGCCGCTCATGGGCTCCGCGGCTCGCAGCGGCCGGTGGCTCCGGCCCCACTTCCGCTTCCGGCCGCGGGGGACGCTGGGAGCTGCGGGGCCCTTCGGGGAAACGGCGGCCGCCGTGACGTCATCGGCGCGCCCACAGCCCGGGGCGGAAGCGGGGCGGGGGCGGGGGCGGGGAGCGAGGTTACCGGGGGCGGGGTTGACGGGGGTGGGGGGAAGCAAGGGGGGGTTACCAGGGGCGGGGCGGGGTTGGCGGGGGGGGGGAGGGAAGTGGGTAGGGGGTTACCGGGGGCAGGAGGGGGAAGGGGAGCGGGGCGGGGGGGGTTAGCGGGGGTGGGTGGGGGGCAGGGAAGCGGGGGGGGTTAGCGGGGGTGGGTGGGGGGCAGGGGGAGCGGGGCGGGGTTGGGGGGGTTAGCGGGGGTGGGTGGGGGGCAGGGAAGCGGGGGGGGGTTAGCGGGGGTGGGTGGGGGGAAAGGAAGCGGGGGGGGTTGGGGGGGGAAGGGGAGCGGGGCAGGGTTGGGGGGGTTAGCGGGGGTGGGTGGGGGGCAGGGAAGCGGGGGGGGTTAGCGGGGGTGGGTGGGGGGCAGGGGGAGCGGGGCGGGGTTGGGGGGGGTTAGCGGGGGTGGGTTACCGGGGGCAGGGGGGGAAGGGGAGCGGGGCGGGGTGGGTGGGGGGAAGGGAAGCGAGGGGGGGTTAGCAGGGGTGGGTGGGGGGAAGGGGAGCGGGGCGGGGTTGGGGGGGTTAGCGGGGGTGGGTGGGGGGCAGGGAAGCGGGGGGGGGGTTAGCGGGGGTGGGTGGGGGGAAGGGAAGCGGGGGGGGTTGGGGGGGAAGGGGAGCGGGGCAGGGTTGGGGGGGTTAGCGGGGGTGGGTGGGGGGCAGGGAAGCGGGGGGGGTTAGCGGGGGTGGGTGGGGGGCAGGGGGAGCGGGGCGGGGTTGGGGGGGGTTAGCGGGGGTGGGTTACCGGGGGCAGGGGGGGAAGGGGAGCGGGGCGGGGTGGGTGGGGGGAAGGGAAGCGAGGGGGGGTTAGCGGGGGTGGGTGGGGGGAAGGGGAGCGGGGCGGGGTTGGTGGGGTGGGAAGGGCAGTGGGGGGGTTAGCGGGGGCAGGGGGGAAGGGGAGCGGGACGGGGTTGGGGGGGTTAGCGGGGGTGGGTGAGGGGAAGGGAAGTGGGGGGGGGTTACCAGGGGCAGGGGAGAAGGGGAGCGGGGCAGGGGTGGGTGGGGGGAAGGGGAGCGGGGGGGGGGTTAGCGGGGGTGGGTGGAGGGAAGGGAAGCGGGGGGGGGGGTTGGCGGGGGGAAGGGGGGGTTACCAGGGGCAGGCGGGGGCGCTGCAGGTTGCTCCCTGGGGCAATTAAGGCCGGGCCCGGGGGTGACACGAGCCCGTCAAGCCCCACGTTGCTCGGCCACAGCTTCGTCCCCCCGTCGCAGGCTGCCGCTTCCGGGAGACCCCGAGCGTGTTGGGGCGTTTCTGAGGCACCGGCTGCCGCCCGGGGGAGCCCAGCCCCGCCGGAGCCGCAGGGCAGGCCGCGGGAGGCGCAGAACCCAGAGGAGGAGACTCTGTGCCTGCGCCGGACGCCTGTGCCCCAATCTGGGGCGCTGCGGGGCCCCCCCAGGCTACAGGGAGCACTTAAGAAAGATAAGGACGTTGAGGCAAAGAACCCGGGAGCTCCCCCCGGGCTGTACCGGCGCTGCCGGGGGTGGGAAGAGCTGCGCCTTGCTGCTAATCCAGACCAGGCATGATCCCGGGCTGCGGGCCTGGTGCAAACTGGTCATCGAAGCAGCCGTCTGTCCATGGGCCCAGCTGCTCCCTCCCAGGGAGTTTGGGTAGGAAATGGCTGAGCAAATTATCCGATGCAGTGAGGCCCACAAAAGCTTAGGCTCAAATAAATTGGTTAGTCTCTAAGGTGCCACAAGTCCTCCTGATCTTTTTGCGGCCACAGGCTAACACGGCTGCTACTCTGAAACCTAACATATGCATCTTCTCACTAAAGGCAGCCACTGTTCCAGAGGACAGAGAGTGGCAAATGTATTTCCTAATTTAAAAAAATTCTCTAGAGTTGATTCTGAGACTTACACGGCAGGCAGCCTCACATCACTACAGGATGATTTGGTTGAAATGATTAACAGAACAAAATGCTTGGATGATCATGACCCAAGAGGCACTAGCCAGCTCACTTTCAGCAAGGCTGTTCACATTCTTTGAATGGGTCAGTAAAGTACTTGCTAATGGGGAATTAGTTGACCTAATTTATTAAACGAGACAAGGAGGTAATAACTTTTACATGACTAACTTCTGTTGATGAGAGAGTCAAGCTTTCTCCCTCCAGGAGCTCCGTGTATCTCAAAAGCTTATTTTTCTCATCCACAGAAGTTGATCCAATAAATGATATTCCCTCACCCAGCTGGAGTCTCGCTCATATCCTAGGACCAACAGGGCTGCAACGACACTCCGTATAAAAGATTTTTGTAACAGACTCATATCCCTGCGGGTAACTGGCCCCTTGGGGTCAGTCATGGCATTGTAGATGCTTTGTCTTAATCCCCACTCCCTGGGCGTTTCCAACAAGTTTAAGATAAGCTTTGTATCTAAGTTTTCAGAGGGGTAGCTGTGTTAGTAGAAATTAGTATGGGGGAAATTAGTTTTTGTAATGACCCATCCACTCTCAGTCTTTATTCAGGCCTAATTTGATGCTGTCCAGTTTGCAAATTAATTCCAGTTCTGCAGTTTCACATTGGAGTCTGTTTTTGAAGCTTTTTTGTTGAAGAATTGCCACGTTTAGGTCTGTTATTGAGTGACCAAAGAGATTGAAGTGTTCTCCGACTGGTTTTTGAATGTTATAATTCCTAATGTCAGATTTGTGTTGATTTATTCTTTTGCCTAGAGAGTGTCCGGTTTGGCCAATATACATGGCAGAGGGGCATTGCTGGCACATGATGGCATCTATCACATTGGTGGATGTGCAGGTGAACGAGCCTCTGATAGTGTGGCTGATGTCCCTTGAATAGATATGCGGACAGAGTTGGCACAGGGACTTGTTAGTGTCTTTGTTGTGTGGTATGTGGTTGCTGGTGAGTATTTGCTTCAAGTTGAGGGGGGCTGTCTGTAAGCGAGCACTGGCCTGTCTCCCAAGGTCTGTGAGAGCGAGGGATCGTCCTTCAGGACAGGTTGTAGATCCTTGAGGATGCGTTGGAGAGGTTTTAGTTGGGGGCTGAAGGTGATGGCTAGTGGCGTTCTGTTATTTTCTTTGTTAGGCCTGTCCTGTAGTAGGTGACTTCTGGGAACTCTTCTGGCTCTATCAATCTGTTTCTTCACTTCAGCAGGTGGGTATTGTAGTTGTAAGAACGCTTGATAGAGTTCTTGTAGGTGTTTGTCTGAGGGGTTGGAGCAAATGCGGTTGTATCGTAGAGCTTGGCTGTAGACAATGGATCATGTGATGTGGTCTGGGTGAAAGCTGGAGTCATGTAGGTAGGAATAGCGGTCAGTAGGTTTCCGGTATAGGGTGGTGTTTATGTGACCATCGCTTATTCGCACCGTAGTGTCGAGGAAGTGAATCTCTTGTGTGGACTGGTCCAGGCTGTATTTTTCACTCCATGCATCTGGTGAAGTGGGTTTTAGCCCACAAAAGCTTATGCCCAAATAAAATGGTTAGTCAAAGGTGCCACATGGACTCCTCATTGTTTTTGTATCTAAGAACACCCCTTAATTCAACAAGGAATCCTTCACCAGGGGCTCTGGTCCCACTAAGCTCTCCTGTTGACAGTCTCTGAATCCTTGTTTAAAGCAAGAAGCTTCCTAGAGCCGGGATACAGCAGTCTTGCTATTATCCGTAGATGAAGAACCCCCCTTATCTTCCCTGGAGCTGGGTCAGCAGGAACAGCCTTTGCAGTGATCTCCTTCCTTCTCCACAGGTTCTGCCTCTGGATCAACCCTCCCTGAATTCTGAAAAACTCTCTGGTAGGCCCATTTACCAGTTAAGCCCTAAAGCGCTACCTGGGCAATCAGTTCCCCTCAGGCTGGCTCACCAGCATTAGTCATAGGGAGACTGGACCCAGCTTCCTTCCTTCCTAAAATTGGAGAGACACAAGCAGCAAGATAATGATTGGGGCTGGGGCACTTTACTTCTGAGGAGAGGCTGAGGGAACTGGGCTTATTTAGTCTGCAGAAGAGAAGAGTGAGGGGGGATTTGATAGCTGCCTTCAACTACCTGAAAGGGGGTTCCAAAGAGGATGGAGCTCGGCTGTTCTCAGTGGTGGCAGATGACAGAAAAAGCAGCAATGCTGTCAAGTTGCAGTGCGGTGGGAGGTCTAGGTTGGATATTAGGAAACACTGTTTCAGTAGGAGGGTGGTGAAGCACTGGAATGGGTTACCTAGGGAGGTGGTGGAATCTCCATCCTTAGAGGTTTTTAAGGCCTGGCTTGACAAAGCCCTGGCTGGGATGATTTAGTTGGGGATTGGTCCTGCTTTGAGCAGGGGGTTGGACTAGATGACCCCCTGAGGTCTCTTCCAACCCTAATCTGCTATGATTCTATGATCTGCAGATGACACAAAAGGATTAGGCTAGTCAGGATAGAGAGGGCTCTGAGGAATTTCAAAATGAAGCTCATAAATGCAAAGTAATGCACCTTGGAGGGAGCCATTTAAACTACTTTTACAGGCTCCTAAATTAACTGCATTAACTCAGAGGGGCCTGGGCATCCCTGGGGGTAGCTCAGTGAGACCAGGCTTAATGTGCAGCTGCAGTCAAAAAAGCAAACAAGATCAGAGTGCAGAAGGAAAGGGCCAGAGAATAATGAAGAGAAATTCCTAATGCCTTGTATCAATCAATGGTGTGGCCCCATCGGACATGGTTTGCAGTATCAATCCCCTCGTCTCAGACATGGTATTGCAGAGCGAGAGGGGTCTCTGAGGCAGGTGATGCCTGGGAAAACTTCCATGGAAAGAGATTGAGAAGATTGGGATTGTTACCTTGGAAAGGTGATGAATGGGAGGCAGCAGAAGTATTGAAAACTGAATGGTCTAGAGAAGGGAGACGGGGAGCGTCTCATAAGAAGGGGACATTTGGTGACATTAAAAAGTGGGAAATAAACTGATTTAAAAACACTTTTCCATGTTTATTATTATTTGTATTCCCACAGTGTCTAGGAGCCAGTCATAGACCAGAATCCACTGTACTACACACTATGGAAAGGGCACAGAATGATAGGCCTTGTCCCCAAAGACTTTACAGTGTTAACCTATGGAACAGACTGCCACAGGAAGTCATAGAGGCCAAGAACTTGACAAGATTCAAAAAAGGACTAGAAGTTCCTGTGGTTACCAAGAATGTTCACAGTTCTCATAATTAATGCTAACAGAATTCTGGCAGAGATATTAAACCTCCTGCTTCAGGGCTCAAGCCAATCTTTGACTATTAGAGACCAGGGTGAGACCCCTAATGTAGAGGGCAAGTTACCCCCCATCTGCAACTTCTTCCGCTTCCTCTTCCCTTTATCGTCCCATCAGCTGGGGTTGGGTCATTGTGCAAGCCTCTGCCAGCTTCATCTCTCCGAGATGGCACTAATGTCTTCCTGCCTTCTTTGATGCAATCCATCCATTGCTTCCTGAGATTCCTTGGCATCTCTTCCTTACCACTTTCTCCTGCCATGCTATTTTCACCAGGTCCCCTCCATTCATCCTGTGCATGTGACTCCAACAGGGTCACACCTGGATTTTATCAGCCACCTCATGGACTTTGACTTCCATCCTAATACTCTCATTTTGAAATCTGTCTCTTACTATTATTCTTTTTAATAGCATAAAGCCAGCTCATCTCTCATGCCTGCAGGTGTAGGATCTGCTGTCTCTTTTCTGCACCCTACAGCACTGAAGGAGCACCATTGTTCTGCACGCTTGGGCTTTCGGGCTCAATTGTGTACACCTGTCATACACAACCCCTGACGGGTTGTTCCAGCACATCCCAGTCTGGCCTACAGCTCCCGCTCAGTCACACCGTCTTCCATGACCCAGCCACCAAGCTGGCCAAACTGGTCCGTCTGGTTTAATCGTACTCAGTTAATCTCTAGGTCCAGTTTCCCTCTACTGACCCACATGACCTCAGTCTTGGTTGTGCTCATTTTCATCCCAGGCCTGCTTAGCTGGTCATACCACTGGCTTGCTATTTCCTTCAGATCTTCTTTGGAAAACACCTTTATTGCCATATCATCTGCACATAGAATCTTCTCACCTTTGCCCCAGTGTCCTGCTGACCTAGTCCATCAGTATCACAAACAGCAGTGGACAAATAGCTGACCCTGGATGCAGTCTCACTTTAACTTCGAAGGGGCCAACGGCTGGTACAGGTCTCACTGCTACTCAGAACCAGGCTTCATTTGACCCATAGATGGGGGGTTGAAGTCAGAGTTTTCCTTCTTCTAGGTAGGCTGGGGCTCTTCAGCCCGGGAGCACATCTGCCCTGAGCTATCTGGTTATTATTAAAGGGCTCTGGATACAGGCCTGTCACACACCCACTTTTGGAGAGATCCCCTCTGCCCCATGTAAGCCAGTGCAGGCTGTCAGAGACACTGGCCTTTTATAGGTGCTGGGATCTCATCCCACCCCACCCAACAGCCCTTGGACTAGCGGGTTCTGATGCCTTCCTCAGCAAGTCCTGTGTTCCAGTGCTTGGACCCACAGAATCCCAGGCCAGTGCTGCGGCATCATGGCCCCAACCTTCAGCCGAGTGTCTCCCAAGAGGCTGGGGTGTGTTACTGGCAACCACTTCACCCTGCACGCCCTGTTCTCCTCCATGGGAGGCAGCTCCACCGCCACACTAAGCTCCATGTGATCCTGGCCCCAGAGATCTCCTGTGCTGGGAGAGGATCTCCCGGGACTGGGCACAGCCCCCAGAGCTCCCGTTTCACACTCTGGGCTGGATTCACAAAGGCACGTGGGTATTGCCAGGCCTAGCAATCTTGTGGGATCCTCTGCCTCGAGCTGGCGCTGGGCTTCCCAGGTGTGGTCTGAGCAGAGTTGGGCCCCTACAGAGATTCCCAGTAAGCTGAGCAGGGAGCCGCCTAATCTAGCCCGGAGGGACGTGCCAAGGCAGGGGATTGGACCTAGGCCCCACGCCTCAAGAGGTCGTTAGGCCCCCTCTCTGCCATTGCTCGGGGCCTCTAGGCACCGGCATCCAGCTAGGATGCTTGGTCGTGCCCCTCTCCTGGAGTTCAGTGTCTGAGCCAGGCCAGCCCCGGTCATGGCAAACCAGAGACACCCAGTGACTGAGGCACCCGCTGGAAGGGGGGCCGGAGTCAAGTGCCTCAGCTGCCCGATGCGGCCCAGGGATTGGACCCCAGGTCTCCTGTCTTGGCAGTAGGTCATGGGTGTTCTGGGCAGGCTGCCTTGAGCTCTGCAGTACAGCCGAGCTACTGCTGGGCCAGACAGGGCCCTGGGGCCTGGTGAGGGGACGCTCCGCCCAGCGGTCTAGGCGCTGATGGACATTGGGTATTGATTCAGCGTGGGGCTCCTGGGCACTGCCTGGCACACGCAGTACGAGCCCCACTCTTGCCCCGGGGCTGGGGGGGGACCCACATTACCCAATGCTGTGCAACCAGTGCACCCCTCCCCCCCAGTGGGGCAGAGGCACTCGGCTGGCGGGAGCAGCACATTCAGCAAAGGAAGCAGTGTCCCCCCATCCCTCTGGCCCCCACCCCACACACTGCTCATGGCTAGAAGTGGTTTCCATTGTTTGCAGTTTAGTTCAATGGCTCTCAGCACCCCCTCTGTACAAATTGTTCCAGAACCCCTGACAATGCGTGTTGCACTGCAAAGGGCAGCATGTCACCCGTGTCTCCCTGAGTGCCTGGCCGGGGCAGGGAGCGACACCTTCCAGAGGCCCTGAAGGCCCCACACCAGATAAGACAACACAGAAACTGGGTGGAACGAAGATAATCAATGGGACACAGTAATACCAGGATATAAAGATATATAGGAATGATGAAGAAGTAGGGGTCGTGGCACTATTTGTTAACAAAAGCATAGAGTTCAATAGAGTAAAAATCTTAAATGAATCAAACACTGAATCTCTAGGGACAGAAATTCCATGCTTCAACAATGAGAATATAGAAGCAGGAACATACGACTGACCACCGGCACCCCACCCCCAGATGGTGACAGTGATTGTGAAATGCTCATAAGAGAGGCTACAAAATGGGAAATGACTGCCTAGGAAGGAGTACTGTGGAAAAGGATCTTGGGGTCATAGTGGATCAAAAGCAAAATATGAGTCAACAGTGTAACACTTGCAAAAAAAGCGAACATCATTCTGGGATGTATTAGCAGGAGTGTTGTAAGCAAAACACAAGAAGTTACTCTTCCGCTGTACTCCACTATGATTAGGCCTCAGCTGGAGTATTGTGTCCAGTTCTGGGCACCATATTTCAGGAAAGATGTGGACAAATTGGAGAAAGTCCGGAGAAGGGCAACAAAAACTATTAAAGGTCTAGAAAACATGATCTATGAGGGAAGATTGAAAAAACTGGGTTTGTTCAGTCTGGAGAAGAGGAGACTGAGAGGGGACATGATAGCAGTTTTCAAGTACATAAAAGGTTGTTATAAGGAGGAGGGAGAAAAATTGTTCTCCTTAACCTCTGAGGATAGGACAAGAAGCAATGGGCTTAAATTGCAGCAAGGGCAATTTAGGTTGGACATTAGGAAAAACTTCCTGTCAGGGTGCTTAATAAATTTCCAGGGAGTTTGTGGAAACCATCATTGCGGGTTTTTAAGAGCAGGTTGGACAAACCTCTGTCAGGGATGGTCTAGAAATACTTAGTCCTGCCTTGAGTGCAGGGGACTGGACTAAATGACCTCTCGAGATCCCTTCCAATCCTACGACTCTATGAAAAACAGAAAACTCAATAATAATGGGGGATTTCAACTATCCCCATATTGACCGGGAACGTGTCACCTCAGGACAGGACACAGAGATAAAATTTCTAGACACCATTAATGACTCTTCCTTGGAGCAGCGAGTCCTGGAACCCACAGGGGGAGAGGCAATTCTTGATTTAGTCCTAAGTGGCGCACGGGATCTGGTCCAAGCAGTGACGATAGCTGAACCGCTCAGTATTAGTGACCACAACGTAATTAAATTGACCATCCTGTGGGGGTGAGCGGAAATACCACAGCAGCATTTAACCTGAAAAAGGGGAACTACATGAAAAAGAGGCGGCTAGTTAAACTGTAATTAAAAAGAACTGTCACAAGAGTGAAATGCCTACAAGCTGCATGGAAACTTTTAAAAACACTGTAACAGAGGCACAAATTAAATGTAGACTCCAAATTTAAAAAAAAAAAAAACCAACCCCGGCTAAACAACAGAGTACAAGAGATGGTAAGAGACAAAAAGGCATCCTTTGAAATCTGGAAGTCAAATCCTCCTGAGGAACACAGAAAGGATAAACTTTGGCAAGTCAAGTGTAGAAGTATAATTAAGCAGGCCAAAAAAGAATTTGAAGAGCCTGCCAAACAATCAATGGGCTCACTGGATGATTGAGGTGTGAAAGAAGCCCTCAAGGGAGACAAAGTCATAGCGGAGAAGCTAAATTAATTCTTTGCATCAGTCTTCACTGCAGAGGACGTGAGGGAGAGTCCTACACCCGAACCATTCTTTTTAGATGACAAATCTGAGGAACTGTCCCAGATTGAGGGGTGAATAGAGGAGGTTTTGGAACAAACAGTTAATTTAAATATTAGTATGTCACCAGGGCCAGATGGGATTCACCCAAGGGTTCTGAAGGAACTCAAATATGAGGTTTCAGAACTACTAGGTGTAGTATGTAATCTCTCTCTTAAATTAGCCTCTGTACCAGATGACCGACGGGTAGCTAATATAATGCTGATTTTTTTAAAAAGGCTCCAGAGGTGATCCCGACAATTACAGGCCAGTAAGCCTAACTTCAGTACCAGCCAAATTGGTTGAAACTACAGTAAAGAACAGAATTATCAGACACACAGATGAACACGATTTGTTGGGGGAAAAGTCAACATGGCTCTTGTAAAGGGAAATCCTGCCTCACCAATCTATTAGAATTCTTTGAGGGGTCAACAATCACTTGAACAAGGGGGATCCGCTGGATATAGTGTACCTAAACAAAGTCCCTCACCAAAGGCTCTTAAGCAAAGTAAGGAGTCAAGGGGTAAGAAGGAAGGTCCTCTCATGGATTGGTAACTGGTTAAAAGATAGGAAACAAAGGGTAGGAATAAATGGTCAGTTTTCACAGCGGAGAAAGGTAAAAGGCAGGGTCTCCCAGGGCTCCGTACTGGGACCAGCGCTGTTCAACAGTCATAAATGATCTGGAAAAAGGGGCAAACAGTGAGGCAGCAAAATTCACAGACAATACCAAATTACTCTAGATAGTTAAGCCCAAAGCTGACTGTGAAGAGTTACAAATGGATCTCACAAAACTGGGTGACCGGGCAACAAAATGGGAGATGAAATTCAACGTTGATCAATGCAGAGTAATGCACATTGCAAAATATAATCCCAACTCTACATACAAAATGATGGGGTCTAAATTAGCTGTTACATCTCAATAGAGAGATCTTGGAATCATCGTGGATAATTCTCTGAAAAGATCTGCTCAGTGTGCAGCGGCAGCCAAAAAAGCGAACAGAACGTTAGGAACCATTAGGAAAGGGATAGATAATAAGGCAATAAATAACATAATGCCACTATGTAAATTCATGGTATGCCCACACCTTGAATACTGCCTGCAGTTCTGGTTGCCCCATCCAAAAAAAAAAAAAAAAAAGATGTATGAGAATTGGAAAAGGTTCCAAAAAGGGCAACAAAAATGATGAGGTATTTGGATCAGCTTCCCTATGAGGAGAGATTAAAAAGACGGAACTATTCAGCTCGAAAAAAACCACTAACGGGGGATAGGATAGAGGTCTATAAAATCATGACTGGTGTCGAGAAAGTGAATAGGGAAGTGTCATTACACAAAGTAAAACTATTTCCCCATGTTTATTTCCCCCCACCACCACACACTGTTCTTCACACGTTCTTGACAACTGCTGGAAATGGCTCACCTTGATCATCACTACAAAAGGTCTGTGTCTGTCCCCTGCCACTCTCCTGCTGGTAATAGCTCACCTTAAGTGATCACTCTGGTTACAGTGTGTATGGTAATACCCATTGTTTCCTGTTCTCTGTGTATATAAAACTCCCCACTGTATTTTCCACTGCATGCATCCGATGAAGTGGGCTGTAGCTCACGAAAGCTTATGCTCAAATAAATTTGTTAGTCTCTAAGGTGCCACAAGTACTCCTTTTCTTTTTGCAGATACAGACTAACACGGCTGCTACTCTGAAACCTGAATAGGGAATTGTTATTTACCCATCACATAACACAAGAACTAGGGGGTCACCAAATGAAATTAATAGGCACCAGGTTTAAAACAAACAAAAGGAATTATTTCTTCACACTATGCACAGTCAACCTGTGGGACTCATAGCCACTGGATGTTGTGAAGGCCAAAAGTGTAACTGGGTTTAAAAAAGAACTAGATAAGTTCATGGAGAATGGGTCCATCTATGGCTATTGCCAAGATGGTCAAGGACGCAACCCCATGCTCTGGGTGTCCCTAGGCCTCTGACTGCCAGAAAGTGAGAGTGGACGACAGGCCGGGATCACTTGATAATTGTCCTGATCTGTTCACTCCCTTGGAAATACTTGGTGCTGACCCAGTATGGCCGTTCCTGTGTTCTCGTGGATTAAGAGCTGGCATGGAAGGAGATGTTTCTAGCGGAGTTCCACAGGGATCCGTGCTAGTTCTGATGCCGTTTAACATTTCCATCAGTTATCAGGAAGTAAATATGAAAACCACTGCAGCGACACAAAGCTTGGCAGAGTGGTGAAGGACAAGAGGCAGGGCAGTCGCAGAGTGACTGGATCGCTTGGTAAACTGAGCCCATTCCAACAAAATGCATTTTAATACAACCCAATGCAAGGTCATACATCTTGGGACGAGAAACGCAGGCCAGATGTACAAAAAAGGGACTGGAGCCTGGAAAACAGGGATCCTGAAAAGGATTTAGGGGTCACAGTGGGCAAGCAATTCAACATGAGCTCCCAGCGTGATGCACTGGGGAAAAGGCCGAACGCAATCCTCAGATGCACACCCAGGCAAGGAGTGACTTGGAGGAGGGAGGTGATTTTTCCACTGCAGGTGGCACTGGGGAGGCCAGTACTAGAATACTGTGCCCAGTTCTGGGTCCACATTTTAAAAAGGAGGTTGAAAAAGCAGCGGGTGCAGAGAAGAGAGAGAAGTTCTCCGAGGGCTGGGGAAAAGCTAGACTGGAAGAGCTCAATCTGGTTAGCTTATCAAAACGAGACTGAGAGGAGACTTGATTACAGTGCCTAAGGAGAAAACACGGGTACTAATGGGCTCTTCAATCTAGCAGAGAAAGGCAGAACAAGAACCTATGGCTGGACGCTGAGGCCAGACAAATTAAAATTAGAAATCAGGCTCCAATTACTATTACCAGAGCGGGTGACAAACCACTGAACTACCACAGGAATCGGCAGAGTCTCCATCTCCTGGAGCTGCAAGACTGAAGGTCTCTTTCGAAGAGATCTGCTCAGCTCCCCCAGCAGCAGGAGGGAGCACAGCTACGGTGGGCATGTGAGCAGTGCTGGAACCTCCTGAGCAGTGAACATCCCCCAAGAGATCGACTGAGAGCCCCATGACTGGGGAGAGCCCTGGGGAGGGACTGGATGATCCAACATCTCCACAGCCCCTTGGTCAGCAACGGCCTGTAGGAAACTCCTCCATCAGTCCTTCCCCACGTTGGCCAATCCCGATCCACGCAGAAGGCCCGGGGGCGGGAGGAGAAGAGAGGGAAGAAGGAGCAGCTCAGTCTTCAGTAGATTGTTTCCAACCCAGGCACTTTGCTTCTCCAGCCCCCCTCAGGGCAAAGTGCACAAGCTGCCAGAGATGGGTGCAGCGCTGGCACCCGCCCAGCGCACCGTGCTGCCGTCACCCGGAAGAGAAGAGCTGGGTGGGCCCCGAGATGTTTGGGTGTCAGTCCTGCCTCTTGGGCCCAGGGTTCAAATCAGCAACTCAGTAAAGACAAATGAGCTCAGGAGATTTGTCCCTACTGCCCATTTCTACACACCCCCAAGCCATCCCCCCACAGCACTGCCAGCTTTCTGCTCAAACACTGCAGGGCCAGGGCTCAGCAGTGTCGCAGAGCTGGGGAGCGGGAGGGAGCCCAAGACTGGGGCCTGCAGACCAGGAGCAAGGTGCATGAGAAGAGCTGCAGCAGGAAAGGCAGTACTGGGTTGGGGCATGCACTATGCAATCGGCTCCTCGCATTCTCCAAAGGTCTCCTAACCTGTAAAGGGGGAAAGATTAAACAGACAGACTTGGTTCTCCCCGCTTCCCGCCCCACCTCCTGTGAAAGAGCCAAGGACAAAGGTGCGGCTAAGTTTTCTGGGCGTTTAGTTTGAAAAAGTATTGATTGAAAGTGTACAACAGAGCAAGGTGCAACGCTGGCACCCGAGCCAGATTGTTCCACAAATAAAAACAGAAAGGGCCTTAAATAAAGGGGGCGCAGATTAAAAAACCTCAACACTGAAAAAGTTCTTCCCCTCTGAACAGAATAGTCACAGGCACAAAAATGGTGACACCTACACGGAGACAATGTTGGGACGTCCATCCTCTAACCACTAACGCGCTACTCACCTCTGCTGGGGCTCCCGTGTCCGTGGATCTGCAGCCAGCCCCACTTGGCAGCTCTCCTGTTGGCTCACTCTTTGGAATGGTTACAAATGAACAACATGACATGCCCTGGCTAGCCCACCCCACCCCTGTCCAGGACACAGACAAACGAGGCCTCTGCTAAGGCTAAAAAAAAGGACAAGACTTTGGAGTCTCGAGTTCAGCTTGTTTAAGAAACGAGTCTGGGGAGTGCACGACAAGTCTCTGTGCCGGGCCTGCTAGTCCAGCTTGGCCTTCTTGCTGCTGTCGCTGCCGTTCTCCTCCCCTGCTGCCTGGGCCTCTGCCACCGCCAGTTTCCGTTTGCCACTGTCGGTGTGGGCTTGCGTGGAGCGTGGTTTGAAGCAGATAATGATGCAGGTCATGTTATCGCAGCCGGTGCCGTCCCCTGAGGTGTCAGGAGCCAAGCACTGATCCAGGAGCTGAGAGGGAACAGGACAAGTTAACAGCACACGGGGAGCAGCCACCAGGACCCCGACCTCACACGCAGCCGAGGCAGTCCAAAGGGGCCCCTCGCCGGCTGACTCCCGGCTCCGGGGCCGGGCCCAGGCTTCAGCTCCTCCCAGGCGAGGGAACGGGACAGCTCAAGGCGTTGCTCATGCCTTGGGGGGCCGGCAGGCAGAGCCAGCGCGAGGCACCTCCAGGGGACCCCTGTTCATTACTAGTATGTGTTGGGGCGCACCCCCCAAATATTCCTGCTTAGGGCCCCCGATGTGCTAGTACCACCTCTGCTGGCAGGGCCTTCTGCTGCTCGGCACTGCCACCTGCTGGCTGGTCAGGATAACACTAGGAAGGCAAAAACAACGAGGAGTCCTTGTGGCATCTTCGAGACTAACAAATTTATTTGGGCATAAGCTTTCGTGGGCTAAAACCCACTTCATCAGATGCATGGAGTGAAAAATACGGTAGGCAGGTATAGACTTAAATGTGGCCATTCTTCAACAAAAAAAACTTCAAAAACAGACTTCAGCGAGAAACTGCAGAACTGGAATTAATTTGCAAACGGGACACCATCAAATTAGGCCTGAATAAAGACTGGGAGTGGCTGGGTCACTACAAAAAGTAATTTTCCCTCTGTTGATACTCACACCTTCTTGTCAACTGCTGGGAATGGGCCACATCCACCCTGATTGAATTGGCCTAATGAGCACTGACCCCCCACTTGGGAAGGCAACTCCCATCTTTTCACGTGCTGTATATATTTATATACATGCCTACTGTATTTTCCACTCCATGCATCTGATGAAGTGGGTTTTAGCCCACGAAAGCTGATGCCCAGATACATTTGATAGTCTCTGAGGTGCCACAAGGACTCCTCGTTGTTTTTGCTGATACAGACTAATATGACTACCCCTCTGAAACTAGGAAGGCAGATGAAGTTGTTGGGTCCGTATGGATTTCATCACCACCAAGCAATGGGCAGGCCCCAGATTCCTGTCCCAGTAACTCTCCCTGCAGGGAGTCACTGCCCAGCGAGCGTGCAGATGCCCAGCAAGCTGAGGAAGCCCATACAGCAAAGGGCAACTGGAGTCAGGCTGCTTACCTCTTCTACTATGCAGGAGAGAGGCCTCAGGTCTCCATTCTCATCCTTCTGGCAGATCTTGGCCTGGATGAAATCCACCACTTCCTGGCTGCTCATCACATTCCTGCCAGCACAGCGGGAGAAGGGTCAGAGCAGCTGATAGGGCAAGGGAAGAGTGCCCTGCAGCTGACAGCAGGGAGGCCTGGTTCTGCTGGTCCCCCACACTCGGTTGTGCTAGGGAGGAGAGCCCTGGCTTGCTGAATGGGAGGGGCAGGGCACGCACCAAGGCAGATATTAAAGGAGATCCCCTTGTTCAGGGGCCATGGGCACCGCGGAACAGGAGGGATTGGGCTCTCAGTGCGCTGTGCCATCCTCTACCCAGGGAATGGTGCCCCACTGGGGACAGCCTGCCTCGGGCTCTTTGATGAGCTATCCAGGAGACCTCTAACCCGTACTGAGGGCATCATGGGGATATGCACCTGGCCTGCTGCCCCGTGCAAAGGCTGGGGCAGGATCCGTCCCATAGGGGCTTCTGCTCTTCTGGCACTCACCAGATTCCGTCACATGCGATAACCATGAAGTCGTGTTCCTCATTTATCGTCAGCACCTTGATGTCGGGTAAGGCTGAGATCATCTGCTCCTCCGGAGGCAGGTTCTTGTTCCGCTTGTAGAAGTGGTCACCTGGCAAGAGAGGGGAAGGTCAGTGCTGGCACAGTCTCCTCCAGCTACACTGCCCTGACTGCTGGAGAGGGGCTGGCCGAGAGCCTGAGCTAGCACTCCCGCAGGCAGGAGGGGACAACCTCCCCCGTCCTCAGTCTGCGTTTGAGTTGGAGCATGCGGCCAGCTCAGCAGACCCTGGCAATTAAGCTGCTACAACACTGAAGAAGAGAGAGCACCCCAAAATAGAGCATCCCCAGCCCAGCCACACATCTCACCCCACCGCCTGTGCTTTGAGGAGCACACACACAGACACTGCCCACGTGGACCAGACCAGGGTCCCTTTAGTCCAGTGTCTCATCTCCGACAGGGGCCAGCACCAGCTGCTTCAGGGGAAGGGGCAGTGACCAGGGCCTGCCCCAGAGGAAGGTTCCCCCAGCCCCAGTAGTTAGAGGCTCATGCTCTGGGGCAGGAGGGTTCATGGCCAGTTCAGAACTCTGTTTGGGGGTTAGTATTTCTTCTGATAATTCTGGATATTCTCCATGCCTACAGAAACATTTAACTTCTTGCTGAATCCTGCTAGGCTCATAGCCTCAGTTATGTCATGTGACAGGGAGCTCCACAGGCCCCTTGTGCGAAAATATTTCCTTGGATCAGTTTTATTTTGCTGCCTTTCAGTCCCAATGAATGTCCCCATCATTTAAACAGACACTTCTGATCTCCCTTCTCTCGACCATGCATTGTTTTAGAAAAACTTTAATAATGTCCCTTCTCATTCGTCTCCTTTCCAAGGGGACAATCCACTCTGAACAGAAGAGTTTTTCCCAAGTCCGTGACCGTTCCTGCTGCCCTTCTCTAACCCCCCTAGTTGTGCAACACCCTATTTAAGAGGCTGATGAGAACTCCACATGGTGTTCAGATGAGCCCACACCACTGATCAGGGAATACACCACCCCATGCCTTATACACCCCAATATCTTGTTTGCTTTTCTGAGCCCAGCTGCGTGCTGAGTTGAGGTCCCACTGAACTGCCAATGTCCCTCTCTTCAGAGCCCTCTCCGGTGCACAAGTAGTTCACGTTATTTTCTCCAATGTGCATCACCTTGCATCTCTCAGTAGGAAACATCACTGGACATCAGTTTACCTGCTTACACAGCAGGCTCTTTGGCACCTAGCCCAACATGCCCCAGTCCTGGCTGACGTACCTAACATGACTTGGGCCCCATCTAAATCATCCATCACTCACAACCCACCGTGAAACAGGTGGTCTACGCACAGGTGCCATCCCCCAGGCTGCAGGGTGCCCTGGCCTGCCTCCTGGCTTCACTCACCGATTGCCCTGGAGAGGTTGAGGCCCCCATTCACTCTCCCATCCATGGTGACCTTGCCGCCGGCGTTCTTTATCCTGGCCAACTCCAACTCATCCTCCGGCTTGTGGTCATAGGACATGTCCACGGCTTTGCCGCCCTCCGACACCACGCAGCGAGAGTCTCCAGCATTGGCTACGATCAGCTGTTTCCCCCGAATAAGGGCTACCACAGCAGTCGTCCCGCTGTCAGAGCCAGGCTGAGAGGCAAGGGGTTTGGTGAGACTTCTTTCCAGATACACAATGCCCCTAGCCCTAAAGGAACCATTCAGGGGAGAGAAGGTACAGACCTGCCCCAGGAGCCCTTATAGGACATCAGATGTACCAGACCTCCCATCCCAAAAGGTGCAGGGTCCAAAGAGGGGGCCACTGCAGGAGGCGGGGGAAGGGGAGGGGGCTCGGAACCGGTGTGAAAGGAACAGAACGTGTACATTTTCCCAGGAGTGGGACATCTCCTCTCCCCCCAAGAGAAAAAACACCGTCCTAGGAACACCGGTGAGCTCAATAGCACGGCCTGCAGCTGTCCTCTCCTTTCATATGGAGGGGCAAGTGGTGGTGACTCCGGCCTCAGCCTGCCTCAAGCAGAGGCTGCACTGCAGGCTGGAGCCGACGGTCCTTGCAGCCTGCGCTTGGGTAGTGGAAAGGATGGAGATGTCTGCAGTCTCCATCCAACTGCACCTAGCTGCAGCCCGAGGCCTCCCAGCCAGCTGCCAATGCCGTCCTCAGCTGGCTGGCCAGGGAGCTGCTCATGACCAGCATTTGCTGTGTGCAGGTGAGACACACAGCCCGGCTGGCTGCTCCCGAAGGCACTGCTGTGCTGTTCTGCGGTACACTCTGTGGAACTCGGGTTCTGGGCAGAGCTCCGACCAGATCCAGTAGCCGTGGAATCTCCCTTTGCAGCTTCCCCACAGCCCATGCCCCATTCCAAACCCTCCACAGCCTCCGGGTGGGAAGACACCTGCTTCAGGCAGCATGCTCCGCCACAGGAAAGCTGTGTAGGAAATCAATGGGCTGCACAGAGCAGAAAGCCTCCATGGCCAAGGGGCATCCTCCGGCTCCCCAGTGACCCGCAGGTGCTCCCCGGCACAGGACTAACAACACTAGAGAAGGCAGAAATGGGATGTGCACCTCCTCTTTCCCCTCCATGCCTGGTAACATCATCTCTTCCTCTTCGTCCTCATCCTCCTCAGCCTCTTCTGTGTCATCCTCATCCTCTTCATTCTCTGCCTCCTCACTGCTGTAGCCATCCTCATCCTCACTGCACTCCTACAGAAACAAGGGAGACCATCAGAGAGCAGGAATGCCTGGCTCTGAGGGCACAAGCCCCTCCGGGAGGATGGACAAGATGAGCTCAGCAAGAGGGAGCCAATGACCCAGCAGGTCTTTTCTCTCTCTGGTGCATAGGATCTGGGCAGCAGGTAGCAGCTCCCAGCTCATGCACTGGCCAGTGTCTGCAGCACCCTCACTCCACAGGCCCACGGAGAGGCAGTGCGGACGCAGGTGTTGGCCTGTAAATCCCACCTCGACGGCAGGCCTGGGGTGGCCCAATGCTCTCACAGCCCTTAAAGAATGTGGCGAAAGAGACATTCCCCACCCCCAGGAAGGGCAGATGCCCCAGAGCTCTGGCGCCTACCTCACTGTCCTCCTCCTCTTCGGCCTCATCTGAGTCGTCCTCACTGTCTTCAAAAAATTTGGACTTGGTTGTGCCCTGGGGCTTTCCGGTGGAGGAGCAGGAGGGCCCCGCCTCCCCGGTGGAGGAGGTGACCGTCTCTTCACCCCTGCCCACTTCGGCCTGCTTTGCAGCACAGCTGTTGCCCCCAGCTTCGGCTCCGTCCGAGGTGGAGGAAATGCCCGGGGCCTCGTTGTTTGGCTTCCCATTCTTCCTCTCCCTGTGCTCGGCCAGCTCCCCCGGACTGGTCTCTCCGTTCACGCTCGTCTCCCCATCATGCTCCTGGCCCATCTCCCCAGCTAGCGGAAGTGGTTTGTTTCTGAGGTTCTTGATGCAGTTCTGTCCATAGCGGGTCAGCAGTTCCTCGATGGTCATTGTGGCTTCTTCGTGCAGAAGGGCCGCTTCCTCGTGGTCAACTGCAAGAGAGAGGGCAAGTCAGAGCAGAAAACGCTGCCAGTGGGGTGGCGGCAGGACAGCAAGGCAGGACAGATTTGGCTCCAAGCTGCGCTAGTCAAGAGATGCCTTGTGTTCCAGCAGTGCCCGCGCACACACACGCAGGGAGAGCGCTGCCCCACGCAGCTCCCAGGCCAAGCAGGCAGGCCGCCTGCAACGGGCAGTGGAGAGGGCGACCATCACACTCGCACAGCGCGCACACTGGGCTCTGTGGACACACAGCAGCCAGCTCTCAGCCGCTAAGCCTGGCCGATGCTCACTGGCCAACATCATGGACATAGTGGCCACCAAGGAGGGATGTGAAGCGCCTTCCAGATTAGCCAATGGAAGCTCAGCTCAAGGTGCGGGGTTGGGGGGGAGGCGCTCACAAGTGGGAACAGCTGATGCTGGCGAAGCGTTTGGGTTTTGTTTGGGGGTGGGTCTGTTTTCTTGCACAGATCAGACACCACAAACGAGAAAGGCTAAGCTTCTCAAGGGCCAGGTCACTCCGCAGGGCTCTGGCACAGGTCGCTTGCCCACCTGAAATCCAGGCACTGGGGCCATGGGGAAACATGTAACGCTAAGGCACACCCTTCCCAAACACCAAACCGGGTCTAGGAGTTCAAGGGAGAATCTCGCTGCTTCCCTGAAGCTGGCTTTTTGCTAGATTTTCCTTTGCTAGTCAGCTCGAAGATGGGAAGTGAAATGACTCTATCCAGAGTGCTGTCAGATGCAGAGAGCAAACTAAAGGGCTTTCCCCACCAGGTTTAGGAACCCAGGTGTCCCCGGCACTCGCAGAGAAATGCCATGGTCCAGTGCAGGTGCCCCTTTATGTTGACTCGAAGGCTGGCAGCGAGGCCCCCAGTAATTCTCGTTTCCTGGTTGGGGCTTTGCTCCTTGCCCTGACAGACATGCCCAGGGGGGAAAGCACATTTGCTTCATTGAATGAAAAAGGCAGAGTCTTGGGCCAGAGTCACCTGGCTTCAGTTCACCTCCGTCCCACCACTTGTCCATCCGTCCATGGACCCCACCCCCTCACCCCGGAGCAGCGAGCTCAGGATGCTGCTGCCCATTTCACTGACACCACGTCTCAGCTCAGACCAATATTGCCATGGCCCAGAAAGCTCAAACCCTTGGCTGGAGCAGAGCACCTGCTGCAGATACACCCAAGGGAGGGGTGTGTCAGTTAAATGAGCAAGCTTGCCAAAACAACTCCAACTCCCCCATGCCAGCCCGGAGCGCTGGGGGGTGAGGCACCTCGAGGAGGCCGCTAAGTCAGCTCCAGCTGCACTGTGTTTAACTGGCTCCTTTAAACAGCAAAACCGTTCCCTAACACAGTCACTGCCCTGCCCCTCCCACGGCTGGTGGCCAGCGCCTCAGTGCTCAGCCTCAGCTACTTACCATCATCTTCATCAGCCACTTTCTCCTTCTCCTCCTCGTCATCCTGGGGCCGCCCAGCGATCTGAGCGAGCTCCTTAATCACCTCCTCTGTGGTCAGCTTGGCATCGATGGCCAGGAAGGCGTCCTCCAGGGCCTACAGAAAAACACACAGCATGGGGGCTGCATGCTGTTCAGGGGAGTGCCCGCTCCTCTCTCAGCAGCACCGGGATCCCATCACGTCCCCAGCCCCTCCAGGAGAATCACTGAGGTGACTGGCCAGGTTGGCCAAAGAGCGCGTGGGGGGATGGGATGGCACTGGGGAGGGTCAGCATGAGGAACAACCCCTCGTTCCTACAGGTCACTGGCTTGGCCAGACTGGTCTGCACCCAGAACATGCTGCCTAATGCCGCGTTCTCCCAGAGCCCCACTCTGCCATCGCTGTGAGTCTCAAGGGGCTGGATTTCTCTCACCTACACTGCTGCCCATCAGTCCGATTCCTGCATTGATCTAGGAGGAGACTGAAAACTAGGGCAGCTCTGTGGGGATATGGAGAGCAGAGAGGGGGACTCTCTGTAGGGAACAAAAGACATGGGCCAGAACTGAGCACTGCCTCTCAGTAACTTCAAGGGCGCTAAAGGAGAGAGGAGGAACAGCTAAACAACAAGGCCAACAGCTAGTGAGCAGAAGACCAAAGGTGGAGAAAGGAAGAAAGCTTCCCTGGGAGAATAACCAGGCCCTGGGACACCCTCCAAGGGAGGGGCTGGGCAATCCCAGAGGACACCGGGACCTGGGTGGGGACTAGACACCCAGAGAGGCCTGTTCTCCTGCCTTAGTGCCTACACTTATCCACTGCAGTGCCCGGCTCTTACCTTCTGTAGTTTGCCTTCCTTGTACGCCTTCTGGTCCTTGATTATCTCCGGGAGATACTTGGCACAATACAGGGCAACCTCTTCCCCTGAAAGAGAGCAGAGGCTGCTTGAAAAGCCTGCTCCTTCCAGTGGCCCTAGGCACAGAGCGAGCTGAGCTGTGACCGCCCCGAGGGAAATCTGGAGCCTCTGGCCAGGACAAAGGTCAGTGCAGAAACCATAGTAAAGAACAAAACTATCAAATACCGAGTTAAACAGAGTTTATTGGGGAAGAATCAACACAGCTTTTCTAAAGGGAAATCATGCCTCACCAATCTGTTAGAATTCTTTGAGGGGGTCAACAAGCATGTGGCCAAGAGTGATCCAGTGGATAGAGTGTACCTGGACTTTCAGAAAGACTTTGACAAGGTCCCTCACCAAAGACTTTTAAGGAAACTTATGCTGTGGCTACACAAGAGAGCACTGATGCAGCTACACCGCTCCAGAGAGCTCTTCTGTCAGCTTAACTACACCAGCCCCCGCAAGAAGCTCTCCCGCCGACATAGCACTGTCCACACAGGCATAAGTTATGGCGCTCAGGAGCGCAGCTAATTCACACCCATGAGCAACATAACTTATGTTGACTTAAGCTGTAGTGTAACCAGAGCCTAAGCTGTCATGGGATAAGAGGGTCCCCCAAGGATCTGTACAAAGACCCGTGCTGTTCAACACATTCATTGCTGATCTGGAAGAAAGAGTGAACAATGAAGAGGCAAAGTTTGCACATGATACAAAGTTACTCGAGATAGTTAAGTTCAAAGCTGACTACAAAAAGTTCCAGGGGGATCTCACAAAACTGGGTCATTGAGCAGGAAAATAGATGAAATTCAACATTGATAAGCGCAAAGTAACGCATGATGGGTTCGAAATTAGCTGTTATCACTCAAGAAAGATCTTGGAGTCACAGTGAATAGTTCTCTGAAAACTTCAGCTCAATGCGCAGCAGCACTCAAAGAGGCTAACAGATTGGTAGGAACCATTAGGAAAGTGATAGAAAATAAGACTGAAAATATCATAATGCCCCTATGTAAGTCCATGGTACATCCACACCTTGAATACTGTGTCAAGTTCTGGTTATCCCATCTCAGAAAGGATATAGTGGAACTCGAAAAGGTTCAGAAAAGGGGAACAAAGATGATCAAGTTTATGAAAGGGCTTCTATATGAGGAGAGATTAAAACGATTAGGGCTGTTCATCTTGGAAAAGAGACAACTAAGAGGGGACATGACAGAGATCTAGAAAATCATGCCTGGTGTGGAGAGAGTGAATAATGAAGTTTTATTTACCCTTTTCCACGATACAAAAACCAGGATACTCAATACAATTAACAGGTAGCAGAATGAATACAAACAAGAGGAAGTACCTTTTCACACAATGCACAATTCATCTGTGAAACTCATTGCCAGGGATGTTGTGATGGCCAAAGTAGAACTGGGCTCAAAAAAAGAAATAGTGAAGTTCATGGAGGGCAGGTCCACCAATGGCTATTAGCCAAGATGGTCAGGGACGCAACCCTATGCTTGGGGCAACCCTAAAACTCGGACTACCAGAAGCCGGCAAGGGAAAACAGGATGGATCACTAACTGCCTTGTTACGTGCACTCCCCATGAAGCTCCAGTATGGACAACTGTCAGAGACAGGCTACTGTGCTAGAGGGACCGTGGTCTGACCCTACATGGCCGTTCTTATAGAATATAATTAATGCAAATCAGCATGGGTTTATGGCCTGTGAAAACAGGCCCTGTCAAACGAATGCGCTATCTGGTTTTGATGAAATGACACATGTGGCTGATAGAGGTCATCGTGCTGATGTAACAGACAGACTTCTGTAAGGTGTTCGACTTGGTGCCATGACATTTTTATTAAAGAAGGGAAGGCTAAGGGGTGACCTGATCCCAGTCTATCCGCACACCGGGGAGGGAGAAGAAAAGGAGAGAGCAGCGATTTGACCATGGAGGGAGTCTTCAGTGGAGCAGGCAAAGGGGTCACAGCCCAGCGTCTGGAAGCTGAGGCTGGACAGATTCAGACCAGAAATAAGATGCAACTACGACGACAGCGACAGCCGCTGCAGGCAACGAGCCAGCGGCACCGTGCATCCTCCATCGCCGGCACCGTCTAAACCAGGCCTGGATAGTTGCCCAAAAGCTCTGCTCTAGTTCAAATAGGGATTAATACAAGGATTACAAGCGTTACGCCAGAGGTCAGAGAGATGATCACAGAGGTTCCTCCTGGCTTTATGGCCTATAAATCTCTGGTTCCTAACTGGGGAGAGCAGCAGAGGAGAGAGTCACTCTAAAACACCCTGGTAGGACCTAGGGAGACAAGGAGGCAGGAACACGGAGAGGCATACTAGGCTTATAACAAAGATTGGCCAGACACACTCAAATGCGAATTGCGGGTCTCAAATCACCCGAAATTGTGATCAGTAACTGCTAGTGGCTGTACCCCCTCAATCCAAGGTGCTGCAGCTACCCACCATCTCCTTTAGCTGCTTCCCCCAACCCACCAGCCTCACCTCAGACTGGTTTAGGATGAATCTTCTCTGCACTCCAATCTCGTTAGTACAACACCCTTCTCTCTGACTCTGACAAATACAGTCTTGTCTCACTCAGACCCCTTCAGAATGCTGCTGCAAATATCACTGTCCTAGCTGAGGCGCTCTAGGTCACCCCTCTCTTCGCATTCCTCCACTGCCCCCCCCTTCTCTACTGTAGCTAACAAAAGCTAATGGTCTTCACTCTCAACACCCTGTCCACACCAACCTGTCCTCTCTCATTCATTAGCGAAAGGCCGACTCCTGCCTCCGACTGGCCCGTGGTGCCAGCCTCAACTGCCCCCTTGGTACATTTTCGAGCCTTCTCCCCTGCCGCCCATGTATTTGAGAGGAGCTCCCTGCAAACATCCACAAAGCTGCCTCGTTCTCCTCCAACACCCTCTGTTGCCATGAGGCTTCAAAAAAAAAAAAAAGAAAAAAAAAAAAGAAACCTGACCACCTCTAGGCTGCTGGTGTGCGGAGACCCCCGCCCCTCCTGCTCAACAAAGCTGACTCTTTCTTCCCTTGCCACCCCGTCTGGCTGGGTCCCTCTTGTCCTTACTTTGACTGTAAGCTATTTGGGGAAGGAGTCATCTTTTTGTCCCGTGTGTAAAGCTCCTAGCACGGGGGTTCTGGCCCATGACAGAGGCTTGTAGCTGCTATGGTAACACAAGCCAATACTACCAACAACACAAAACACAATGACACAATACACAGGGAGGTTGAGAATTCCAGGGTTCAGCTTCAAAGTGAGCATCCTGCTTGGACGCAGCAGCAAGAGACAGGGCAGGGCTTGCACTTACGATGGGGACTCCACGGTGACCGTGGGCCAGGCAGACAGCACGTGACTTTGGACAGACGTGTCCAGCACCCAAAGGCATTTCCAAAAAGTCCTTGATCTGTCCCTGTTCCCCAACTGCCAGCCAGAGGATAACAACCCTCTCCTACCTGACAGGGCTGTTGCAAGATGTGAGCTGCTCAGATACGACCAGGGTGGGGTGGCAAATAAATAAATGCTGTTGTCCGCAGGCTCGGGCGGATGTCACTGTATTGGTTACACTGCAAGTAGAGATGCCAGACCGTGTTTCTGCACAGAGGTACAGAATACGTGCATTCTGATTGGAAACTGACCCTGGACAGAATCCATCCACCTAGGCATTTATAGAAAGCTTAGGAGTCTGTGGGCCCACTTATCTAATAGTGGCTTCGCTGGGCATGCGGAGGCAAAGGGACTAGCTCAGTGGTTCTCCAAAGTTTGCATTGGTGACCCCTTCACACAGCAAGCCTCTGAGTGCGACCCCCTTATACGTTAAAAACACTTTTTAAAATCTTTAACACTATTATAAATGCTGGAGGAGAAGAAGGGTTTGGGGGTGGAGGCAGACAGTTTGCGACCCCCATGTAATAACCTCGTGAGCCCCTGAGGGGTCACGACCCCTGGTTTGAGAACTCCTGGACTAGCTGGAACCTAACAGAACTTTTCCATCTCTTGGTCTCTGTGGACACAGGCTTCAGTCTGATGTGGGAAGTGGGGCGTGGGCAGCAGCATCAAGGCAAGGACCTTCAGCTACAGTCTAGAAACTAAAGCAGGATCAAGGTCACCAACTGCAGAGCCCCCCAGAGCAGCTTGCAAATCCCATGTCATCCCCTCACCGCAGAACTGGAAAGGCCCCTTCCTCTAGGACCTGCTCTGTGTATGCACGCACTCACCTCCAAGTGGTGACCCTCAAACCACTCCCCCGCCCGACTGCACAGCTGGAAAAAAACAGCCTCAGTCCTAGAATGCCTCCTGTGGATCCTTCAAGCCCAACTCCCACTGCACAGAGGGAGGTTGTGCAGATCCCACTGTGCCAACCCAGTGCCCTTCCTCCCACAGCCCCACACAGCCTCAGTCTGCGCTTTGCCCCAGAGAACACATCCCAGGAAGGAGCAGGGTTTTCACTGCCGGAGGGGTTTGCCCTGGAGGGGCAGCCACTGCAGCAGACCAGAGCAGTTCCACGTGAGAAGCTGCCCAAGTACACTTCCCTGGAAAGAGCGAGAGGAGCAGTTACCTCCGTGTCCATCGTAGACGGAGAACATGGCCGTCTCACTGTCCAGCTCAGGAATACAGTTGTGAGCATCCTGAAAGAGAAAGCACCAGGTCAGGAGTGTTGGGGTTGCACTGGCTCCCAGCAGATGACCTGGCATGAACGGAGCTGAGGGGCAAGGAAATATGGTACCGGCACAGACACACTCACATTTCACACCCAGAGATTTCCACGCTCCCACCCTGTTCTCACAAAACCAGAGGAGGGCAGGGACAGTAAGCAGCAGTGCCTGGGGCCATGTCTCACGACAGCTGCTACAGCTACCTGCCACTGCGGCGCAGATGCTTCCTTCCGTGACAGAAGGGGTGTTGCTGTCGCAGGAACTCCACCTCCCTTATCCATGGCATCTAGGCTGACAGAAGCAATCCTTCATTGACCTAGCTAGGTCTGCCCCAGAGAGTGGGTCAGCGCAACTACAGCGGGCAGGGGGGTGAATTGAGACCCCGCTGAGAACCTCCCAGACCCACAGCACACTCTCCATCTACAGGTCACCAGTGCAGCTCACTCCTCTGGGGAAGGGCATGCAAATCTTCAGCCTCCTGCTATGCACAGCAGCCTCCTCACTCCTCCAGACTGAGAGCTTATTAAAATGGTAACTTGGGATTCTGCCAGTCCTGAGCCAGAATCCAGCCCTATCCCTCCAGGCTCCCGTCACCGTACCATCCGAGTGTATTTATCCCCACACCCCCGTGCGGCAGGACAGGGCTATTGGCCCCATTGTACAGATGGGAATGGAGGTCCAGGGAGACCAAGTGCTTACCTACACAAGGAAGTGTACTGGCATGACTATACCACCATAGCACACCAGGAGAACCACAGTGATAGCATCGTACTGGTAGTTATGCTGGTAAGTTTCCCCATGTAAACAAGCCCCAAGGGACTTGGCCAAAGTCAAAGAGGGTGTCTGCGGCCCCTCCCACTGCTGGGCTCCTTTCCCCAGTTCATAAGCAGCCCAGAGCTATACACACTGGAGCGTCACCTGCTCCAGTCATACCTGACAGGAGGGAGAGAGTGTCCCACTGACCAGCGAGAGCAGGAAGTGGTACGGCAGCACCACCACATTCCCCAGGCCCTCACAGGGGATCCCTGCACACCTGGGCTAGAGGCCTTTCCCCTCTCTCTGGCCCGAGTGTGCCAAGCCTGTCCTGGGCATGCCAAGTGGACTCTGCCCCGTGTAGCTGGGTAACGGCGTCCTGAAAGGCAGGCTGAGGAGTCCAGAACTGACACTGTCCCCCACTGTTCTCTGGGCACTGGAGTGAATCAGAAATAGTGTCACGCAAATCCCACCTCCCAGGCCGGTGTGTCTGCCATGGCACTAGTGTCAGAATCCTGCTCGTTCTCCGGCCGCCCAGGGAACCTCCCAAGTGAGCCAAGCAGAAAGGGTGGCCCGCCAAGGGGACTGCTTAACACAAAAATGAAACCCTTTCTGGCCTTTATCTACAGGCACTCAGCCACTGAGGTAACGAGCACAGGACAATCACCTGTACAGAGCAGAACATCACAGCGCTGCAAACAAGGGCTCAAGACCAAATTCCTTCCCTGCCCCAGACCTGGGCCCCAGGAACAGCAGCTGGCAGGGACTTGGGCTGGAGTTGAAGCACAGACTGTACCTGTCAGACTAACAGTTCTCTGGCTGGTGCTCAGCCTGCAGGGGGGGGTGTGTGTGAAATGCCTGGAGGTCTCGAAATGCTGAACACTCCCTCTCAACACAGGTGCTTTGTTCTTCGCTTGGTAATTGGGGATGGCTCTGTTTGAGTGAATCTCCTGCTGACACTGAGACTTACCTCATCAGAGGAGCTCTACAGGAAAATTCACTAGCAACAGTGTTCACTGACTCCTCTTTCCCCATTATTCAGCCTAATTTAACAGGGTTTGAAGAGGCCAAAAAGCAAAACCAACCCTCCACGGCCAAGATGAGAGGTGGCACCAAGTTAGTGCCCGAGGAAAGTGCAAATAACCACCAGCAAAACAGCAACACTGACCCACGCAGGGCACTGCCAATGCAGAAGGGGAACAGGCCACACGTGTAACAGTAGGCCATGGAGAAGGAGGGAAATAGCTCCTCAGTTCACCTGCTGGGTATTCTCCTAGCTGATTGCTAAGAACTCAGTGGCAGAAGCCTGGGAAGGGGACACTTGCAGGAAATCAAACAATGGCAAAGATAAGGTGTCATCACAGAGAACACCTAGGCTTCTTGAGAAGAAGTCAAGCTGTTAACTGGGGGACCCAGCTGCCAAGCTGAGGCCAAATCCCAGCCTGGGGGATACTCTGAGTTCCCAGCCTGTGGGGAAGGAAGGTTGGGTGGGCAGCAGCAGCTGGAGCAGAGTCTGACAGAGACAGAGCATACTGTCTCTGTCAGACTCTTGTCTGGCCCCCTCCAGCCAGGAGCCCTGCCAGTTCTCACTGGGCAAGCAGGGGAGGCTGGGGTTTCCATGCAAGTGACAATTTTCCAGCACCAATCCACTGTCTCTTCTAACCTTAGAGGCTGGGGAGCCAGGGGGAATGGGCAGCTCCCTGTGCTCTGCTCCCCTTCCAACCCAAGAATGGAAGGTGGACGGAAGGAAATAGGCTGATCCAATGCATCCATCAGGGATTGTGATGGTTATCTCAATGCCATTGAGGGAGTTCTGTTGGGCTGGACCCAGAGCTCCGGGACAGGCTCGTTTACACAGGCACAGCAGATTAAATCCTATGTTAGGGTGACAGTAAGTGCACAGTTAAACACTTGAAAATCAGGAAATGCCAGAGGAACTTGAATTTGGCATGGGTCCTTCTTTTACTACATCTTTATTTTGATGGTATAGCAGAGAGACTAGAAAGGAGAATCTCCCCTGCAGAAGCCTTTGTTTATTTCTGTGGAAGTATCAGGAAAGCTGTGTCTTGGCTCTTTTGCCAGGGGATTCCTTGACTGAAACGTAGCCTGGACATTCTCAGCCCTTAACCACAGCAGTAGGGGTGTTGAATCCTTAGTAAGAGTTTGTTTCCATGGGATTTACATATGGCATTAATGAAAACAAAGAGTAAACCAAGTGAATAAACATCCCTTCATTGTAGTGGTGATGGCACTGTCCTACCAGGTCCCCAGTTGACCACAGTCACTTCTAGGTGGAAACAAGAGCTCCATTTACTGTCAGAACAAGCCAGGACCTTCTGTTTGTGTGTCAGACCTTCTTCATCCACTACAAGCAGCAAAATGGGCCCTAGCCCCAGTAGGTCTTCCTTGTAGGTCACCATTAATGCTGAACACACAGCTTAAACCCTGCCCCGTTGGACCAAGAACGCAGCCTCTTCAGGGCAGAGCCACCTTTGTATTGTATCTTTGTACAGCACCCTGCAGAGCGGGGCTCTGGCCCATGAGTGGGGCTCCTGGGCACCGTAATGCTACAAATAATATTTGGGTGGGGTGCGTGCCGACACTGTTTTAATTAAATACAATCCAGTACAGCACCTTCTGACATGTAAACGTAGCTAATGTAATCAGGAAATTGGTAGAGACAGCTACTCTGTGGTGACAAGGTGGGTGTGGGCGCCTACAGAGAAGAGAACACAATGACTTCTGTACAGTCACTTGCCAGAGAATTCTAAGAAAGGTGGAGAGCTGGAATCACAAGCAAGCAGCCAGGATAAACCCTAGGTGGCTGAATGGCAGCTAATTCACAGCAAACAATGGAAATTCTGTCACAAGAGAGAATATACCACAGAGAAGAATCTGAGATTGTAAATGCTTTGGGGCAGGGACCATGTTTTCATTTTGTTTGTCCAGTGCCTAGCACCACACTGGTCCTACAGTAATACAAACAACAACGACAAGACACTTGGGCAGAAAGAGGGAGCTTAGAGCCTGTGACGGTGCTGCCTGTGGGAGCCAGCCAAGGTCACTCAGTCAGGGTGAACTGCAAACAGAACAGGGCAGAAAACCCCCAAACGCTGGTGGATATTCCACTTCTTAGATTTACCAAAACAACCCAAACCAGCTTCTATAGCACCTCCCTGGGTACTCAGAAGTCCAAATAATGCAGTTCCCTTAAAGTACCCAGACTCAGGCCTCCATCCAGACACACGTCAAACATAGGATGATAAATTCTGAAAATCTTATTTCATCATAGAAAAGAAAAGATTCTCCTGACCCCAAAGGACCAAGTGCCAGATCCAGGTCAAATGATAACTCAGATCTTACCCAAAATACATGCTTACAGTCAATCCTTATTAACTAAACTAAAATCTATTAAAAAAGAAAAAAGAGAGCACATGCTGGTTAAAAGATCAGTATACAGACAGACTTGGGTTCAGTTCTTGAGGTTCAGATACAGAGCAGAGCTGAGCTTGTAGTTGCCAAAAGTCCTTTTAGAAATAGTTCATGGATTATAGTCCAATGTCCATGTTCAGGGTGACTCCAGTCAGTGACTGGGGATCTCAATCCTTATGGCTCAGGGTTTCCCCTTCTTGAAACCCAAAGCAGATCTGAGATGAAGGAGGATCGTGTTCCAAGGTTTTTATAGGTTTCAGAGTAACAGCCGTGTTAGTCTGTATTCGTAAAAAGAAAAAAGAAAAGGAGTACTTGTGGCACCTTAGAGACTAACCAGTTTATTTGAGCATGAGCTTTCGTGAGCTACAGCTCACTTGGCTATGCATCCGATGAAGTGAGCTGTAGCTCACGAAAGCTCATGCTCAAATAAACTGGTTAGTCTCTAAGGTGCCACAAGTACTCCTTTTCTTTTTTCTTTTTAAGGTTTTTATACATTTCCTGCAGCCATTTGGCCTGAGAAAACAATCAGTTTCACTTTCCTTCTCCCAAACATCCTGGCAATTAGCCCAGGGTAATTTACCCATTAACGGTTCAGATACCGGTTACCACAACCTTCAAAGAGCCATATAGACAATAATACTATGTCACTCAAGTGTCTTCCTAAATGTTAATATTCCTCTTTTGATCTTTGAATCAAAGCTATAGCCATAGACAAGACTCGTTTGCGGACATCACAAGACCTGAACAAACATCTACCCTTCTATCTCTAACAATGCCGGGTGCATTTCACAGCTCTATTCATTTACAGATCTTCCTAACCAGCCTTTAAAGTTCGGTCATGGGTCAGGTCAGCCTGTGAGCTAATTAACTCTTTCTGGCCCTGTCACCTTTCAATGAGATATTATATTACACTCACAAAGTTACACCCCCAACGCAAAATTGATGCGGGAAGGGATGACACAAACATCGCTGACTGCATCCCAAGAGCTCCCCATCCTGGGTTCGGTCTCACTTCAGCTTGTACTGGGTTAGAAGCCATATTAGTGTATAACAGAAATGCTTTACCAAAGTCATGTTCAATAACATGATTGAATCTTTTTAAAGTATGATCTTATGTATCACTTAACATATTCAAGGGATTTTCCAAAGATTAGACACATTGTACATTTCTACAGTTTTTGGTAATAGCAACACATTAGTTACAAGAATTACCATTAGCAATAACAACAAATTCATTGCAAGTGTCCATCTACAATCATTTTTGTCATGCCCCACCTTTGGCTTAATACCACTGGGGTTTTGGCATTTTAGGCTTCCCTTTGCAAAATTAAAGTCTCTTTTTCCTCCTTGTCCTGAAGGATCAGACCCTGATTTCTCTCGCTTAGCAGAATTCACTGGCTGATTGGGCATGCTCTCTGTGCTAACAGCTATTAGCAAATCCTTTTCCCTGCCAGACAAGTAATTTGCATTACCACAGACAGAAGCCAGTTTACTAGTTTTCAGATCCTTGACTGCTACTGATTCCAAGGCTGGACTCTGTCTTAAAGAGATACCATCCATTTTCACTAACAAGCTAGACTCTACGTTCTGTTGTTCTTCCCTTACCAACCTCTGCTTCCACATGGAATCAGATGTTAAGTTCACTGGGAGACTACAAGTCATATCCAAAGTGTCTAGAGAGGAGAGTATACCTGCCATCCCCTGCATTCTCGAGAGATTAGCTGCACAGCTGTTCTGCTCTGCAGACTCAGCTACCAAGTCTTCCCTCTGAACCTGAGACACAGACTGTTCACTTACAGAATCAGCATGGAGACATTCCTCTCTCAACAACCTTGTCTCCCCAACAAGCTGGCCAAACACAGCCACTTCGTTATAGGACTGCTCAACTTTCTTAACAGCTTTCACTCCATCTGAGACCTTCTCAAAGCTACCCACACTGGATCTTTCAAAAGAAAAGTCAATGGATCCATTCACAACAGAAAATTTCTGGCTGTTAGGAACTGAAACTTTCTTGATTAAATCACTTTCACACCCTTCAGTTGCAGTAAACTGCTTGCAAAGACTACCATGAGGATTCCTTTCCCTAGGAGCTTCTCTAAACAACAATTCACCCCTCTCAGAAATTCTGCCCTTACCCTCTTCACCTAGGGCGTGCTCTAAAGGAACACTTCCCTGAGCAACCACAGACTCCTTCTCGGTCTTACTCACATCCAGGATCACCTCTGGCCCATCAGGTGGATTCCTACACAATCCCCTTTCAGGCAAACTTACAGACTTCCTAGATAACAGGTTAGAAGCATTCTCCTTCCCTTTGCCACACACAAGTTCAGGAATCTTTTCCTTCTTGCTGCAAGTTTCCACACCATCAGTAGGTAACACAATTAAATCACCTTCATTCTCT
This sequence comes from Natator depressus, assembly GCF_965152275.1. Taxonomy (NCBI): domain Eukaryota; kingdom Metazoa; phylum Chordata; order Testudines; family Cheloniidae; genus Natator; species Natator depressus. Next base: position 747,483 of record NC_134236.1, on the reverse strand, counting down.
CCTTGTGCCCTGGCTAGGATATCACCCTGATCAGACAGAGTTGCTACACCCTTTCCCAAAAGCACATTACAACAGGCAAAATACAAGCATCAGAATTGTCTGGTCTCTGGGATTTTGCTAAGATACTAACTGGATGCAACCTAGTTACAGTGCCATTCTCCCGAGCGGACGCAAACTTAGGACCGGTTTCAGAGTAACAGTCGTGTTAGTCTGTATTCGCAAAAAGAAAAGTAGTACTTGTGGCACCTTAGAGACTAACCAATTTATTTGAGCATGAGCTTTCGTGAGCTACAGCTCACTTCATCGGATGCATACTGTATGTATACTTCCACAGTGTGCATCCGATGAAGTGAGCTGTAGCTCATGAAAGCTTATGCTCAAATAAATTGGTTAGTCTCTAAGAAACTTAGGACCATTCCCTTCCTGGGCTTTAGTTGAATTCAGGACCAACTCTGAGACAACTGCACTATTTTCAACCATCACAGGCTGAAAGGCATCTTCTGTCTGCTCCATAGACGAAGAAGAGCCAGAGACACATTCTCCTTTACCAGACACACAGCTTGGGATCTTGTTTTCCATGCCCTGGTCTACACTAGGACTTTAGGTCGAATTTAGCAGCATTAAATCGATGTAAACCTGCACCTGTCCACACGATGAAACCCTTTATTTATTTCCTTACTCCACCCCTGACAAGTGGATTAGCGCTTAAATCGGCCTTGCCGGCTCGAATTTGGGGTACTGTGGACACAATTCGACGGTATTGGCCTCCAGGAGCTATCCCAGAGTGTTCCATTTTGACCGCTCTGGACAGCACTCTCAACTCAGATGCACTGGCCAGGTAGACAGGAAAAGAACCGCGAACTTTTGAATCTCATTTCCTGTTTGGCCAGCGTGGCAAGCTGCAGGTGACCATGCAGAGCTCATCAGCAGAGGTGACCATGATGGAGTCCCAGAATCGCAAAAGAGCTCCAGCATGGACCGAACGGGAGGTACGGGATCTGATCGCTGTATGGGGAGAGGAATCCGTGCTATCAGAACTCCGTTCCAGTTTTCGAAATGCCAAAACCTTTGTCAAAATCTCCCAGGGCATGAAGGACAGAGGCCATAACAGGGACCCGAAGCAGTGCCGCGTGAAACTGAAGGAGCTGAGGCAAGCCTACCAGAAAACCAGAGAGGCAAACGGCCACTCCGGGTCAGAGCCCCAAACATGCCGCTTCTATGATGAGCTGCATGCCATTTTAGGGGGTTCAGCCACCACTACCCCAGCCGTGTTGTTTGACTCCTTCAATGGAGATGGAGGCAACATGGAAGCAGGTTTTGGGGACGAAGAAGATGATGATGAGGTTGTAGATAGCTCACAGCAAGCAAGCGGAGAAACCGGTTTTCCCGACAGCCAGGAACTGTTTCTCACCCTGGACCTGGAGCCAGTACCCCCCGAACCCACCCAAGGCTGCATCCTGGACCCAGCAGGCGGAGAAGGGACCTCTGGTGAGTGTACCTTTTAAAATACTATACATGGTTTAAAAGCAAGCATGTGAAAGGATTACTTTGCCCTGGCATTCGCGGCTCTCCTGGATATACTCCCAAAGCCTTTGCAAAAGGTTTCTGGGGAGGGCAGCCTTATTGCGTCCTTCATGGTAGGACGCTTTACCACTCCAGGCCAGTAACACGTACTCGGGAATCATTGTACAACAAAGCATTGCAGTGTATGTTTGTTGGCGTTCAAACAACATCCGTTCTTTATCTCTCTGCGTTATCCTCAGGAGAGTGAGATATAATCCATGGTCACCTGGTTGAAATAGGGTGCTTTTCTTCAGGGGACACTCAGAGGAGCCCATTCCTGCTGGGCTGTTTGCCTGCGGCTGAACAGAAACGTTCCCCGCTGTTAGCCACAGGGAGGGGGGAGGGTTGAGGGGGTAGCCACGCGGTGGGGGGAGGCAAAATGCGACCTTGTAACAAAAGCACATGTGCTATGTATGTAATGTTAACAGCAAGGTTTACCCGGAAAGAGTGTAGCCAGTGTTTTATAAAATGTGTCTTTTTAAATACGCTGTCCCTTTCTTTTTCTCCACCAGCTGCATGTGTTTCAATGATCACAGGATCTTCTCTTTCCCAGAGGCTAGTGAAGATTAGAAAGAAAAAAAAACGCACTCGAGATGAAATGTTCTCCGAGCTCACGCTGTCCTCCCACACTGACAGAGCACAGACGAATGCGTGGAGGCAAATAATGTCAGAGTGCAGGAAAGCACAAAATGACCGGGAGGAGAGGTGGCGGGCTGAAGAGAGTAAGTGGCGGGCTGAAGACAGGACTGAAGCTCAAATGTGGCGGCAGCGTGATGAGAGGAGGCAGGATTCAATGCTGAGGCTGCTGGAGGACCAAACCAGTATGCTCCAGTGTATGGCTGAGCTGCAGGAAAGGCAGCTGGAGCACAGACTGCCACTACAGCCTCTGTGTAACCAACCGCCCTCCTCCTCAAGTTCCATAGCCTCCACACCCAGACGCCCAAGAACGCGGTGGGGGGGCCTCCGGCCAACCAGCCACTCCACCCCAGAGGATTGCCCAAAAAAAAGAAGGCTGTCATTCAATAAATTTTAAAGTTGTGAACTTTTAAAGTGCTGTGTGGCATTTTCCTTCCCTCCTCCACCACCCCTCCTGGGCTACCTTGGTAGTCATCCCCCTATTTGTGTGATGAATGAATAAAGAATGCATGAATGTGAAGCAACAATGACTTTATTGCCTCTGCAAGCGGTAATCGAAGGGAGGCGGGGAGGGTGGTTAGCTTTCAGGGAAGTAGAGTGAACCAAGGGGCGGGGGGTTTCATCAAGGAGAAACAAACAGAACTTTCACACCGTAGCCTGGCCAGTCATGAAACTTCTCTGATGCGTACCGCGCCCTCCTGTGCTCTTCTAACCGCCCTGGTGTCTGGCTGCGCATAACCAGCAGCCAGGCGATTTGCCTCAACCTCCCACCCCGCCATAAACGTCTCCCCCTTACTCTCACAGATATTGTGGAGCACACAGCAAGCAGTAATAACAGTGGGAATATTGGCTCCGCTGAGGTCTAACCGAGTCAGTAAACTGCGCCAGCGCGCCTTTAAACGTCCAAATGCACATTCTACCACCATTCTGCACTTGCTCAGCCTGTAGTTGAACAGCTCCTGACTACTGTCCAGGCTGCCTGTGTATGGCTTCATGAGCCATGGCATTAAGGGTTAGGCTGGGTCCCCAAGGATACATATAGGCATTTCAACATCCCCAACGGTTATTTTCTGGTCTGGGAATAAAGTCCCTTCTTGCAGCTTCTGAAACAGACCAGAGTTCCTGAAGATGCGAGCGTCATGTACCTTTCCCGGCCATCCCACGTTGATGTTGGTGAAACGTCCCTTGTGATTCACCAGAGCTTGCAGCACTATTGAAAAGTACCCCTTGCGGTTTATGTACTCGGCGGCTTGGTACTCCGGTGCCAAGATAGGGATATGGGGTCCATCTATGGCCCCACCACAGTTAGGGAATCCCATTGCAGCAAAGCCATCCACTATGACCTGCACATTTCCCAGGGTCACTACCCTTGATATCAGCAGATCTTTGATTGCGTGGGCTACTTGCATCACAGCAGCCCCCACAGTAGATTTGCCCACTCCAAATTGATTCCCAACTGACCGGTAGCTGTCTGGCGTTGCAAGCTTCCACAGGGCTATCGCCACTCGCTTCTCAACTGTGAGGGCTGCTCTCATCTTGGTATTCATGCGCTTCAGGGCAGGGGAAAGCAAGTCACAAAGTTCCATGAAAGTGCCCTTACACATGCGAAAGTTTCGCAGCCACTGGGAATCGTCCCAGACCTGCAACACTATGCGGTCCCACCAGTCTGTGCTTGTTTCCCGAGCCCAGAATCGGCGTTCCACCGCATGAACCTGCCCCATTAGCACCATGATGCATGCACTGGCAGGGCCCATGCTTTCAGAGAAATCTGTGTCCATGTCCTCATCACTCACGTGACTGCGCTGACGTCGCCTCCTCGCCCGGTATCGCTTTGCCAGGTTCTGGTGCTGCATATACTGCTGGATAATGCGTGTGGTGTTTAATGTGCTCCTAATTGCCAAAGTGAGCTGAGCGGCCTCCATGCTTGCCTTGGTATGGCGTCCGCACAGAAAAAAGGCGCGGAACGATTGTCTGCCCTTGCTTTCACGGAGGGAGGGAGGGAAGGGGGGACTGACGATATGTACCCAGAACCACCCGCGACAATGTTTTAGCTCCATCAGGCATTGGGATCTCAACCCAGAATTCCAATGGGCAGCGGAGACTGCAGGAACTGTGGGATAGCTATCCACAGTGCAACGCTCCGGAAGTCGACTCTAGCCTCGGTACTGTGGAAGCACTCCGCCGAGTTAATGCACTTAATGCACTTCTGTGGGGACACACACACTCGAATATATAAAACCGATTTCTAAAAAACCAACTTCTATAAATTCGACCTTATTCCGTAGTGTAGACATACCCTATGTCTCAGCACACAGGGCTATTCACAGACAACTGCTTGGAGATCAGGGTAGCTCCCTCCATACGCAAGTCAATACCCCTGACAGACACAAGCACATTTCCTTCACTGTCACAATTTTCCACACAGGTAACAGGTAAGGTATAGGGACACTCGTCTTCCACTATCCTTGCCTTCCCAAACTGCTGACTAGATAAAGCCATCAGCTCACACGGCTGCCTAGACTCATTCAAAATCTCCTTGTTCTCCTCTCCCTTTGCTTGATCTAATTCCAGATTTACTTCTGAGACATTAGATAGACATTCAGAAACTTCATTCACAGCCAAACAGCTACTTTCCAAAGACAAACTTTTGGAAAAACCCTCCATAGGCACAACCTTAGGATTAATCCTCCCCTGTGCCTGGTTTGTGTTAACTTGACTGAACATAGCTTTAATATAATTTCCAATCGTAAGATCCTTAGGAATTGTGTTTTTCACTCCCACAATCATGGTGCCCTCAAATCCCTTCCATTTCAGGTGGATCTGAGCCAAAGGCACCTTGACAAAATACTCAGATACAACAACAGTTACACTTTTACCTGGCAAATAATCTTCCTCCCTGACAAGACTTGCTTTAACTAAAGTAATATCTGCTGTGGTGTCCCTCCATGCCATACACCTTACTCCATTCACTTCTGCACTGCTAATAAACTCTGTATTATTTTCCCCATATTTAGCTTTGAGTTTGAAGGTCAAATGCTTCAGAGACCACAGAAACAGCATTTGCACACAGGGCACCAACACTGGACTGTGTGTGGCTTACCTGTGAGTTTATAATAATAAGATTAGCATTTACTGTGGCATTTGGGGTTGCTGGTTTTGGGCCGCCCTTCAGGGTCGGGCAATCTGGTCTCATGTGGCCAAGCACACTACAGTGATAGCATGTAACCTGTTTATTCTTGAGGCGAGAGCTTCTTCCCTCTGGGCCCCTATGAGCTCCTTTATAAGAGTCAGGGCCAGGTTTACTTTTAAATCCTTCCCTCCGCTTGAACTGGGGAGAATGGTGATTAGCTTTCCCATGGGATTTCCACCCTTCCCGAGCCCTGTTTTGGGTATGGGCATCCGCAATCTCATTTGAGCAGGGGGTTGGACTAGATGACCTCCTGAGGTCCCTTCCAACCCTGATATTCTATAGTTCTATGATTCTATTATCTCTGCAGCCCATAGGACTGACTCAGGGTCCCTATCACCCACAGCTGCTCTCACATGGTCAGTCACAAGGTCTAAGAACTGTTCCAAAGTTATTAAATCCAGCAGTTTTTCAAAACTCCCATGCACCTTTGCTCCCACAACCCACTTTTTAACAAAACCCATCAGCTTATGAGCACATTCTACAACAGTACAATTATTAAACATCTTAAACTTTCTAAACTTAACGCTGTAAGAATCAGGAGTAACCCTGAACCGCCTTAACACAGAATCTTTAAACCACTCATAATCCAAGGCTTCTTGTTCCCCCAATTCATTAAATACTTCCCTGGCTTTTCCAGTCAGCAGGACAGGCATTCGCTGACCATCGGGGATCTAGTACAGATTGCAGAGGCGTTCAGAGATAGACAAAAACTCCTCTATGTCCTCAGTATCGTTGTAAATGGGACACATCCTCTCCCAGTTCTTCTCGTGGCGATGGGGAAGTGGAGTACCAGGTGGCGGTGACTTTCTCCGCTCTTCCATGACTTGGAGCTGAAGTTTGGCCATCTCCCGTTACATCTTGTGAGTCTCCTGTTGCCTCTGTTGAGCTTTCTCCTCAGCAGCCAGCAGCTCCAGACGCCCCTTACGAGCTCTTTCTTCCAATTCAGCATGCTTTTGTGCTTTTCCAGCAATTGAAGATCTGCTAGATTCTGTTCATGCTCCAGGTGCAGTTTATTTGCTGCCTTTTGCATCCTAATTTTTTCTCCATCTTCTGTAGCGTCCGGTAAGGGCTGTGCTCCTGCCCCCTGATCGCTGGCCATTAACAGATCACTCAGTTCTTGATTTGTATCTTTCTTTCTAAACGTTATCCCCTTTTCTGAACACAAATCTTCCAGGGCTTTTTTCTCAAGGCCCTCATATGCTTTTTACTCACCCATTGCAACTGCTCTTTAATCAACCAAACTCTCACCACCAAAATTCAAATTTGGATAGCGTGGGGTTCTGACCCAAAGCTTAATTGATCTGGTTCTGTGGATCCTGCCGACTATGCCACTGTGACGGCGCTGCCTGTGGGAGCCAGCTGAGGTCACTCAATCAGGGTGAACTGCAAACAGAACGGGACGGACAAACCCCAAACGCTGGTGGATATTCCGCTCCTTAGATTAACCCAGCCAGCACAAAACAGCTTCTATAGCACCTCCCTGGGTACTCAGACGTCCAAACAACGCAGTGCCCTTAAAGTACCCAGCCTCAGGCCTCCTCCAGACACACCTGTCAAACATAGGATGATAAATTCTGAAAATCTTATTTCATCATAGAAAAGAAAAGGTTCTCCTGACCCCAAAGGACAAAGCCCCAGACACAGGTCAAATGATAACTTAGATCTTACCCCAAATACACGCTTACAGTCAATCCTTATTAACTAAACTAAAATTTATTAAAAAAGGAGAGAGCGAGCGTGCTGGTTAAAAGATCGATATACAGACAGACTTGAGTTCAGTTCTTGAGGTTCAGATGCAGAGCAGAGCTGAGCTTGTTGTGGCCAAAAGTCACCTTCACCTTCAGCTCCCAACTAAAGCCTCTCCAACGCATCATCAAGGATCTACAACCTATCCTGAAGGATGACCCATCACTCTCACAGATCTTGGGAGACAGGCCAGTCCTTGCCTACAGACAGCCCCCCAACCTGAAGCAAATACTCACCAGCAACCACACAAAATCACTAACCCAGGAACCTATCCTTGCAACAAAGCCCGTTGCCAACTGTGTCCACAGATCTATTCAGGGGACACCATCACAGGGCCTAATCACATCAGCCACACTATCAGAGGCTCGTTCACCTGCACATCTACCAATGTGATATATGCCATCATGTGCCCGCAATGCCCCACTGCCATGTACATTGGCCAAACTGGACAGCCTCTATGTAAAAGAATAAATGGACACAAATAAGATATCAAGAATTATAACATTCAAAAACCAGTCGGAGAACACTTCAATCTCTCTGGTCACTCCATTACAGACCTAAAAGTGGCAATTCTTCAACAAAAAATCTTCAAAAACAGACTCCAATGATAGACTGCTGAATTGGAATTAATTTGCAAACTGGACACAATTATCTTAGGCTTGAATAAAGACTGGGAGTGGATGGGTCATTACACAAAGTAAAACTATTTCCCCATGTCTATTTTTCCCCCCCACTGTTCCTCACGTGTTCTTGTCAACTGCTGGAAATGGCCCACCTTGATTATCACTACAAAAGGTTGTTTTGTTTTTTTTTCCCCCTCTCCTGCTGGTAATAGCTCACCTTAACTGATCACTCTCGTTATAGTGTGTATGGTAACACCCATTGTTTCATGTTCTCTGTATGTATAAATATCTTCTTACTATATGTTCCATTCTATGCATCTGATGAAGTGGGCTGTAGCTCACGAAAGCTTATGCTCAAATAAATTTGTTAGTCTCGAAGGTGCCACAAGTCCTCCTGTTCTTTTTGCTGTCTACAATAGGGAAGTTTTCGAACATTTCTCACCATTGCTGAGAGCATTCCAGCTCCAGCAGTGCTAGCAATATTGGGAGCCCTAGCGTAGATGGGTTGTGGTGTTTTTAACACCAGGTCCTGTGCAGAGCACATTAACTGAGGGTGTTAAATCACTGGCACCAGCCAGGGGCTATCCATTACAAGTCCACCCCTACTCTTGGTAAACTGACAACAGCTACCTGAGCGTCTCTAAGTGCCAAGATCTCTTACACATTTTAAAAAAAAACAACGACTCTGGAGGCCTCCAAACAATACATTTAGCTAGTCTATGCACCCCTGTGTTCCTATTACCCATACTCTTGTCCACTGGGTTCCACACTCACCTGTCACATGTTCCCTATTTAGACAATCTGTTCTTTGGGGTACAGACTGCCTCATTATATAATTTGTCCAGAGCCCAGCAGAATGAGGCCCTAAGCATGACTGGGGTGTCCAGGCCCTACTGAGATATAAATAAGTTAAAGTTGCCAAACATTTTCCATGTGCGCATTTCCACTACACAAACTTTTATTGGGAGTCACCTACAAATGTGTGTCACCCATCTACGCCAGAATTTACAACTGTGCTAATTAACACCACCCAGAACTGAAAGTTCAATTGCAAACATATAAAAAATACATGTTACTCAGAGCTTCCACCCAACCCCATGGGAAAGTGAAAAATCTAATTAAAATCATGGAAAAGGCAAATCTCAAAGCAAGTCAACTCATGGAGGGGAGAGAATATGGCACTGGGACCCCAGGAAATGCAATGTGCTGGCCAAGTTCGGCTCAGTGCCACATGTGAGCCCGCAGGAAAGCTGCCGCTAGTGCGGCACAGGACACCAGTGTTTCTACCTTTGTAAACACACCCGAACCATGGCTACATTTAATGGTTCCACCACTGTTGTTGCCAGCAGGGAGTTTTGCCTATGAAGCTGGCCATACAATACAGCTCCAGGCTCAGGCCTTGGTCCATTTCAAGTGGTCAGGGGCAGATGTACCAGGCCTCAGAACCTTGACAACACTTGGAAAATTGTGCCAAAGTGTCCCACTGCTGCTCCCGTTGCTTTGGCTCCACCAGCATTAGGAAAAAGAGGCAGCCCTAGCAGAGTCGCACCATCAAACACGCAGAGTCTGTTGAGGACCGCTGCACCAGAGCAAGCACGGCTGATGGCATCACACATGGTACAGTAGAGTGAAGCTCCCAGCTCTGGCTCAATCCTGCAAAACTACGAATCTCTGGGGGTGGCCCCTCTTTGTGTGTCGATGGCATGTCTGAAAGCACAACGTGCTGGAGGGCCTGTGTCCAGTCTGGTGACACGGCCACAGAGACGCAATGCTGCCTTTGAATGGAGTGAGCGAGCAGAGTCTCACCCACATCATCATACCCTCCTTATTTCGAGCACTTCCAGCCTGTCTGCCCCAGGGCTCTCAGCACGGCTCCCACTAGTGCTGACATGGCCTACCTGCCCAACACACCCCTGCACCCTGTGCTACCTCAGTTCAACCTCTACCAACAGCCCCAAGCACTAACCGCCTTGCCGAGATTGCAGTGTGCATCCACCTTCTTTGTGCTACTGCTCCACCTGCACAGAGCTCATCAGGGCAGTCGGACTGGGGCACCGCCATTCAATCACCTGGGCACAAGCGCACACAGCATTCCCCTGAAGGTGCAGACAAGAGCTTCGTGGAGCTTCTCCCACACGTGCTGTGCCGGGCCAGAACTATTTCCATCCCAGTTCCTTTGAAAGGCAGCACAATTTTTTACAGCCCCCTAGCCCCCCCAGTGTAGTTCAATGAGAAACCAGAAAAAGCATCCGATATGTTTTCACTCTCACATACAAAAAGCCTGAAAGGATTTTACTCAAATTCTGTAAACACCTCCCCCCAAAGGCCTAAAAAATTTCAGCCTAAAGGTGAAGGATTCATAGTCAAGTGTGTGACAAAGGGGGACCAGATGGGTGAGGCAATATTGTATCTTTTACTGGATCAATTTCTGTTGTGAAAGAGAGAAGCTTTCAAGCTACACACAGCTCTTCCTTTTAGTTACCAGCAAGATGGCTACAGTATTTCAAAAGCTGTAAATCATTTGATACCGTGGCTCGCAAAACCCTACTTGGAAAAATAAATACCAGCGGGCTTGGATGTGACACTGTGACAGAGATTGTGAACTAGCCAAAGGCTGAGTGTAGACAAAAAACTATAATCAAACACCACACTATTGAGATGAGAGGTGTACAGCAGGGAACAGAATTAGAATTAGTCCTTTCCTAATTTAACATCTTTGTTAATAATCTGGAAGATGGGCGCAAACAGCACATTAATAAAATTCACAGAGGGAGTTAAATGAAGAGAAGCTGTACATACTGCTGAAGGTGAGACACAATGTGAAGGGATGCGTGCGGTCTCCATAAGAGGGAGTGTTACTAAGAAATTCCAGCTGGTGACGAGAGCCTTACTTTGCTCCTGACCCTTGGCAGCCAGGCCCATTTTTACCCTGGTTTTAGTTTGGGCTGCGGACTGCAACCCTAACTGGTATGGTAGTTATGCTCCCATCTGGCTGCAGGAGCCTGCTGTACACCAAGATCAGCCCCGGGACTTTTTTAACGTAAGCAAGACTCTTGAGCTATTAGATACACGGACACAGAATAAAATGAGATTTCACCTGAACAAATGCAGCTAATCCAGCTGGTGACAAAGACTCCAAAACCCAGCTCCTCATTGATGTATAGATTTTAACGCCAGAAGGGATTATAAGATCATCTAATCGGACTTTCAGCATGACACAGACCATGGTGTCTGACCCAGTTACCCCTGTATTGAGCCCAATGATTTACATTTGACTAAAGAATCTTCCAGAAAAGCAGCCAGTCTGGATCTAAAGACAAAAAGGGAAGGAGAACCCATCCCTGTCCTTGGCAGTTTGTCCCAATGGTTCCTCGCCCCATGTTAAAAATGTGCAAAGGAGAAACAGGGTAGCAGGAATGGGTGAGACACTTGCAGTGGGGAGAGCAGAGAGGAAGCTAGCCAGGAGACTGCAGTGTGATATGGCTCCAATGAAAGGTCAGTACAGTTTGTGGCTACGAATACATCACATTCTACAGCAGGGAAAGGATGGTCTCTCACTCCTCAGCTCAGGGAAATCCCAACTAGGATTCTGCTCTCAGCTCTGGCCCCTCAGTCGCACCAGGCTCGTGTCCCTGAGCAAGGAGAGGGCAGTCTGTCCCATCTGTATGGCTCCTCTGGGACTGCAAGAGTATACTGTGCTCTGTTCTGGGCATTTAATTACTAGCAGGATATTGAGGGCTTGGCAGGGAGTTCAGAGATAAGCCACAGACATGCCCCAGGCTGGAAAAAGTGTACTGTGGGGTGCTAAAACAAGTGAAATCCCACCCCCTCTGCAAAACAAGTGAGGGAAAGACAGAATAGCATCCTGGGGATGTTTCACTATCAGTCTGGGGAGAGAGAGAATTAAATGTACAAAGAAGCAATTAAGGGTGAATCTCAGGAGAGATGGACAAATCTGGCTGAGGAAGGGACAGGAGACACTTAACACCGAATTCTCTGCGGGGAACCTGTCCTGGGAGGGGGTGACGGGACCTAACAAGGCTTTAAAGGGGGCCTGTTGTACTTAATGCCACCCTCCCCACCCCTGGTGTCCTGCAGGCCCCCCACCACCCTAGGGCTCCTCTCTTCTCCCCAGTGGGATCCCGCAGCCTCCCCCACTACCCCAAGTGTCCTCTCTCCCCGCAGGGTCCTGCGGGGCCAACTGCCATAGGTCTCCTCCCCCACCCCAAGAAACCACAAGCTTCCCTTCCCCCAGTATCCTGCCCTCCCCCCCATCTCCTTCCCCACCCCAGGATCTCAAGGGTCTCCTCTCTCCCCAAAACGCTGCGGGTTCCCCTGCCCCGAAATCTCACAGGTCTCCCAACCCCCCCCAATCTCTCCCCCCCCCGGGGACCCGCGCGCCCCCCCCAATCTCCTGCCCTCCCTTCCCCCCCCCGGGGACCCACGCGCCCCCCCCCAATCTCCTGCCCTCCCTTCCCCCCCCCCCGGGGACCCGCGCGCCCCCCCCCAATCTCCTGCCCTCCCTTCCCCCCCCCGGGGACCCGCGCGCCCCCCCAATCTCCTGCCCTCCCTTCCCCCCCCCGGGGACCCGCGCGCCCCCCCCCATCTCCTGCCCTCCCTTCCCCCCCCCGGGGACCCGCGCGCCCCCCCCAATCTCCTGCCCTCCCTTCCCCCCCCCGGGACCCGCGCGCCCCCCCCAATCTCCTGCCCTCCCTTCCCCCCCCCGGGACCCGCGCGCCCCCCCCATCTCCTGCCCTCCCTTCCCCCCCCCCCGGGGACCCGCGCGCCCCCCCCAATCTCCTGCCCTCCCTTCCCCCCCCCCCGGGGACCCGCGCGCCCCCCCCAATCTCCTGCCCTCCCTTCCCCCCCCCCGGGGACCCGCGCGCCCCCCCCCATCTCCTGCCCTCCCTTCCCCCCCCCCGGGGACCCGCGCGCCCCCCCCATCTCCTGCCCTCCCTTCCCCCCCCCGGGGACCCGCGCGCCCCCCCCCATCTCCTGCCCTCCCTTCCCCCCCCCGGGGACCCGCGCGCCCCCCCCCATCTCCTGCCCTCCCTTCCCCCCCCCGGGGACCCGCGCGCCCCCCCCCATCTCCTGCCCTCCCTTCCCCCCCCCGGGGACCCGCGCGCCCCCCCCCATCTCCTGCCCTCCCTTCCCCCCCCCGGGGACCCGCGCGCCCCCCCCATCTCCTGCCCTCCCTTCCCCCCCCCGGGGCCCCGCGCGCCCCCCCCCATCTCCTGCCCTCCCTTCCCCCCCCCGGGGCCCCGCGCCCCCCCCCCCATCTCCTGCCCTCCCTTCCCCCCCCCGGGGCCCCGCGCCCCCCCCCCCATCTCCTGCCCTCCCTTCCCCCCCCCGGGGCCCCGCGCCCCCCCCATCTCCTGCCCTCCCTTCCCCCCCCCGGGGACCCGCGCGCCCCCCCCCATCTCCTGCCCTCCCTTCCCCCCCCCGGGGACCCGCGCGCCCCCCCCCATCTCCTGCCCTCCCTTCCCCCCCCCGGGGCCCCGCGCGCCCCCCCCCATCTCCTGCCCTCCCTTCCCCCCCCGGGGCCCCGCGCCCCCCCCCCATCTCCTGCCCTCCCTTCCCCCCCCCGGGGCCCCGCGCCCCCCCCATCTCCTGCCCTCCCTTCCCCCCCCCGGGGACCCGCGCGCCCCCCCCATCTCCTGCCCTCCCTTCCCCCCCCCGGGGACCCGCGCGCCCCCCCCAATCTCCTGCCCTCCCTTCCCCCCCCCGGGGACCCGCGCGCCCCCCCCAATCTCCTGCCCTCCCTTCCCCCCCCCGGGGCCCCGCGCCCCCCCCATCTCCTGCCCTCCCTTCCCCCCCCCGGGGACCCGCGCGCCCCCCCCATCTCCTGCCCTCCCTTCCCCCCCCCGGGGACCCGCGCGCCCCCCCCAATCTCCTGCCCTCCCTTCCCCCCCCCGGGGCCCCGCGCCCCCCCCGGGTCTCCTCCCGCGCCCCCCCCCGGGTCTCCACCCCCCCGGGGCCCCGCGCCCCCTCACCTCCATGGAGACCCGCCAGCCCTGCATGGCGCTGAAGCCGAAGTGCAGCGGGCGCGGCCCGGCCCCGGCGCCGTCCCCCGAGCTCTTCACCGTGCTGGGCTGGGACAAGTAGGCGCCCATGGTGCGGCGGCCTCGGCCGGGGGCCCGGGCCCTGCCGCGGGGACGGGCGGGCGGGACGCGAGCGGAGCGCGGGAGCGAGGCGGAACCAGGCACCACGGAGCCAGCGGCCGGAACCAGAGCGGCCGGAAGCGAGGGCCATAGAGTCCCGCTGGGGGCGAGCGAGCGGCCGGAAATACCTGCCACAGAGCCGCCGCGGGCGGACAGAGCGGTCACTGGGGCCGGGCCGCGGTCTGGGCAGCGCGCGGGCTCGCGGCGGAGGCTGGTGGCGGGGCCGGGCCGGGAGCGGGAGCTCCGCGTCTCTGGGGGGCCCGGGGGCGCCCCTCCCCCACGGCGTCCCCCCCCACACACACACCCCGGGGCCCCTGTGTGCGCGCCCCTCCCCCACGGCATCCCCCCCGGGCCCCTCTGCGCCCCTCCCCCACGTGCTCCCCCCCGGGCCCCTCTGCGCCCCTCCCCCACGTGCTCCCCCCCGGGCCCCTCTGCGCCCCTCCCCCACGGCATCCCCCCCGGGCCCCTCTGCGCCCCTCCCCCACGTGCTCCCCCCCAGGCCCCTCTGCGTCCCTCCCCCACGTGCTCCCCCCCAGGCCCCTCTGCGTCCCTCCCCCCGGGCCTCCTGTGTGTGCCCCTCCCCCACGGCATCCCCCCCGGGCCCCTCTGCGCCCCTCCCCCACGGCGTCCCCCCCGGGCCCCTCTGCGCCCCTCCCCCACGGCATCCCCCCCGGGCCCCTCTGCGCTCCTCCCCCACGGCGTCCCCCCCACACACCCCGGGGCCCCTGTGTGCGCGCCCCTCCCCCACGGCGTCCTCCCCCTCCTCCCGGGGCCCCTGTCTGCGCGCCCCTCGCCCACGGCATCTCCCCCCAGGCCTCCTGTGTGTGCCCCTCCCCCACGTGCTCCCCCCCGGGCCCCTCTGCACCCCTCCCCCACGGGGGCCCTGTGTGTGCCCCTCCCCCACGGCATCCCCCTCACTCCCTTGGGGGCCCCTGTGTGTGCCCCTCCCCCACGTGTTTGATTTGTAGGTCACATTTAAGATGAAAGACTAAAAGTCTCTTGGTACCACTGAAGCAACTGGACACTGTTAAGAGCAGGATCCCAGCCTTCGTTTGCCTTCAGATGGCCCCACCTCATAGGCACCTTCAGCAATTGCTGAGCTGGAAAAGTCCCAAGAGAGGCATATTTATGGGCTTGTAACTGTTTAACATGATGAATGTTTTGTGTCCGTTAAAGAGTTGAGCACATCTCTTCATTTGTTCTTGGTCCTCAATTATATTCTCCCCCTGCACGTTCTTTCCTGTGGGCCTGATCCTCCTCTTCCCTATACATGTGGGCATGGAAACTGGCACAGTAGGGGTCATGGTGAAGTGGGAAAGTAGGAGGACCTTGGGCTTCCATTGCAAGGGGTTGCACAGGATACAGCTGTGGATACCATCTGCCTCCTTCTTGGAGTATTTTCTAGGAAGGAGCAGGCCCCATCGTCTGAGTAAATTCCTGGGTGAAGTCCTTCAGAAGTTCTTCAGAAGCCTCACCAGCTGTGACCAACCATACATTGCATAGAGTATTTTCCATATAATACTAGAAAACTGATAAATGTTGACAAGTGCACAGTAATGCACATTGAAAAGGAGGACTTGTGGCACTTTAGAGACTAACAAATTTATCTGAGCATAAGCTGTAGCTCACGAAAGCTTATGCTCAAATAAATTTGTTAGTCTTTAAGGTGCCACAAGTACTCCTTTTCTTTTTGTGAATACAGACTAACACGGCTGCTACTCTGAAACCTCTCAGTAATGCACATTGGAAAACATAATCCCAACTATACATATAAAATTATGGGGTCTAAATTAGCTGTTACCACTCAAGAAAGTTGATTTATGAGAGCCAGACAGAAAGGGAAACATAATAATATCACCCTGATTCAGTGCTATGCTCTGACAAATGACAGTGATTAAGAAGTAAAGGACAAATTCTACCTTACACTACAGGCGGAGTTAGAGAGAGTACCACACCATGACCTAACTATCATCATAGGAGACCTGAATGCCAAGGTCGGTAAGGACAACACAAACAATGACAGAGCAATGGGAAGACATGGGTGTGGCATCATGAGTGAAAATGAATCATAGAATATCAGGGTTGGAAGGGACCTCAGGAGGTCATCTAGTCCAACCCCCTGCTCTAAGCAGGACCGATCCCTGACTAAATCATCCCAGCCAGGGCTTTGTCAAGCCTGACCTTAAAAACTTCTGGGAAGGAGATTCCACCACCTCCCTAGGTAACGCATTCCAGTGTTTCACTACCCTCATAGTGAAAAAGATTTTCCTAATATCCAACCTAAATCTCCCCCACTGCAACTTGAGACCATTACTCCTTGTTCTGTCATCTGCTACCACTGAGAATAGTCTAGATCCATCCTCTTTGGAACCCCCTCTCAGGTAGTTGAAAGCAGCTATCAAATCCCCCCTCATTCTTCTCTTCTGCAGACTAAACATCCCCAGTTCCCTCAGCCTCTCCTTATAAGTCATGTGTTCCAGTCCCCTAATCATTTTTGTTGCCCTCCGCTGGACTCTTTCCAATTTTTCCACATCCTTCTTGTACTGTGGGGCCCAAAACTGGACACAGTACTCCAGATGAGGCCTCACCAGTGTCAAATAAAGGGGAACGATCACGTCCCTCGATCTGCTGGCAATGCCCCTACTTATACATCCCAAAATGCCATTGGCCTTCTTGGCAACTAGGGCACACTGTTGACTCATATCCAGCTTCTTGTCCACTGTCACCCCTAGGTCCTTTTCTGCAGAACTGCTGCCGAGCCATTCAGACTCTAGTCTGTAGCGGTGCTTGGGATTCTTCCGTCCTAAGTGCAGGACTCTGCACTTGTCCTTGTTGAATGGAGAAAGGCTTGTTGATTTCTGTCATATGAATGACCTAGTCATTGGCGGAACCCTATACGAACATTGTGAAATTCACAAGCTGACACGGTGTTCTCCAAGAAATGCACTCCAAAACAAGAACCGGATTGACTATATCATGATCAATGGCAAATGGCGACGCTCTCTGACAGATGTCAATGTGAGAAGTGGTGCAGATGTTGGCAGCAACCACCACCTTGTGACAGCCTCCATCAAGCTAAAACTGAGAAGTGTGGGTCCACCAAACAAGGGACATAGACGTTATGATAAGCTAAAGTCCCTTGAAATACAGAAAACCTTTGTTCTGCAGTTAAAGAACAGGTTTCAAGCACTTGCAGACTTTGATGAAGAGGAGGGGAATGTAGATGAGGAGATCAACAAGAAGTGGGACAAAGTAACAGCAATTTATAAACAGAGCAGTGAAGCCTGTCTAGGCTACAGGCGGAAGAGAAGGAAGGAGTGGATTACACCCAGCACATGGAACGCCAGAGAAATCAGATGAGCCCTGAAGAAAAAAGTTTTAGACACAAAAATCCCAGAAGCTAAAGAACAGATACCATGAGCAGTATAGCAAGGCACACAGGGAGGTCAAATGCCTTGCGAGAGCGGACAAACTGCATTATATTGATAATCTGGCAACACGAGCAGAAGATGCAACTGCTCATGGTGAACACTGAACCGTCTATAAAACGACGTGGCTTATCAGTGGTAAACAACAGACACCAACAAACCCACTCTACAGGAACAAACAAGGACACCAACTAACAACAGAAAAAGAACAAGCAATGCACTGGACAGAGCATTTCAAAGAATTGCTGAACAGGGCGCCACCTAAAGAGGAAGCAAACTTCCAGGAGGCAGAAGAAGATCTTGATATCAGACACCTCAACTAAGAAAGTGATCATTCAAGCCATCAAATCCTTAAAAAATGGGAAAGCTCCTGGCAAGGATAACTTGAATGCAGAATTGTTCAAGGTAAATCCTAAATTAACAGCATCTATCCTGGCCCCTCTATTTACATCAGTCTGGGAAAGGGAAAAAGTGCCAGATGAGTGGACCAATGGGGTTGTAGTGAAGATACCAAAGAAAGGAACTCTCAGTGATTGTAATAACTGGCGTGGTATCACACTTTTATCTGTGCCAAGCAAAGTATTGTGTAAGATCATAGGTTTCAGAGTAACAGCCGTGTTAGTCTGTATTCACAAAAAGAAAAGGAGTACTTGTGGCACCTTAGAGACTAACCAATTTATTTGAGAATAAGCTTTCGTGAGCTACAGCTCACTTCATCGGATGCATACTGTGGAAAATACAGAAGATGCTTTTATACATACAAACCATGAAAAAATGGGTGTTTACCACTACAAAAGGTTTTCTCTCCCCCACCCCACTCTCCTGCTGGTAATAGCTTATCTAAAGTGATCACTCTCCTTACAATGTGTATGATAATCAAGGTGGGCCATTTCCAGCACAAATCCAGGTTTTCTCCCCCCCCCTTTTCCACACACACAAACCGACTCTCCTGTTGGTAATAGCGTATCTAAAGGTTTCAGAATAACAGCTGTATTAGTCTGTATTCGCAAAAAGAAAAGGGGTACTTGTGGCACCTTAGAGACTAACCAATTTATTTGAGCATAAGCTTTCGTGAGCTACAGCTCACTTCATCAGATGCATACTGTGGAAAGTGTAGAAGATCTTTTTATACACACAAAGCATGAAAAAATACCTCCCTCACCCCACTCTCCTGCTGGTAATAGCTTATCTATGAGGTTATTTATGAAGTCATAAACCTGTCGGAGAACACTTCAATCTCTCTGGTCACGCGATTACAGACATGAAAGTTGCGATATTACAACAGAAAAACTTCAAAACCAGACTCCAGCGAGAGACTGTTGAATTGGAATTCATTTGCCAATTGGATACAATTAACTTAGGCTTGAATAGAGACTGGGAGTGGCTAAGTCATTATGCAAAGTAACCTATTTCCCCTTGTTTTTTCTCCCCCCCCCCTCAGATGTTCTTGTTAAACCCTGGATTTGTGCTGGAAATGGCCCACCTTGATTATCATACACATTGTAAGGAGAGTGATCACTATAGATAAGCTATTACCAACAGGAGAGTGGGTTTGTGTGTGCGGAAAAGGGGGGGGGGAGAAAACCTGGATTTATGCTGGAAATGGCCCACCTTGATTATCATACACATTGTAAGGAGAGTGATCACTTTAGATAAGTTATTACCAGCAGGAGAGTGGGGTGGGGGGAGAGAAAACCTTTTGTAGTGGTAAACACCCATTTTTTCATGGTTTGTATGTGTAAAAGCATCTTCTGTATTTTCCACAGTATGCATCCGATGAAGCTCACGAAAGCTTATGCTCAAATAAATTGGTTAGTCTCTAAGGTGCCACAAGTACTCCTTTTCTTTTTGTAAGATCATAGTTCAGCGTATATCAGAAGCAGTTGATAGCGTTCTTAGAAAAGAGCAAGCTGGTTTTCAGAAAGGGTGGGGATGCACAGACCAGATCTTCACTCTCCGAAAAATAATAGAACAGTGCTTAGAATGGCAACGGCAACTCTACATACATTTAATAGACTTTGACAGGCTTTTGATAGCATTCACAGGACCAGCCTATGGCGCATTCTGCGGGAATATGGAATTCCTTTCCGTATAATCAATGTCATCAAAAGCTTCTATTTCAACTTTACATGGAGTGTTGATCACAGTGAGCTCAGTTTTGAAGTCAAAACAGGAGTACATCTGGGAAGTGTCATGTCTGCAATCCTCTTCAACATTGCCATCGAGTGGATAATGCGGCGTAAAACAGAAGACATGCCAAGAGGCATTAAATGGACACCCTTCTCATCCTCTGAAGACCTGGACTTCGCAGATGATGTCGCTCTCCTACCACATACCCAACCCCATATACAAGAAAAAACAACGCATTCAGGCAATAAATTGGACTGAAAATCAACCACAATAAGACAGATATCATGACCTTTAATATTGCCTCACCATCGCCAGTACGGATAGAGGATTATGTTCTCACCAACATAGAAACATTCACATACTTGGGCAGCACCATCAGCCAGGACGGTGGAACAAGCCAGGACATCTGGAACAAAATCAATAAATCCAGAAACGCCTTCAGGAGCTTAAATACAGTCTGGAAATCATCAAAATACACCAAAACCAAACTCAAGATTTATCAGAGCTGCGTACTTTCAACACTACTTTAGAGTGCAGAATGCTGGGGAAAGAGAAAGTCTGACATGTCCAAACTGTCTTCATTCCATACAACCTGCCTCAGAAAAATCCTCCATATCTTTTGGCCCAGAACAATCTCAAACCAAGATCTAATGACACAGTGCAGCCAAGAGGATCTGAGCACCATCATTGCCAGGAAGTGTTGGAGTTGCAGCTAGCAAGAGATGTTAAGAGTAACAAGAAGGGTTTCTTCAGGTATGTTAGCAACAAGAAGAAAGTCAAGGAAAATGTGGGCCCCTTACTGAATGAGGGAGGCAACCTAGTGACAGAAGATGTGGAAAAAGCTAATGTACTCAATGCCTTTTTTGCCTCTGTCTTCACGAACAAGGTCAGCTCCCAGACTACTGCACTGGGCAGCACAGCATGGGGAGGAGGTGACCAGCCTTCTGTGGAGAAAGAAGTGGTTTGGGACTATTTAGAAAAGCTGGACGTGCACAAGTCCATGGGGCCAGATGCGTTGCATCTGAGAGTGCTAAAGGAGTTGGCGGATGAGATTGCAGAGGCATTGGCCATTATCTTTGAAAACTCATGGCAATCGGGGGAGGTCCCAGATGACTGGAAAAAGGCGAATGTAGTGCCCGTCTTTAAAAAAGGGAAGAAGGAGGATTCTGGGAACTATAGGCCAGTCAGCCTGACCTCAGTCCCTGGAAAAATCATGGAGCAGGTCCTCAAGGAATCAATTCTGAAGCGCTTAGAGGAGAGGAAAGTGATCAGGAACAGTGAGCATGGATTCACCAAGGGAAAGTCATGCCTGACTAATCTAATTGCCTTCTATGACGAGATAACTGGCTCTGTGGATGAAGGGAAAGTGGTGGACGTGTTGTTCCTTGACTTTAGCAAAGCTTTTGACACGGTCTCCCACAGTATTCTTGCCAGCAAGTTAAAGACGTATGGGCTGGATGAATGGACTATAAGGTAGATAGAAAGCTGGCTAGATTGTCGGGCTCAACGGGTAGTGATCAATGGCTCCATGTCTAGTTGGCAGCTGGTATCAAGTGGAGTGCCCCAAGGGTCGGTCCTGGGCCCGGTTTTGTTCAATATCTTGATAAATGATCTGGAGGATGGTGTGGATTATAAGTTTGCACAGGACACTAAACTGGGAGGAGAGGTAAATATGCTGGAGGGTAGGGATAGGATACAGAGGGACCTAGACAAATTGGAGGATTGGGCCAAAAGAAATCTGATGAAGTTCAACAAGGACAAGTGCAGAGTCCTGCACTTAGGAGGGAAGAATCCCATGCACCGCTACAGACTAGGGACCGTATGGCTCGGCAGCAGTTCTGCAGAAAAGGACCTAGGGGTGACAGTGGACAAGAAGCTGGATATGAGTCAACAGTGTGCCCTAGTTGCCAAGAAGGCCAATGGCATTTTGGGATGTATAAGTAGGGGCATTGCCAGCAGATCGAGGGACGTGATCGTTCCCCTCTATTCGACACTGGCGAGGCCTCATCTGGAGTACTGTGTCCAGTTTTGGGCCCCACAGTACAAGAAGGATGTGGAAAAATTGGAAAGAGTCCAGCGGAGGGCAACAAAAATGATTAGGGGACTGGAACATATGACTTATGAGGAGAGGCTGAGGGAACTGGGGATGTTTAGTCTATGGAAGAGAAGAATGAGGGGGGATTTGATAGCTGCTTTCAACTACCTGAAAGGGGGTTCCAAAGAGGATGGATCTTGACTGTTCTCAGTGGTAGCAGATGACAGAACAAGGAGTAATGGTCTCAAGTTGCAGTGGGGGAGATTTAGGTTGGATATTAGGAAAAACTTTTTCACTATGAGGGTAGTGAAACACTGGAATGCGTTACCTAGGTGGAATCTCCTTCCCAGAAGTTTTTAAGGTCAGGCTTCACAAAGCCCTGGATGGGATGATTTAATTGGGGATTGGTCCTGCTTTGAGCAGGGGGTTGGACTAGATGACCTCCTGAGGTCCCTTCCAACCCTGATATTCTATGATTCTATGGATCGGTCGTGGGCTTCGGATGGAAACTGATTCCATCACCAGAGTAGCAATAAGATGGACACTTGAAGGCAAGCGAAAACAAGGCTGCCCAAAACCAACATGGTGAAAAGCTGTGGAAGCCAAGCTGAAAAACCTGGGGCACAGTTGGGGAACCATTGAAAGACTTGCCAGAAACAGACAGGAGTGGAGGAGCTTCGTCACTGCCCTAAACGCCAGAGCTGTAATAGGAACATGATGATGATGATGGCTCAAGAAAGAGATCTTGGAGTCATTGTGGATAGTTCTCTGAAAGCTTCCACTCAAAGTGCAGCAGCAGTCAAAAAAGCTAACAGCATGTTGGGAATCATTAGGAAAGGGATAGATAATAAGACAAAATATCATATTGCCTCTATATAAATCCATGCCCACATCTTGAATATTGCATGCAGATGTGGTTACCCCATCTCAAAAAAGATATATTGGAATTGGAAAAGGTTCAGAAAAGGGCAACAAAAATGATTAGGGGTATGGAACAGCTTCCATTAGGGGAGATTAATAAGACTGGGACTTTTCAGCATGGAAAAGAGATGACTAAGGGGGGAGATGATAGAGGTCTATAAAATCATGACTGGTGTGGAGAAAGTAAATAAGGAAGTGTTATTTACTCCTCATAAAACAAGAATTAGGGGTCACCCAATTAAATTAATGGGCAGCAGGTTTAAAACAAATGAAAGGAAGTATTTCTTCACACAATGCACAGTCAGGCTCTGGAACTCTTTGCCAGGGGACGTTGTGAAGGCCAAAACTATAACAGGGTTCAAAAAAGAACTAGATATGTTCATGGAGGATAGGCCCACCAATGGCTATTAGTAAAGCTACAAATTTGTCATGGATATTTTTAGTAAAAGTCAAGGACAGGTCACAGGCAAGAAACAAAAAATCACAGGAGCCGTGACCTGTCCCTGACTTTTACTAAAAACATCCTTGACAAAATGGGGAAGGAGGAGGGTTCAGCCCCTCCTGTCTGCAACAGCTGGAGGCTACAGGGACCCCCAACTGCTGGCTTCAGCAGATGTTACTGAGTATGCTCAGTTCATGTGAGCATGCTCAGTACACCCTAAGTAGCACATTCAGTCAGGTAGCAATTATTCACACTACATGGCTGCTGGTCAGCTGTGGGGGCCCCCAATGTCACAGAGGTTTCTGGAAGTCACAGATTCTGTGACTTCCTGACTTCTGTGACATAATCGTAGCCTTAGCTATAAGCCAGGATGGGCAGGGATGGTGGCCCTAGCCTTGGTGTCCCAAGCTGGGAATGGGCAACGGGGGATGGACCACTTGATGATTGCCCTGCTCTGTTCATTGCCTCTGGGGCACCTGGCATTGGCCACTGTCGGAAGACAGGATACTGGGCTGGATGGACCTTTGGTTTGACCCAGTCTGGCCGTTCTTATGATCCTAGGGTGCTTTTCCCACTTAAGGCAGTGCTTGTGTAATGCACACACCTCCTGGGTGTGGTGTTCTGTCCCATATAGTGGCACCGAGACAGTTGGCTTTTAGCTCATGTGGTAGAGGCTCATGCACTAAGCTCCAGAGGCCCCAGGTTTGATCCTGCCTGCCGACAACCGACCGTGTTGGTTGTTACACTTGCACTGCCAGCCCTGAATTCTCTCGTGTAGAGACTCACTAGAGAACCCATAAAAGAGTAGTAGGGGAATAATAATATAGTGTCTGCTTTTGTTATATTGGAACAGTAACCATGCTAGGCTATTTGTGTTTCTGCATTCTAGAAGTTGTTGGAAGGAGCTGGGCGTTTCTACAACTGCATAGGGGGATGGGCTCTTGTCACCTGGGGAAGTAGGGAAGACAGTTTGGATTGATAGTGTTAATTTTGAAACCATGAGGTTTAAAAACTTGATTTTTAAAAACGGAACCTTAGATTCTGGATCCTGACTCTGTAGTGATGAAAGCCACTCTGTAATGTAGACAGCTGTTATCAGGTTAGACTGGCCCAGTACAGGACTGTAGGCCCACATTAGATTTGGATGAACTATGTTTTTAAATTGAGTTGTGATATTGGCATGACCAACAGGCCCAAAGCACGTGACCAAAAAGGAAATCATACAAAAGAAGAGTTGTTGTGTTAAACTTATAGTGACCCTTTGAAATACAAGCATTCCCTTTTTTAAGGTTTGAGCTGAAGTACTAGAAATAAAACACCGTTAACTGCAGTAAATACTTGGCTATATAAAAAACTCCTTCACCTGACCTTAGCTAAGGTTCAGTAATTGGTAATGACATCACTTTATGTTAAGCATATAAAAATAAACTCTTAAAGGGTTCATTGCTAATATCTGCCTGACCAAGTTGGAGCTGACCAATGAGTCTAAGGACCCCTGGCTTTAGCCCATTTGTAAGTACCTTGATCAAATGCTTTTGTTCTGTTTGGCTGAGGTAAATTGCTATTTATGTAGGCTTTTTAGGCATGGTTAGCTCAATTGCATAAACACCATTTGACCTTTGGGGTTGAATAAAGGAATTTATGGTTAAATTAGTGTCATGGTAATACTCTGCATAAATAATAACTCCAACACCCAGGCAGGGGCTCCACAGAGCAGAAGGGAGGAGAGTAGAATCCAGGTAGCAAATGCAAGGCTTTCCCCAGCCTACTGTAGGGAAGGGGAGCATGTGTTCATGAACAGCCAGAATGAGATTAGTAGATTCTAAAGCCACAAGGAACCATTGTGATCATCTAGTCTGGCCTCCTGTAAAAAACAGACAGAGAATGACCCACAATTATTCCTAGAGCAAATCTTTTATAAAACCTTTCAATCTTGATTGAAAAATTGCCCATGATGGAGAATCTACCATGACCCTTAGTGAATTGTTCCAGTGGTTAATTACTCTCACTGTGACAAAATGTACACCTTATTTCCAGTCTGAATTTCTCTAATTTCAGCTTCCAGCCACTGGATAGTGTTAAACGTTTTTCTGCCAGACTGAAAAACCCATGATCAAATATTTGTTCCACCTGTCAGTACTTATGGACTGCGATCCAGGTAGCCTTCTCTTTCTCCTGCCAAATAGACTGAGCACTATAAGGGAGGCTTTCTAATCCTTGAATCATTCTCGTGGGCCCTCTCTGACCCCTCTCCTGTTGATCAACATCTGACTTGAGCTGTACTTGACACCTGAACTGGTCACAGCAGTCCAGCAGTGGTGGCACCAGTGCCAGATTCAGAGGGAAAATCACCTCGCTGCTCCTACTGGAAGTTCTCCGTACCCCTGTTAGCCCCTTGGGTTGCAGCCTGGCCCATATTCAGCTATTACTCACCAGGGCCCCAGCTTTCTTTGGGAGTTGCTGCCCCAGGCCGCACGCCTGGTGCCTGCAGGGACGAGGGGGGGCCCCCAGCTGGGGGCAGGGCAGGCTGCGCCCATCCCCCTGGCCTCACGCCTGGTGCCTGCCTGGACGGGGGGGCCCCCAGCTGGGGGCAGGGCAGGCTGCGCCCATCCCCCTGGCCTCACGCCTGGTGCCTGCCTGGACGGGGGGGCCCCCAGCTGGGGGCAGGGCAGGCTGCGCCCATCCCCCTGGCCTCACGCCTGGTGCCTGCCTAGACGGGGGGTCCCCCAGCTGGGGGCAGGGCAGGCTGCGCCCATCCCCCTGGCCTCATGCCTGGTGCCTGCCTAGACGGGGGGGGCCCCCAGCTGGGGGCAGGGCAGGCTGCGCCCATCCCCCTGGCCCCGGGCCGCCCCGCCCCAGCCAGGGCTGCCGGCCAGAGCGTTCCAGAGGCCCCGCCCCCAGCGCGGTCCCTGCCCGGCTGGAGGGGCGGGCTCTGCCCGGGTGCCGTCCAATCGGGAGGCGGCGGCGGCGGGCCGGGCGCGTGCCATTGGTCCGCCCGTGCGGGCCGCCAGCAGGGTGCGTTGCGCCGCGCTGCGGTTAGTGCCGTGGCTGTCGGCGACGTAGCGAGCGGCCCCGGGGAGAGCGGGAGGCGCCGGGCCCAGCCCGGTGAGTGCGGCCTGTCGGCGGGGTGTGGGGGCTGCGGGCCGCGGCGGGGTGTGTGTGTGGGGGGGGCCCGAGGCCCGGGGGTGGCCGGGGGGTCAGAGACGGGGGGGGGCCCGAGGCCCGGCGAGGGGCTGGGGGGGGCCCGAGGTCCGGCGGGGGGTGCTGGGCCCGAGGCGGGGCGAGGGGCTGGGGGGGGCCCAAGGCGGGGCGAGGGGCGCGGCGGGGGGCCCGAGGCCCGGCGAGGGGCTGGGGGGGGCCCGAGGCGGGGCGAGGGGCGGGGCGGGGCGAGGGGCTGGGGGGGGCCCGAGGCGGGGCGAGGGGCGCGGCGGGGGGCCCGAGGCGGGGCGAGGGGCTGGGGGGGGCCCGAGGCGGGGCGGGGGGCGCGGCGGGGGGCCCGAGGCCCGGCGAGGGGCTGGGGGGGGCCCGAGGTCCGGCGGGGGGTGCTGGGCCCGAGGCAGGGCGGGGGGCGCGGCGGGGGGCTGGGGGGGGCCCAAGGCGGGGCGAGGGGCGCGGCGGGGGGCGGGGTTCCCGAGGTCCGGCGGGGGGTGCTTGGCCCGAGGCGGGGCGGGGGGCGCGGTGAGGGGCCCGAGGCTTGGGGGGGGTCTCCGGGCGGAGCGGGCACTGACTGGGGTTCCCGAGCGGGGTTCCCAGGCTCGAATCTGCTTCTCCCCGTTCCCCGGGCGGGCCGGAGACGTCCCATTCCCGGGAGCTGGCGGGGCGGGCGGCGACTGGTGTGTGGGGTCTGCCCCGTTAGCCAAGACCGAGCTTGGGCACTGGCTGGGCAAGCCCCCGGCGGGTGCTCGCCAGCTTGCCGGTGCTTTATGAGCTCGTGACACTTCCCCATAGCAGAGTTGGCCCCAAATCCGCCTCTTCCCCGGTCTAGGGATCTGCTGCACCGAAACGATTCTGGGAAGTCTCCGAGAACGGCCGACGGTGCTGCTGGCTGGGTCCCAGGCCACTGGTACCCATGTGCAGGGCTCGCTCTTTGCACCTCTGCTAATGCCCAGAAAAATGCAGCTTTGCTTGCCTGAGCAGCAAGATTTCTCCCCCTTAACCAAGCCCTTGTTCCTGAGCCTTCCCAGAAAGCAAGGCCTGCAGCTGAAGTGTGTGAGAGAGACAGAGGGCCCCCCACAGTGATTGACCCAGAACTGTCTGTAGGGGAATGGGAAACGAGCAAAACTCTTCGCCTTCTGGTGGATCCGATTTCACAGAGAGAATGTTCTCCTGGCTGCCGTACTTCAGGAACTTGTGGGGTGAGCTCACTTGTTGACCACTGCAGATCTGCTTTGGGCCCAGACACCAAGTGCTGCTTTGCTAAGTCTTAGAAGAATCAAGTCAAACTCTTCATCCTGAGTGAGCTGCCCTGAGCTGGAGAGTGGCTGTCCTTGGGGAATATCCGCTCCACTTTCCTTAGTACAGTGCTGGGTGCTTGACTAGAGGTGGTATATGAGCTTTGTCATGGTTTCCAGGTACTAGAGTTGCATCCCATCATGTCTGAAGGAGAAGCCAAGCAGGTTCCCAGCAGTGGCTCAGACACAAAGCCAGAATCCACATCTTCTGGGCCAGGAATGACCTCCGTGTCTCCACCAGTGACTTCTGCAGCTCCAGCAGCACCCCAGGAGGAGGAGGAAGAGGAGGAGAGTGAAGATGAGTCTGAAATCCTTGAAGAATCTCCTTGTGGACGGTGGCAAAAGAGACGTGAAGAGGTCAGTGCCCAGCAAATGAGCAAGGGGCAGGAAATTTGTAATGTTGTGAAGGCCAAGACTGTAACAGGTTCAAAAAAGAACTAGATAAATTCATGGAGGATAGATCCATCAATGGCTATTAGCCAGGATGCGCAGGGATGGTGTCCGTAGCCTCTGTTTGCCAGAAGCTGGGAGTGGGCGATGGGATGGATCACTTGATGATTCCCTAGGCATTGACCACTGTCAGAAGACAGGATACTGGGCTAGAGGGACCTTTGGTCTAACCCAGTATGGCTGTTCTTATGTTCTAATGGCCTCTATTGAGGGTGTGAAACACAGAAAATAGGGGATGTGATGAGGATCAGAGGTGGGGGCCTATGTGAGCTTGTGAAATGCTGTACTTTCTTTTGGGTATAGCTAGTGTTTGGGGCTGGTGCAGAGTTACAATTCCCCAGGAAGAACATGGTGGGATGAGGAAGCTCAGCCTCGGGATGAGGAACTGCTCTGTGGTCTGGCTAGAAGTGAACTAATCTGTCTGAGTAGCCCAGGGCCTCTTGTCCTGTGGTTGTCATGTGACTACCTCAAAGTGAGCAGGACAGATTGGTTCCATCAGTTCTTTTTATTAGTGAGTGGTCCAGTCATAGAACCTGGTTCCCTTCCTGAGCTGAACTGTTCCCTACCTCTCTCAAAGTAGCTTTCTTCTGTTGGTTCCTTTACATCCATCTCTCCCTCACCCTGTCGTCATTTCCAGATGATAGTTTGCTTTACCCTGTTTGCGTAAGAGAATGAGACAACATACTGAATGTACCTGAGTGCTACTGAATAGCACTTCACATGATGGTGGAGTTATCTCCTACCTAATCCCCTTTGGACGGTGGCAAAAGAGAGAACTTCACAAGCCCCGTTTGAAAATGATTTTCCTCAGTCTCTGGAATATCGAGTCCAGGGGCCTATCTGTGGTCTCTGTTTGTTAGGGTTTATTTCTCTTTTTATCCAAGCTGGGTTAGAGCTGGTGCAGTTTACTTCTGCACAGAAAATGGGCAACAGAGAAGTGAGGGATGGTGTCAAGTTTCCTTCCCCACTCTAGGGTACAGATGTGGGGACCTGCATGAAAGACCCCCTAAGCTTATTCTTACCAGCTTAGGTTAAAAACTTCCCCAAGGTACAAACTTTGCCTTGTCCTTGAACCCTATGCTGCCATCACCAAGCGTCTTACACAAAGACCAGGGAAAGAGCCCACTTGGAGACGTCTTCCCGCAAAATATTCCCCCAAGTCCTACGCCCCCTTTCCTGGGGAAGGCTTGATAAGAATCCTCACCAATTTGTAGAGGTGAACACAGACCCAAACCCTTGGATCTTAAGAACAGAGAAAAATCAATCAGGTTCTTAAAAGAAGAATTTTAATGAAAGAAAAGGTAAAAGAATCACCTCTGTAAACTCAGGATGGTAAATACCTTACAGGGTAATCAGATTCAAAATCAAAAACAGAATCTCTCTAGGCAAAATCTTAAATTACAAAAAGACACAAAAGCAGGAATATCCATTCCACCCAGCACAGCTTATTTTACCAGCCATTAAACAAAAGGAAATCTAATGCATTTCTAGCTAGATTACTTACTAACTAACAGGGGTTGTGAGTCTGCATTCCTGATCTATTCCTGGCAAAAGCATCACACAGACTCTTTGTCCCCCCCGCCCTCCCCCGCTCCCGATTTGAAAGTATCTTGTCTCCTCATTGGTCATTTGGGTCAGGTGCCTGCCAAGTTACCTTAGCTTCTTAACCCTTTACAGGTGAAAGGGTTTTGCCTCTGGCCAGGAGGGATTTTATAGCACTGTATGCAGAAAGGTGGTTACCCTTCCCTTTATATTTATGACAGATGGTATTTGTGGCATCAGTGCACATGTCTCATCAAGCCCTTTGTTGTTGGTTATCCAGAAAGCGTTGGCCAATTTGTGTTTTGCTGTCTTTGTCTGGTGTGGTGACTGAGACCTTCTCTGATGTAGAGGTTACCACAATCATCCACCCCTCTGTCAGCTGCTGGCTGGACTCTTGCAGTTGTGGCTGTATTTCGGGCTTGACTTGGAACTTCAGCCAGTGCAAAATACTGCCTTTTAAGTAGGGG
This sequence comes from Natator depressus, assembly GCF_965152275.1. NCBI lineage: Eukaryota > Metazoa > Chordata > Testudines > Cheloniidae > Natator > Natator depressus. The sequence continues at coordinate 717,698 of NC_134236.1, read as the reverse complement.
CACGCCATGTAAACTTGACTCACATGCTGCTTGCTCTCACTAAGCTCCTGATGCACAGCAGGGTTTTGTTTGCCCTTTATAAAGCCCCCAGTGGGCTGTCACAGACGCTAGCTTCCTTCCATCCTCCACTGTGGCCCGTGCATTTCACGCAGTCCTAGTGGTCTGTTACCAGAGCTGACCTCCAGGCAGGTGACAGGACTTGTCTGTGAGGAATGCTTGGGTCTGGGATTTGCTTCCTGATGCGGTCTGCTAAAACAAATGCGATCTTGAGGATCGTGCAAGACACACCCCATCCTCTCTTCTCAAAGCTTGGCTTTACTAGGGAAAAAAAAGTGCACACTTACTTCATGTCCGGTATTATTAGGTAACTTCTTTGTGAAGACAAGGCAGTGGTAGTTTTAACACTTAAGTTAGAAGGTCAAGGTGAACCCAAGGCTTGCTCATAGTCTTGATATTGACCTGCTAATACATGCAAAAACCATGTGGTGCCTTGTTCTCATTTTATCTCATGTTAGCTAATACCAGGTAAGAGCACACCTTGTTTCCTAGTAAAGGCATACCCTTGATGGGTACAAGGAGGGTATGTACACGCTTAATAACTGCCTGCTTGTGTGTGGTGGGATGATAGTCTACAGTTATGTGAGCACATGTTTTCTTCATAGGACCCCATCTTCCTAAGCACCCGGGATGGATGGTGTTTAAGGAATGAGACAGCTGCTCAGTATTTCTGTATGACGTCTTAACTCAGTATGTGGGTCCGTGTCTCATTGATGGCACACCCAGATATCCACACATGGAATGACTAATGGCTTCATGGGCTTTTCTGTGGTGCTTATCACTGGCGTATTGGAGCCTAACAAACATTAAATAATTTCTCTACAGCATGCTTGTGTGGTAGAGGGGGTTTTTGCAGATAGGGAAACTGAGAAACAGACAGATTAAGGCCAAAAGTTGCAAACGTCTCCAGCTGTCTGTTTTCCAGAATATTTGGCATTTCTATAAGGTTAGGTGGGAAAATGTGGCAATATTTAATGGTGGAAAACCTAAAATAAGTGAGCAAAGGGACCTGTCCAATGCCACACAGTGAGTCAGTGCCAGAACTCAGGGCCCACTAACTCTTCATTTTTCCAGATCAAACTGCCTTCCTGCTAGAGATGCTCAGCATCTACAGTTCCCTTTGATTTCAGCTGAAGTAGAGTGCTTACCACTTCTGAAAGTCAGGCTCCATGTATCTCAAGTGAGGCACCCAGAAAATGAGGAACACACAGCTAGTGGCTGCCTATGCCAATTTTGGCTTGACTTGCCCAATGGTCACATGGGAAGTGTGTGTGTGTTGGATAGCATATTTTTTTTTTCTGGGTGGTAGTCCGTTATCTTAACCATGTGGTCAGCCTTCCTCTTTCTGCAGAGAAGCCTTCCTGAAGGCTCGCCTACATGGGGAAAGTGACCATGCTAGCTGTAGCCGAATAAACTATTCACGAATAGCTCCTTGTGTGGATGCTGTTCTGGAATCAGTCACTTTATTTCAGATAAATTGTTATGGAAGTGCACTAATTATTCTGGAATTAAAGTGACTTTGATTCCAATACAGTGTTCACAGAAGGAGCTAGAGTGGAACAACTGTTCAGCTAATTTCTCTGTGTAGACAAACTTTTATTCACTACACACCACCTCCTAACTTTTGCAGCAGTGAGGTAGTGATCCTGTTGAAAACCCTCTAGTCATTACACAGCTGATTCATTCCCTGAGCATCATCCATCCTGTGCACTGAAAGAAGCAGATGCCTGTGGAACAAAATAGTGTGTGATCGTTAGTCTACATCATGATGGATATGCATTGGGGAACAGAATTAAAGTTGCACAGGCAACCTTCATTTTGACATTTCTTTTCTTTTGAATCATTGACTTTGCGACCTAAATAACATTCTTTTAGTGTAGTTTGGTGTATGTAATGGCCTAGGTTTCTTTACAATTATACAGAATTTGGCAGTGGGTTTTAATCTAGTGAGACCATATGTAGCAGCTGGAGAACATTGGGGCCCTGGCAAGTCACCAAGAAGAGGGCAGGTTTGCACTAGGATTTGCTAATAGAATGATGATCGCTATTAAGTGCTTATCTTTTTTATTGTACACTTTATTGGGTACCAAGGGAACATGTTCAGAAATGTTTTTTTTTCCTTTCTGCTTCACTCTCCTATCAGTCTTGCAATAGGACAACCCCCTACAAGGGGTTTGTAGTTGCAAAGTGTATAGTTTGAGTCACAAGTGAGGAAAAAAGCCTTAAAATGCTGCACAGTTGTCTTCAGTAGTTTTCCTCCCACTTCCTTGTTTCTCAGCCATTCTTCCCCATAAATATATATCCCTTGACTGAGCCCAAACGTGGAAAGTGGTGCGTGAATGGAAACAAGTTTTTATAGTGACATCCCACATTCGTAGCCAGAGAGCTGGGAAAATTCTATATGCCAGAGACCAACTCAAATTCTTTCTAAGAACTTACAGTTCTTTATGCAGGTTATTGAATAACAACACTTTGAATCAGTGAAATGCAGGATAGAAACATTACAAGTTTTAATATGGGTAAGTGTGTACATCTAGGACAAAGAATGGAAGCCATACTCACCTGACTGGGGGGATTCTATCCTGGGAACCAGTGACTCTGGAAAAGATTTGGGGTTGTGGTGGATAATAAGTAGAAGATGAGCTCCCAGTGTGATGCTGTGGCCAAAAGAGCTAATGCAATCCATGGATGCATAAACATGATCTATATACCTGCATGAGGATCAAATATTTGATGATGGGCTCTTCAGTCTGTCAGAGAAAGATAACATGATCCAATGGCTGGAAGCTGAAGCTAGACAAATTCACACCGGAAATAAGGCCTAAAGTTTTAAATGAGTAATTAACCATGGGAACAATTTACCGAGGGTCATGGTAGATTCTCCATTAGTGGAAATTCTTAAATCAAGATTGGATGTATTTCTAAAAGATGTGCTCTAGGAATTATTTTGGGGCAGTTCTCTAGCATGTGTTATACAGGAGGTCCGACTAGATGATCACAATGGTTCCTTCTGGCCTTGGAATATAGGAATTGTTAATGCACACCTTCATGGGCTGTTCCGTGATCCTAAGTGCATAATATGGTTACCTAGCAGCTTCTCATCAGAATTGCCCCTTTGAAAATTGCCTCAGATTCCCACCACAGGGTTTGTGTGCTCCTTGTGGTGGATTTGGGGCTAAGGTTGTGGGGTCCCAGCTGTGGATAGCTGTGTCAGCAAAACACTTAAACATCTCCAAGATCTGTCTTGAGTGGTAACAGCTAATTTAGACCACAGCATTTTGTGTGTATGGCAGCAGTCTTCCTCAGGTCTGGGAAATGTACTCAGTGTCGCACCTAAATACAAGGTTAAACAGATTGTGTACTAACTACTTATGCTAAACTTTCTAAGGGACCATTTCAGGTGAAATGGCCTGTTAACACTCCTGTAGTCTTAGGACAAAAAGTCACCAGTTTAGTGAGATTCCTTTGTAACTCTTTGCAGTCAGCTTAATTTTGTATAATCAAGTAATTTTGTATCATCTGGAAACTTTGCTACCTCACTGTTTACCCCCTTTTCCAGATTGATTATGAATATGTTGAACAGCGCAGGTCCCAGTGCAGATCTGTGGCAGACCCTGCTATTTACCTCTCATGCTATTTACGGCACTTACTAGAAAACTACCTTTCCCTTCCCATGGTGCTCAGTGGGTATTTCACTAAGCAATGAAAACCAAAGAATGACCAAGAACCCCAGATCTCACAATGTTTCTCTGGCAGCTTTAGCTGATTTTCAGCCTTCCTAGTGCACTGTCCAGAGAGTACATCGGGTCTTGTATGCATCCCTGGGCCAGAACAAATTAATCTTTGTCCACTAAAGCCCTACCTTTACAAAAAGGATATGTTTCAATGTTAGCTCAATCAGGTTATCTCATCAGGATTGAAAAGCCCTGTTGCAATACAGCCAAGGAAGTTGGAAGTTAGATTAGCTCGCTCTTTTAGCCTTGGCTCGCCTAGCTAAAACATAGCTTTAAATGTGTTAAAAATCTAATGTAGACAAGACTTATCCTGAGTTAGACTGCTGTTCCCCAGGGTAAAATGCAAACGGTTATAACCTGGAACAAGCATTTCATTAGTGTCCACACTAGCCTTTACAAACATGTTAGTTGACAGACAACCAACATGAGGTAAAAACTCTGGTGTAGACATAGAACAGAATTTGTTTTAATTCGTTGTTAGAACTTTCCAGCCCTCTGGTATTACACTGGGGTCTGCAGACCCCTTGTGACTGGCACTTGAGCCAGAGGCACCTGTGCACAGCTGGCATGCTTAGCAGAAGTAAATAGTACTGGGCCTGTGTGTTCGCGTTTCTCTAGGAACCAGGTTGCTTTCTCAGCTTGCTCCAGATGGGAGGACACTGATTGCATCCAATTACACACAAGTGCCTGAAGTTTTTTTCAACCACCTTGAAAGAGCATCTAAATTTTTATTGAATACTGTAATAATATCAGAGTAGGAGCCGTGTTAGTCTGTATTCACATAAAGAAAAGGAGGACTTGTGGCACCTTAGAAACTAACAGATTTATTTGAGCGTAAGCTCTCGTGAGCTATAGCTCACTTCATCGGATGCATGCAGTGGAAAATACAGTGGGGAGATTTATATACACAGAGAACATGAAACAATGGGTATTATCATACACACTGTAAGGAGAATGATCACTTAAGATGAGCTAATACCAGCAGGAGAGTGGGGGGGGGGCGGAGAAAACCTTTTGTAGTGATGATCAAGGTGGGCCATTTCCAGCAGTTGACAAGAACTTCTGAGGAATGGGGGTGGGGGAGGGGGTAAACATGGGGAAATAGTTTTACTTTGTATAATGACCCATCCACTCCCAGTCTCTATTCAAGCCTAAGTTAATTGTATCCAGTTTGCAAATTAATTCCAATTCAGCAGTCTCTCGTTGGAGTCTGTTTTTGAAGTCTTTTTGTTGTAATATTGCGACTTTTAGGTCTGTAATCGAGTGACCAGAGAGATTGAAGTGTTCTCCGACTGGTTTATGAATGTTATAATTCTTGACATCTGATTTGTGTCCATTTATTCTTTTACATAGAGACTGTCCAGTTTGACCAATGTACATGGCAGTGGGGCATTGTGGGCACATGATGGCATAGATCACACTGGTGGATGTGCAGGTGAATGAGCCTCTGATAGTGTGGCTGATGTGATTAGGCCCTATGATGGTGTCCCCTGAATAGATATGTGGACACAATTGGCAACGGGCTTTGTTGCAAGGATAGGTTCCTGGGTTAGTGTGTTTGTTGTGTGGTGTGTGGTTGCTGGTGAGTATTTGCTTCAGGTTGGGGGGCTGTCTGTAAGCAAGGACTGGCCTGTCTCCCAAGATCTGTGAGAGTGATGGGTCGTCCTTCAGGGTAGGTTGTAGATCCTTGAGGATGCGTTGGAGAGGTTTTAGTTGGGGGCTGAAGGTGATGGCTAGTGGCGTTCTGTTATTTTCTTTGTTGGGCCTGTCCTGTAGTAGGTGACTTCTGGGTACTCTTCTGGCTCTGTCAGTCTGTTTCTTCACTTCAGCAGGTGGGTATTGTAGTTGTAAGAACGCTTGATAGAGATCTTGTAGGTGTTTGCCTCTGTCTGAGGGGTTGGAGCAAATGCGGTTGTATCGTAGAGCTTGGCTGTAGACAATGGATCGTGTGGTGTGGTCTGGGTGAAAGCTGGAGTCATGTAGGTAGGAATAGCGGTCAGTAGGTTTCCGGTATAGGGTGGTGTTTATGTGACCATCGCTTATTAGCACCGTAGTGTCCAGGAAGTGAATCTCTTGTGTGGATCTCTCCAGTCAGAAAACTGACCAGTTAGTCTTACCCTTTTTCCTGTCTTTTAACCAGATACTTATTCATGAGGACCGTCCCTGTTATCCCCTAACTCCTTACTTTGCTTAAGAGCCTTTGGTGAGGGACCTTGGCAAACACTTTCTGAAGAACACTAAATCCACTAGATCACCCTTGTCCATGTATGTGTTGACCCTTTGAGACAATTCTCATAGACTGGTGAGGCATGATTTTTCTCTTCACAAAGGCCATGTTGACGGTTCCCCAACAAATCATGTTAATCTATGAGTCTGATTCTTTTCTTTTCTGTAGCTTCAACCAGTTTGCCTGGTTCTGAAGTAAGGCTTACTGACTTATAATTGCCAGGGTTGCCTTTGGAGCCCTTTAAAAAAAAAAAAAAAAAATTGTAAAAGTATAATTAGACAGGACAAAAAAAAAAATCTGAAGAGCAACTACCAAAAGACAAAAAAACTAACAGCAAATAATTGTCACATTAGCTGTCTTCCAGTCATCTGGTGCAGAGGCTGATTTAAGGGATAGGTTACATACCACATTTATTAGTTCTGAAATTTCATATTTAAATTCCTTCGGAACTCTTGAGTGAATACCATCAGGTCCTGGTGACTTATTCCTGTTCAATTTATCAGTTTGTTTCAAAACTCTGACACCTCAATTTGGGACAGTTCCTCAGATTTGTCACCTAAAAAGAACGGTTCAGGTGCAGAAATCACTCCTATCCCCTGCAGTGAAGAACAATGCAAAGAATTCATGTAGCTTCTTTGCAAGGGCCTTGTCTTCCTTGAGTGCTCCTTCAGCGACTCAATTTGTCCAGCAGCCCCACTGATTGTCTGTCATGCTTCCTGCTTCTGATGTACTTGAAACAATTATTTGCTGTTAGTTTTTTTTGTCTTTTGGTAGTTGCTCTTCAGATTTTTTTTTTTGTCCTGTCTAATTATACTTTTACACTTGATTTAGCCACAATTTGTTCCTATCCCTTTTCCTCAGTAGGATCTCACTTCCCATTTTAAAATGATGTTTTTGTCTCTAACCGCCTCTTTTACTGTGTTTTGCTGTGGTGGCATGTTTTTGGTCCTCTTACTGTGTTTTTTTTTTTTTTTAATTTGGGGTGTATATATATAGTTTGAATCTCTGTGGTGGTGGTAAAAAGTTTCCATGCAGCTTGCAGGCATTTCACTCTTGTCACTGTTCCTTTGAATTACTGTTTAACTAGGGGCCTCGTTTTTGTGTAGTTCCCCTTCTTGAAATTAAATGCTAATGTGGTGGGTGTCTTTGGTATTTCCCCCACCCAGAAGAATGATAAATTTAATTACATTGTGGTCCCTATTACTGAGCAGTTCAACTACATTCATATATATATATGTATATATGTGTATATACACACACACATACACTCTTGGACCAGATCCTGTGCGCCATTTAGGACTAATTCAGGAATTGCCTCTCCCCTTGTGGATTCCAAGACCAGCTGCTGTAAAAAGCAGTCTTTAGTGTTGTCTAGAAACTTCTCTGCATCCCGTCCTGAAGTGATCTGTCCCAATCAATATGGGGATAGTTGAAATCCTCCATTATTGTTGGGTTTTCTGTATTTTTAGCCTCTCTAACCTCCCTGATCATTTCACAGTCACTATCACCATCCTGGTCAGGTGGTCGGTAGTATGTTCCTGCTTCTATACTCTCATTATTTAGCATGGAATTTCTGTCCATAGAGATTCTGTGGTACAGTTTGATTCTTTTAAGATTTTTATGATGTTTGACTCTTCTTTCACATATAGTGACACTCCCCCACCAGCATGACCTATTCTGTCATTCCTATGTATCGTTTACTATCAGACATCAAGAATTATAACATTCAAAAACCAGTCGGAGAACACGTCAACCTCCCTGGTCACCCAGTTTCAGACCTAAAAGTTGCAGTTCTCCAACAAAAAAACTTCAAACACAGACTCCGATGAGAAACTGCAGAATTGGAATTTAATTTACAAACTGGACACCATTAAATTAGGCTTGAATAAAGGCTGGGAGTGCCACAAGTACTCCTTGTGGTATCGTCCCCCTGCCCCCCCCCCCCCCCCGATACAGACTAACATGGCTACCACTCTGAAATCTGGTATTATTGTGTCCCATTGATTATCATTGTTCCACCAAGATTCTGTGATGCCTATTATATCAATATCCTTATTTAGTACGTCACTAAGGTTCACCCATCTTAATAATTCTTGCATTTGTATACAAATACTTATAAAATTTATCAATATTTAGTTGTCTGCCTTCATGTGGTGTAATTCAATTGGACTGTTCTATTTGACTAATTCTCTTCAGTTCCTGCCTGTACTTTAACTTCTGTTCCTCTTCTCTTTACTGAGATATAGAGAATCCACATTAATCTTCCTCTAAGGGATATGTCTTTCTGAACCGTATGCCTCTCCATATCTTTTGTCTTTCTCGTGCCCTTAATGTAAAAACTCCTCTATGGCCTTTTAATTTGACATACCAGCAATCTGGTTTGGTTTAGGTGGAGCCCATCCTGCCTGTATAGGGTCCTCCTTTCCCAAAAGGTTTCCTAGTTTTGGATGAGCCTGAATCCTTCCTCCTTACACCATTGTCTCATCCACACAGTGAGACCCTGCAGTTCTGCCTGTCTAACTGGCCCTGCGCGTGGAACTGGAAGCATGTCAGAGAGTGGCTCCCATGGAGTCCTGGACTTTAATCTTTTACCTAGCAGCCTAAATTTGGCCTCCAGGACCTCTCTCCTCTTTCCCTACGGCGCTCCTAGATGTATTGAGAGGTCCACAAACTTTGCACTTGGCAGGCAACTTATCATACAGTTCTCCCGCTCATCACAAACCCAACTATCTGTATTTCTAATTCTAGATTATCTGTTATCTAGGGGTCCCCTTGCCTTGCGTGGTATACTTAGTGCACAAGGATACCGTTACATCATCTGTACGGAGGGTTCAAACTATGCAATTGTTTCTCTCCACTCCCTCTTGACGTTCTCCTTCCCAAATACTTTCCCCCTCCTCAACAACACAGAGGCTGTTAGACTGGGGGTTGGATTGCTCTGCTGTGTCCCGGGTAGGGATGTAAATAGCGGCTAAAGAAAGTAACCGTGTAACTGATAAAACTTTATCAATCGGTTACACGGTTAAACATTTAGCCGGGGAACTAGGGAGGTCCGGGGGGGTGCTGCAGCACCCCATGTTTTAAGTGGGGTTCCGCTGCCTGCTGCTGCGCCCCTGCGACCAGGTACTTCAGCTGCCGCCCCGGGTGCAGGGCTGGCAGCTGAGTCCTGGGCTCCGGGGTCTGTGGAATTTAATTGTTAACCGTTTACTAAAACTGATAAGACTGGTTAACCGGTTAAACTTCTATATCCCTAGTCCCAGAAGACTTGTCTATGTACAGCTCTGTCTCCCTTAGCTCCTCCAGTTGAGTCACTCTGGTCTCCAGAGCCTGTACGCTGTCTCTGAGTGCTGGAGCTGTTTGCCCTGAATGCACACACATTACACCTGCCCCCAAGGCCAGTCGTACATGCTGCATTCAGTGCAATAAACTGGATACCCCTCCCCCCCCCCCACTCGGCTACTGGACTTCTGCCTCCGTTATTTTTACTCTTGCTGGTTTTTTTTGTTTGTTTTTGGTTGAGGGGAGTTATTGGCCCAAGTTTAGAGAGTGTTTGTTAGGTATATCTGGCTCTCATGCTCCTTCTCTAAACTCTCTTGCAAAACTCTTGTTTGGTGCTCCTGTTTGCTAGCTCTTGTAGTCTCTTACGAGCTGGCATTTTAAACCACATATTCTCTGTGAGTCAGGCCACCCCTTTGGCAAGGAATCCTAAAGGGTTAGGAATCAAAGCATGGCAGGCCAGACCCCCATTAGGAAGCTCTCGGCCTTGCCTAGCAGGTTGCTAGGCTCAGCACACAGCCCCCCAAACAGACCACACTATAAACTTCAGTCAAGCAGGCACGTGGCAACCAAGCACACAACAACAGACAGATAGCAAACTCACCCCAGGGGTCGTGTAGTTGCTCCTCCTTTACCTGGAGAACTCCCTTGCAAAACTCCTGTTGGCTGCTCTTGTTTACTAGCTCCTCCTGAAGTACTTCTTCACACAACAACACACAGTAGGCCTGTGGAACTCCTTGCTTGGAGATATTATGAAGACCAAAAGTATAAATGGGATTAAAAAAAAAAAATTATAGAGGATAACCATTGACGGACCTGTTAGGAGATGGTAAGGGTTGCAACCCCACACTCTGGGTGTCCCTAAATCTGTGCCTGTCAGAAGCTGGGACTGGACGACAGGGAATGGATCACTCAATAAATTGCCCTGATCTGTTTATTCCCTCTGAAGCACCTGGCATTGGCCCCTGTAGGAAGACAGAATCCTGGGCTAGATGGACCATTGGTCTGACCCAGAATGGCCGTTCTGATGCTTAGCCATAAGGAGCTTTCTTGAGGTCTGTTCCACTGTCACCTGCCGATTGTTGGATCACCAGCTCTGCAGGCTTCTATTTATGTGCAGTCAGTTGAGATTGATTGAGCTTCTAAGGAACCTTTCTGTGGACTGGAGTCCAAATACTGACAAGAATGCCCTAATGCAGGGGATCTCAAGACATTTTTTGGTGGCCTCAGAGTGCGGCCACCAACTCTTGCTGGTGGCTGCTCTGACAATTTTTCCTAAAATACTTAATTAACATTAAGAAAAACAAATATGCAGATATACATGTCCAAATCACTGTAATTTGTTTATGTAGGTTTTTATTGCAGACTCCAACAATAAAAGTAACATACAGTTGTCTCTATTCCTTACTGGACCTAAACAGAATAGACACAAATACTGTGCTTTGCACATTCTCCTTTTTTTATTGTTTTGCTTTTTTGGTTGCTTTGCGGGGGGGAAGAGAAACACCTTGATAGCTAGTAAGTCTGTTTCTGTGAAAAGCTATATTTGTATGTTAGGTAACATTGCCTTGCCCACCACAATCACTGCCCAGGAGGCTGTGGCCACATTTGAGAAATGCTGCCCTAATGTCTGAGCCACATGAGGTCAGGATAGCAGGGTTTGCTTTAAAAAAATAAAACAAAGTTTGCCGCTTAAAGCACCCATGGATACGTGGGACTAGTTGGCCTGATCAGAGGGCTGGAGTTTGCCCTGCGAGAAGTGATAGAATACTCATGTCACTCGGTAGGTAGCAGTTTTCATGTGCTGTGATGGAGGAATAGCACTACACACCAACCGTTGACAGGGTGAATCTTAGTTGAGAACCCTTAATTGACAAGGGAAGTGCTTTTCATTGCTCATTGTCCTGAGCTAAGCCCTCAGGTAAGTTTAAAACAAGGTGAGAACGCGTACGTGGAGGAGGAAGGTCCACGGTCTTCCTGGCACTTCAGTAAAATAGTGTGCTGGGGCTAAAGCATCAGAGATGTGGCATCCAGAGGGCCCAGGCTGCTCAGAAGAGAGGCCTTGTGCAGCAAGGCAGTGTGGTCTACGGAGTGGTTGCAATACTCCTTAAAGCTGCATGGATTGTGATGTTGAGGACAGCAGTCCTCATTCGCCTTCTAATACCCTAGTTCATGGGAGGGCTGCTCCATGTACTGCTAGGGTTGTTTTGAGTTAACTTCTTTGCCTTGATGACGGTGCTAAAGGAAACTAGATTTCTTCTTACCAGTACAATTGATTGCCCACCTAATGGTGGTAGTCATTTTGCATATTAATTTAGCTATGCTGAAGGATGGGCATATTCCCTCCCAATACATGGATCTTTCTTGATTTGGAGTTGTAGTCTTATGTCACAAAGCTCTTGGGACCTCTGGACTGCTATTTGTCAGAATATTACTTTTTACTAGACATCTGTCAACAGCTACAGTCCACAGACTTAACGAGATACTGGCCAAATATTCAGTCCTCTATAAACCGTAGTCCATGTGGGAAATGTGATTTGGTTGATGTCCTCATCCCCACTTCCGGTCTCAAGTCATCTGTTTCCATCTTGAACAGGCCATTAACTTATCTCATTCCCCCGTTTCCCCTTTTACACCCCTGCTATGACTACTTGGGTGTGAGTTCACCTGGATATAGAAAAAGGCTTTCAGCTAATCAAAAGGCAGCAGCCATTGCAGGCCTTTATTCTGTGTTTTCTTAGAATTTGCAAAGCTATTATTTGAAGATATACTTGTGTTTTGAAATAAAAATGTGTCCATAACTGAGGTATGATCTGGGAGAGCAAAATTACATTAGCTTCTAATTCTCTTGATGTGCCGTCTAGAGCTGATTCTCATTTTGGCAGTTTAGTAGTTCCTGTTCACTTAGAAATTCTTAACCCACCTTCCTGGTGCAGGAATTGTACTGGTTGCTAATTTCCCACAAGTGGAAATATGTAGAGGCCACTGGAAGAAGAAAAAGGTTGCTTACCAGTAACTTCAGATTCCAAGATTCCAGAAAGGACCATTGGGATCATTTAGTCTGACTTCACGTGTAACACAGGCCAGAGAAGTTCCCCAAAATAATTCCTAGAGCAGTTTTTAAAAAAAAAAACATCCAATCTGGATTTAAACATTGTCAGTGATAGAGAATCCACCATGACCAATGGTTAATTACCTTTGCTGTTAAAATGTATGCCTTATTTCCAGTCTGAGTCTGTCTAGCTTCAGTTTCCAGCCATTAGATTGTGTTAGAACTTTCTGTGCTAGACTGAAGAGCTCATTATCAGATGTTCCCCATGTAGATACGGCGATCAAGGTAGCCTTCTTTGTTCAGCTAAATAGACTCAAGGAGCTCAATCGCTATAAAGCAGATTTTCTAATCCTTTAATCGTTCTCGTGGCTTTTCTTTGAACCCTCTCCAATTTATCAACCTCCTTCTTGGATTGTGGTCATCAGACCTGACCCCAGCATTGTAGCAGTGGTTGGTCAGTGTGTGTGTGTGTGCGTGCGTGCTCTGCACATTCACAGTTCAGCCCACCTTCCCCCACTTCAGTCTCAGGTCAAGAATTCCAAAAGTAAAGAAGGAACTGGGAGGCGGTTGGGGCCACTGCCCCTTATGTCTTCAGAACCGTCTGCAAGGTAGGGGGAGGAAGGGAAAAGTGGCCCCAAAGGACAGTGCTCTCTAGAAGATGTTACACCGAGAGATGCCAATCCCACAAGTGTGCATATGCAGAGGGTACCCTGACGACTGGTCGGTAACTTCTCTGTCCGTAGTGATAGGAAGGAAAGAGCAGGTATTCTGTTGGGCTATGTTACATTTTAGTTGATGCTGAGACATCTAGGACAGGCTGTGATTTGGCATTGGATGGAGGGACCTGAAGCAGTGAGCAAATTTGTAGTGGAGAAAGTCTCCATCATGGGACTTTCACAAACTAAGCAGGGTGTGATGTCTGGTCACCTCTCCAAGGAGAACCCAACTTGTGACATAAAGTCTGTTTTCTCATCTCAGGTGATTGAGAAGGCAATCGTGTCAGTACTGACCAAATGCCCTTTGCTGCGCTGCAGTGCTCAAGGTGGATTGATTTACATCAAGTGGAAAGCCTGCATTTAAATAATTGACTTTTAAAGAGGTGCATTCTCAATGGTTGATACAGCCATTAAAGTTTGATGTACAACAAAACAGAGTCTTTATGCTAGATTTGATATATAATTTTTCTCCCTAGGAGGGTACATTATAACTACATACTTTTATTTAAGTAGTTATGTTGCTTAATATTTTCAGGTTCTTATTAATTCTACATTTTTAGTATGTAGAAAACAGTGACTGATATATTGCTTATTAGATAAGTAACTCTTTTGCTTATGCTTTGTGTCAAGCTGCATTATGATGGTAACTGGCATTTAAATACAATAGCGTATAATTTTTTATTAAAACAAGCCCTTAATACAGTACATAACCTATTGTGCCATATTTATAAAGCTTGATCTCAAAAGTTAGAGGTTTTTCCTTTGATTCTTTCTTTATATAGAAAATCAGCCTTTAACTCAGTTTTTGATAGAGGCTCATGGATTCTGCATACTTTCTTTTTTATTTAAATGTTTTTAAGAGATTATAATAAATTTAGGTCTTAACATATATTTTGTATTAAATTTAGATTTCATTTAACAGATTTATTTTGAAAAAGAAAAAAGTATTTAATATCAATTTAAATAATCCAGTTTTGTTTTTTAAATCATTTATTTTTAGCAGCTGGGTCGGGTGGCTGTTCCCTGGCTGAATCAGCGCTGACCCTAGGGTCCCAGCATGGTGCTAAGGGTGTTTGTGCTTCTGGCAGAGAGATGTAACACTGAAGTCCTGAGTGAGCGTAAGCAGCCCAGATTCCATGTGTAGTAGGAGAGATGAGGGCCTCGTGTGTTGGCCAAATTCAAATATAAGGACTCTCACTGGCTAAAACTTCATGCAATTTCAGTCTGATATGGTGTCATTCATTTTCCTGTTCTGTTTGTGTAGCTAGTTGGTGGTGGTAAACAGCAGCTGCTTTTCATCCCAGATGTAGGATCATGTTAGTGGTGTGATTCCTGTGTGTTTGTAGTGAAGGCCAGGCAGAGGCAAATGGGAGTAGTCAGTGCCTTATTGTAAAAGGATTAAGGAATTGCAGCCATTTATAAAATGCATCTGTGCTCATCTTCTCCACCTTGTCTCTAAATTTGGAAGCACTTTGGGGCAGGGACAATCTCCTATGTATTTGAACAGTGCTTAATACAACAGGATGTGACCCTGATTGGAGCCTCTGGGTGTATGTGGTACACTGGCTTGTTTGTTTTTTAAAATCACAATGAGTCTGAGTCTGGATCAGCTGGCTTGGGCTCTTGGGGGCCTAGGCTATGGGGTTATAAAATTGCAATGTCGAGGCTCGGGCTGGAGCCTGGGGCTTTGAAACCTCCCATCTCGCAATTTTATAATTCTCTGAACCCAAGTCAGCTGACTTCAGCCAGCCGTGGACATAGTGCACGTTTATTGCGGTGTAGACATACCCCAGGCGCCTCGCAGAGCCAAGACCTGTACGTCAGTAGAGCACTAGTTGTAGAAGATGCTATGGAAACGGCAGGCCCTGATGGAGGGAAATGGTCTGAGCAGATCATCAGGGTGTTGAAGTTAATAGAAGTGTAGGGCTGGAAGAGATCTCGGAGGTCATCGAGTTCAACCTCCTGTGCTGAGGCAGGACCAAGGAAACCTAGAACATCCCTGCCAGGGGTTTGACCAACCTGTTCCTAAAAACCTCCAGTGTTGGGGATTCCACAACCTCCCTTGAAGCCTGTTCCAGAGCTTGACCCCCTTACAGTATAGATTCTTCATGTATAACACACCGCCACCTCCCTCTTTCTCTGCCTACCTTTCCTGAACAGACTCTACCACTCTCTACCAATAGTCCAGCCAGAAGATTGGTTGGTTAGTCCATAAACTAAATTATTACTCAACACTTCTAGTTCTTGTTTATTCTCCGTACTCCTTGCATTTGTCTGTAGGCACCCGAGATGTTGAAAAGAGTCCCCCTCTGATTTCCCTCATGTGGCTCCGATTACCCTATTGTAATTTTCCATGATCCCCCGGCAACATCAGCTGTACTGCTGACTTCTCCACCCTTGCTTCCAGAGGCCTGTAGTCACTGCTGATCTGCTCAGGGTCACATCTAACAATACCATAAGTACACACATGGATGAGCAGTATGGGGTAGCTATCAGGGGACAGATGAGCCATGGCAACCTTTCCGTAATGTCACAGATGTGGGCTCTAGGCAGGCAGCACTCCACATGGGACATCAGGTCAGTAGATAGATACCTCCATCCCCTACAGAAGGGAGTCCCTGACAACTAGCTTTCTATGCTGCCTTCTCTTGGGTGGCCGTGAGGCTCCCAGCCTTGTGGGGAGGTGGCTCCTCCTCAGCCATTGGGGTCTGCTCCTCACCTCATGTTGCCAGTGCAGCATACTGGTGCTTGACCATGCTGGGTTGGGGATCTGGGTGGAGAACTGCTCCAAGTGGCCAATCTGCTCCCTGCAGAGCAGACTGTTTTCCTTCTTCCTCTGGTGATGCTCTAGTCATGTGTAGTCGGCTACCATCCCCTGTCCCAGATGCTTCGATGTGCATCCCTTCGGTGAAGTCCTCTGTCTCCCGGATTCTATGCAGACATGCAGCCTCCTCCTGCAGGTTTTACCTGCTTCTTGAGTGACTCCAACAACAGCTATTTTTCAGACTGGGTGGTTCTACCTGCTTGGCTTCTGGCAGCAGGGACATGCAGGCCATGTTCCTAGTAGATCCTTGGCGGCGGCGGCTGCTGCATGTCATGGGAAAATGTACCTTACCAGTAGCAAGGGACTGCAACATTTCCTGCTGCTGTGACTTGCTCTTCCTCAAGTCTCTCTAACTTGCATTCAAGCACCTTTCCCTTAGGCTCTCCTTGGCTCTTAAAAGCTTATCTGTACGAAGGCATCTTTGTCCCTCTCATGGTTTGTCTGCTCATCTCGATGCTTCCGTAGAGCTCGTCTGCGCACTCTTCGCAGATCTCTAGTGCGGGCACACTCGCACTGGGTTATAGCTGTTCATTGGTAAGCCTGTTGATGCCAGCTAAAGTACTATCAACAGTTTCAATCTGTTCTACCTAAATTGGTGCAACAACTGTGTAGACAGCTGTGCATCTCACAACTGTCTTGATTCCCCTGTGCCTGAAATGGCTTGCCTCCTTCTGTGCTTCAAGCAACATCACTCCTTGCACATCCCTCCTAACACTTCATGTCTGCTTGGTTTCCACGTGCGGGTCCTCTCTTCACCCCCTGGATCTGCATGGGGGCATGATTCTGATAGAACTAGAAATATCATAAACGATACAAACAAATCAATGCCATGAGGCAACTCAAATGACAAGCTAATATCTGTGCAAAAAGTTCTCTCCCTAGAGCATTCCCTCCTCTCCCGCCCACATGACTCCTGGTCTGCCTCTACACGTGTGGCTTAGAGTGTAGACTCTGCTGGGACAGACCATACCTTACACGAATAACCAAGTCTCAGATTGCACCCTGTGACTAAGTGGAGCTGAGGCTGTAAGCTCAGCGTAGGAGGAAGCTATAGATGAGTGACTGGTGGTGGTGGTGTTTCCCTGCCTTAGGCTTCACATCTGTCCCCATCTGTCTGTCCAGGTGAATCAGCGCAATGTCCCTGGGATTGATAGTGCCTACCTGGCGATGGATACAGAAGAAGGTGTGGAAGTTGTTTGGAATGAGGTTCAATTTTCCGAGCGCAAGAATTTTAAGCTTCAGGAGGTAAGTTAGGGTGGAAGCTGTCCTGCACCTTGTGCCAAGAATGTGCCCTGTGGCCAGGTGGGGATCATAGACCATGGTGGCTGAGCATAGTTACATAACACAGAGTTATAAACCCAGCCGGTCTGACAGGAGTGCTGAATTGCTCTGATTCTGCAGCTGGATGTGCGGAGCTCTGGGCATGCTTGGAACTGAACTGTGCTGCGCTTCCAGTGCAGAAAGGATGAGAGGCTGGTTCTGTCAGGCTCTTCTCCTTGGATGTGGAACACGGTTTGAATCTATCAATATCAGTGGCCAAATAATGTCCAGCCATAGTTAGGGGGCAAGGCTCGCAGTTTGTATCAGCATTGGGGTCAGATGCTGCTAGTGTTAGGCACACCAGCTGGAACAATGCCATGGGGGAGTGCATGGCGTTGGAACGTCTGGGGACTCAGACATAGGAGAAGAGAGGGTTGGGGAATGGATGGGACGTTCCTTGGCTTAGGATGGTAATGTGGTTCTGCTTGTCTGGTTGTCACAGGAGAAGGTTAAAGCTGTCTTTGACAACCTGATCCAGCTGGAACACTTGAATATTGTGAAATTCCACAAGTACTGGGCTGATGTAAAGGAGAACAAGGCCAGGGTAAGTGGTGTAAGAAGCTCCTCTTATCCACTCGCTGGGGATACCGCGGGCTAGAGGGGAAGCAGCAGGTAATGTCTCATCTTGTCCCTGCAGGTGATTTTCATCACGGAGTACATGTCCTCAGGCAGCTTGAAACAGTTCCTGAAGAAGACAAAGAAGAACCACAAGACAATGAATGAAAAGGTAATCTCTCCTCCTGCATGTGTGCCCTGCTTTGACTGGGCCGTCTCTCCTCTGGAGAGCTCTTTTCACAGGCCCCTTGCTTATGGTTGGGGTTTGCTCTGTCCCTGCCTACAGTAGAAGCTCCATTCAGCTGCCATCCCTGGCAAAGTCGGCCAGCATAACTAGGGGTGGCTCTCCAGGGAAGCATCAGGCAGGTTGATGTAACTCTGCAGAGGGAATGAGCTAGTTTTGAGAAGTGCACAGATTGTGCACACCTCTCTCCTGCATGTACCTGAGTGGAAGGAGGAGCTCTGCAGTCATCCTAGAGTACAGAAAGACGGTGGGGGATTTCTTGGTCACTGCATGAGTGTGGGGGCTGGGTTGAGCGTGGGAGTGGGGATCCATGGTTACCATTCACCAGTACAGCTGGGATGGGCTGGAGCTTAGAGGCCGGGCTGCAACAGGAGAGGCACCTTCCTCCAGATGAGCTGAATTGGTAGCAGTTAGTCCTACTTGCTGATTGTGGCTTGTACTTCACCTTGTATTTTTAGGCCTGGAAGCGCTGGTGCACCCAGATCCTCTCTGCTCTCAGGTAGGTGAAGTAGGGAGATGCCCTGTGTATGAATGGCCAGCTGTTCTGGAGTTCAGCAGTCTGAGCCAGTCTTCCTGGTTAGCTGTGGGATGGAAGTGTGCAGCCTACTAATTAGGCAGTCTAGACAAAACTACTCTTACTAGTAGACTTGGTTTCAACTATGACGACCTCCTCTCCACTTCCTCTTCTGCTGGTAATCCTGCCCCTCCCACAGACCAGAGGCAGATTCAGGCTGGTCCTGCAGGCAGCTGGGGACACTGGTCCTGTGAGCCCCAGGTTACTTTTTAAATTGTAAACTCATTCACCACATCACTAGCAAGTTACAAAACTAGAGTGAAATATGCAGCCTTGCAAAGAGGAAGGCCTGAATCATCCCATCACTACCATTTTTGCCAAGCACAGATATCCAGAAATAGTTGGGCATCCAGTGAGCCCCTCAGGCTGCTAACTAGGCTAACAAAAGATGCAGGGTAGATATAATCTCTGCTTCTGGCTCTTTAAAGAGCCTAGGCCAACGGCTGGGGAATAAGTTCCGGAACTGATGGCTCTCTGCTAAGAACCCCCTTGTCTAAACACATGCGCCCAAAGACAGTCAGCTCTGGGGATTTAGCTTACCTCGACCGCATGGAAACCACACTGATGTGCAAGGTATAAATATCTAGTAGGCCAAGGTGTGTGTCTATGGTACCTGAGAGGCCCTTCTTGATCTGGGTATCTGAACTGTGTGTGTGTGTGTGTGTGCGCGTACTACACTGCATGCTCACTGGGACAAGGGCTAGGTCTAACGTCTGTACAATACTGGGTACCTTCTTGGTTCCCAGTAAATAAGATCAGAATGGGTGTTCCTTTTGGGGTGGACTCTGCTTTCAGACTTTGGTTTGTCTCCGTATAATGTCTGAACATTTTTGAAACGCCTGTGGTATTCTTCTCATCAGACATCAGGACAAGTAATATTTCTCTTCCTTCCCTTCCCACCCCATCCTCCATTTGTGGTATCCTGGGCTTTTGGGCTCCAAGAGTTGGTCAGAGATAGTTTCCTTTCCTGGGGTCCCTTAGCAGGAGCCCATTTTATTTTGTGTCTTATTCTTTGTCTCCTCACCCAAAGACTGTGCACACCCAGTTCCTGAATAGTATCGCCCTGGCATTGTAAATACTCTTGGCATATCGTTCTGTAATGTTGCCTTTCCAGCAGCGCAGGGAGGAGCTGGGGTGTTCCCCTTCCCACTGCACTCTTTTCACCAGTGTTCTGTTCTGAATTCCCAGCTACCTCCACTCCTGTGATCCCCCGATCATTCACGGCAACCTGACCTGTGACACCATCTTTATTCAGCACAATGGACTGATCAAGATTGGGTCAGGTAAGACTCTCCAGAGGTGATCCTCGACAACAAAGCAGTTAACATGGTCCATCAGTAGTGGGCGCCTAATTCCTGAGCTACTGAGAAGCCACTGGAAGGGATATCTGGGGGAATGGGCTATGTAAGTACTAGTACTGCCCTCACCAGGCTGGGGAGAGGGCTGGGCAGGAGGGTATGTCCTGCCTATTCTGTTCCTGGGGCACAGAGGGGCTCGGTGGCACAAATTGCTTTCCCTTCCAGTCAGTTAGGTCTGGGTTTAGTTCGTGTCCTTGAGGCGAGGGATTGAAAGTAAAAATGGCACTGGAAATTCCCAGACTGGGTGTTTGGGCAGAGTCCTCAGTTGTTTAAGCCTCTCCTCACAATCAGGCCTTCCCCAAGGACTATACGTGCCTCTGCCTATTCACACTTAGTCACCCCCAGTGCTGTTGACTTTTGAGAACTCCCTGGAAAATTGTCCACTGAGGCCACATGAGCCCCCTCTTGGGGGCAACAACTGTTCAGAGCCAAAGTTATAGAAGGATTCTGTGGCCCCTACCCCCTTGGTTCCTTTCGCATGGCTAGCTGCTGACAGTGGGGACACAGTTCATCTCGTAGTGATGGCCTTGGCCTGTGGCTAACAGTATTGGTGCATGTGTGCCTCTTCTACCATTGTTCAGACCTCTTGCCTCACCATGCACGCCAACCTAGAGTCACTGCATCTGGTCTGGGCCACAGAACGTCGTCTGACTCGGACTAGG
Organism: Natator depressus; assembly: GCF_965152275.1. NCBI lineage: Eukaryota > Metazoa > Chordata > Testudines > Cheloniidae > Natator > Natator depressus. The sequence continues at coordinate 697,099 of NC_134236.1, read as the reverse complement.
CCTCCACGTGCAGAAAATCGGCTTCCAATCCAGGAAGTCATCCCCACTGAAATGTGAATGTCAGAAGTTGGACAGGCATTTCCTAGGGCAGTGAAAAGCAATGTGCCTGCTCTCTGCCTCCATCTCATCTGTGTTGCTGTTCTTAAGGCCTCTAAGACTTTGTCTGCAACCACGGTGCTCTGTCTGCCATCTTGGCATACCACCCTCCAGCTGACCGTGCTGCTGTCTTCGGTCATTCCATCATCACTAGCAAATCCATCCAAAGGCCAAGGCCCTAGCGAATAATATTCAGGCTGACTTGTGACCTGTATCAGTTTGATGCTGCCAGTGTTTGGGGATTTGCCCTTTGAACCCGCTTGTTTCACCTGTCACCTAAAGAGAACATGCAAACATGATCATGCCTACAGTTTTTGTGGCTGATCCTCCTTCACTGTGCTCCAAAGGGACACTGGCATCCTCATCTGAAATGTATACCACGTATGGTATCTGTATTCCTTCTAAATCAGACCACCAAACTTTGCTTCTCCACGGAAGTTAGACTCCATACAGCAGGTGTCAGAGGCTTCGAACTCGCATAGGATGAAAATGTTGGAAATCCTCTACAGACATTGTATTCCTTGGGGATCACTGCAGAGGAACATCCCCATCACACCAGTGGATTAGGCTGTGCATTGAGCCCTGTGATCCTTTAGCCAGAGTGGGGAGCTCTCAGGGCCCTGGTGCTTACTCCATTCTCTTTCTGATAAGATCTACATTTGGGAACACTTCCCAGGAGTTGCATGTCTGATTTCCCCCTTGTTGGCAAACCACTTGCCCACCGTCATTCCCCAAGTTCAGCCCATTGATACTACAGGAAGGAGACTTGACTGGATCTGTGAACTATGCATCCTACCCTTCCTCACTGGTAAGAATCGCACACAGCTGCAGATTTTCTGATTGAGTCAGCATTTCATTCAGAGAAGGAATCTACTCTTGACTTGGCATTTTAGATCTGAGGCTTGATTTGGAATGACAGTCTTTAACACTCCTCATACGCCTTCCTGGGGGTGTACTGCTTGCTGGACTCCCACAAATGGGACTATGCAGAGGTTGCCTTGAAGAAGGTCATGGGTCTTTGAGTGTCGCCTCTGCATAGTCATGCTGCCTGCCTGCCTGCCTTTGCCTGGGTTTTGTTTTTCTAGTGTGTATTGAAGGAAGTAAAGCAGTTGGAGCCTTGCAGCTTTTCTAAGGATGGTGTAGCGCAAAGGTGCACAAGTGGCCTAACAGGTTGTGCTTTCTAAAAGATCTTCCCCCAGCACTAGGGAGGGTATATCCCGTAAGTGTGAATATGCAGAGGCAATACTCGGAATTAGTTACTAGTAGGCAGCCCTCCCCACTCACAGCTACAGATTGTGCTGGCTGGGACCTTTTTTCCTTTTTCCTTACATACAGAAGAAGAATGATCGGAATCTCTGATGGAAACATTTCTTTTAAGTAAAGGAGATGAACACTAAAATGGGTCTATGATCATAAAAGCTCCACTCTGTGTAGTAGCTCTCCTCCCGGCGTGCCCTAGAGTCAGAGCTGCTGACGTCAGTGACCTCATTCCCACTCCTACAGCGCCCACACAGCTATAGGAGAGGGAGCTGGAGTCCAGTCTGAATAGTTAAGTGCATTCCAACTGCGTGATCTCTATTCCCTCTGACTATGGGAGCCAGCAAAACCAGTGCGACCCTCAAATCATAGGGAGAGTTTATGGTATTCTGGGATCCTTCAGGCAATAAATATGGAGCCTATGTTGCCATTTAGTCACTTTTCAGGGATTAGCCAAACTTTGAGAACCCTTACTATCCTGTGTGTAATTGAAAGGAATTGGTAAGTAGCTCAGTTCTGACAGTGTGAGAGGGAGCAGTGACTGGCAATGCACAGAAAAGCAGAACTCAGATGCCACCTATATGCCCAGTGCTGTCCCTCACTGCACTGCTCTGTTAGAACAGAAGGGCATGAAAGTGAGAGCAGGTTCAGTTCTCTTTGGGCTGAAGCAGCAGGTGAAGCTGGCACTGGGGAGTAGTGGAGCAGGAGGATGGGGGAAGCCGCCATGTTGCCCTGTTTAAAGGAAGAACTCATAACTCCAGCTGGGCTGGAAGTGTTAAAGGTGCATGGTGCTTCTGGGGCAGCTGGCTCCTTTAAATAATGTAACACTATTGATTGGGTGCTGTAGCCTCTAGAGCAGCTGCAGGAGCCAAGGCAGCTTGCTGCCTGCCTGGCAGCCCAGCTACGCAGTGCTCCCTGTGCAATATTTGGAGTTGAGGTAGCATGTGCAGGGGCAGGACTGGTCCAGCTCTACATGCAGTCCTGGAGCAATACAATCCCTTTTCTTCACCCATTCTTCCTAGGTACCCTGAGGGGGAGGTGGGATTTGCCAGAAGGAAGGACAATCAAGAAGCTCAGTCTGGGTACCAGTGTCTCAGAAACTGGTTGTTGGAGGGTGTGGGGAGTGGTAAGCTGCAGAGCAGTAAATAGAGCTGTGGATGTAGGGGGTCATCTGACAAAGAGATGGGTTGGGATGGACAAAGGATATGGGATAGTGATGGGTGTAGTGCAAAGGCCACACAGTGCTGGGGCAGCAGTCCATCTGTTCCTGAGCCCATGTGGTCTTTTTCTCACATAAAAAGTGGGTTTAGGGATGGCGGAGAGGCACAGGGAGCGAGGGGACTGGGAAGGCTGTGGCCAGAGCAAGGGAGATACCGGCACTTCTTTCTCCAAGTAAGAATGTTGTGGGGGGAGAGAGAGAATGTTTTGAGCTACTCCGTGAGCTTCTTGTGTTCAGTTTAAATCACCTAGAACTAAAAGCTGCCTGCTTCCCTGTGCATTTCACCAGACAATGTTCCCAGAGCCCCCATCTTACTGTCAGGAGGGCGCTGTGGTTAGGATGTCAATTGCCTTTCGTCTTGCATTGGCTGCAGTGATTATAATCTCTCAGATGTTGCAGGGGGCTTTCTTTTGAAAATGCAGCTTGCTTCTGAAGGGTTCGTGGCCTGGAGATCCTTTGGGTGGGTTGGGGGAGAAAGCCGCCATGGTGGCAGAGGTGGGGGTGGTGCTGGTGCTGTCTAGGAGAAGGGATCCTGGAGGAAGGAGATTCCAGGGAGATGCTGGGTTGGACCTAAGGGGCTGTCAGGCAGGGCCCTTTAGGCAGAAGGGGGGAGAAGAATGTGATGTGAACTGGAAGCTCCAGTGTGGAATATGGCTGAGGGCTTTTCTCTCCAGGTTCACAGACTTCTTGGGAGTCACTTTGTAGGTGTTAGCAGAGGCCTGAGCCCAGGGGGCTGTGAATGTGAGAGCCAGCCTGTGGTATGGAGGAGCTCTGTAGGTGCATCATTGGGAACTGTTTGCTCTGGGTGAGCAATACCTTGCATAGGGCAGCTTTTAAATGCATAGCAGAATTGGAAACTCTTAGACTGAAGTCTGGGTCTGCTGATGAATTCTGGGGCTGCCCTCAGTGAAATCTGACTGGGTGGTGTATTGTGCTCCCCCAAAAGATTAAATAGTCATTTCTTCAGTGACTGGGTGTGGGTAGCTTTGGAACATGTTGGGGATTGGCCCTGCTTTGAGCAGGGGGTTGGACTAGATGACCTCCTGAGGTCCCTTCCAACCCTGATATTCTGTGTTGGTCCCCAGGGGCTGTAAGGGTAGCTTTTGTGGGAGAGTCCCGAAGATATTCGTAGAGTCTGCCTTGGGCCATTCACCACTTGCCACAAGCACCTTTTTGTCCTCTAAATGTGCTTGTTGGGCTTTTGGGTTGGATACATCCAGTGTGTCTCTGTATACCCCAGCCATCACTAAATCCCCACTGTGGGTGCTCGGGGAACATGGGACTTGACCTGAAGTTTGTGTTCATCCAGACAGCAAAACAAATTGAGTGCCAAGGCATGTGGTATGGGTGCGACTGCTAAAATCCATGTGGGGTGTTAGCTCTACTCCCAGCAACATGCTGCCCATATCTGCCCGCTGAGCATGGGCACAGAGACTGGTCACTGGACAATGGTGGCTGAGTGACGTGGTTGGAATTTCAGCCGCCTCAAAAGCCCAGAGCCTTGAACATAATGCCCTGGTGGGTGTGAGAGGCCCCCAGAGCTCACCTCTCCTTTGCCCCTCTACAGTTCTTGGTGTGTAGAGGCATCATGCTCCTGGCTTAGAGTCAGCAGGTGTAAGGGCTATTGAAAGGGCAGCCAGCCTCTTCCTTTTGTCCCTGTTTTGCCTGGTTCTACCCAGCTGTCTGTATTGATGTTAAGTGCTTGCTGTTTCATCAACTCATCGACTTCTATCTTGTTTTACTTCCCGCTTACGGGCTGCTCTGTTACCAACAGTCTTTCATAGGATTTTTGCTAATGGTGAGCAAACTTCTCCGCTCCTGTGATGTGACTGTGTCACTATATATATAATGTTCATTATATATATATATATATATATATAATATAACTTATCTATACGGTGTTCCCTTGCTATAAGGCTGGTGTATAAAACTGTCCAGCATAGGCCCCCCTGCCAGCAATAGCCTTGTCCTGTTCTGGGAGATAATCTATTCCTTGTGCTCCCAGCCAAAGCCTTACAGAGAGGGACACTGCCTTGTGTGAAGTCTTCTAAATGTTAGTTCTGTCCCTTCTCCTTGTTCTTAGACTGCACTAGTCTGTGGCCCCCATTGCATGCCAGCTCTTGCATGTCAAGCGAGATAAATGCATTGTTTTGACTGCTCGAAGCCAAGCTCTCCATGTACATCGGGCTCTTACCTGCTGCTGCTCTGTGGGGCTTGGCTGAGGGCCAGACTTAGACCAGGCTCTGCTTCTTGCTCGAACACCCTGCCGCTTGCTTGTAGCTTTAACCCCATAGACATTTTGTTTTCAATCTGAATGTTTCAACGAAATGTGTTCTGCACCTGGTGACTAGGCAGATCTTCCACCCAGGTGAGCCCATAGCTGTGAAATGAGGCCCATCTCTCCCTAGCCAGGCCTTTGGCATTCAGTGAGCTCACCTGAGCTCACATGTGTGTTTGTGGGCAGGGAGTTTGCTGAAGCTTTTGGGTGGAGCAATGGCAGGGGCTGTTAGATTGCCCCCTTGGTTTACTTAATTCATAACCGTGTTGGGTTTGACATGAGGAAACAAACAAGGAGTCCACCCTTAGTGATCCTGTTCCACCTTCTGTCAAATGGGAACGATTATGGGGCAATGCTCCGCTTTCCCCAAACCCTAGTCACCACCACCTAAGTGGCTGTCAGAATAAACTCTGTGGGTTCCCCATGTCTGCAGATGTTCTACAGTAGGGGTAGACCAAAGCCTCTTCCAAGGTGGCTGGTCCAGAGTCTCTTCGCGTTGATGGTGAAGTTATTGGGTGTCATGTGATCTTAGCAGTATAGCAGATCTCCTTTTTCCAGAGTCTGATCTGCAAGGGAGCTAAGAATTAGGTGGCAGCATATTGTGCTGAGAGTCTGGCTCTGAAAAGTGTCAAGTGACTGGACAAATCCCTCTCCCCAGCAGGCTGCTCTGGAGTGTGGAGGGGAAGGTGTGGCACATAAGGAGCATGGTGTCAGTAAGCACGTTACAGCGCTGCAGTGGGGACATACGTTGGGACAAAATGCAACCTGTTGTTGGGAGCAGCTTCAGCACCATCACCCAGAAAATCCTTCTGCACTGGGCACTGATTGCCCACCTCATGGCTGCCAGGCTTGGAGCCCTCAGGAGGTGTTACTTCATAGTTATTACACCATCCTGCCTATAAACAAAGCTAAGATCTCAACCGATAACGTACGGCAGTGTCCCCTGGGAAATGCTGTATTGTTAGCTACTCAGTGGTCTTGGAGACACCTGCGGAGGGAAAAAAAAAACCCTCATGGGACCTCAGTTTCGCTGGAACAGCAGTGAGACCTCCTTCGAACCTCAGGCTTTCTCAGCTAGTCTCTTGAGAGCTAGACCAAAAGACTGGAATGAGTTTTACTGCATTATCCCCTCGCACTTTTGGCTCATGAGAGCTGGGAATTAGACTCCTCAGTCATTTAGATGCACTTGAAAATGTTAGCCAGTGTGTAGCTGTTCTTCATGCATCCAGTTGGACTTGGTCATTTTTTCCACTCTTTGAATTTATCACCTGGTGTTCAGGGCATGTCATATTGTCATTTTCATATCTCTGACAGGCGGCATGTAAGTTGCATTTGTCACTTCACAGTGTACGTGTTTAGTGTTGCAGGAACTAGGACAGGGATTACTTTGGTATCTTGGACTCCCTCCCCCCCCTTCCCCCCCCTTAATGCACAAGGTCACTCAACCATTCTGTCTTCTTTGCCTGAAGCTACAATGGATTTGATGGGGGTCAAAACTCCCATATTGACCACTAGAATATGATTGTTACTTCTATTTTGTGTCCTCTGCCTCTGTATTGCCACTGACAGCAGCACTAAACTATGTACACATTATGGACTGCACACAACATAAATCCCACCCCTTGATCCTAATGATGCACAAGTTATACAGTAGAATTTGGGAAGTGATGGCAGGATGTCTGTCTTGGAGAGAGAGAGAGGGTATGTCTACACTACAAAATTAGGTTGAATTTATAGAAGTCGGTTTTGTAGAAAGTGTTTTTATACAGTCGATTGTGTGTGTCCCCCCACAAATGCTCTAAGTGCATGTAGTCGGCGGAGTGTGTCCACAATACCAAGGCAACCATAGACTTCCGGAGCGTTGCACTGTGGGTGGCTATCCCACAGTTCCCGCAGTCTCCGCTGCCCATTTGAATTCTGGGTAGAAATCCCAGTGCCTGATGGGGCTAAAACATTGTCGCGGGTGGTTCTGGGTACATATCGTCAGGTCCCCTTTCCCTCCCTCCCTCCGTGAAAGCAAGGGCAGACAATCGTTTCGCGCCTTTTTTTCTTGAGTTACCTGTGCAGACGCCATACCCCGGCAAGCATGGAGCCCGCTCAGCTAACCGTCACCATATGTCTCCTGGGTGCTGGCAGACGTGGGACTGCATTGCTACACAGCAGCAGCTCATTGCCTTTTGGCAGCAGACAGTGCAGTATGACTGGTAGCTGTTGTCGCCGTAGTCCAGAGTGCTCTTTTAGCCGACCTCGATGAGGTCAGGGGCTCCTGGGCAAACATGGGCGTGACTCAGCCAGGTCATTTCCCTTTTAAGTTTCGTCTCATGGAGATTCAGACCTACCGGCAGTGCTCTGTCTTTTAACCTCCAGCCAGCAGAAGACGATGGCTAGTCGTCATGCTGCACCGTCTTCTGCCGAGCACCCAGGAGATGACGATGGCTAGCGGTCATACTGCACAGTCTGCTGCCAGCAAGATGTATAAAGATAGATGAAGTGGATCAAAACAAGAAATAGACCAGATTTGTTTTGTATTCTTTTTCTCCTCCTTCACTCTGTGAAATCAACGGCCTGCTAAACCCAGTTTTGAGCCCTATCCTTAAGGGGGCCATTCAGTTTCTCGCAAAGCCACCCCCTTTGTTGATTTTAATTTCCTGTAAGCCAACCCTGTAAGCCATGTCGTCAGTCGCCCCTCCTTCCGTCAGAGTAACGGCAGATAATCGTTCCGCGCCTCTTTTCTGTGCAGACGCCATACCACGGCAAGCATGGAGTCCGCTCAGCTCACTTTGGCAATTAGGAGCACATTAAACACCACACGCATTATCCAGCAGTATATGCAGCACCAGAACCTGGCAAAGCGAAACTGGGTGAGTAGGCGATGTCAGCGTGGTGACGAGAGTGATGAGGACATGGATACAGACTTCTCTCAAAGCACGGGCCCTGGCAATGTGGGCATCATGGTGCTAATGGGGCAGGTTCATGCAGTGGAACGTCGATTCTGGGCTCGGGAAACAAGCACAGACTGGTGGGACCGCGTAGTGTTGCAGGTCTGGGACGATTCCCAGTGGCTGCGAAACTTTCGCATGCGTAAGGGCACTTTCATGGAACTTTGTGACTTGCTTTCCCCTGCCCTGAGGCACAAGAATACCAAGATGACAGCAGCCCTCACAGTTGAGAAGCGAGTGGCGATAGCCCTGTGGAAGCTTGCAACGCCAGACAGCTACCGGTCAGTTGGGAATCAATTTGGAGTGGGCAAATCTACTGTGGGGGCTGCTGTGATGCAAGTAGCCCACGCAATCAAAGATCTGCTGATATCAAGGGTAGTGACCCTGGGAAATGTGCAGGTCATAGTGGATGGCTTTGCTGCAAGAGTAGGAGGCTTATGTTCAGTGTGGACCTGCTGCTAGAGGTGATGAGACTAGACATCAGAGGAATGCCATGGCTCAGTAACAAACCTTGGAACTGGACTTGTAGGAAAGTGAGCATGCTGCAGTGGTCGGACCCTTTTCTGGAGTGATTTCCCCCCATCTTTTGCCGATGTTCTCTGCTCCTGTCCTTCCCTGCCCCCTTTTCTTTGCCCCTTGGTGCTCTAGCTTCTGCCGTCTGTCTAGTGTTTTGTTCCACCATCCCTCTGCATCTGGCTTGCTGCCTGGGCACCAGCAGGGGGAGCATTCACAGTATAGGAGACAGTCTCCCAGCTCTCACTTCTGGTGCTTGGTGCCATAGCACCCCTGGCAGCTGGGAGGAGCAATTGCAAGGTAAGTCCTGCTCAGCCCCTTCAGACCTGGCATGGAGCATGCTCAGTTACTCTGTGGGATTATACGTAGATTCATGATTTAAAGCAGGGGTCTCAAACATGCTATTTTCTTTGGCCCACCAGCTCCCCGTGGCACCCCCGCCCCCCCAGCATTTACCTAGAGTGGCTCCAGCCCGGCGCGCACTGGAACGGGGAACCGCGGCCAATGGGAGCTTCGGGGGAGGTACCTGGAGGAGCGGCCAGGGCAACATGCAGACCCCTGTGCCCCTCGAGGTCCTGGCCACTTCCTGGAGCGGCGCGGGGGCAGGGCAGGCAGGCAGGGAGCCTGCCCTGACCCCGGTGCGCGCCAGGCTGGACCTGCCCTCCTGAAATCCTCCTGCAGCCGAGCCCCCTCAGGCACCCCTCCTGCACCCCAACCCCCTGCCCTGAACCACCTCCAGCACCCTGCCCTGAGCTCCCTGCCGCACCCTGCACGCCCTGGGGGCGGGGCGGGGGGAGTTGGGGTGGGGATTTCAGGGAAGGGGTTGGAATCGGGGCAGGGCCAGGGCAGGGTGGGGGGGTGATCAGTGGTGCAGCCCTCGGGCCAATGTACTAGTCCTCATGTGGCCCTCGTGGTCATTTGAGTTTGAGACCCCTGGTTTAAAGTCAGAAGGGATCCCTGTGGTCATCTGTCTGACCTCCTGTATAGCACAAGCTATAGGCTTGCCCTGAATTAATTCCTGTTTGAACTAGGGCAAATCTTTTAGAAAAAACATTATTTAAAAGATAGAGACTCCACCGCAGCCCTTTGGTAAGCGCTTCCAAAAGTGCTTAATCCTCCCAGTTGAAAACATATGTCTTATTTGCAGTCTGAATTGGTCTAGCTTCAGATTCCAGCCCTTGGGTCTTGTTTAGACTTTTTTCTGTTGGATTGGAGAGCTGTCTCCTATCAAATTTCTGTTCCCCATGTATGTACTTGTATACTGTAATAGTCACCCTTTAATCTTCTCGGTGCTGAGCTAAATAGATTGAGCTCCTGGAATCTCTTACTGTAAGACATGTTCTGTAATTCTTCAGTTGTTCTTGTGGCTCTTCTCTGAACCCTCTTAAATTTATCAACCTTCTTGAATTGCAGACCCCAGTATTGGAGATAGTATTCCAGGAACAGTGGCACCAGTAATAGAACCTCTCTACTTCTACTTGATTCCCCTGTTTATGCATCCAAGGATTGCATTAGCCCTTCTATCCAAACATCACATTGGGAGTTTGTTCAGCTGATAATTACCATGGTCCCCAAGACTTTTTCAGACTCACTGCTTCCTAGAATAGAGTCCACTGTCTTGTATATATGGCCTACATTCTTTGTTCCTCGATGTGACTTTACATTTGTCCTTGTTGAAATGCATATTGTTTGCTTGCATGCAGCTTACCAAGCAGTCCAGTTTGCTCTGTATCTGTGACCTGTCCTCTTGATTATTTACCACTCTCCTATCTTGTGTGTCATCTTGAAATGTCATCAGTGATGATTTTGTTTTATTCTAGGTCATTGAAAAAGATACCATGTAGCCTAGGGCCGAAATCAAACCCTGTGGCACCCAGCTAGAGAAACACCCATTTGATTTATAGATTTCAAGGCCAGAAGGGACTATTGTGATCATCTCGTCTGACCTGCTTATAACATAGGCCAGAGAACTTTTCTAAAAGCATCCGATCTTGATTTAAAAATTGTCAGTGATGGTGAATCTTCCACAACCTTTGGTAAATTGTTTGTGGTTTAATTACCTTACTGTCAAACAAAAAAAACCCAAAAAACCCCTTGTCTTATTTCTGGTCTGAATTTGTCTAGCTCAGCAGATCTCACAACAAATTTTTTGGTGGCCTCAGAGTGCGACCACCAACTCTTGCTGGTGGCCGCTCTGACAATTTTCCCTAAAATACTTAATTAACTCTAGAAAAAACAAATAAATATGCACATATACATGTCCAAATCATTGTAATTTGTTTATGTAGGTTTTATTGAAGACTCAACAATAAAAATAATACACAGTTGTCTAGATTCCTTACTGGACCTAAACAGAATAGACACACATACTGTTATGATTTTTTTAGTTTTTTCTTTTTTTCCCCAGACTGGCTAGCTAGTGAGCTTGCTACTATGAAAATTGGTAGTTGTATATTAGTTAATATCACTTTTCACAGCAGACTTACTCAGCCCTAGCAAGCTGGAGGGCAAATTAAGCCCTGTCTGGGGAGATAGATAGGGAGTTGTGGGGGCTGGGTGGAGGCCTGGAGGAGGCAGCGTGGGTCAGGGCAATCGGTGGTGGGGAGGTGAGCCTGGGATTGGAGCCTGGGGTCCCGCTGCACAGCTGGGGACTGGAGGAGGCAGTGGGATCAGGGGCAACATGGGAGGGCAAGCCCAGGGCCAGAGCCCGGTGGCTGTGGGATGGAGCCCACTGCCGCACAGCTAGAGCCTTCTGCCCACCACCCTAGGGCTGAAGCCTGAGCCCCACCACCCATAGGAAGGTGGAGAACTCATCCTGGTTGCCTGCTCCTCCACTGTTTGGGACTCCGGAAGGGGTAGGGACCAGGCCCTGGGGGAGGGGCCACTGCTTCCCCTCCCCCATCATCACCCAGGAGACTGTGGCCGCAAGAAAAGCCCCTGGTGGCTGCATACGGCCATGGTGGCTGCATTTGAGAGAGGCTGGTCTAGCTTCGGCTGCCAACCATGGAATCATGCTCTACCTATCTCTGCTAAATCGAAGAGCCTGTTGTTTAATATTTGTTCCCCATGTAGATACTTATAGATTATCAACTCACCCCTTAACCCTCTCTTGTTAAGATGAATAAATTGGGCTCCTTGTCTGTCACTATAAGACCTGTTTTTTCATCCTTGAGTCATTCTTATGGCTCTTCTCAGAACTATCTCCAGTTTATCAACATATTTCTTGAATTGTGCAAAGCGGAACTGGACCCAGTAATCCAGTAGTGGTCACACCAGGGCCAAATACACAGGTAAAATAACCTCTTTGCTCCTACTTGAGATTCCCCTATTTATGCATCCAATGATCTCATTAGCCCTTTTGGATACTGAATCTCATGGCTGGGAGCTCATGTTCAGCTGGTAATCCAGTACAACCCCCAGGTCTTTCTCAGAGTCACTGCTTCCGTGGATAGAGTCCTCCATCCTGTAAATATGGCCTACATTCTTTGTTCCTAGATGGATACATTTACATTTGTCTTTTAAAACAAACACTGCTTGCTTGCACCCAGTTTTCCAAGCAATCCAGAATAAGTGACTTTTCTTCTTCATTATTTACCACTTCTAATTTTTGTGTCATCTACGAGCTTTACCAGTGATGGTTTTATGTTTTTGTCCATGTTGATAAAAATGTTATACCATAATGCCAAGGACAAATCCCCTGGAAGCACACTTGGTTGATGACTATTTCACTTTTACAATTACATTTTGAGACCCATCAGTTTGACAGGATTTTTATCCATTTAATATGTGCCATATTAAATTTATATTCTAGTTTCTTAATCAAAATACTTGTAGTATTAAGTAGGGATGTAAATACTGTTTAAAATGTTGTTTAAACGGTTAACCGATTGAGCAGCTGGGGTCGATGGTGCTGGGGTCGATGCGGCCAGCTGTGGTGCGGCTGGGGTCGTGGTTAACGATTAAGGCGGGTTAACCAGTAAGACTAATGCTTACCGATTAACCTTTTACATCCCAAGTACCAAGTTAAGTGACTTACAGAAGTCTAAGTATATTACATCAACACTATTACTTCCGATGAAGTGAGCTGTAGCTCACGAAAGCTTATGCTCAAATAAATTTTAGTCTCTAAGGTGCCACAAGTCCTCCTTTTCTTTTTACTATTATCTTTGTTACCCAAACTTGTAATATAAAAAAATAAATTTGACTATTTTCTATACAATATTGATTGTCCTATTATCTTCCTTTAATTCTTTATTAAGAGTCCTGTGTCAGCCATTCCATTATTTGCCTGATTGATTTTTGGTTCGGTGTTAGGCTGACTTGGCCTGTAGTTATCCAGGCTGTCCTATTTACCTTTTTAAATATTGGCACATTAGCTTTCTTCCAGTCCTCTGGAACTCTCCCTGTTATCCAAGACTTATTAAAAATCAATATTAATGGTCCAGAGAGGTTTCTAGACAGCTCTTTAAAAACTTTTGGAGGTAAGTTATTCAGACTTGCTCATTTTAAAATGTCTAGCATTAGTAGTTGCTGCTTAACATCGTCTGAGTTACTATTGGAATTGAAGGTTTCATCATGACATGAGTGTTTGACTTTTTCCCAAATATAGAACAAATCTTTACTGAACGCTTCAGTCTTTTCTGCATTTTTGTTGCCAATTCTACCATTTCCATTTGGTAATGGTTTGGATCAAATACCAGTGTTAGCATTCTTTTGGGTTTTTGTTTTTTGGGTTTTTTGTTTTTGGTATATTAAGAACCAGAACAAAACCTTATTGTCCTGAACTCTGCTAGCCATAGAGTTCTTCTGTTCTTTTGCTTCCTTTATCAATTTTCTATACTTTCTAGCATCTGGTTTAATATTCATTGTCAACTTCCCCTTTCTTCCATTTGTTATATATGTGCTTATAGCTGCTTTCACTTCCATCTAAGACAGATTTTGGTCTTTTTTAAAGTGTGAGCTTTCTTGATTGTGGTTAAAGGTTTAGGCATTGCATTGACTGTCATGTGAGGGATGTGTTTGTCAACAGGTGATAAGGCTGGGTCTTTCCAGCTGTGTACTTCATTAAATAAGTCCATCTGGAGCTCTGACCCCACCACTCAGATTTGGCTGATGACTTGTCCTTTTGGTTTCTGGATAGGGTACTTGATGGTGAATGGGATACTGTATGAATAAATGTTGTGTGGTGTTAGAGTACTTCATAATATCCGTGATACCTCAGTCACCTCCAGAAGGTAGCAATTCTCTTTTTCAGCCAGTTTCTTACAGTGGTAGAGGCTGGTGGCTGAGTCATGCTGCGTTGGGTGTGTTTTACAGCCAAGTGTTTAGGGCAGTGGTTTTCAGCCTGTGGTCCGTGGACCCCTGGGGGTCTGCAGACTATGCCTAAGATTTCCAAAGGGGTCCACACCTCCATTAAAAATGTTTAGGGTCCACAAATGAAAAAAGGTTGAAAACTCCTTGTTTAGGGAAATGCCAGCTTAAACAGGCCCATCTGGCAGCATGCTGGCAAGGCGGCAAGAATTGTCAGCCTGATCTTCCATAATCAGAGCCCTTCTCTGAGAATTATGCACCCCAACAGCTATTGGGAGTTGACAATTGTGCTGTCAGCTCAAGTATCCCAGATGAGCATGGCAAGCAAGTTCTCCAACAGGCTAGGAAGAAAGACCATGATGTATATCTTTAAATACTGGCATGGCATCGGCATTACAGTGATGAGGCCCAGATAAGCCCTGAGGTAGGAGTAACTGGGCTATAATGAGATTAGTAGTCTGTTTGAACTGGAATAGTGCCATGTCCAAAGGAGGTTGTCAGCAAGTTCTGTGTGAAAAGGAGCTTTTAGTTATGTCATGTTCAAAGCTAGCTTTGATGGTTTCATCTTATCCGTCAGAATGTTTATTACTCAACATTAACTTTATGCTATGCTCTCTGGGATCTTAAAGTGGTGCAGCGAGTTGCCCAATTTGAGAGAGCATCAGTAGAAGTCAAAAGGGATCATTATGAAAATCCAGTCTGACCACCTGCATCACACGAGCTAGAATGCCTCACACAGTAGTTCCTGCATCAAGCTGTGAGTTCTGTTTGAGTTGTAACAGATCTTTAAAAGGATCTCCAGCCTTGATTTAAAGATTCCAAGTGAGGGAGAATCCACTATGTCCTTAGGTAAGTTGTTCCAGTGGTTGGTTAAGCTCACTGTTTTTCGTATTTTTTTTTTAAGTGACCCATATTTCTAGTCTGGATTTCTTTAGCTTCAGCTTTGAGCTGTTGGATCTTGTTCTGCCTTCTTTCCTAGTTTGACGAGTAGTCTGTTGCTGTGATGACATGCTTGCATTCTTTATGGATTGTGTCTATATCAGCCTTTCTGTGGTTTTCCCAGGACAGACGTCAGGCTAACTGGTCTGTAGTTACCTGGCTCGTAAAGGTTTACCCGTTGTAAACCCTGGCAGCACTTTTCCAGTCCTCTGGAATGTCTCTGGTGTTCTAACATTTGTAAAACATCAATATTAATGGTTCAGAGAGCTCCTCAGCCAATTACCCTAGTCCTGCAGATTTAAAAACACTTAATACACCGAAACAGTTAAAATTATCCTCCCGGTTTACTGTTGAAGCTTGGATCTGAAGTTTTGTCTTGATTGAGAAATTCTGCTTGATTTGCCCTCTGAAGTACCTGGACTGAACTGAATGTCTGAATTCTAGCTGTTGTTCCAAAGAGGTGCACATCTCCTTGTTCAACATTTAAGGCCATGTTCTCTCTTATTCAAGGTCACTATTTTATTGGTATGTTATAATTACCACTTCACAGGAGTAGGGGTTTGAAACCAGAGTGCCTTCTGGCAATTGTGAACATTCTGAATAATAACCTGATGAGGTATGATAGCCCTGTGAGTAGGTAAGGCAGTGATTTATCAGAATTGAAGGTGCAACTTAGCCTGGCTGAAGCGAAAGAGATGTGATTTCATAGAATCATAGAATCATAGAATATCAGGGTTGGAAGGGACCTCAGGAGGTCATCTAGTCCAACCCCCTGCTCAAAGCAGGACCAATCCCCAATTAAATCATCCCAGCCAGGGCTTTGTCAAGCCTGACCTTAAAAACTTCTAAGGAAGGAGATTCTACCACCTCCCTAGGTAACGCATTCCAGTGTTTCACCACCCTCTTAGTGAAAAAGTTTTTCCTAATATCCAACCTAAACCTCCCCCACTGCAACTTGAGACCATTACTCCTTGTCCTGTCATCTTCTACCACTGAGAATAGTCTAGAACCATCCTCTTTGGAACCACCTCTCGGGTAGTTGAAAGCAGCTATCAAATCCCCCCTCATTCTTCTCTTCTGCAGACTAAACAATCCCAGTTCCCTCAGCCTCTCCTCATAAGTCATGTGTTCCAGACCCCTAATCATTTTTGTTGCCCTTCGCTGGACTCTCTCCAATTTATCCACATTCTTCTTGTAGTGTGGGGCCCAAAACTGGACACAGTACTCCAGATGAGGCCTCACCAATGTCGAATAGAGGGGAACAATCACGTCCCTCGATCTGCTCGCTATGCCCCTACTTATACATTCCAAAATGCCATTGGCCTTCTTGGCAACAAGGGCACACTGCTGACTCATATCCAGCTTCTCGTCCACTGTAACCCCTAGGTCCTTTTCCGCAGAACTGCTGCCTAGCCATTCGGTCCCTAGTCTGTAGCTGTGCATTGGGTTCTTCCGTCCTAAGTGCAGGACCCTGCATTTATCCTCATTGAACCTCATCAGGTTTCTTTTGGCCCAATCCTCCAATTTGTCCAGGTCCCTCTGTATCCCATCTCTGTCCTCCAACGTATCTACCACTCCTCCCAGTTTAGTATCATCCGCAAATTTGCTGAGAGTGCAATCCACACCATCCTCCAGATCATTTATGAAGATATTGAACAAAACCGGCCCCAGGACCGACCCCTGGGGCACTCCACTTGACACCGGCTGCCAACTAGACATGGAGCCATTGATCACTACCCGTTGAGCCCGACAATCTAGCCAACTTTCTACCCACCTTATAGTCCATTCATCCAGCCCATACTTCTTTAACTTGCTGACAAGAATACTGTGGGAGACCGTGTCAAAAGCTTTGCTAAAGTCAAGAAACAATACATCCACTGCTTTCCCTTCATCCATAGAATCAGTAATCTCATCATAGAAGGCGATTAGATTAGTCAGGCATGACCTTCCCTTGGTGAATCCATGCTGACTGTTCCTGATCACTTTCCTCTCGTGTAAGTGCTTCAGGATTGATTCCTTGAGGACCTGCTCCATGATTTTTCCGGGGACTGAGGTGAGGCTGACTGGCCTGTAGTTCCCAGGATCCTCCTTCTTCCCTTTTTTAAAGATTGGCACTACATTAGCCTTTTTCCAGTCATCTGGGACTTCCCCCATTCGCCACGAGTTTTCAAAGATAATGGCCAATGGCTCTGCAATCACATCCGCCAATTTCTTTAGCACTCTCGGATGCAACTCGTCCGGCCCCATGGACTTGTGCACGTCCAGCTTTTCTAAATAGTCCCTGACCACCTCTTTCTCCACAGAGGGCTGGCCATCTACTCCCCATGTTGCGATGCCCAGCGCAGCAGTCTGGGAGCTGTCCTTGTTAGTGAAGACAGAGGCAAAAAAAGCATTGAGCACATTAGCTTTTTCCACATCCTCTGTCACTAGGTTGCCTCCCTCATTCAGTAAGGGGCCCACACTTTCCTTGGCTTTCTTCTTGTTGCCAACATACCTGAAGAAACCCTTCTTGTTACTCTTGACATCTCTTGCTAGCTGCAGCTCCAGGTGCGATTTGGGCCTCCTGATTTCATTCCTACATGCCCGAGCAATATTTTTATACTCTTCCCTGGTCATATGTCCAACCTTCCACTTCTTGTAAGCTTCTTTTTTATGTTTAAGATCCGCTAGGATTTCACCATTAAGCCAAGTTGGTCGCCTGCCATATTTACTATTCTTTCGACTCATCGGGATGGTTTGTCCCTGTAACCTCAACAGGGATTCCTTGAAATACAGCCAGCTCTCCTGGACTCCCTTCCCCTTCATGTTAGTCCCCCAGGGGATCCTGGCCATCTGTTCCCTGAGGGAGTCGAAGTCTGCTTTCCTGAAGTCCAGGGTCCGTATCCTGCTGCTTACCTTTCTTCCCTGTGTCAGGATCCTGAACTCGAGCATCTCATGGTCACTGCCTCCCAGATTCCCATCCACTTTTGCTTCCCCCACTAATTCTTCCCTGTTTGTGAGCAGCAGGTCAAGAAAAGCTCCCCCCCCTAGTTGGCTCATCTAGCACTTGCACCAGGAAATTGTCCCCTATGCTTTCCAAAAACTTCCTGGATTGTCTATGCACCGCTGTATTGCTCTCCCAGCAAATATCAGGAAAATTAAAGTCACCCATGAGAACCAGGGCGTGCGATCTAGTAGCTTCTGTGAGTTGCCGGAAGAAAGCCTCATCCACCTCATCCCCCTGGTCCGGTGGTCTATAGCAGACTCCCACCACTACATCACTCTTGTTGCTCACACTTCTAAACTTAATCCAGAGACACTCAGGTTTTTCTGCAGTTTCGTACCGGAGCTCTGAGCAGTCATACTGCTCCCTTACATACAGTGCTACTCCCCCACCTTTTCTGTCCTGCCTGTCCTTCCTGAACAATTTATAACCATCCATGACAGTACTCCAGTCATGTGAGTTGTCCCACCAAGTCTCTGTTATTCCAATCACGTCATAATTCCCTGACATCACCAGGACCTCCAGTTCTCCCTGCTTGTTTCCAAGGCTTTGTGCATTCGTATATAAGCACTTGAGAGAACCTGCTGATCGCAGGTTATCTCAAGTGCTTAAAGAAAAGGTAAAAGAATCACCTTTGTAAAATCAGGATGGTAAATACCTTACAGGGTAATCAGATTCAAAACATAGAGAATCTTTCTAGGCAAAACCTTAAGTTACAAAAAGACACACGAACAGGAATATACGTTCTATCCAGCACAGCGTATTTTACCAGCCATTAAACAAAAGGAAATCCAACACATTTCTAGCTAGATTACTGACTAACTTTACAGAAGTTCTGAGTCTGCATTCCTGATCTGTTCCCGGCAAAAGCATCACACAGACAGCCAGACCCTTTGTTTTTCCCCCCCGCTCCCGATTTGAAAGTACTTGTCTCCTCATTGGTCACTTTGGTCAGGTGCCAGCGAGGTTACCGTAGCTTCTTAACCCTTTACAGGTGACAGGGTTCTGCCTCTGTATACAGAAAGGTGGTTACCTTTCCCTTTATTTTTATGACAAGCCCAATATGCCATTATCCTTCTTGGCAACAAGGGCACACTGCTGACTCATATCCAGCTTCTTGTCCACTGTAATCCCCAGGTCCTTTTCTGCAGAACTGCTACTTAGCCAGTCGGTTCCCAGCCTGTAGCAGTGCATGGGATTCTTCTGTCTTAAGTGCAGGTCTCTGCACTTGTCCTTGTTGAACCTCATCAGATTTCTTTTGGCCCAATCCTCCAATTTGTCTAGGTCACTCTGGAGCCTATCCCTACCCGCCAGCATATCTACTTCTCCCCGCAGCTTAGTGTTATCTGTGAACTTGCTGAGGGTGCAATTAATCCCATCATCCAGATCATTAATAAAGATGTTGAACAAAACATGCCCCAGGACCGACTCCTTGGGCACTCCGGTCGATACCGGCTGCCAACTAGATATTGAGCCGGTAGCTTCCATGCAGTTTGCAGGCATTTCACCCTTGTGACTGTTCATTTTAACTTAAGTTTAACTAGTTTCCTCAGTTGTGTGGTTCCTGTTTTTCTTGTTTAAATGCTACTGTGGTATGTTTCTTTGGCATTTTCCCCCCCTACACAGATGTTAATAGCTACCATAATGTAATTATATTTACTGACCAGTTCAGCTATGCTCAGCTCTTGGGCCAGAACTTGTGCTCTTCTTAGGACTAAATCAAGAGCTGCCTCTCCCCATGACCCTTGGCAAATTGTTCCAATGGTTAATTATCCTCACTGTTAAAAATTTACATCTTATTTCCAATGTGAACTTGTCTATCTTCAACTTCCACTGGATTATGTAAAGAGAGCTTTACAAAGCAGATGAGTTTGGTTAACCCAGCAAACGAATCCCTGGTTATCGGTCCAGTATCAAGTCTAGATGTTTCTTATAGGAAGTGTCAGTCTATTTTCTCTTCCATTTCGTGAGCTCCTCATAGTAGGGACCATCCTTGAATGTTTGGGATGTTTCTGCAATGCTGTGCGGGCTGTAAATAAAAACAATCACTCGTCCTCCTTGCTCTGCTGCCAGCCTGAGCTCAGCATGGCAAAGGCATGCGGCTTATCTCCACGCCAACCCTTCCCTCCTTCTCTCTGTCTATCACTTGCTCTTCGTGCCTCTCCTGGCAGTTCAGATGTTAAAGGTCCATTGCCCCTGAAAAGGGGTCAGTATTCAACAGTTTGTTGCTTTAACTGGATTTACCAAACAGTTCAGTTTAAACACAGCACTGGATTAGTTTAGGTTAAAAATAAAACAGGTTTAACTACAAAGAGCTAGATTTGAAGTGAGTACAAGTATAAGGGATTAAAGTCAGAAATGGTTACAAGAGAAATAACTATGTTTTAGTTACTAGAAAGCGTTTTAACAAGCTAGACATGGTTCAAGGTAAAATCCTTACCACATGTTCCCAGCAACAGGGCTGACCAAATTTTCAGGTTCGGATCCCTTTCTCTCTCACCCCCCCCCCCAAAAACCCCCCTCCCCAAAAAAACAAAAACAAACCCCAAAGGGCTGGTTCCTTTGTTTGTGAAAGAGAGAAAGAGCTTGGGGTTTTCTGCCCCTTTCCTTTATAGTCCAGTGAACCTTTTGAAGTGGATTCTTCTGAAAGTACCCCTCAAAGCAAAGTTTATTCAAACAGTAAGGACGAGGACATGGAATCTGTTGAAGAAGGGTCCATGCTCTTCTTACCTATGTTTGCTGAAATGCAAATTTGCTTTGTCTCCTGCCATCTCGTCTCCCTTCGGTCTCAAGGATCCTGTTCATTACCTATATGTAAACTGAGGTAAAGACACCCTGAAGAAAGAAATGTATTTCTGCCTGGGCAGGCCTGTGAGATTTTGGACATATCCTAAGACCATCTTACAGGGGGATTTCATAACTTTGTATGTAATGTTGCTACATATATTTCACCATGCTGTTATCAACAAGTGAGTTATTATTTTTCAAATATTTCAAGTAGGGATGTAAATATTGTTTAAAAAGAAAAGGAGTACTTGTGGCACCTTAGAGACTAACCAATTTACTTGAGCATAAGCTTTCGTGAGCTACAGCTCACTTCATCGGATGCATATGCATCCGATGAAGTGAGCTGTAGCTCACGAAAGCTTATGCTCAAATAAATTGGTTAGTCTCTAAGGTGCCACAAGTACTCCTTTTTGCGAATACAGACTAACACGGCTGTTACTCTGAAACCTGTCCTTATTGTTTAAAAAGTTAACTGTTTAAACGATTAAAAATGTTGTTTAAATGGTTAACCATTTAAGCGGCTGGGGCCCATCTGGCCAGCGTACCGAGGGCTGGGCCTGCTCTGGCCGGGCGGTGCTGCTCGGGGTGAATGGTTAAGGTGGTTAACCTGTAAGACTGTACTTACCGGTTAACCTTTTACATCCCTAATTTCAAGGCATATTTTGTATAAAGATGATTACAGTGTAGTGTATATAGGGTGTGAATACAGGGGTGCTTTTGGTCACACATGGCTCTTTGCTTAATCCTATCTAGTTATCAGCATCCTTCTGAAACTGTAGGCATTGTTCCCAGTATTCCAGTAATAGTTGCCCCAGTGCCAAATAGAGGTAATATAATGACCTGACTCCTACTTATGCATCCAGGTTTTGCCCTGGAACCTCACATTCAGCTGATTATCCACTATGACCCTCAAATCTCTTTGAGTCACTGCTTCCCAGGATAGAGTCCCCCATCCTGTAAGTATGGCCTGGATCCTTTGTTCCTGGATGCATGACGTCCTATTAAAACACACATGGTAAACTGGGTGCAGGCCAACTAAGTGATCCAGATTGCTCTGTATCAGTGACCTAACTTCCTCATTATTTACCACTCCCCCAGCTTTTGTCACCTGCAAACTTTATCAGTGATTGTTGTCATCCAGTTTATTGACAAAAATGTTAAATACCCTAGGTCAAGAACCAGTCCTTGTGGGACCCCACTAGAAATGCACCTATTGGAGGATTCCCCATTTTCAATTACATGTTGAAGTCTATCAGCCAATTTTTAATAATTTTTTCGTCTCATGTTGAAGTTGTATTCTAGTTTTTAATCAAAAAGTCATGGAGTACCAAGTCAAATGTCTGCAGAAGTCTGTTACCGCAACAGTAGTAATTTTATCAGTCAAACTTATAAATTCATCATAAAGCTATCAGATTAGTTTGAAAGATCTGTTTTCCTTAAACTTATATTGATAGGAATTAATTAATTAGATTATCCTTGTTAATTCTTACTTGAGTCCCATATCAGCTGTTCCATTATTTTGGCCAGGATCAGTGTCAGACGGACAGGGCTATAGTTACTCAGGTCATCCCGTCTGCCCTCTTTAAACACTGGCACAAGATGAGCTTTCTTCCAATCCTTGGAACTTCTCTCCTGTTATCAGAATGATTGAAAACCACCATTAATTGAAAGGTGTCTAACTTTAGTAGTGGCTGTTTCTAGTCATCGGGAATTACTATTGGAATGGGAAATATTTCATCATCCTATATGACTACATCTGTTTTTACTGAACAAATTGATTGTAGATGTCTACATCTCATTCTAGTAGTGGACCAGTGCCGTTGTTAGGTTTCTTTTTGTTCCTAATAGACATCAACAATGAGGGATGAGAAACTCCCCGGCAGGTCATGGGAGTCGGGATTCCAGTCAGGACTGGCTCCTCCCAGTGACCAAGCCCTCTCGCCACTGCTGTCTAGAGGGCCACATAGCTATCCAGTTACATGCTTACAAGTACTGTGTAAGGACCCAAATGGAAACCCTAGCTTGGCAAACCCCAGGTCTTTGGCCCCACGTGGGAAGGTTCTTGCTTTTACACCATATTAGAAATATGGTCCCTTCAGTAGCACAGTGCCCCTCGCCCTCTCTGGGCATTGTTTTGGTGCTGATTCATGACCAACCGGCATGTGCTGAATCGCCACCACTCTGCAGCGCTTGCCGTCCTGATTTGGCCATGAGCTTTTTCATCTCCATCACTTCTCCAGGTCTCCTGTACCTCATGACTGGCTCGGCAGGGCAGTGCTGATGATTTACTCATCTAGCTCTCGCCTCACTGGGGTTCTGGTGAACAGGAGGAATCTACTATCAATCCATAGATCTGTGGGTGAGACCCTTAACCGTGGGGGCTTGTCCATGCTGCTTGTGTGAACACATCCTCAGGAGGGGAACCAGCCTGACTTCGGGCAGCTGCTGCTCTCCCCAGTTGCTCTCTGCGTTGCTGCAGGGTCCATGCACTCAGGATATGCCTTGCGATTGGCACTCTACTAATTCCAGGGTTTCTCATAGTGTAAACTGCCACATGCTTGGTACAAGGGTGTGCTAGCCTCATACGGTCTTTAATTTGCTGTCCCTTTGACTGCTCTGGACAGCTTTTCCTGTGAGAACGTTGTCTTTCCGACAGTTTATAGGCATGTCTGATGTTTCCTAAGAGCAGCAAAGCAAATGCATCTGACTTCTCTGAGCATATTCTGTGGTGTGGCAATACTCCTAGGGATTTTTCTCCTTGCTCAGTCCCAACGGTATCCTTAGGTCAAGTGGGTATACAACAGCTATGGGCTGAGGGTGGGAGACAACGTCGCTTCTGCTTCACTTGGTGACAGCCTTCCCTTTGTCTTTCCCTTACCTGGAAGTGCAAGCCACTCCTGCTGCAGCGAGCTCTTCTTTACTAACTGTGCTAAGTCCTCAGCTGAGTTTCTCCCATGGTTGCCATGCTGATCCCCCTTCCTATTAGTGAATCATCAGTGAACACTGAGGTTTAGCTAATGATGTGGGGCTGCTAAGCAAAAGTAGTTGCATTGTACTTACACAAAACCCAACCGCTCTTTTAGAAGAGCCTGTAAATTAGTTTGGCCCAAGTTTGTAGGCCTGTCATAGGAAGTGGTCCCCGCCGGGTACTGTCCCCTCTGCTCACAGCTCCTGTGGGGTCACACCTCTGTTTAGAACTGAGTTGGATAAAGGAGGGAGGGGAGGCTGAAGCACAAGGGTGTTGTCTTTGTTCTTCCCCCACTCCATGGGAGTACATATCTCTGCTCTGCAGGCTCTCCACTGTAGTAGAAGGAGGGCCTGAGACCTACGGCCTTGTAGCAGAGGCCTGGTATGAGGCCTGGGCTAAAGTAGTGGTCAAAACTTTGCTGATATAAAGCAGAGTCAGGTTGTGAGTTATGCAGGGCCTGCTCACAATCTGGCAAACAAAGGGCTGATATTGCAGAAACGCACCTTCCTAAGAAGTGCTGGACACAGAGCACGCACGCAGACATATTCCAGAAGGGTCATACCAGAACACCTTGATATCAACACATTCCCTAAAGATAACAGGAACACGCTGACCCATCCTAAAGATAGTCAGGATGACCGTGTGATGGATAAACATGTACAAGGTGATAGGTGGTAACTGGCTACATCAAAGGGTGTCAACTAACTATGTCAAAGGGGCAGTACGTAACTTGTTTCTATGGATGTATAAAATGGAACCTCAAAGGGAGTGTCTCTGGCCAGCCTAGAGGGGAATGGAAAAACCAGCCATTCACTGAGCTGTGTCCATTGTCATGGGCTTACATGTCTTAATCTCCTCAGTCTGCCAGGTGCTATTACTGCACTTCGACAATAAACCGGGGCGGGTGCCTTTGCTCCTTAATGGATCTTGTGGTCATTGGGTGGTTCGCTTGAGGTCTGCTGTGCCAGCTGTCTGTGCAGAGCTGGGACAGCACGCGGAGAACACACACACGCAGCCCAACATCTGACCACACACTCTGCCTGGTGTGGAAAGTGCCTCGTATGGTTTGTTCTTTGCAGTCCTGGTCTCTGTTCAGGCAGAGACTTGGGTAGTAGGGGGCCCATTTGACTACTTCTGTGCGGTGCCTTAGCCTGCCCTTGTGAAACAGACATCTGTGGAAGCTGTAGGGGCGCTACCTGGAACAAGGTATGTCCTTTGCTGTGACGCTGGTGCCGTTTGGTGTTTGTGTACTGTCTGTGATGCTAGTATCTTGCACTGCTTGCCTCCTGTTGGGCAGTGGGGTTGCTAGTGTTGGTAAGTTTCCCTGCAGTACTGTGTGAGGGAGGAAGCTGTTTATAGCAGGAATGGGAGCAGCTGGAGTGTTACTAGAGAGGTCCCTGTTGTTTCAGTCCTTCATTCTGCTTCGGAGTCTCTGTTCTGGCAGGAGCACTGGGGTCTGCTCCTGCTCCTCTGTGCATCCCCTTGGGCGTATTGCTCCACAGGAGAGGGTCACATGTCCCGTCATTGGTAAGCTGCTTTGCTTTTCCCCTTGGGAGATTTAGGGAGCCCAGGAGCTGCCAGTATGGCTCAGGTCCATAATCCATATCATCCAGTGGCCGGAGCCAGGTGCTCCAAAGAAAGATGTAAGAAGCCTCCTAATACCTGGTGGTTACAGATTAGTTTAACCCCCAAAGCAGGTGGTTTAATCTTCCTTCCAGAACTATTGTTAATTATGAAGACACTGGATATTCTTGTGACCTAGGTAAATGTCCAGTCCCTCTTTAAATCTTGGTAGCTTCTTGGCCTCAAGGACTTCCTGTAGCAGAGAGTTTCACAAGCTAATTACTCATTGTGTAAAAAAGTACTTCATCGGTTTTGAAAATCCCACCTATATTAATCTCATTGAATGTCCCTGTGTTTTTGTGTTATGAACCAGGGAGAACAGATTCTCCTAACCTCCCTTCTTTGGACGGTTCATTATTTTAGACTTCTGTCATGTTCTCTTGCATTTATCTCTTAAACTCTCTCCAGAGCAGTTTTCCCAAGCCCTTGATCATTCTCGTCATCCTTCTCTGAACCCCTCTAATTTTGCAGTGCCCTTGAGGATGGCATGACCAATCCTGCAGGTAGTATACAGATGAGGCTGCATCATTGATTACATGAAGGCAGAATATTTTAATATTCTCTATGCCATTCCTTATGCATCCTAATATTATTTTTGTTTTTCTTGACTGCAGCTGCGCATTGAGCTGTCTCCAGTGACGACATCCTTCTTCTCCTAGTTCTGTTCTCTTGTTGCAGAGCACTCTGTTCATTCATAGAAACACAGATATAAGAGATGAAAGCACCCTGTTAGGTCCTAGCCCCTGGGAGCCTGGGGCAGGATTGTCTCTACAGTCTGTTCTCCAAGGCTTTTCTGCAGCCCAAGTGACAGGGCTTTCTTGAGGCTGTGGACTAGTCTGAGCTCACTCAGTGTGAAATTCATTTTAGTTTCTCCCTGTTGTTCCTCCTTTTGGAATAGAACAATCTCTACCTTTTTGAAACAAGCACTGTGTGGAGTCTCCCATTCAAACAGAAATATTTTAAAATTCTGCGTATTTTATTTATCAAAATAATAGTCACACCAATTTCAATTATTTTGATAATTTATTTCAAAATACCTGTCAGCAAGTATATTTGTAACAATTGACGACAAAAATGATTCTGGACATTTTTTGACAAATAGATTCCTTACTAGGCATATTAATACAGACCTTTGAGTAACTCAGTTAAACTACAATACAGAAATGTATTTCCCACACCCCTCAAAAACAGGGCAAAGGTTTGGGGAGAGGGAAGTAATTGCTAGATGGGAGCCTGGGAGCAAACCTGGAGGGTTGTTGGGTGTGGGTGGAAGAAGAATGGAACAGGGTTTTTTGGGGGGTGGGGATTTTTGGGGAGCCTTCCCCATGCAGACTTGACTGATCCCTAGCCTCTCCCATTCAGTCAGGCACATCTGCCCCTGTCCCCGTGTGGCCCTGCACCCCAGTCCATTCTCCCCACTAGCCCTTTTGAACCCCAGTCTTTGACTCTCCCAGCAGCTCCGTGTGCCCTGTTCTCTGTGTCTCCCCCCATATCTCATGCCTCCTCACCTGGCCCCGCGGGCATGGTGCTGTGAGGAACGCAGACTCTGACCCCTCCCTATCGGCGGCTGACTGCTATGGCTGGTGAGCTGGCTGTCCTCTGTTCTGGCACCACAGCAGCACCTGGTGGCTGAAAGGCATAACTGCAGAGCCTCTCTGGCAGAGTGTATTTTCTGCCGAGAGAAAAAACAAATCTGCAGGGGACATGAATTCTGCGCGTGCACGGTGGCGCAGAATTCTCCCAGGAGTAACTAGTGGGAGAACGTTCCGAGTTAAGTGTTGCTACTTTGTAGGATTGTGGGTGGGAGGGTGTGGATGCCCTGTCACAAGGAGATGAGGTAGTGTTGGGAGGACTTTGGTGCAGGAGTGGCTGTGCTCCAGGGAGGGGTGAGTGCTAGAAAGGAGGGAACCCTTGTGTTCTCTATTTACCTTGATTTTTCCTCCCCACAACTTGTGGGGCTAATGTTTAGACTGCTGTTCCTTCTTGGAAACTTGTCCATAATCCCCTAATGGAGCGAGGGGTCTCAGGAGCTTATCCCCTCCCCTCGGAAGCCCCACATGCTCATGCTGCTCTGCTTGCCCTCACTGCTGGGTTTGGTGCCATGTTGCAGCTGCCAGTAGGCTGAGTGCTCCTGGCAGAGGCTTCCTGCAGACATCCATAGGTAGACCCCCAGAGGCACTGGGCTGGCTGGGCCTTCTCCATCAGGGTATCTGTTCTCTGTACTGGTGGTCTTTGTGCTTGGCTCTGCCCTACTGAGAGATCCCTCTGAGCAGAGCAGAATCTGCACCAGCAACAACTTGTTGGTCGTGGAACAAGTAGCCTCATTGCAGAGCTGTCAATCTGTCTGAAACTCAGTGCCTCTGTAGCCAAGCTTCAAGTGGCTGAATGCTGTGGATCTGAGCTGGGAGCCTTCAGGCTTGGCTGTAAACTTGAGGCCTTGCTTAGCTGCTCCTTCCTCTGCAGGAGCCAGGGACTCCACAGTTGCTGTTTGAGCCCAAGACCAGGTCTCCTCAGTGAGTGTGCAGCCAAGGGAACAGGGTAGAGAAACATTCCAGTGCCCCTCTGATCTCCTGTGCCTGGGGAAGGAGCACCCACCTCCGTGTGAGATGAGGGAGCTGGTGCCTGGGGTCAGTATGCACAGCTGTGCCGTCCCCCTGAGCAGCCTGGGGCCCAGCTGGCAAGGATTACTGCATTGTAAGCATCTGTGACTCTCTTCCAGTGGCACCAGACACCATCAACAACCATGTGAAGACGTGTCGTGAGGAGCAGAAGAACCTGCACTTCTTTGCCCCAGAGTACGGAGGTACAGTACAGCAGCACAGTGCCCGCAGGCCTTGGGTGTGGTATGGCTGGCCTGTGTCTTGGTAGTAGCCGGTCTGTGGGTGGCTATTACCTGCATATCCCATGAGAGGCAGCAGCTAAGGGGAGCTAATGCTACTCCCCCTGGGGCTGCGTGGCCTTGATCTGCAGCCACTGGGAGCCCTTGTCCCTGGAATAGTAGTGGAGGGGAAGGGTCTGCAGGATTTCACTGCCTGGTGTGGCAGCTCCTAGTGCTCTAAGGTGCTGGGCCTATCCTGTTGGGGACTGACTGTGGAGCCTTGTTCCTGTGTTACAGAAGTCACCAATGTCACCACTGCTGTGGACATCTACTCCTTTGGGATGTGTGCGCTCGAGGTGAGTGGGCAGGGCTCCTCTTGTCTTAGCGGGAAGGGAGATGGCATGGGGGTATGTTCTGGGCACGGGGAGGGATGTCTGAGTGAAACAAGAATCCTCTCTGTTGGAGTTACTCATTATCCCCCAATCGCTCAGCAGCAGTCCAACCATTTATGTCACCAAGATCCATGCCCTCCCCCCGCTGCATCCCCCCACTGGCAGTAACATGCTAGACAAGGATTTGGGCGGGTTGGGGCCTCTCCATCAGTGTCTGTCCTCTGTATTGGTCTCCTTTGGGTGGATTTTCCTGTTCCAAATGTCGCAAGTAACTTGTGGAACTCGGTGCCACAAGATACTGAGGCCAGAAGCTTAGTAGGAGTCAAAGGAGGAGGATGAATTTTTATGGAGAATCTGAGCCACCCCAGGTTTGATACAGTTTAATAAGGAATACGAAGCTTCCTGCTTCAGGGCATAAACCATCTGCCTGAGATTAGACAGAACTGGCCCTGGGCAATTTATTCTATAATTGTCCATTTTGGGGCTTCTTTTTCCTAACTCTGAAGCAGCTGGTGCTGGTTACTCTTGGAGCCAGGAGATGGGGGTAGTTGGACCCTTGCTCTGATTTGGCCTGAAAATTCCTATGTCCCTGTGTTCACCAGGCCTGAGCCAAGGAATCGGGAGTTCAGCAGAAAAAATATAATCTGCAACCGGTTTCAGGAAACAGACCAGGTAGAGAACTCTGCAGCCCATAATGTAAGCCCCTGCGGCCTAACAATAGGAGACGCAGGGAGGGGTCCAGACTAACAACACAAAAATAACCCTTTGAAGCAAAAATCTTAAACTATCTCCTTGAGTTCCAAGGGGTCTGTGGTAACAAGGGATTCTCATCTGACCTCGCTAATTGTCCATCGCTTCAGGGTTGTATGGAAAGTAGGTATTTCTCAGTGCATGCAGCAGTGACTATATGGTAATTTGAAACCTGAGTCTGGGGAGCATGAAAATCAATAGTGGGAGTGACACATGGGGGCAAATAAATGCCCCGGAACAACAAAGCGGACAGTCTTGTCAGGGAGCTGGTGAGGCAGCCCCCGCTGGAGACGAGAGGAAAGGAGTGAAGAGCGCAGTCCAATAGTATTCTTCCCAGCCTGGGATATGAAGAATCTGGTGCGGGCATAGGACGAACTGGACAGTACAGAAGCCTCTGCAGTAGTTGACAGACTTTCGCCTGCTTCCACAGGAGACCAAACAGAATGTGTACATGACAATTCCCCCAGTTCTTGTCCAGGGTCTCAAAGTGCCGACTCTAAGTGAGCAGCGTGTTTTCCTGAGGAGGAGTTCACTGATTGTCTCATCTGAGGAGAGCAGCAGTTTGTAACCTGAGTTGGTCACTGCAGAGGGAATCATGTTTTATTGGTCCTTATGTGCCAGGGCAGCAGTGCTCTGCCCCGATGAGCTGTGCTCTGGGCAGGGGGTTGGACTAGATGGCCTCCAGAGGTCCCTTCCAGCTCTGTTGTTCTATGATTCTATGATAAGATCGGGTGCTTTGGAGACACCTTCATCTATCAAGCAAACATTTTGTCATTGGAAATGGCTGAGGCGACCTCCTCGGTGAATGCTGCCGGGGTTGCAGTTGAGTTAATTTTGATGGCATCAATGAGACCAGAAAGCCACAGGTGTTTAACATGACCCTGTTGCTGCACAACACTGAAGAGTTAGACATGGTTCGGAGTTTTGAGCACAGAGACCTCTGTGTGCTTAGTCCCATGGCAAACGCTAGAACAGTGGTCCCCAAACTGTGGTGTGCACCCCCCCAGGGGGGCGCAGAGGAGCATTTGGGGTGGCGCATGGTGGGCCTGGACTGGGCCAGTCTCCACAGGGGGCAGGGAGGGAGCTCCACCCACAGCCTTGCTCATTTCTCCACCCCCAGCCACAGCCTGGCTCTGTCCCCAGCCTGGTTCTGCTCCCGTTCCCTCTCCATCCCCAGCCGTAGCTCTGCTCTGCCCCCAGCCCGGCTCTGCCCCCGTTCCCTCTCCACCCCCCAGCCGCAGCCTCGCTCTGTCCCCAGGTTGGTTCTGTCCCCAAACCAGCTCCACCTTCAGCCCAAGCTCTGCTGCTGAGAAAGCCTTGGCGGTGCAGTAATGGGGTGGGGGGCAGGGGCATGAACACATTCCGTCACAGGCAGGGGGCACAGCTGGGAAAGTCTGAGCACCACTGCACTAGAACATTCATGCCAAAGTTGGAAGTTTATTGATTAGGGGAGACAGGGAAAAAGAGAATCAAACAGAGAGCACTTTGAATTGGAATTGTGATGCAAAACAAACATAATCAAAACTTATCAGACCTCTTTTAGAGAGGATATTTGTCACTCTTATTTTGTCAAGCAGTCCTTAGTGGAGAAGAAAGGGTTAGTGCTGTTGAATTTTGAGTTGACTGTTGTGAGTGATGGTTACTTTTCCTGCCTTTGACAAAACAGACTAGCAGAAGAGATTAGAAAAGGGGCAGGAAATATGGCTTTTTGTTAATCTTGGGATGCAAGGGCCTTGGTCAATCAGACAGATGTTCTGGGCTAGCAAGTCAGCCTTGACTTTGGACCCTAGCTCACCTCTCTGGTGTGTGACGCCATCGGACTGGTTTTGGGGGGGTCCTGCTCCATCACTGTTGCTTCTCAGGCTGGGCAGAGGTGCGTGTGCCACTTCATCCCACCATACCAAGACTGTGCGGGTCATTGCTGGTGTGAAAAGCAGTGGGGGATGGAAAGAAGCACAGGAGAGAGGGGAAAACGGAGCAGGATCTCATGAATATCAGTCTGGGGTCCTCACTGATCTGGCCCTCCTGATGACTGAGGCTCCTCAAGCACAATCAGTCAGGCTCTGAAGTGAAGCAGAGGCCTGTCAGCCTTTGCTCAAGGGAATCCCCCAGGAGTCTGTTTCCTCCACGTGACTCCTCAGAAGGGGGCAATGGGCAGAATAGTCCATCCCATAGTTTATCTCTCAACTAGGTCGAATTTCCAATTTGGTCCATTCTGATTCTTCTCTCATGTTGGATCCCAGTGACGCTTTCAACACAGTTCTTGGGTGGTGTCAGCTGAACTTTGTTTGGACTAATTCAGTCTCTGTCTGTGCCTTCCTCTGTCCGCGGTTGGCATAGGTGATTGTAATGCTTTGAGCTTTCACTCTCTTTCCAACACTGTTTTCAGGCAGCTAGACCCCAGTTATTACAACACTCCCATCTGTGTGTTGGGCTGCCATTGGAAGTGGATGGGGTAGCCTTGGTGGCTCTTTGAGGTTCCCTCTGAATTGTGAGTAGCAACAGTGCTGAAGGCATTTCCTTAGCTACCTTTCTGATGGTATTGGGGGAAATAGCCTTTCCAGCTCGTTCTGGGTCACTGGAGTCACTGGGAGAAGGGACAATTTTGGCAAACTTATGGCAGCAGTCCAGATGGTTCCTGAGGGAGTGCAGGGGTGGAACCATTCCCTGCAGCCAGCTCAGTTACT
This sequence comes from Natator depressus, assembly GCF_965152275.1. Lineage (NCBI taxonomy): Eukaryota > Metazoa > Chordata > Testudines > Cheloniidae > Natator > Natator depressus. Next base: position 665,540 of record NC_134236.1, on the reverse strand, counting down.
CTCCTACAATTGGATCCAGTATTGTCAACCCCGAGAGCTCAAAAACCATGAGTAAGACCCCAGCAAATCCTGAGCTGGACTGGAAATTGGACCTAGCTGAGAGAGAAACTATGATTTTAAATAACAGTGGGTGCTTTTATTTGCTTTCTGAGCCATTAGGCCATGTTAGAGTCCTGCTTTCAGGCTTGTCCCTACAACCATGAGGAATGAAAATATATGCACAATATGCAGAGATTCTCACTTAATCACATGCCTCCAGGGGCTGGTACTTTACAAGAAACACCAAATACCATCTGATCAAATTACAAGAGTTGGCAATATGGAGTTTCCCTCCGTTCTCTCCCTGCCCCCCCAGTTCCGGGAGTAACTCACTTGGGCTGAACTCTGGTAGAGTGACTAGGCCACCTGGGCTCAGCTGGGCCTGATGTTTGTTTCTGCTGGCAGATGGCGGTGCTGGAAATCCAGGGTAATGGTGAGTCATCCTATGTGCCCCAGGAGGCTATTAACAGCGCCATCCAGCTGCTGGAGGACCCCTTGCAGAGGGTGAGTACAAGGCGGTGTTAGGAATATGCCTGTTGACATGCAGGGCCCAGATTTGGCCCCTGGCAGCAGCACCCTCTTGGCTCTGTCTGATGTGCCTTCCTATGTCTGGCTTATTGCCTTGTAGGAGTTCATTCAGAAGTGCCTGGAGCTGGACCCTGGGAAACGTCCCACTGCTCGGGAGCTCCTCTTCAACCAAGCTCTGTTCGAGGTGCCCTCCATGAAGTTACTGGCTGCTCACTGTATCGTTGGACACCAGCGTGAGTATGAGATCCAGGGCACAATTTGCTCTGTGCTTTCAGGAGACTCCAGCAGCTCACCACCCTACAGCCATCCCAGCATTGGGAAGCCGGAAGCTTAGCCTGGAATGCGAGGCTTGGGGTGGCTGCAGCATTTGAGTGTCCATCCCTTGGCAGTGCCTTGCCTGCTGCAGAGCAGTGTGGCTGTCTCAAAGCTGCATCCCATGGCTTCCTGCAGCCCTCAGGCAAATTGGGCAGGGTTTGGGACAGTGTGGGTGTAATCTCCTTCTTCTGTGCAGATATGATTCCTGAAAACGCTCTAGAAGAAATGACCAAAAACATGGACATGAATGCAGTGCTGGCAGAGATCAACCACACAGACAGGGAGGGGGTCAAGATGATGTGAGTACCCGTCTCTGCAGGAGAGCTAGCCTCCCCACACTGCTGCAGTGAACAGCAAGAGCTGCCCAGCACATTATGGTCTGTATTACTGTTGCACCTGGGAGCCCCAGTCCTTGGCCAGAACCCCTCTGTGCCAGGCATTGTACAAAGACAGGCCCTGCCGCCAAGAGCATAGTGCTGAGCATGTGAGGCTCCCAAACTCTGCTCTGGTGGGAGCTGACTCATTGTATGGGGATGGCCCAAAGAGCCGGGGAGTGAGAGGAAGCCAGCCTGACTGTCTCCCTGGCGGGGGGGTTGCTGCTGGTGCAGAGGAGGAGAAACTGGAGGAAGAGAACAGATGGTGGGGGTGTGGGAGGGGCAGTCTTTTGGCTGCTCTGGGTTGTTCTGATCCAAATGGGACTACCCAGAGCAGCCATTGTTCAGTGTGCCTGGACTGATCCAGGGAGGGGATGTGGCTCCGGAAAGGCAGTATCCCATGGGCTGGGCTGGGAAGCAGGAGTGATAGGCTAGCTCCGCTGACCTGCAGCTCAGTCTCCTCCCTGCCGGGTCAGGCTACCCCCAGAAGTCAGTGCTGAAGTTGGTCAACGCTTCAGGCCTAACCCTGAGGCCGCCTCTGTCGTACTCACTGTACCCCAAGACTTCAGAATCGGGGGAATTTACTGAGTAACCAGTGAAAGGGTCTCTTCTTTCCTGCCTGCATTTTAAAGCTTCTCTCTGCAGCTATGCTGGTAAGAAACTTATTTTTCTTTGAGCTGTCGCCAAGGTGGATCCCACTGTAGGTGCATATGTACCTCATGCATGTGAGTGGAGTCTTGAATAGCCGTGTCTGGGGCTGTGCATGTGCCCTGTGCCGCCTCTTGCGGCCGCACAAAGGGCGGAGCAGCCACGGCCTATGGCAGCCAGATGGAACTTGGCAAGTGTCTGACCCACTATCTCTGCTGCCTAGGGCAGAGCCCCCCCTGACAGGTGCTGTATGCAAGTCTTCTTCTAGGAACCACACATCCAGGATTGCCCAGCCTGTGACTGTCACTTCTGGGTCTAAAGTGACCCCTGTGGACTGCTCTCCGGCAGATTTAGCTTGAGCTGAGCATCCCTGGATATGTCCGTCTCAATAGGGATCAGCCAATCAAAGGATGGGGGCAGGGTTTGGAATCTGCCAGGTGGTGTGGTGTGTGCAAAGCAGCTTGTTCCTGTGCACAGGAGTGGGCTGGGGAGGAGGGGGGCAGATACCGACAGCTTTTCTTCTTCGTCATTGTCCAGTTCAATGGGACTGGGAAGATTCCGTCCCAAGGTTGGATGAAAAATTGGTTTTAAAGTCTAAGGAGGGTAGTGGGTGGGATGCTCACCAGATACCGTCTGGCTGCAACTGCCGGGAGCAGAGGGAGGGTCATAGAATATCAGGGTTGGAAGGGACCTCAGGAGGTCATCTAGTCCAACCCCCTGCTCAAAGCAGGACCAATCCCCAACTAAATCATCCCAGCCAGGGCTTTGTCAAGCCTGACCTTAAAAACCTCAAAGGAAGGAGATTCCACCACCTCCCTAGGGAACACATTCCAGTGCTTCACCACCCTCTTAGTGAAAAAGTTTTTCCTAATATCCAACCTAAACCTCCCCCACTGCAACTTGAGACCATTACTCCTTGTTCTGTCATTTGCTACCACTGAGAACAGTCTAGATCCATCCTCTTTGGAACCCTCTTTCAGGTAGTTGAAAGCAGCTATCAAATCTCCCCTCATTCTTCTCTTCTGCAGACTAAACAATCCCAGTTCCCTCAGCCTCTCCTCATAAGTCATGTGTTCCAGTCCCCTAATCATTTTTGTTGCCCTCCGCTGGACTCTTTCCAATTTATCCACATCCTTCTTGTAGTGTGGGGCCCAAAACTGGACACAGTACTCCAGATGAGGCCTCACCAATGTCGAATAGAGGGGAATGATCACGTCCCTCGATCTGCTGGCAGTGTTCCTACTTATAAAGCCCAGAATGCCGTTTGCCACCTTGGCAACAAGGGCACACTGTTGACTCATATCCAGCTTCTCGTCCACTGTAACCCCTAGGTCCTTTTCCGCAGAACTGCTGCCGAGCCATTTGGTCCCTGGTCTGTAGCGGTGCATGGGATTCGTCTGTCCTAAGTGCAGGACTCTGCACTTGTCCTTGTTGAACCTCATCAGATTTCTTTTGGCCCAATCCTCCAATTCGTCTAGGTCCCTCTGTATCCTATGCCTACCTTCCACCGTATCTACCACTCCTCCCAGTTTAGTTTAGTTTAGGGTCGATGCTGCTCTGCCCTTTTGTCCTTGCACAGGGCGCAAGGGCCCCAAGGGACATGGCTATTTCAAATCTCCAGTCTCATGTGCATGAAGTGCATGTACACCTACAATGGAATCTGCACGGACAACAAACACCTCAACAAACCACAGTTACTGTGGGGTAAGTAAACAAAAAGGAAAGCAATATTCTCACCTGATCACCTGGCTCCAGGAGCTGGGGCTTCAAAGAGAACATGAATTATTGGGACAGGTGGCAACACTGTTGGGGAGGGAGTGGCTGCTTCCTTTTGGAGAGGAGCTCTGTCCCTTTTACCTTTAGAACACCACCCTGGTGGTGCACAGGGCCCCGCTCTGGGCGCTTACGCTACATGTCGGACCTAGCTTGTCATGTGGGGGTGATGGGAGGCAGGAGGGGTGGGGTTGGGTGGATGAGGGTCGTAGCAGTTTGGTTCCCCAGACACTCAGGTGAGGCAGGTGCCCTGTATGTGAGGAGGTGGTGGTGTGGTGTCTGAGGTTTGTGCAGTCATATAAAGCAGGAGGCTCTTGGTGTGTGCCTGGCAGAGAGTGGAGCATTCAGGAGGGCTGGGGAGGGCAACAAGTTAGGGGCTGGTCACCAGGAGTCTTTTCTGTGAGCACCTTCTCATTCACAAGAGGCCTCTCACCTCTGGGATCTGCACTGTTGTTGGAGGGTCCAAGATTAAGCCCAGCCTTCAGGTCAGGGCACCGGGAATCCTGCCGCCAGTGGTGGAACAAGCTGGTGGGTCAGTTTCTTTTAACTGCTTTGTTTTAAAACTAGTTTTACTCATTTTCATGCAGTAGTGACTTCATTTCAGCATCTAGCTCCTCTTGCTCTCCTGAGCTGGGGAACTGAGGCTCTAATGCTCCGGTGTAGCCTCTCTCTAGCAGGCTCCCTCCGTCTCCATCCCAGTAGTGCAGAACCCCACAAGCATCAAGCAAAATCTAAGTGTGCTCTAGGCATCTTCTGCGGCGCTGCAGAGGGCGAGCTATGCTCTGCTTCCCCAAGCTACTGACGCTCACTCTGCCAGGGCATGGGCCTTTGAATCAGACTGGCATACCAGGGTGTCAGCCCCTTGCCCGAAACAGCGACTGTCGAGGGAGGCCTGCCCTGGAGCATCTGGATTCCCTAGGGGACCAAAGCCCCTCCCAGCCTGCCCAGGGGTAAGTCTTCCAGGCCCCAGGTCCCAAACAGACTGCTGCTGGAAAACTGAATCTAGTTCTGGTGCCCACAGTTCAAGAAGGATGTTGTTAAATTGGAGAGGGGGTCAGAGAAGAGCCATGAGAATGATTAAAGGATTAGAAAACCTGCCTTACAGTGATAGACTCCAGGAGCTCAATCTATTCAGTTTAGCAGAGAGAAGGTTTAAGGGGTGACTTGCTGAGTCTGTAAGTACTTACATGAGGAACACACATTTATTAATGGGTCCTCTTGTCGAGCAGAGACAGGTCCAAAAAGTTCCAATGGCCAGAAGTTGAAGCTAGACAAAATTGGACTGGAAGTAAGATGTACATTTTTAACAGAGAGGGTAATTTACTGTTGAAACAATTCACCAGTGGTCATGGTGGATTCTCCTTTACTGACCATTTCTAACCCAAGATTCTAGTTCAAACAGGAATTAATTGAGGGAAGTCCTATGGCCATTGTTCTGTGGGAGGTCAGACTAGATCACAGTGGTCCCTCCTGCACTTATAATTTATGACAAAGGAAGTGTCCCTTTATAAAGTAATGATTTGTATTGTTAATGAGCAGTTGGAGAAGGGTTAAATGCTGATTTTTACACCTTTACCTTCCCCCCTGAGGGAGCGTGTGCTGGGCCCCTCTCACAGGTTGTGCTCTGTATCAGGCTCCCTCCGCTCCCCTCCCGGCCATGCAGAGAACCCTGTGACTCCTGTGAAGCTCTGCCTCGGCTTGCAGTGTAATGGGACTTGGGCCTGCCCTGGCGGTCAGCCCTCGACCCTTCCTTGGCCAGGGAACATCAGAACGGCCAGACTGAGTCAGACCAAAGGTCCGTCTAGCCCAGTGTCCTGTCTCTAACAGTGGCTGGTGCCGGGTGCTTCAGAGGGAATGAACAGACCAGGCAGCTATTGAGTGATTCATCCCCTCTCGTCCAGTCCCAGCTTCTGACAGTCAGAGGCTTAGGGACCACCCCAAGCATGAGTTGCAGTGGGGGAGGTTTAGGTTGGATATTAGGAAAAACTTTTTCACCAGGAGGGTGGTGAAACACTGGAATGCGTTACCTAGGGAGGTGGTAGAATCTCCTTCCTTGGAAGTTTTTAAGGTCAGGCTTGACGAAGCCTTGGCTGGGATGATTTGATTGGGGATTGGTCCTGCTTTGAGCAGGGGGTTGGACTAGATGACCTCCTGAGGTCCCTTCCAACCCTGATATTCTATGATTCTATGAGGTTGCATCCCTGACCATCTTGGTTGATAGCCATTGATGGACCTGTAAAAGTGGCAGAGTCCTGTGGCACCTTATAGACTAACAGACATATTGGAGCATAAGCTTTCGTGGGTGAATACCCACTTCGTCGGATCACATGCATGTGCCCCCCCCCCAATCCCCCCGCAGCCTTGTGCACCGGGGCTATAGGGCTGTGTGGGTGAGCCGCCCTCAGTTCCTTCTCAACTGCCTTGGCCTGAGATGGAGGCTCAGCAGCGTCCGAGTTGAGCTTACCTTAACTGCATTTTTCTCTAGTTAGCATTAGTTCTTAGTTTCGTTTCTGGTAGTTAGCCGGAGTAATTTTTATAGTTTTTAGCATAAGGACCCTTGTCCCTCCCCCCTATTTCTTGTTCTCTTTCCCTCAGGGGAACTGAAACCCTGGGAGAGGGTATGCCTGGTTCTCCCAGGTTTAAAGGTTGCCTTTCACACCAAGAGGCTGTCCCGGTCAGGAATGGACATTCCTGGTTTATCCGCTGCCTTGGAGAGTCACAGGAGAGTTGGCTGTATTTTAAAGAATCCTTATTGAGGTTAGAGGGACAAACCATCCCGATTTGTAGAAAGAATAGTAAATATGGCAGGCGACCAGCTTGGCTTAACAGTGAAATCCTTGCGGATCTTAAACACAAAAAAGAAGCTTACAAGAAGTGGAAGATTGGACAAATGACTAGGGAAGAGTGTAAAAATATTGCTTGGGCATGCAGGAGTGAAATCAGGAAGGCCAAATCCCACCTGGAGTTGCAGCTAGCAAGAGATGTTAAGAGTAACAAGAAGGGTTTCTTCAGGTATGTTAGCAACAAGAAGAAAGTCAAGGAAAATGTGGGCCCCTTACTGAATGAAGGAGGCAACCTAGTGACAGAGGATGTAGAAAAAGCTAATGTACTCAATGCTTTTTTTGCCTGTCTTCACGAACAAGGTCAGCTCCCAGATGGCTGCACTGGGCAGCACAGCATGGGGAGGAGGTGACCAGCCCTCTGTGGAGAAAGAAGTGGTTCGGGACTATTTAGAAAAGCTGGATGAGCACAAGTCCATGGGGCCGGATGTGGTGCATCCGAGAGTGCTAAAGGAGTTGGCGGATGTGATTGCAGAGCCATTGGCCATTATCTTTGAAAACTCATGGCAATCGGGGGAAGTCCCGGACGACTGGAAAAAGGCTAATGTAGTGGCCATCTTTAAAAAAGGGGAGGAGGAGGATCCGGGGAACTACAGGCCAGTCAGCCTCACCTCAGTCCCTGGAAAAATCATGGAGCAGGTCCTCAAGGAATCAATTCTGAAGCACTTAGAGGAGAGGAAAGTGATCAGGAACAGTCAGCATGGATTCACCAAGGGCAAGTCATGCCTGACTAATCTAATTGCCTTCTATGACGAGATAACTGGCTCTGTGGATGAGGGGAAAGCGGTGGACGTGTTGTTCCTTGACTTTACCAAAGTTTTTGCCATGGTCTCCCACAGTATTCTTGCCAGCAAGTTAAAGAAGTATGGGCTGGATGAATGGACTATAAGGTGGATAGAAAGCTGGCTAGATTGTCGGGCTCAATGGATAGTGATCAATGGCTCCATGTCTAGTTGGCAGCCGGTATCAAGTGGAGTGCCCCAAGGGTCTGTCCTGGGGCCGGTTTTGTTCAATATCTTGATAAATGATCTGGAGGATGGTGTGGATTGCACCCTCAGCAAGTTTGCAGTGACACTAAACTGGGAGGAGAGGTAGATACGCTGGAGGGTAGGGATAGGATACAGAGGGCCCTGGACAAATTAGAGGATTGGGCCAAAGAAATCTGATGAGGTTCAACAAGGACAAGTGCAGAGTCCTACACTTAGGACTGAAGAATCCCATGTACCGCTTCAGACTAGGGACCGAATGGCTGGGCAGCAGTTCTGCAGAAAAGGACCTAGGGGTTACAGTGGACGAGAAGCTGGATATGAGTCAACAGTGTGCCCTTGTTGCCAAGAAAGCCAATGGCATTTTGGGATGTATAAGTAGGGGCATTGCCAGCAGATCGAGGGACATGATCGTTCCCCTCTATTCGACGTTGGTGAGGCCTCATCTGGAGTACTGTGTCCAGTTTTGGGCCCCACAGTACAAGAAGGATGTGGAAAAATTGGAAAGTGTCCAGCGGAGGGCAACAAAAATGATTAGGGGTCTGGAACACATGACTTATGAGGAGAGGCTGAGGTAACTGGGATTGTTTCTTCTGCAGGAGAGAAGAATGAGGGGGGATTTGATAGCTGCTTTCAACTACCTGAAAAGGGGTTCCAAAGAGGATGGATCCAGACTGTTCTCAGTGGTAGCAGATGACAGAACAAGGAGTAATGGTCTCAAGTTGCAGTGGGGGAGGTTTAAGTTGGATATCAGGAAAATCTTTTTCACTAGGAGGGTGGTGAAACACTGGAATGCGTTACCTAGGGAGGTGGTGGAATCTCCTTCCTTAGAAGTTTTTAAGGTCAGGCTTGACAAAGCCCTGGCTGGGATGATTTAGTTAGGGATTGGTCCTGCTTTGAGCAGGGGGTTGGACTAGATGACCTCCTGAGGTCCCTTCTAACCCTGATATTCTATTCTGTATTGCTACAGACAAGTACTGGAGATCATTTCAACAGGTTACTCCATCCACTTTACCTCTGTTTCCCTATTCCCCCGTCCCTCCTCAGGGACCTCTCTCACAAGCACCTTTTGCGACAGGAAATCGACTCTCTCTCCTGAATCTGGGTGCTACAGAACCAGTTCCCACATGACACGGAGGGGATTTTAGTCCATATATTTCCTGGTTCCAAAAAAGATCTCCGATTACTCAAGTGATTTATAACGATTCAGAGGTTCAAAATGGTAACTCTTACAACAATAATTCCGTCATTGGACCAAGGGGACTTGTTCTTGGCAGTCAACTGTCAGGGTGCTTACGTCCATATAGCAGTCAGCCCCTCCCACAGAAGGGGCATACACTTCACTCTGAGTCAAGAATACTTTCAGTACAGGGTGCTCCTGTTCGGTCTCTTGTCTGCACCCAGAGTGTTGTCAGAAATACTGTCTGTGGTAGTGGCTCATCATCGCAAACAAGGAATTCTGATTTTTCGCATACCTTGATGACTGCCTGCTCAAAGGCAGTCCTTCAATGGCCACTCAGAGGTTGTAGACCTGTTTCTCAGACTGGGACTACAAATAAACATCCAAAAGTCCACCTTAATCCCCATACAACATCTGGCATTCATAGGCGCTTACCTCAATGCAGTAACAGCCAGAGGATTCCTCCCTTCCCACAGGTTCACACACCCTAGTCAATTTAGTCACTACAGTTCAAGTCAGCCCTCAAACATCAGCCAGAAATTGTCTTCAGCTATTGGGATGTATGGCGGCTGGCACATGTGTAATAAATCATGTGAGACTTCGCATACCTTGCTTCCAGAGGTGGCTCAGAACTGTTTACTCACCAAGCAGACACAGCTGAAACACGCTACTCTCGTTCCTTCGGTAGTAAAAATAAATAAAAATCCCTCGCCTGGTGGAAGAACCCTCACAATGTTTGCACAGGGGTTCCCTGCGCTCCACCATTTCTAGCATCAGCAATAACAGATGCATCCCTACTGGGATGGAGAGCCCACCTAGATGCTCACACTGTTCAAGGCAGGTGGTCTTCTCTCGAGTCCACCCACACGTCAACTTGCTAGAACTGAGAGCAGTCGGAAATGCTTGTATCCATTTCCTTCCACTGATCAGGGGCAAATACATAAAGATAATGGTGGACAACATGTCATTCATGTTTTATATAAACTGCCACGGAGGAACGAGATTGCCTTCCCTCTGCGCCGAAGCGGTGAGACTTTGGAATTGTGCAGATGAAACCAGATCAATGTCTCAGCATCTTACCTCCCAGGTGTACAAAACACCATAGCAGGTTCCCTCAGCAGATGCTTCTCACAAGATCAAGAATGGAAGATAGATCCCACTATACGCCAATGCGTATTTCACTGTTGGGGTGTCCCACAGTCTAGATCGCCACATCCAAAAACAAGAAATGTGCCGAGTTCTGCTCAAGGTGGTCTGAGTCACCACTCCCTGGGAGATGCCTTTCTCCTTTGTTGGAGTCCAGGACTTCTGTATGCATTTCCCCTAGTTCCTCTGATGTTCAAACTGCTGTTCAAGAGAAAGACATAGCTTAGGTTATTCTTGTAGTTCCAACGTGGCTGAGACAAACGTGGTTTCCTTACCTCACTCAGCTCGCTGTTTGTCAACCAATCACTCTCTCTAGATTGTCCCGCATTTCCTCTCCCAGGAGGCTGCCCTGGCCTTGGGGTTCTTTGGCTCAAGGCATGATTCGCATGGCTTAGAAACAACCTGTGCCGGGGATGTAAAGGGAGTGCTGTTAACACACACACACACACACACACGCACACCCCTCTCTCTCTACATCCTCTCTGTTATCATTTTTGCTAGATTATATCTTAGAACTAAAGATGACCGGATTATCTTTAAGTTCTGTAAAGGTGTGTTTGGCAACCGTGATGGCCTTCCAGCATATGATTTTTCTGTTTTCACTCATCCTACAACGAGGAGGTTTCTCAAGAGACCAGACCATAGGTGCTGACTTCCCCTCTGCCTGGTGGGTGCTTGACCCCTCCCCCCCCCAACCTCTTCCCACCCCTGCACTGCCCTTGCCCCACCCGCATTCCACCCCTTCCCACCCAAGCCCGTATAGCTTCAGCCCATTTGCCGGTACTGAAGTCAGGCTTACTGGCTCCTAATTGCCAGCATCGCCCGCCTTTGGAGCCTTTTTAAAGAATCATTGGTGTTCCATTTGCCGTCTGCCAGTCGCCTGGTGCAGAGGCTGATTTAAGCGATAGGTTACATACCACAATTAGTACCTGCAACTTCATATTTGAGTTCCTTCAGAACCCTTGGGTGATGCCATCTAGTCCTGGGGACTTGTTACTGTTTAATTTATGAATTTGTTCTAAAACCTTCTCCACTTCAATCTGGGACAATTCCTCAGATTTGTCACCTAAAAAGACTGGCTCAGGTGTGGGAATCTCCGTCACTTCCTCAGCCGTGAAGACCAATGCAGAGAATTCATGTCTAGCTGGACCTGTGCACATTTCAGAGACGGATAACACAGAGGCCTGAGAGTTAAACCTTCTGCTTAGCAAACTAAGTTTAGCTTCCAGGACCTGTCCCCTATAGCCTACTGTCACTGGTACCAGCATGTGCTGTGATCCACAAGCTCCTCCCCAGCACTCAGTCCATCCAGGTGTCCTCACAGGTCCCAAGTTAGAAACACTTTTAGACAATATCAGAATCTACTCTCTCCAGAAAAATAGATCCACCTGTCCCTTGCCAGCTACTGGAAAGGATTCAGACCCACCAGTTCTTCAAAGTCAAGAGCTTTTTGATCCCAGTACAGAAAATTGTTCACCCAGGAGTCAAAGTAGGCCTTAATATTACCAACATGGTAGAGATTTGCAAAGATCCAAAACATTGTCCTTTTAGTTGGTTGCTGGCAGGGCACCTCCAAAAGTGAACAACTGACTGGATACAATGCGGTTAGGCATCATTCCTGGATCCCATCCCAATGTTCTTTTGTGGCAGGAGAGAGTGCAGACAGAATCATAGAAGATCAGGGTTGTAAGAGACCTCAGGAGCTCATCTAGTCCAACCCCCTGCTCAAAGCAGGACCAACTAAATCATCCCAGCCAGGGCTTTGTCAAGCTGGGCCTTAAAAACCTCTAAGGAAGGAGATTCCACCACCTCCCTAGGGAACCCATTCCAGTGCTTCACCACCCTCCTAGTGAAATAGTGTTTCCTAATATCCAGCCTAGACCTCCCCCACTGCAACCTGAGACCATTACTCCTTGTTCTGTCATCTGCCACCACCGAGAACAGCCGAGCTCCATCCTCTTTGGAACCCCCTTTCAGGTAGTTGAAGGCTGCTATCAAGTCCCCCCTCACTCTTCTTTTCTGCAGACTAAATAACCCCAGTTCCCTCAGCCTCTCCTCATAAGTCATGTGCCCCAGCCCCCTAATCATTTTTGTTGGCTTCCACTGGACTCTTTTCAATTTCGTCACATCCTTTCTGTAGTGGGGGGCCCAAAACTGGACGCAGTACTCCAGATGTGGCCTCACCAGTGCTGAATAGAGGGGAATAATCACTTCCCTTGATCTGCTGGCAATGCTCCTACTACTGCAGCCCAGTATGCCGTTAGCCTTCTTGGCAACAAGGGCACACTGCTGACTCATATCCAGCTTCTCGTCCACTGTCACCCCTAGGTCCTTTTCTGCAGAACTGCTGCCTAGCCACTCGGTCCCCAGCCTATAGCAGTGCATGGGATTCTTCCTTCCTAAGTGCAGGACTCTGCACTTGTCCTTGTTGAATCTCATCAGATTTCTTTCAGTCCAATCTTCCAATTTGTCTAGGTCACTCTGGACCTTATCCCTACCCGCCAGCATATCTACCTCTCCCTTCAGCTTAGTGTCATCCGTGAACTTGCTGAGGGTGCAATCCATCCCATCCTCCAGATCATTAATTAAGATGTTGAACAAAACTGGCCCCAGGACAGACCCCTGGGACACTGTTTGATACTGGCTGCCAACTAGATATGCTGACAGCTACCCCAGGTTATTCTGGACCCTTAGCAAGCTTCTCAGGTTGGGGAGCATAGCTGGAAGACAATAATCCCTGGGTCATCTTGTTCCTCACTCAGAAGGAAGTAATCTCTGTTTCAAGCTCACCCCTTGTGCTGTACAGTTTTTCAATCTCTCAGTCCATGTCCTGTTAGTTCCCTTTGACAGCTCAATCTGTAGCATGTCTGAACAGAACCAAGATCAGAGCGTCTCAGAGAAATACTGTCCCAGGCAGAGAAGAACCTGTTTCGTTTCATAACAGTTCACATAAAGGATACGGAAAAGAGAGATGTGAAGTCCTCCTCCTTGTCTTATGGTGGACAGGGAATCTCCATTGCACATGCAGAAAAGAACAGACCTCTTGAAGCAGATTTGGACCACCTACAGGTTTTCATGGCCGGAAGGGTTCATTATGATCCTTTAGTCTGACTCCTGTACAACAGAGGCCTCTCAGTAATTCCTAGAGCAGATCTTTTAATAAAATATCCACAGCTTGGGGATTGGAATTGAGATGCAGTTCAGCAAACCAGGTCATTCAGGCTGTCCAGACAGAACTCAACCAGGAAACTTTATTTATTGTTTAGTCAAGTTTCATTTCTGGTGCAAAGCGATATAGTAAGCACTTTGGGGAAAGGGCCATCGATACAGGGCCTGGCACGGGGGCACTGGCCTCTAAATAATAATCATTGCAAAGTTATGGTGATCTTGGCTACACTAAAAGAAAAGGAGGACTTGTGGTTAGAGACTAGCCAATTTATTTGAGCATAAGCTTTTGTGAGCTACAGATCACTTCATCGGCTGCATTCACGAAAGCTTATGCTCAAATTGGTTAGTCTCTAAGGTGCCACAAGTCTTCCTTTTCTTTTTGTGAATACAGACTAACATGGCTGCTACTCTGAAACCTTGGCTACACTAGTCTCCTGGTGTCCTACGAGCCAAGCCCTGTAGAAAAGTGGGTACCAGCCCTCAGAGCATTCTTTATGTAGGTACGTGGGACTCTCCATGTGAGCATTATCCGGTGGTGATAGTCCTCAAACTGGCCAAATTATACAAGCTTGTGGCTGGCTTTTCTAGTTGCCGCTGTCTCTGAAAGGCAAGTTTTGAAACTGATGCCTCTCTCTGTTATGCTGTGAGAGAAGGCTGTTCTCTTCGCTCCAGAAACCTTTCTGTCCAGGGGCCACAGGGCTTCATAGTTGCTGCAGACAAGAGGTTGAAATCCTGTTAGGCATTTGTGAAGCCATTCGGGAATCAAACAGAGGCTCTCTCCACGGCCTAGCGACACTGTGGGAAGAACGTGTCTAAGCCTTATCTGAGGAAACGCTGTGCAAGGTTGGTGTCCGTCCCTCCACAGAAGGAACAGGGGCTTTGATCCGCATTGGGAATGGAGAGAGTTGGGGATGTGGTGGCAGTCTTAAGTTGCACACAGGAGCGTCACTGTAGACAGTTTGGTGAGACCTGGGCTCTGTGCAGGGCAGTCAAAAAAGCAAACAACGTGTTAGGATGCATGGAGAGTGGGGCAGTGAACAGAGAACATTCTAATGCAGTTCTGTAAATCGGTGTGGCCTCAGGTGGGTTCTGGGTGGAGTGCTGGTCACTGGTGCTTTCAGTGTTACCCCTGGGCTACAGGGTGAATCGCTCCCACCTGCTTACAGTGCAAGGGAGCCTTCTCTGTGCCTCCTGGAGGGAACCTGCCCAAAACTAGCAGCTGCTGGCAACACAAGCAGCCCACTCCAGGCTCTGCAAGCCCCGTTCTTTCCTTCTGCAAGCAAACAATTTGCATACCCCAGCTCTTTGCCTCCAGGGCTCACTTAGGGAGCCTGAGTGGAGATAATCTATGGGGCTAGTTAACCCCTTGAGTTCTACTCTGGCCCTGGGGCACAAGTCTCCCCAGCCTGTCTGTGTACACCACTTCATTACACTCAAGTGCCCAGTCCCGCAACTTCTGGACACACGCAGTGTGCAGAGATTCGCTGCCTCTGTGGAAGCAGCATCCCCCCCTTCACTAGCGTCACCACAGATCTGCCCTGTCCTTAGCACACAGCACTGAGCCATGTCTCTAGTAAAACCCAGTGGCAGTTTGGGACAAAGCTTGAGAGATTCAAATAGCAGCAAGGAGAAGAGCTGGAAACATCAGGTGATAGGTAAAAGAAAAACAGAAGATGCACTGTGGCGTCTACACGTGTTAGGAAGTTCTTTTCCGGTCTGAGGGATTTCTCACCCAGTGGTCAGTCTGTGTAACTCCTGCCCAGTCCAGAGAGCTGGGAGCCACTTTCCATGAGACACTTATGCTGGCAGCATGTCACTTCTGTAATGGACAATCTCTTGTGCCCTTCTTTCTCCTATTATACAGAACCAGACCTTTTGTCTCCTTTGTAATCGGCTTGTCCCTGGTCATCCCCCTGTTCAGGGTCTTTTTCTTGGGTTCTTCTGTGCTTTGTGTAAAGGCCCAAGCCTGCACCTTGTCTAGATCGTAGACTCTTGGTGGGGCTAGATAGAAAGACATCCGTTGTTACGTTTGATTGAGTGAGCTCTGAGAACCACCCCTCCTGCCCAATTTCACATCCAGCAGCTTTGGGACACAATATTCCACCTGTCACATGACTCTTAATCTCTTCCACATGCACATCCCGCAATAACCATGACAACCAGCAAATTCGTAGCTTTCGGCAGGGACCAAATGGTCCCCTTTCATGAAATACCATGAAGATGACAATCACAAGGAAAACATGCCCATCTGGGCATATCTAGGTAAGTCCCTGGGTATGTACTTAACTGTGTACCCCCCCAACTGTGGCCAACATGGGGTACTTGGATCACCTTATCTCCCAGGATATTGCAGATCTGGAAGGGGTTCAGAGAAGAGCAATGAGAATGATCAAGGACCTGTAAAAATTCTCCAGGAAGACTGAAGAGATTGGGATTTTTACCTTAGAAAGGAGATGAATAAGAGGGGACACGACAGAGGTATATAAAATCAATAGTAGAGAAGGGAGAGCGGGAGCATCTGGTCTCCCTGCACAAGAATGGCAGTGTTCAGTTATTAAAAGGGAAAGGAGAAAAGGAAACACTTTCTCAGACACACGCCGACCCCGATGCAGAACACTGCCACAGGAAGTGGCTGAAGCCAGAATTTAGTAAATGTGAAAAGGGCTGGACACTTGTGGATCAAAACTATTCAGCATGATCACAGTTGATAAGTGTGGCAGCAACATTAAACCTCTTGCTTCAGGGCTTACATCAATCTCCAGCTATTAGATATCATGGTGAGGTCTATGTGGGGGGTAGATTATCCCACCTCTGCTACCCCAGGGTTCTCTCCTCTTCCTCAGCATTATCTAGTGCCGCCACTGTCAGGAAGACAGGGAACCTGGCCTGATTCAGTCTGGAGGCTCCTGTGTTCATAAGCATCCTTTGGTAGGTGGGTGCTACTGGGTTGGTTCCCAAGTAAGTCCTTAAATTACAAAGATCTTGCTTTATATGGATGGAACTTCTACCTGTTTCTGCCTCTTCGACTGCCCTGCTGACAGTTCTGCTTTATCCCTCTCTGCTAGTACAGTGTGAGTGATGGAGAGCAGCTGTGCAGCAGAGCGCCTTCTCGCTCGCAGGGCCTCTCCTTGTTCCGTGATCCCTGGCATTGGCTAAATGGCTGCAATACACTCTGTGATGTGTTAACATGCTGGTCAACAGGGAGACAGGGCTGCCATTTTGTTAGGGCTTAATTTCCCTTAATGCTCCTAGTGTGTTCAGCTTTGGAAGAGCCCCTTGGAGGGCTTAGTCCTGGAGCCTCCAGCCCCTGCATTGCACAGGGGAGAGGCTCTACCTCCTGGTTGTAATGAGGAGAGAACTGTCAGGCAAGCCCCCCCCATGGCACTAGGCAGGGAGGTGGCACAGGCTGGGTTTGGCTTGGCTTGTGACTTCACTGCCCTTTTTTTTCCAGCTTCTCCCAGTCCCCGGCACTGGAGCTGGACAAGTTCCTGGAGGATGTGAGGTAAGATGCCATCCCCCTCCTATGCCGTGAGACTCTCCTGCCTGCAGCTGGCCCTGGGCAGGTCCCTGGACGCTGCCTCCACTCACCGGGAGAAGGCAAGCGCCCTCCATAACACTTCTCCTCTTGCAGGAACGGCATCTACCCACTTACAGCCTTTGGGATGCCTCGGCCCCAGCAGCCCCAGCAGGAGGTGGTGAAGTCCCCCATTGTCCCCCCGTCAGTGAAGACCCCAACGCCAGAACCTGCTGAGGTGGAGACCCGCAAGGTGAGAGGGGGAGATGCTGCTGCTGCTGCTGCTGCTCTCCCCTTAGTGGCTGCACCGTGCAGTGACAGCTGGAGTCACGTGGCCTCTCTGCTTCCCTTTCAGGTGGTGCTAATGCAGTGTAACATTGAGTCAGTGGAGGAGGGAGTCAAGCACCATGTACGTTTCCGTCTCCCTCTTGCACACACATGCTCTGTACGGGCGGGGTCTTAAGGCACCATTACTGAACAGGCTGCTTCAAATGTCTCGGCTCCCCCTTGGCAGCAGTGGTGGGGTGAGCCGTGCTGTGGCCTGGACGTGCTGGCTGCTGAGCACTGCTGCCCCGGCAGGTCTCCAGTATGCAGGGCCCAAAGCCGACAGGCTTGGTGATCCGGGGCAGAGCTTGGCAGCCCACCTGGTGCAGCGCAGTCCCTGCAGGATCCACACTCCTCGTGCAGGAGAGAGCGTGGCATTTCCTGGCTTGGGTGTGGTGCATTCTGTCCCACGGGGAGCAGAGGGGGTTGTACTGGGCCTGCTCCAGGCACTGCTCGAAGTACAGAGGGGGGCAGGGTGGGGAGTAAAGGGCAGGGGCCACCCGGGCTGTGGCAGCCCCCCAGCTCATGCAGGAATTGCGGCTCCTTCTCATGCCCACCTTTCTCCTGCAGCTGACGCTGCTGCTGAAACTGGAAGACAAATTGAATAGACACTTGAGCTGTGACTTACTGCCCAGTAAGTACCTGCCCTTCCCCTCCCCGGGCTGTGGGGCGTCCCGCCAGTCCAGGACTCACTCCTCCTCTCTGTTGTAGATGACAATATCCAGGAGCTGGCGGCCGAGCTGGTACAGCTGGGGTTCATCAGTGAGGTGAGCTCCTTCCTCACCCCTGCTGGCACGAGGGGGAGTTGGCTGCATGGGTCCCCCCACACCTCCCCAAGCTTATTCCTGTGTCAGCCCCTTTCGCTCACCTAGCTGTGCTTGTGGGCTGCCCCTCCCCTCAGCGCACAGGCCACAGGGTTTCTTGTCCTGCTGTCCCCACCAGTCTTCCCCTTCCAGGGCCAGGCTCCTGCTGCTCCCTCCACCCCAGTCTCTCAGATGTGGGCTTGGTCAGGCCCATGGCCCAGCTTGTCTGACCCTGCCCTCTGCCTGCCCGGGGGCGCCAGCTGGGGCGGCCTGGCGTGCATAGTCACCCTGCTCACGGCTCTGCTCTCCCTAGGCCGACCAGAACAGACTCACCTGTTTACTTGAAGAGGCGTTCAGCAAGTTCTTCTATGCCCGGAACGGAGCCCTGACGGCGGTGACCGTGTCGTCCTAGCAGCCCCTCCAAGCTGGCCGGCCCATGACCCTCTTCAGAGTCTGTCCATCTGTGTAGGGCACCAGCGAGACCCTAGACGCTGCGCTTGGAAGCTCATCCTGCATGTGCCGTCGCCAGGCCCAGCGACAGTCTGCCCTGCCTGCCTATTAAAGGGGACTTTGCGAGTCAGTATTATTTGAGCCGTGTTTTGTTGGGATTGTGTGGGGCGGCGTGGCCAGCCGGGCCGCGGGAATGTGCATGGTATTTGGTCTGTTGGAACTGTACAAAGTTTGGTGGGTTTTCTTTTGCACAGGACAGAAATCTTTTTATTTAAAGGTAGAAAAGAGGGGAGCCCCCTGCCCCCATGTGCACCACACCTGGTGTCTGCCTCTAGCACTGTTCTGTACTCATCCCCCGGGGCAGAGGTGAGGGGGGTTCTGCAACGCACCCTGCTCACCCTCGCCCCCAGCAGCCCCTTGGCGCTTCACCCTGTGGCTCTCTATCCCTCTTGTTTACGTGTGTTACACAGCCGCTTAGCCGAGGCTGGGCTGGAGCCCCGGGGCAGGGACAGTCGCTGCCCTCCTGGACCTGGAGCGAGCTGGGCAGGGGTGGGGTTGGGAGCAGGTGCTTGGAGCACTCTCGAGTGCCCCACAGCAGGCTTTTGCTGGAGGGGCACCTGGGTGCTGCTCTTCCCCCTGCTGGCACTGTAGCCCCTCTGCTATGAGACTGGGCCTGCGCGTGGGGAGGGGTAGCTGTGGGCATGCTTCCCTTGGTGTTCAGGGCCGTCCTGCGTGAGTTCTGCCCCACGTCTCCCTGGAGGGGTGGGGGTCTTGAACCCTGCTCCCAGTCCCCTGAGCCGGGCCTCTTCCCACCCACTCCACTCCCCCCTGCAGCCCCTTCCCCAGGGGCCGGGGCCGCTGCCTCTGGCCCCTGGAGCCTCTGGGCTCTAGTTTCTATCGTTTCCTATTTTTAATAAACTGTTTTGTAAATAAGTAAACGCCGCCTCTTTGCCATGTGTGCTGGGCCCCCGTCTACCTCCGCCCGCCTGGGGCTGGGCCCTGTCTGGGGCAGGGGGGGGGCAGCCCTGGAGGCTGGTGCCTCAACCAGGGCTCTGGACCTGGAGGGGCTGCAGCCGCCCCCCCGCTGTGTGGGCCTGAGGGGGGGCATCGACCCCCCGGGGGCTCCGGGCACGCGTGGAGAAGCCGCCAAGGGGAGGGGGCGGCTCCTTCCCTCCAGCGCCGCCGGGGACCGAGCTCCCGGAGCGGGACCCCCAGGCCCGGGCTCGCCGGCCTCGGAGGGGAAGGGGGAGAGACGCCCCCGCCCCGGGATCAATCGTTCTGCCGGGAGGCCGGACTCCTGGGTTCCGCGCGGGGGTGGAGGGGCGGGGCCGGACTCCTGGGTTCCGAGAGGGAGATGGGGCCGGACTCCTGGGTTCCGCGCCGGGAGGGCGAGGGGCGGGGCCGGACTCCTGGGTTCCGCGCCGGGAGAGCGAGGGGCGGGGCCGGACTCCTGGGTTCCGCGCCGGGAGAGCGAGGGGCGGGGCCGGACTCCTGGGTTCCGCGCTGGGAGGGCGAGGGGCGGGATCGGACTCCTGGGTTCCGCGCCGGGCTGTGAGGCCGATCCGGGCTGGGCCTGTGGCTGCCGGCGGGGCGGTGACGGAGCCCGGAACCGGCGGGATGGGCTGCGGCCGCTGCGGGTTCGGTGAGTCCCGGGGTCCCGCCCGGAGCCCATTCGGGGGGGGGGCCTTCCTCGAACCGCCCCCCCCAACACCCATCTCCCTCACGGGCAGATTCCCGCCACTGCCGTGCGTGACCCCCCCATTGCACACTCAGGTGTCTCCCCCCCGGCTGTGTGTGACCCCCCATTGCACACTCAGGTGTCTCCCCCCCACCGTGCGTGACTTCCCCCATTGCACACTCAAATGTCTCCCCCCCGCTGTGCGTGACCCCCCCCATTGCACACTCAGGTGTCTCCCCCCCCCGCTGTGTGCAACACCCCCATTGCACACTCAGGTGTCTCCCCCCCGTGTGTGAAGACCCCCCCTCATTGCACACTCAGGTACACTCCCCCATGCCATGTGTGGGCCCCCCCCCCCTCCACGGCACATTCAGATACCCTCCCCCCATGCCATGTGTGATTTCCCACCCATTGCACTCGGGTACCCTCTCCCCCGCAATGCGTGACCCCCCCTCAGCACACTTGGGCACCTCCCCCCCCCATGCCCGTTGGGGGGGTACTAGGCCCTTACGCTGTGTGCGATTCTCTCCAGTGCCCCCCCCCCCCGCCTGATGCCTGCCTCTCTTGCAGACTTGGGGCGCGGGCCCCAGCGCCTCATGCGCTCTGGCATTACCCTGATCATCCTGGGCCACTTGAACTTCATCCTGGGGGCCATCGTGCACGGCACAGTCCTGCGCCACGTGGCCAACCCTGAGCGCACGGTCACCTCCGAGTACACGACCGCCAACGTCATCTCTGTCGGCTCCGGGCTGCTGGTGAGTGAGGCCCCGCCGGCCGGCCCTGCTCCAGTGCCCGCAGCCCCATTGCTCCCCCCGGTGCCCCTGGGGCTCCAGCTGCCTGCAGGAGTCCCTGCGTGGCACTGTGGGGTGAGCCCCTAGCGATGTGCGCGGCGAGCTGGCAGGCCCTGAGCCTGCAGGGACACGGCGGCACTTGCCCGCCGACCCCGGAGAGAGACGTGCTGGGCAGCTGAGCGCAGCTAGAAGCTGGGTGGGGAATTGAGGCCACTGCGGCACCACTGGGCCCGTGCAAGGAGCAGAAAGCAGAATCACTGCTGCAGTGAGATGCCAGTCCTGCCCTTCCGGCCCAAACGCCTGGGTCAGAGCATGGGTGTGGCTGTTTCTGGGCCATAGGGCCCCTGATTTAACAATGCTTTTGCTTGCTATGCCCCAGGGACCAGCCGCGGGGTCTGGGGCAGCTGCGGCCGGGGGGGGGGGGGAGGCGGGGGGCATGCACTGGGGGAGGGACTGACCCTTCCCCCCGTCTTTCCCTAGAGCATCACTGCTGGGATTGTGGCCATCTTGGTGTCCCAGAACCTGCTCAAGGCAGCCCTGGTGAGTGAGCGCTGGGGATCCGGGGGGGGCTGCAGGGCCGGGTGGAGCGAAGGCCAATGCTGGGGTCACAGCTGGGGAACCCAGGGTGGGAGGGGGAGGCCAATGCTGGGGTCACAGCCAGGGGACGGGGGGCAATGTTGGGGTCACAGCCCCGGGGGGGGAGGGGGGCTGAGTTCGGGCAGGAAGCAGCATTCAGGGCTGTGGCCCAGCTCCTGCAGCAGCCGCTCCCTGGACCTTGCTCCCTGAGGTGCCTGTCTCCTGCTGTGTGGGCCCAGCCTGCTTTCAGCTGTGTCCTCAGCAGGCCACACCTGCTGCAGATAAGGCCCCAGCTCTTTCCATCCGGGCTGCTCCCTGTCCCCGTCTCCGCCCACGCCAGGTGCACGGACAGACCCCCCCCTGCTGAGTAAGGCCTCCCCAGCCCGTGCCAGGCACCCCCTGCTCTCCCCAGCCAAGGACAAGGCCCCACCTTGTGCTGTGTAAATATGTGACAGCCCCTCCCTGCCACCAAGCACTCACAGGCAACCCCACAGCCCTTGGCACAAGCCGGGGGGGGCAGGTCCATCCACCCCATTGCATGGGGCAGTGACTGCGCTGTGCAGCGTGGCTGCAATGCAGGTGTCTTGGCTCAGACACTAGCATTGGCTCGGTGCAGGATGGCCCGTCCCCAAGGGAAAGCCAGGCGCAGAAGTGGGGCCTTGGGGCACTAGGAGGCAGAGGGCACCCAGGGTTTGTGCCAAGCCCTCCCCATGGCTAGGCTGGCAAAGGGCGCGTCTGACACCAGCTGTAAGCAGAGAGGACGGTGCCAGGCGCAGTCACCGGGGGTGGGGGAAGGGGCTGCCAAGAGCTGAGGCCAGGGCAATGGCTGCCAGGCGCCCGCGCTCATTAGTGCTGGGATCGGGTAGCACTGGCACGGGCGAGGCAGGGGAGACCCTGACCCCTGCAGCTTCACATGGACACGGGGCTGGGCCCCGTGGGGCTGCAAGGGCCTGGGGTGCAGGGAGACGTTGGAGGCCCAGAGAAACGTTCGTCTGGGAGCAGCTGCTCCAGTTGCTGGAGGAGGAGAGGGGTCCCTGCTTGGGCGTGTGGGGCCCAGGGCCGCTGCCCACCTCACCCCTGGGCTGCTGGAGCTGGTGAGTGGCCCCTGGCGGGGGTGGGGCGACGCCCCATGGCTGCCCGGCCGCCTGCCCACCAGCTCTGGTCTCTGCCTGCAGCACTGGGCCTTGCTGTGCGTCTCACTGCTGAACTGCCTGCTCTCCGCGGCCTGCAGCGTGGGCTTGGCCCTGGCCGTCTCCCTCACCATCGCCAGCAGGGGGCACCGCCTGATCGTGGGCTGCAACAGCTCCGCCCTCCCAGCCGACGCCCGGGCTGCCATAGCCACCAACGACTGCCCCTTCAACACCACCCGCATCTACGTGAGTCCCTGCTGCGGGGCCGGGCCCTGCCCATCCGTCGCCCCGGCGGGCTGGGCTGCCCCTGCTCCCTGCACGCCCCCCTGCTGCACGCCCCCCTGCTGCACGCCCTGACCTGACTGCACACCCCGCAGGACACGGCCCTGGCGCTCTGGTTCCCCTCCATGGTGATGGCTGCGGTGGAAGCGGTGCTTTCCGGCAGGTGCTGTGTGGTGTCCCTGATCCTCCGCGGCATCGGCCCCTGTGCAGACACCTACATCCGCCAGCAGGTCGGAGGTTCCAGCCAGAACTGCCCCCTTCTTCCCCTGGCCCCGCCAGGGACTGTCTCTCGGGGGGGTGGGGCTCTCCCCATTTGGTGCACCAGACAGATTCAGCTGCTGTAACCCTGAGCACAGGGTCCCAGGGGTGGTGTCCCCAACACCCACTGGGAGGTGCTGCACCCCCCTCGGGTGTGAAGGGAATGAGGGGCCAGAGCAAGTGTGGGGTTGGGGGGGTCCAAGGCCAGATATGTATGGGTTTTGGGGTGGGAGGGTCCAGATTACAGTGCAGGGCCACGGGTGTCTCCCCAGGGCTGACAGAGGGGCTGTCCCTCATCTGCCCCCCATGCTCTGCCCACACAGCAGCATGTGACATTGCTCATCCAGCTTCAACCCTGAAAAAATCCACTCGATGCGCAGCGGCTGTCAAACCAGCTACCAGAATGGTGGGACCCGTTAGGAAAGAGAGAGATAATGAGACAGAAAATGTCATAATGCCACTGTATAAACCTATGGGACGCCCACATCTTGAATACTGCGTGCAGATGTGGTCGCCCCATCTCAAAAAAGATATATTGGAACTGGAAAAGGTTCAGAAAACGGCAACAAAAATGATTAGGGGTCTGGAACAGCTTCCATATGAAGAAAGATTAATAGAACTGGGACTTTTCAGCTTGGAAAAGAGAGACTAAGGGGGGAGACGATTGATGTCTCTAAAAGCATGACTGGTGTGGAGAAAGTAAAGAAGGAAGTGTTATTTACTCCTTCTCATAAACCAACAACTGGGGGTCACCCAATGACATTAACAGGCAGCATGTTTAAAACAAACTAATAGAAGTATTTCTTCACACAATACACAACTTGTGGAATTCATTGCCAGGGGATGTTGTGAAGGCCAAAAGTATAACTGGGCTGAAAAAAGACTCAAATAAATTCACAGAGGGTAGATCCATCAATGGCTATTAGCCAGGATGGGCAGGGACACAATCACATGCTCTGGGTGTCCCTCACCTTCTGCCTTCCAGAAGCTGGGACTGGAGAATGGGATGGATCACTTGACAACTACCCTGTTCATTCCCTCTGGGGCAGGGGTTGTCAAGCTTTTTCTTCCCGAACCCCCCCCGCCAACGTGCTATTAAAAACTCCATGGCCCACAACAACTGTGTTTCTGTATATAAAAGCCAGGGCCGGCATTAGGGGGTAGCAAGCAGGGCAATTTCCTGGTGCCTCATGCCACAGAGGGCCCTGCGAAGTTAAGTTGCTCAGGCTTTGGTTTCAGCCCCAGGTGGCAGGACTTGGAGCCCTGGTCGGTGGGGTTTTGGCTTTCTGCCCTGGGCCCCAGCAGGTCTAATGCCAGCCCTGCTTGGGGGACCCCCTGAAACATGCTCACGGCCCCGCAGTGGGCCCCAGACCCCTGGTTGAGAACCTGCCACTGGCCGCTGTGGGACCTGGAGACTGTGCTAGGTGGCCCTTTGGCTGTTCTTATGACCCCTGCACACCTCCCTGGGGGTTCAGTCACCCCAGCCCTGGCATCACACTGCCCCTGGGGCCCTGCTGCCCAGGGTGCCTCGCTCAGGCATCTGCGTTCCTTTCCAGCTGGAGGAAGAGATGGCAACAAAGGAGGTGGCATCTGAGGACCGGCACAAGCAAGAGCTGTGCCAGCTGCTGACTGTGGCAGACGGGGCCCCAGCCTAGGGGCAGAGGTGAGGGGAGTGTGTGGCGTCACCTGGCCCAGCAGGGGGAATGGGGCACATGGGGGAACCCACTGGGTTGGTGGGTCTCTGACTGTCCAGCCCAGCCTGGCTAGGAGCTGCTCAACCCGGTGCAACTTCCACCCAGGCAATGGGGACCCTGTCACTCCCCCGCCTGGCTGTGCAGGGCCCCGTTCCCTGCCCACGCCGGGGCTCTGAGTCCCGTGGTCCTGCCCCCTCCCGGCCCGTGCCAGGGGTCTGAGTTCTGTGGTGCAGCCGCCCAGCAGGGCCCCATTCCCGGCCCGCACTGGGGCTCCAGGTGCTGTGGTGCAGCCGCCTGGCAGGGGCCGCAGGCTTCAGGGGTCTGCAGCCACCACAGCTGGACAGTTTCTTTCTCTCGCAGGCGCTGCTCCAGGAACCCCCCGGCCACGTCGGCCAGGAGAGGGTGAGTGAAGTGCCCGTCATGCTGATGCAGCCCATGGGAGAGGCAGAACACAGGGCCAGGAGGGAGGGGGCAGCTGCCCCTCCCTGCAGACTGTTCCTGGGGGAGCAGACTCTCGGCTGCTGTGGCAGGGCCCTGCTGGTATCAGGGCTCCCGCGGCTGTCCCCCTCGTGCCATGAGTGTGCCAGTCCTGCTGCTGCCAGCCCTCCTGGGGGTCTTCCCACCATGCTGTGCTGCATTCCCACCCCCCTATGGCCATGGAGGAAGGGATCCCACCAGAGACACCAGCAGGGAGGGGCAGAGACATCTGGACAGCCAGTGACCCCGCTGCAGGTGGGACTGGCCTTTCTCAGCACCCCTCCCTCCAGCTCTTCCCCTCAGCTTCACTCCACACTTGCCCCTTAGCTCGCCCCCTCCCACTCACACACCCAGCCATGGCATGAACCGGCCCTCGCCCTGGCACGCGGTGGGTGTGCTCGGCCTCAGGCCCTGCCAAGTCTGCGGCACCAGGACAGGCCACGTCTCTGGGGCTGTCCTGCACCTAGCACAGGGGGCTTGGCTGGCCCTCAGGCACCATCCGAATAAACATGGTTAATAAACTCTCAATGGTTTGGGACCTGGCTTCCCAAGCGACTCCCCGATCCTGGGTGAGTTGCTGCAAGCGAGAGAGTCACTGGGTACAGCCCTTGGCTGTCCTCCGAGGGGGGCTGAGCCGCAATGGGAAGCAGGTTGTAACTGGGGTCAGTATAGCAGGGAGAGGAGTCTGGCTGTGGGTGGGTGTGTGTGTAGAAGAGGGAGGAGCGTGGCAATGGGACTGGTGCACATAAGAGCAGGGAGAGGCCTGGCAGTGGAGGTGTTAAGGGGGGAGGAACCTTGCAATGGGCAGGGCATGTTGAAGGGGTGGAGCCTGCAGTGGGTGGGGCATTGAAGAAAGGGGAGGAGCCTGGCACTGGGGCCATGGTGGGGGAAGGACTCTCTCTGGGGCCAGCCCATTGCTCACCAGCTCGCTGTTCGGGGGGGGTCTCAGCCCTAGAGGAAGATGTGGGGTGCTGGACACTCTGCTTACACAGTTGGGGCCTGCTGCTCGGCGCTCAATCTTCCCCCTGCACTTGCATCCCCCAGGCAGCGGAAGGGCCCAGCCTACCCGACCCCGCAGGGAGCGGTCTGGAGGGCAGGGCCCCCGTGCTCGTTCTCGGTTGCTCTGAGCCTGGCCTGAGCCCCGTCACTTCAGGGCCCTCCAGGTGACGTGAGCCTGTCGGGCTCCTGTGCTCACCTGCGGCCTGGCCAGCAATGGGATGCTGCCCACCCCCAGGGGAAGCGCAGGACTCGCAAGCAGGGCCGGACACAGGATCCAGGATCACAGCTGGGGTTCCACACCTGCTTTAATGGGGAGCGGTGAGGGGGTGGGGAAGACGGGGCCCCACTCAGCCCAGGCGGCCGCTCACTGGAAGGAGAGGCTGCTGCTCGGCAGCCCCCCAGACCACTGGCCGATGAACTTGAGCACGTCTTGGCACATGGGGCTATGGGACGTCTGCAAGAGAGAAGAGGAGGTGCTGGGCACAGGCTGCGCGGAGCCACCCGGGCTTGGGGGATTCAGCGCATCCTCCCACTCCCTCCGGGGGGTCAATGCAAGCCCAGCCCCCGAGCAGGTGCATGACCAGGCAGCAGCTGGGCCCAGCCCCCCTACCTCACATGCCTCCTGCCCCCAGAAGGTGTGTGTGTGGGGGAATCGCTACACTAGGGCAGCCAGGAGCCTGTCCCTTGGACTGGGGCAGGGTGGGGCACGGCCCTAGTCCCTGGGGCCCACTGGGGGTGGGCATGGGGCAGAGCCTGGGAAAGGGGGGAGCCCAGCAGGATAATGCACATGGGGGCTGCGTGACGCTGGGGGATGTTCACCTGAGGTGGGGCTGGGCCAGGCTGAGACCCCATACGGGGGCTGAACCCAGCCATGTCTTCCCCTGCTGGGCCCAGCCAGCTCCCCCCGGGGGAGCCAATGCCCCTGGATCCCCTGCCCTTTGTTGCAGCTCAGAAGCGCTGGGCGGGGGGGTGGGGTGAACGGCTGCCCCCCCATTCTCCCTCCCAGTGGGCACAGGCCTGTGAGTGAGCCAGAGCCATTGCCTTGTCCTGCGCGTGCCCCCACCTCCCCTGGGTGCTGAGCCCCTCCCATGAAGACAGGCCCTGCCCCCCCCTGGGCTGGGCGCTGAGCCCTTCCCTTGAAGACAGGCCCTGCCCCCCCCCAGGCTGGGCACTGAGCCCCTCCCTTGAAGACAGGCCCTGCCCCCCCACACCTGTGCTGGGTGCTGAGCCCCTCCCATGAAGACAAGCCCTGCCCCCTCCCGTGCTGGGCGCTGAGCCCCTCCCATGAAGACAGGCCCTGCCCCCTCCCATGCTGGGCGCTGAGCCCCTCCCATGAAGACAGGCCCTGCCCCCCCCGGGCTGGGCGCTGAGCCCCTCCCTTGAAGACAGGCCCTGCCCCCCCACCTGTGCTGGGCGCTGAGCCCCTCCCATGAAGACAGGCCCTGCCCCCCCACCTGTGCTGGGCGCTGAGCCCCTCCCATGAAGACAGGCCCTGCCCCCCCCGGGCTGGGCGCTGAGCCCCTCCCTTGAAGACAGGCCCTGCCCCCCCACCTGTGCTGGGCGCTGAGCCCCTCCCATGAAGACAGGCCCTGCCCCCCCACCTGTGCTGGGCGCTGAGCCCCTCCCATGAAGACAGGCCCTGCCCCCCCCGGGCTGGGCGCTGAGCCCCTCCCTTGAAGACAGGCCCTGCCCCCCCACACCTGTGCTGGGCGCTGAGCCCCTCCCATGAAGACAAGCCCTGCCCCCTCCCGTGCTGGGCGCTGAGCCCCTCCCATGAAGACAGGCCCTGCCCCCTCCCGGGCTGGGCGCTGAGCCCCTCCCTTGAAGACAGGCCCTGCCCCCCCACCTATGCTGGGCGCTGAGCCCCTCCCATGAAGACAGGCCCTGCCCCCTCCCGTGCTGGGCGCTGAGCCCCTCCCATGAAGACAGGCCCTGCCCCCTCCCGTGCTGGGCGCTGAGCCCCTCCCTTGAAGACAGGCCCTGCCCCCCCACCTGTGCTGGGCGCTGAGCCCCTCCCATGAAGACAGGCCCTGCCCCCCCCGGGCTGGGCGCTGAGCCCCTCCCTTGAAGACAGGCCCTGCCCCCCCACACCTGTGCTGGGCGCTGAGCCCCTCCCATGAAGACAAGCCCTGCCCCCTCCCGTGCTGGGCGCTGAGCCCCTCCCATGAAGACAGGCCCTGCCCCCTCCCGGGCTGGGCGCTGAGCCCCTCCCTTGAAGACAGGCCCTGCCCCCCCACCTATGCTGGGCGCTGAGCCCCTCCCATGAAGACAGGCCCTGCCCCCTCCCGTGCTGGGCGCTGAGCCCCTCCCATGAAGACAGGCCCTGCCCCCTCCCGTGCTGGGCGCTGAGCCCCTCCCTTGAAGACAGGCCCTGCCCCCCCACCTGTGCTGGGCGCTGAGCCCCTCCCATGAAGACAAGCCCTGCCCCCCCTCACCTTGACGGCCATCAGAAACTTGTTCCATGTGTCTTTGTTGGCTTCTTTCCCAGGCCGCTTGAACTCGACCTTGTTCCTGAGCACGGGGTAGCCTGGCCACAGACAGACGCCGCTGAGCGGGGCCAAGCTGGGCTGAGCCCAGCGCTGCCCAACCCCCAGCCCTGCCGGCACCACCCCCAGGGGCCTGGCCCGGGGGCTTAGCCAACAGCACCACCCAGGGCGGAGCCAGCGCGGGGGCCCAGAGGTGCCATGCGGGGGCGAGGGCCCCAACACACAGCAATTCCCCTGCCAGGATCCCAGGTGCCAGGACCCTGCCCCATGCCCGAGGCCTTCGCCTGCAGTTCCCTCGCCAGTGTCTGATGCCCCCTGCTGCCAATTCCACCCCCCAGGCCCAAACCTCCCCCCCAAGCCCGCTCTCCCCAGGTCCCAATCCTCCTCCACGGTCCCAAACCTCCCCCCCACCAAGCCTGCTCCCCTCAGGTCCCAAACCTCTCCACCACCAACCCTGCTCCCCCCCAGGTCCCAATCCCCCCCCACTACCAATCCGCCCCCCTGGGCCCAAACCTCCCCCGCACCAACCCTGCTCCCCTCAGGTCCCAATCCTCCTCCACGGTCGCAAACCTCCCCCACACCAACCCTTCTCCCCCCAGGTCCCAACCCCCCCCACTACCAATCCATCCCCTGGCCCAAACCTGCCCCCCCACCAACCCAGCCCCCCCAGGTCCCAATCCCCCCCACTACCAATCCGCCCCCATGGCCCAAACCTGCCCCCGCCACCGGGTCCCAATCCTCCTCCACAGTCCCAAACTTCACCCCCTGGTCCAAACCTCCCCCCATTGCCAATTCTGCCCCTGTGGGTCCCAAATCTCTCTCCATCCTGCTCCCCTGCCAAACCTGCCTCCCCCCCAGGTTGCAAATCTCCCCCCCACCGCCAATCCTGCCCACCCAGGTCCAAATCTTGCCCCCCTACTCCCCAGGTCCTGATTCTTCCTCCTCTGTGCCAAATCTCCCCACCACTGCCAATCCACCGCTCCCAGATCTCATTCCTGCCCCCTGGGTCCCAATCCTGCTCCCCCATCCCCGAGGGGCTAAGTGTCCAGGGACTCACCGGTGAGCAGGCAAGGCAGGGAGTGCACGCCCGTGCTTGCGGCCACCAGCGAAGCCTCGTATGTGTCCCGCTCATCTCGGGGCAGAACCTGCTCCAGCCGCTGATCCATGGACATGGTGAGCACCCAGTCCCTGATCTCCTCCCGTGTCGCCTCCTGCCACGCAGCACAGATCACTGCTGACTCCGGGCACCGCCCTGCGAGCTGGCCTGGCCCGGCCCCAAGACCAGGGCGGGGGGTCAGGCACCCAGATCCTGAACCCCCACTGACAGAGGGGGCCCTGGTCCCTTGTGTCCCCTGCCTGGTCCTGACAGCTGGGAGGGGTGCAGGGGGGGGGGCTGGTCACTCACCCCCCCACTCACCTGATCCTGAGAGCTGAGGCCTCATCCTTCCCTTCCCTTACCCCCAGTCCTGAGAGCTGGGGCCCTGGTCCCTTGAGCCACCCACCCCCATGTTCCTGAGAGGTGGGAGCCTGGCCCCTCGACCCCCTAACGCTCTGGTCCTGAGACCTGGGGGCCTGGTCCCTCCCTCCCCCCACTCACCTGGCCCTGAGACCTGGGGCCCTGGTTCCTTGCATCATCCCCTATTGCTGAGAGCTGGGGCCCTGCTCCCTCACTTCCCCCGGTCCTGAGAGCTGGGAGCCCGCTCCCTCACTTCCCGCCGTCCTGAGAGCCGGGGGCCTGGTCCCTCGCACTCCCCACCTCCTGTTGCTGAGGGTCAGATCCCGCACACCCCCGCTTACTGCTGACAGCTGGGCCCTGCTGCCTCACTCCCTGCCTGTCCTGGGGCTGAGGGAAGCGGGGGGTGGAGAACACGGACGACACTCACAGCCACGTGCTGGTGCGCCGGGAGCGGCACCTCGAAGGGGATGTCCGTGTTCTGGAAGTCGACGTGGTCCAGGGCGTCAAGCGTGCCCTCTTCAATGGCCTGGGGGGCAGAGGGAGAGTGCTGTGGGGGGGGTCGGGGGGGGCAGCATCCTGCAGTGCCAGGCCAGGCAGCCCAAACCTCCCGCACCAGCAATGGCCCCAGCAGGGTCCCAGGAGATGCGTTTGCCACTCTTAGCGGACACACCTACGGCTCACATTAGCCCTGACCTTGCAGTCAACTGCTCTTCCACCCAGTGAGCCAGGCCCCATCCTGCGGGACCTACATTCTCTGTTCCAAGGGTACGTCCTGGCATTTAGCTCTGTTCACATGCGCCCAGCATACTGCCGAGTGGGTGAGGGAATAGCGTGTATTGGACCAGCTTCTGTGGGTGAGCAATGCACGCTTTGGCACTTACACCTTAGAGGAAGACCTCTGTGCAGGGCTCTCTTGGTCCAATACAAGCTATGCCCTCCCCCACCTTGTCTGTCTCATACCCTGGGGCTGACCCGGCTCCCACAGCCCTGCCTCCAGCTTACAATGGGAGCCAGGTCGCTCAGTGGAACCCATGTGTCCCCATCATGATTTACCGAATTTTCTGTACGCTGTAAGATTTATCACCAGAGATTTTTATATTTTCAACCAGATCCTCGAAGAAGATATTGAATAACATGGAGCTGAGAGCAGCTCCTGGGCAGCACCCCATTAGAACCCCCCGCCCCCATTGGATGACAACTGCCCATTGACTTTTTGACATCCACTAGCTAGCCGCTGTTCAATCCATTTAATATGGGTGCTACTGATTTGGCATCGCGTTAACTTTCGTTTGGTCTGTCGAGCAGGACTAAACCGCAGCCCTGACAGAAGTTTAGCAGCCAGGCTTATGAGAAGAAGCTTCTCTTATGAGACCTATTTTCCATAAAGCTATAATCAGATGTTGCTGTCTTTCAGTTCTCAATGGAGTGTGTCCCAGCCAACAGGACAGCAACTGACACCCTTGGCCAGGGTGCCGGTGAACTGGGTCCCACAACTGGCCCCTGCTGCTAAGGAGCACAGGGTTAGAATGGAAACAGGCACAGGACCGCCACTCGAGCAGCTGCTGCTGCAGTTTGGAACCTGAGTGACCCCCCCTTGCCAGATGCCCTGGGGTCTCTGCTGTGTGCCGGACCAACAGGAGTGCAAGGAAAGGGCCGAGCTGGACGCTTCGCTTCCTGATTCTTGTACGGGCAGCAGCTGAAGTGTCAGGAAATGAGAACAGCTTCCCTCCCTCGTTCAGAGCCACCTCCAGGCCAGGCATCATGGCCCTTCTGGCCTGGAAGCCTCTTGGGTTAGGGGCCGTGCTGCTCCGGACACGCAGCCAGGCTTTGCTCGTACAAGCCGCAGTTTCACTGTGCCATTTCCAACCTTCAGTGTTCAGCCAGATGCACCTTAACACAGGGCCCGCTCTCCCCGTGGGTCCTCGAGGCAGGCTGGAACATTCTCTGTCTTTCCATGGGCACCTCCCCTGCAGCCCCCTACTCAGAACAGCCTGCCCCCTACAGCCGGCGCTAGGAGTAAGTAGCCTGAGGAATTGCCCCCCGCATTCATTGTTAGTATCCCTGCTTAGGGCCCCCAGTGGGCTGGCACCAGCACAGCCACCCACCCCTGTGCCGCCTTTACCCTCGTCCTGATGCGCTACTCACGTCTGTGAGGTCCAGGAATCGGTTCAGGAAGATAAATGCCATGTTCTCCCAGCCAACCGCCTAGTGCAGAGAAAGCAAGAATGAGTGTGAGTGGTGGGAAGTGATGCTCTGGGGAGCCCTGGCCACGTCCCACGCACCGGTGATGTGGAGAAATGCCCTCTGGGCTAAGAGCAGTAACAATTCAGCAGGACAACGGGGGGCACCTGCATTGCGCCTTGCTGAGCAGCCAGGATTCGGGGGGGGGAAACCAGGCAAAGAAGGCTTGTGGGGGAGTGAATCTGCAGGGTTCAGAGAGAACAGCGGCATCCCCAGCTTGCATAGCCTCAAGGCCCGTCACAGCCCCAGCTACATCAGAGGCAGGTGTGAGACCATAAGACCCCCAAAGCAGCAGATGTGTGATAACCTGCCCTCATGAGGGTCTCATCCTGGGTGCTCATACTTAAGAGTTCAGATTATTTATCTGTGGGGTTGTTGAGTGTGCGGCAAGCTGGGGCATGAATTTACCGCACACTAGCCTGCCCTGCACTCCCCGCCCCTGGGCCCCTTCACCGGGCACTAAAGGTTCCCAGGAGCCCGCTTTGAGCTACTCCTGTTGTAAAGTGGAGTAGACAGAAGCACAAGCAGGGTGCCAGAGACAGTCAGCACATGGTGGGCTAGAGCACTGCAGACACCCCTAGCTTGCTGTGCAGTAATTGCATCTAGACATGAACGCAGTGCCTAGCAGCACTGCTCATGGGCCAGGCCCCCACGGCACTAGGCACTGTACAGATGCAGAATTAAAGAACAGTCTGTACCACAAAGCACTGACAAGCCAAGCTTAACCCCTGAAACAGGTTAAAAATTCCTTCCACCATTTTTTTTTCTAGCATTAACTCTGGTAACGCTGGATAATCACATAATCCAGGTAAACACCCAGTCCCTTTTGGAATCTTGCCAAGTCCTTGGGCTCAACAACTTCATGTGGAGATGAGTTCCACAGGCTAATAATGCATGGTGCAAAAAAGTATTCCCTTGCACTGGGTTTGAATTTCCCCCATTTGAATTGCATTTAATGCACCCTTGTTCTTATGTTATGAGACAAGAAGAGCAAAAGCGCCCGGTCTCCCTTCTCTAGGCCAGACATTATTTTAGGTGCTTCTGTCACATCCCCTCTTATTCATCTCTTAAGGGAACAGTCCCAATCGTTTTAATCTCTCTGAACCCCTTGTTCTGCAATAGTCTGAGACGAGGAACCCAGCACTGCACACAGTACCCACAGGAGGCCGTGATACTGATCTATATGAAGGCACTAGGTACTCTCCATATCACCACCATCCCGCTGCACATGGTATTTGCTTTTGGGATCCCTGTGCATGCTGAGCTGAGCTCTCGCTGCGCTGGCCCAGCAATGCCCAGAGCCCTCTCCTGAGCTGCGTCAGGTCACCTCAAGCCCCTTCCTACATGCAGTGCTGTGCAGCGGGTCTCTTCCCCAGCGCCAGCAGCAGGAGCCTGCAGTGACACGCTGTTGCTCTAGGACAAATGGGCCCTGCACCCAGAAAACCTGGAGCCAGGTCGCGCTGCAGGCCCTGCAGCCAGGCACATCAGTGCCCACTGGGACTCCCCTCCCTGCCCGGGGTAAGCTGGGGAGCAGGAACACAGTCCCCCACCCCAGAGAACACGGTCTGGCACCTGCCAGCACTTCTAGACATGACTGAGTCCTTTGCTGTAGCATGGCCCTTGGGGCAGGGGCAGAGGCTGAGTCTGGGTTCCAGGGCTGGCTGCTGAGCCTTTCCCCATCCCTCTCTACTGGCTGCTTTGATGGGGGTGTGGTGAGCTTGGACTCCCCCTTGGACGGCAGGTCCTTCTGGGAGACGTACTGATGTCAAGTATGCCTGGAATACGTTACTAATAACTACAGCTTCTGCTGGCCCTTGAACCAGGGACACACCCACAGTCACAGCCACCCACTGCTGTGCTGATTGCAGACGCTAGCTCTCTTACTAGCTAAAGACAAAAGAAGAGCAGCAATGCCCAGCTTAAATGGGAGACACCATCAAAGAAGGAATCCCAGGTAAAATGAAGTTGGCATCTCAATCCCTCAGGGATAGAAAATGGCAAGTTTAAATAAAATCTCCACCTTGCTGTTAGTCGTTTAACCAGGGAGGGACTGTCCCTCTCCCCTCTGTCTAGTTATAAAGCCTCCCACAAACCTGACACTGGTATAAATCAAGGCCCCGCAGGGAACTCAGAGCTTGCTGAAGCCCCCAAGAAGCTGCAGGACATGGAAATGCTATCACACACTCAGACCAGGCCCAGGGGCAAACTCTCCCAGGGTTACCACCCCTGAGAATGGCGAGATGTCATTGCAGACTCTGTGTTCTTTAACAGAAGTAACTGAATGTTTCCTTGCTGAGTCTGCATCTGACAGTGGGACTATTTTGTAATATTGTTATGAGTCCTGTTTGTGTCTCAGTTTCCCCTATATGCTGCATTGTTACCTAGTGGGTGGAAAAGAGCTGTTTGCTTTCAGGGCAGGCAAAGAGACAGAGGGTGGGTGTGGCCCAGCTATGTGGGCCTTAGTCTCCATCTCAGTGGAGGAGCTGAGGAGACTGGTGAATCCGATCGCCAGGACATCG
Source organism: Natator depressus (assembly GCF_965152275.1). Lineage (NCBI taxonomy): Eukaryota > Metazoa > Chordata > Testudines > Cheloniidae > Natator > Natator depressus. Next base: position 630,865 of record NC_134236.1, on the reverse strand, counting down.
CACATAGCGACCAAGGCTTTCTTCCAGCAACTCGCAGAAGCTACTAGATCGCACGCCCTGGTTCTCATGGGTGACTTTAATTTTCCTGATATTTGCTGGGAGAGCAATACAGCAGTGCACAGACAATCCAGGAAGTTTTTGGAAAGCGTAGGGGACAATTTCCTGGTGCAAGTGCTAGACGAGCCAACTGGGGGAGGGGCTTTTCTTGACCTGCTGCTCACAAACAGGGAAGAATTAGTGGGGGAAGCAAAAGTGGATGGGAATCTGGGAGGCAGTGACCATGAGATGGTCGAGTTCAGGATCCTGACACAGGGAAGAAAGGTAAGCGGCAGGATACAGACCCTGGACTTCAGGAAAGCAGACTTCGACTCCCTCAGGGAACGGATGGGTAGGATCCCCTGGGGGACTAACATGAAGGGGAAAGGAGTCCAGGAGAGCTGGCTGTATTTCAGGGAATCCCTGTTGAGGTTACAGGGACAAACCATCCCGATGAGTCGAAAGAATAGTAAATATGGCAGGCGACCAGCTTGGCTTAACGGTGAAATCCTAGCGGATCTTAAACATAAAAAAGAAGCTTACAACAAGTGGAAGGTTGGACATATGACCAGGGAAGAGTATAAAAATATTGCTCGGGCATGTAGGAATGAAATCAGGAGGGCCAAATCGCACCTGGAGCTGCAGCTAGCAAGAGATGTCAAGAGTAACAAGAAGGGTTTCTTCAGGTATGTTGGCAACAAGAAGAAAGCCAAGGAAAGTGTGGGCCCCTTACTGAATGAGGGAGGCAACCTAGTGACAGAGGATGTGGAAAAAGCTAATTTGCTCAATGCTTTTTTTGCCTCTGTCTTCACTAACAAGGACAGCTCCCAGACTGCTGCGCTGGGCATCACAACATGGGGAGTAGATGGCCAGCACTCTGTGGAGAAAGAAGTGGTTAGGGACTATTTAGAAAAGCTGGACGTGCACAAGTCCATGGGGCCGGACGAGTTGCATCCGAGAGTGCTAAAGGAATTGGCGGCTGTGATTGCAGAGCCATTGGCCATTATCTTTGAAAACTCGTGGCGAACGGGGGAAGTCCCAGATGACTGGAAAAAGGCTAATGTAGTGCCAATCTTTAAAAAAGGGAAGGAGGAGGATCCTGGGAACTACAGGCCAGTCAGCCTCACCTCAGTCCCCAGAAAAATCATGGAGCAGGTCCTCAAGGAATCAATCCTGAAGCACTTAGACGAGAGGAAAGTGATCAGGAACAGTCAGCATGGATTCACCAAGGGAAGGTCATGCTTGACTAATCTAATCGCCTTCTATGATGAGATTACTGATTCTGTGGATGAGGGGAAAGCAGTGGATGTATTGTTTCTTGACTTTAGCAAAGCTTTTGACACTGTCTCCCACAGTATTCTTGTCAGCAAGTTAAAGAAGTATGGGCTGGATGAATGCACTATAAAGTGGGCAGAAAGTTGGCTAGATTGTCGGGCTCAACGGGTAGTGATCAATGGCGCCATGTCTAGTTGGCAGCCGGTGTCAAGTGGAGTGCCCCAGGGGTCGGTCCTGGGGCCGGTTTTGTTCAATATCTTCATTAATAATCTGGAGGATGGTGTGGATTGCACTCTCAGCAAATTTGCGGATGATACTAAACTGGGAGGAGTGGTAGATACGCTGGAGGGCAGGGATAGGATACAGAGGGACCCAGACAAATTGGAGGATTGGGCCAAAAGAAACCTGATGAGGTTCAATAAGGATAAGTGCAGGGTCCTGCACTTAGGACGGAAGAACCCAATGCACAGCTACAGACTAGGGACCGAATGGCTAGGCAGCAGTTCTGCGGAAAAGGACCTAGGGGTTACAGTGGACGAGAAGCTGGATATGAGTCAGCAGTGTGCCCTTGTTGCCAAGAAGGCCAATGGCATTTTGGGATGTATAAGTAGGGGCATAGCGAGCAGATCGAGGGACGTGATCATTCCCCTCTATTCGACATTGGTGAGGCCTCATCTGGAGTACTGTGTCCAGTTTTGGGCCCCACACTACAAGAAGGATGTGGATAAACTGGAGAGAGTCCAGCGAAGGGCAACAAAAATGATTAGGGGTCTGGAACACATGACTTATGAGGAGAGGCTGAGGGAACTGGGATTGTTTAGTCTGCAGAAGAGAAGAATGAGGGGGGATTTGATAGCTGCTTTCAACTACCTGAGAGGTGGTTCCAGAGAGGATGGCTCTAGACTATTCTCAGTGGTAGCAGATGACAGAACGAGGAGTAATGGTCTCAAGTTGCAGTGGGGGAGGTTTAGGTTGGATATTAGGAAAAACTTTTTCACTAGGAGGGTGGTTAAACACTGGAATGTGTTACCTAGGGAGGTGGTAGAATCTCCTTCCTTGGAAGTTTTTAAGGTCAGGCTTGACAAAGCCCTGGCTGGGATGATTTGATTGGGGATTGGTCCTGCTTTGAGCAGGGGGTTGGACTAGATGACCTCCTGAGGTCCCTTCCAACCCTGATATTCTATGATTCTATGACCCAGAGGGAGATGGACGTCCCCGCCTCCTTTAGGGAAGCTGAACAACAATCCCCTAGCTCAAGATCAATGGACTGGAGAGGTGCGAGAGGGGAGATAAGAGCTGGGGCCTGGAAGAGGTCGGGCTCTCGCCTGGAGTCTGACCAAGGAGGTTGGATGGAGAGACAGAGCGTGAAGCAAGGGGGTCACTGCAGCTGGTCTGGGCTGTAACCATCAGTTCTCTGGGCCACCCGAGGGGCTGCCTGGGCCATGTGCCAGGTGACTAATAAACCCACCTGGTTTCACAGCGCTGGGTGAGTGTCCCTGCAGACACTGGCCGAAGGGCACTGATCCCTGAGGAGAGGACACATCTCCCCCAGGATCTGTCTCAGCTGGACTCTCTGCCTGGAGCTTCTGGGGTGGGGCAGGGGACTGCAGGCTCAGAGGACCAGTCTCAGGAGGTGGTGAGACCCCTGGGGGTCTGGCCCACTGAAGGCCCCCTCCCAGAGACTGTTTCCAGGCTGGGACATAGCCCTGACCCTTTGAATCCATGACAGCTCTCTCCCTCAAGGAATTCTATTTGGGGATTTTTAACTAAACAATGCTATATGCATGCTTTCCCTTTGTAAATCCAAGGACATTGGTCTTAGAGACCTTCAGAGAAAGCTTTCCTTTCAAACCAAACACCTTCAGACAAGTGCCCCCTCATTCACTGGAGGATCACATGACATGTCATAACCTTATTAGAGGTACGAAAGCTGATGAGTGGTGATTTCACTGCTTTATGGTATAACTGCTTGCCCTCAATGCTGGTCTTTGGCCAGGTTTTGTAAAACACTGGTGTGGTCCGTATGTGCCTAGAACATCTGCTATTTGAGCATAAGCCACATACCTGTTCATTACATACCTCCATGGTTCTGGGTGACTTAATAAACTTGTCGATTGGCTAAGACTAACCAAGTACCTGATCTGAGAAATAATATCAAAGCTGATCTGAGAGGAACCCAGCACAAACCATACTGAGCTAGCGCTCCCTGGACTCAGTAACGAATGGTTTTCCACATCAGTTCTAGTTTGTTAAATTTCAGCTGTAAAATCCGACTTGCAAATCCACGAATTTTAACTTCTCTGCTTCCACTTCCCCTGGGCCCTCACCAGCTCACCCTGCTTGGCTGCTGTGCAGTAGTGGCCACTTTCCGCCCCAGGGATTCGTGTCTGGGGAAAGAAACACTGCTGCAGCCCTGGCTTGGGATGATCATGTCTGAAGCCAAGAGCTGGCCCAGGGGACCCGGGGTTCATCAACACAGCATTTTAAAGGCCACAGCAGCAAGCCTCAGAGCCCAGGACCTGGGCTTGCAGGCTTTGCACTACAGAGCTAAAAACAGCTGTTGTGATGAAGTGGGTTTTTTCCCCTTGTTATGCTGCACATGAGCCGATGTGAATCTTACTGTTTTGCATAAATATGGCGTGTGCCTCAGTTTCCCTGTGTGCTGCACCAATGTTTAGGGTGGTGGGAATAAGGGTGTGACTTTTGCTGAGACCCTCGGGGGCAGGTGAGGCGGCTCCAGCTGCCTGCACGTAAGCGATGGACGGTGCCCTTTGCAACCTGAGACCCAGGAGGGGGATGTGACCAGGTGACACTTTGCCCAGGAAGCAAGATAAAAACCGGAGAAGGGGCAACAGGCCTTTTGGAGGTTAGGCTACTGGAAGCCAGTCAGTCTTCTGTCTGGGACTTGGAGTGGGGGAGAGTCCAGGGCATGAGGCCTGGATCCCCGCAAGATAGACTTTACTGAATGGTCCTGCTTTCTGTGCTAACAAGCTCTGTTCTGAGCTATGTTCCTGTTGACTAAGAAACCTTCTGTTTTACACGCTGGCTGAGAGTCACGGCTGACTGCAAAGCTGGAGGGCAGGGCCCCTCTGGCTTTCCCAGGGGTCCCGTTCAGGTGGACCTGCTGCGGGAAGCGCATGGTGAGAATAGGGGTCCTGAATGCTCTGAGGTCAGACCCAGAAAGGCCATAGCTGAAAACTCTTCTTGCCCTGGTGATAGTGTGAGGGGAGGCATGCTACACCAGAGTCCTGTCTGGCTTCATACAGAGCAGTGGAAGGTGGAGGCAGGAGCCCACCAGGCAGGATGGAGGGAGGGAGGGAAAGCTGCCAGAGAAGGACCCATTCCCCCACAGCAGACAGAGAGCCCATGGGAGCCAGGGACCAGGCCCTCCTGCCTCTGGCTCCTGCGAATCAGGCTGCCTCTTACCTTGGCTGCTGTGCCAGCTTCATAAAAGGCCTTGTCTGCGGGGATGAGCTCAGTGTGGCGCAGAAGGGAGATGGAGAGCTTGGCCGCCAAGACATCCTGCGGGCAAAGATGCCTTGAGAGCCACCATGCATGACAGACAGTGACCCAGTCCGGATCCCCAGCACCCAGTGTCTCAGTCCCGGAGAGCCCTGCCCTCCCTCTGCCCCGCCCTGATCCCCAGCACCAAGTGTCTCAGTCCCGGAGAGCCCTGTCCTCTCTCTGCCCCACCCTGATCCTCAGTACCCCATGTCTGAGTGCCGGAGAGCCCTGCCCTCCCTCTGCCCTGCCTGGATCCCCAGCACCCAGTGTCTGAGCCTCAGAGAGCCCGGCCCTCTCTCTGCCCTGCCTGGATCCCCAGGACCCAGTGTCTGAGCCCTGCCATCCCTCTGCCCCGCCTGGATCCCCGGCACCCAGTGTCAGCCCTGGAGAGCCTTGCCTGCTGTCTGTCCATCTATGGCTGGCTACCAAGGCCTGTGTCATAAAAATAAAGGGAAGGGTAACCACCCTTCTGTATACACTGCTATAAAATCCCTCCTGGCCAGAAGCAAAACCCTTTCACCTGTAAAGGGTTAAAAAAGCTAAGGTAACCTCGCTGGCACCTGACCCAAAATGACCAATGAGGGGACAAGATATTTTCAGATCTGGAGGGGGGGAAAAAGGCTTTTGTCTGTCTGTGTGATACCTTTGGCGGGAACAGATCAAGGATGCAAGCCCTTCAACTCCTGTAAAGTTAGTAAGTAATCTAGCTAGAAAATGCGTTAGTTTTCTTTCTTTTGGCTTGTAAATTCGCTGTGCTGGAGGAAATGTGTATTCCTGTTTTTGTGTCTTCTTGTAACTTAAGGTTTTGCCTAGATGGATTCTCTATGTTTTGAATCTGACTGCCTGTAAGATTATCTTCCATTCTGATCTTACAGAGTTGTTCTCTTATCTTTTTTTTTGTTCTTCTAATAAAGTTCTGATTTTTAAGAATCTGATTGGGTTTTTTGGGTCTTAAAAATCCAAGGGGTTTGTGCTCATCTTGTTTATTCTCAAGCCTCCCCAGGAAAGGGGGTGTAAGGGCTTGGGGGATATTTGGGGGAAATAGGAACTCCAAGTGGTCCTTTCCCTGTTCTTCGTCTAAATCACCTGGTGGTGGCAGCATACTATTCAAGGACAAGGCAAAGTTTGTGCCTTGGGAAACTTTTTAACCTAACCTGGTAAAAATAAGCTTAGGGGGTCTTTCATGCGGGTCCCCACATCTGTACCCCAGAGTTCAGAGTGAGGAAGGAACCCTGACATGGCGGCAGCGTGGTGGGATCATTCTGAACCAGAAGCACAGACCTGAAGAGTATTTTTTTAACTGAAAGCAGTTAGAGCTTTTTCTGTCCCTTGGCCTGCAGGCAGAGGTCTCAGAGGTTTTAAGAAAAGGATTTTTCTGTAGGCTGGGAACAGCTACCAGAGACAAAGGTATCAGGTTACAGCACTGCAAAATGTACAAGCCAAAAGAAAGAAAACTAACGCATTTTCTAGCTAGATTACTTACTAACTTTACAGGAGTTGAAGGGCTTGCATCCTTGATCTGTTCCCGCCAAAGGTATCACACAAACAGACAAAAGCCTTTTTCCCCCCCTCCAGATTTGAAAGTATCCTGTCCCCTCACTGGTCATTTTGGGTCAGGTGCCAGCGAGGTTACCTTAGCTTCTTAACCCTTTACAGGTGAAAGGGTTTTGCCTCTGGCCTGGAGGGATTTTATAGCACTGTATACAGAAGGGTGGTTACCCTTCCCTTTATATTTAGGACAGCCTGTCAGGCGGAAGGCACGAAAGTCTGCATGAGGCCTGTAAAGGGGGTGGTAAGAGGACCCTCCCCGAAGGCTGAATTCCTAGCATGCTGCTAGAGCTCCTCCTGTGCGCTGGCTTGCAGCGTGTCACTCTGCACTCTCACAGCAGGGATCCCCACGGCCACCCCTGGTTCTGGCGGGGCTGGGGCACCATTCCCATGTTCCCCCGGGCAGCACCCTCTGCAATGGCTGAATGCACTGGGGAAGACCCCAACCAGCTGTTTTGCCTCCAGCGCCGCCCGCCCACGGATCCCAGGGATGGAGGCCGAGCAGAGGGCACGGCAGACCTTACCAGCTGCTTCACACCCTGCGCAGCGGAGCGGGTGGCATAGTAGTGTGAGATCAGAAGCATGGTCTCAAACTCCTCGTGCGCGGGGGTGTTCACTTCGCTCGACTTCACGAGGTTCTCACACTGCAGAGAGAGGGAGCGTGTGAGCACGTGGGGGCCGTGGCAGCCAGGCCACAGAGCATCCAGGGCAGGGAAGGGCAGGGCTGGGTGGGCGGGGAAGCAGTGGGTGCTAAGCAGTGCTGGAAGGGGATGGAAGGGGCAGAGGGAGCTGAGATGCTGAGCAGTGGAGGGCAGAGGGAGCCGTGGGTGCTGAGCAGTGGGGGGTTGTCATAAATATAAAGGGAAGGGTAACCACCTTTCTGCATACAGTGCTATAGAATCCCTCCTGGCCAGAGGCAAAACCCTTTCACCTGTAAAGGGTTAAGAAGCTAAGGTAACCTCGCTGGCACCTGACCCAAAATGGCCAATGAGGGGACAAGATACTTTCAAATCTGGAGGTGGGGGGAACAAAGGATCTGTCTGTGTGATGCTTTTGCCGGGAACAGATCAGGAATGCAGCCTTACAACTCTTGTTAAGTTAGTAAGTAATCTAGCTAGAACATGCCTCACATTTCCTTTTGTTTAAAGGCTGGTAAAATATGCTGTGCTGAATGGAATGTATAATCCTGTTTTTGTGTCTTTTTGTAATTTAAGGTTTTGCCTAGAGGGATTCTCTGTGTTTTGAATCTGATTACCCTGTAAGGTATTTACCATCCTGATTTTACAGAAGTGATTCTTTTACCTTTTCTTTAATTAAAATTCTTCTTCTTCTAAGAACCTGACTGATTTTTCATTGTTCTTAAGATCTAAAAGGTTTGGGTCTGTGTTCACCTGTACAAATTGGTGAGGATTTTTATCAAGCCTTCCCCAGGAAAGGGGGTGTAGGACTTGGGGGAAGTCGTCTCCAAGTGGGCTCTTTCCCTGGTCTTTGTGTAAGATGCTTGGTGGTGGCAGCATAGGGTTCAAGGTAAAGTTTGTACCTTGAGGAAGTTTTTAACCTAAGCTGGTAAGAATAAGCTTAGGGGGTCTTTCATGCAGGTCCCCACATCTGTACCCTAGAGTTGAGAGTGGGGAAGGAACCTTGACAGCGGTAGAGGGAGCCGTGGGCGCTGAGCAGTGGGGGAGAGGCAGAGGGAGCCGTGGGCGCTGAGCAGTGGGGGGGGGGGAGGCAGAGGGAGCCGTGGGCGCTGACCAGTGGGGGGGGGGAGGCAGAGGGAGCCGTGGGCGCTGAGCAGTGGGGGGGGGGAGGCAGAGGGAGCCGTGGGCGCTGAGCAGTGGGGGGGGGGGAGGCAGAGGGAGCCGTGGGCGCTGAGCAGTGGGGGGCAGAGGGAGCCGTGGGTGCTGAGCAGTGGGGGGCAGAGGGAGCCGTGGGTGCTGAGCAGTTGGGGGGGATGCAGAAGGAGCCGTGGGCGCTGAGCAGTTGGGGGGCAGAGGGAGCCGTGGGCGCTGAGCAGTGGGGGGCAGAGGGAGCCGTGGGTGCTGGGCAGTGGGGGGGAGGTAGAGGAAGCCGTGGGCGCTGAGCAATGGGGGGGAGGCAGAGGGAGCCGTGGGCGCTGAGCAGTGGGGGGGAGGCAGAGGGAGTTGTGGGCGCTGAGCAGTGGGGGGCAGAGGGAGCCGTGGGCGCTGAGCAGTGGGGGGGAGGCAGAGGGCGCCGTGGGCGCTGAGCAGTGGGGGGCAGAGGGAGCTGTGGGCGCTGAGCAGTGGGGGGGAGGCAGAGGGACCCGTGGGCGCTGAGCAGTGCGGGGGGATGCAGAGGGACCCGTGGGCGCTGAGCAGTGCGGGGGGATGCAGAGGGACCCGTGGGCGCTGAGCAGTGGGGGGGAGGCAGAGGGAGCCGTGGGCGCTGAGCAGTGGGGGGCAGAGGGAGCCGTGGGCGCTGAGCAGTGGGGGGGGATGCAGAGGGAGCCGTGGGCGCTGAGCAGTGGCGGGAGGCAGAGGGAGCCGTGGGCGCTGAGCAGTGGGGGGGAGGCAGAGGGAGACGTGGGCGCTGGGCAGTGGTGGGCAGAGGGAGCCGTGGGCGGAGGCAGAGGGAGCCGTGGGCGAAGAGCAGTGGGGGGGTATGCAGAGGGAGCCGTGGGCGAAGAGCAGTGGGGGGGTATGCAGAGGGAGCTGTGGGCCCTGAGCAGTGCGGGGGGAGGCAAAGGGAGCCGTGGGCGCTGAGCAGTGGGGGGGGATGCAGAGGGAGCCGTGGGCCCTGAGCAGTGCGGGGGGATGCAGAGGGAGCCGTGGGCGCTGAGCAGTGGGGGGGGATGCAGAGGGAGCCGTGGGTGCTGAGCAGTGGGGGGGAGGCAGAGGGAGCCGTGGGTGCTGAGCAGTGGGGGGGAGGCAGAGGGAGCCGTGGGCGCTGAGCAGTGGGGGGCAGAGGGAGCCGTGGGCGCTGAGCAGTGGGGGGGGAGGCAGAGGGACCCATGGGCGCTGAGCAGTGGGGGGGAGGCAGAGGGACCCATGGGCGCTGAGCAGTGGGGGGGGAGGCAGAGGGAGCCGTGGGCGCTGGGCAGTGGGGGGCAGAGGGAGCCGTGGGCGCTGGGCAGTGGGGGGCAGAGGGAGCCGTGGGCGCTGAGCAGTGGGGGGGAGGCAGAGGGACCCATGGGCGCTGAGCAGTGGGGGGGGAGGCAGAGGGATCCGTGGGCGCTGAGCAGTGGGGGGCAGAGGGAGCCGTGGGCGCTGGGCAGTGGGGGGCAGAGGGAGCCGTGGGCGCTGAGCAGTGGGGGGGAGGCAGAGGGACCCATGGGCGCTGAGCAGTGGGGGGGGAGGCAGAGGGATCCGTGGGCGCTGAGCAGTGGGGGGCAGAGGGAGCCGTGGGCGCTGGGCAGTGGGGGGCAGAGGGAGCCGTGGGCGCTGAGCAGTGGGGGGGAGGCAGAGGGACCCGTGGGCGCTGAGCAGTGGGGGGGGATGCAGAGGGAGCCGTGGGCGCTGAGCAGTGGGGGGGAGGCAGAGGGAGCTGTGGGCGCTGAGCTGCGCCGGGGGCCGGGGGGTAGAGCTCTGAGCTCCTTTGGGATCTCGCCGGGGGGGCAGCATGGTCGCACTCACCAGGTTGAAGAGGACGTCGCGCAGGTCGGCCCAGCTGGGATAGGCCTCGGTGCTGTTCATGCCGGGCGCGTTCACCATCTCCACAAAGAGACGCTTGTAGATGTTGAAATTCTGCATGAGAGGGGAAGCCAAGTATCCTGGGCACTGGGTGGGAGCTGAGGGGAGCCCCAGCCTCCCCCGCCGCACGGGGGAACACAGACGGGGGTCCCAGCAGCTCCACACGCACACGGTATCCTGCAGCGACGTGTCCAGCCAGTATGCAGGGAACAGTGGTCCCAGAACTGCCCCCTGGCAACGCAGGCTCCTCCCCAGGCCTCTCCCTACAGCCCAGAGTCTCCCAGGAAAGAACAAGACCAATGGTACCTAGCAGGACCATGGCCTGTCCCCGCATGCCATACACATGTGGGGCAGATCCTCAGCCTCCTCCCCACCTCCTCTGCACAGGAGACAGAGGGAACGGGAAGTGGCCGCAGACCCAGCATGGAGGAGCCCCTGTGGGTGCAGAGCTGGGTCCTA